>NW_025334033.1:61933547-62536047 GCF_019186645.2 Phyllostomus hastatus
GAGTAAGTAAGACACAGCCGTTGCTGAAAAAGCTCACCCCGTCCAGTTCCTTTCGTCTGGCAGATGCCATTGAAAGATGGTTTTTGTTTAATCCCCCCCAAAAAACTTCTCATTTAAACTTGGGGTGCAAACGGCATCTGCCACGTAAGCGTGTCCCTGGAGCCGTGCGGGGGCAGAAAGGGAAGGTTTCCATGAGACACAAAAGCGACACGGACCTGAAGCGGAGCAGGCCGCCCCTCGACAAGGCAGCCAACTGCCAAACTGTCATTTTGCTCGGCGGCTGAACAGAAGGCTCGAGTAATGACAACCACAAAACTCATTTAAAGTCTGAAAAGGTGACTAATGAGCTCATTCATGCCGGCTATAAATTATTCACTACAACACTGATCCCACTCCAGACAAACAGTAAAGTAAACTTTAAACACAGGCAACGCCGGCCGCCGAAGTGCAGCGAGTTGTGTCTGTAAAACTTTTCACAGTGAAAGAGATACTTGTCTCCCCCTCGTCCATTGTCACACTCATTCTTCTGTTTACTTTTTTTTAAACGGCCTTTAATCAAGTTTAAGCAGACACAGCTGTTACACATTTATTTCTCTGTTGAGTTTTTTTTCCCCCCATTAGTTATTATGAGCAATCACGATGCTCTAAAAATAGCAGCAAGTTCTGTTCTCTAGAAATTGCAGGCTGACCTTACAACGAAGCCCAGGTCTTCAGGAAGAATGCTCAGACGCACGTGTCGGGGGCGCGACAGCCCTGGGCCAAGGCTGCAGCCAGGGCGCAGGGCATCCCCCATCCTCGGAGAGGGTTTCTGCTGGCTTCCACATCGCCTTCGGTTCCAGTGCACACACGCCGCTTCCCAGCCTTACGGCACAGAACCTGCTTCCCGTGCTCATGTTTCCGTGAAGATTTCCACGAAAACGCGCGGCCGTCACGTGAGAAAAAGAGACGGACGGCCTCGAGTCAGGCTTTTCGGCCCAGACAGAGCCAGCAGCAGGTCTGTTGAAAACCCACCGCCGTTTGCTGCAGACAACTGGCAGTTTCCTGTTCAATATTAAATAAATCATCCTAGCTCCCCCGTTTTCACGAACGCTGCCGCTTGCTGCTACCGCCCCTGCTAGAATCGCTGACTGGGGAGAAGCAGTCCCCTGCTCTTCCAGCCTCTTCAAAAGTCGATGTCCAAGATGCAGTCAAGTAAGAGTTAAGGATTTCAAATCTATCTAATAGATTTTTTTTTCCTTAAAAACACTCCCCGAATAAGTACTTACATTAGTTCTTGGTCAGATTGCTGAACATTGTGTATTTTTAAACTGCTTTGAATACTTTGAAAAGGAGCCCCAGAAAAGCCACAGAAAACACATACTCCAACGCCGCCAGACGAAGGTTCTGAGTAACCAAAAGTGAAAGCACAAAGGTCTGAAGCGGGTCGGTGCCCTGCGCACACTTCGAGATCGCGGGGGGGTAAAACATGAATGGATTTGGGGGCCGGAGAATCCTGCCTAACACAGGAGAGAGAAACTAAGAGGCAAGTGAAGGCCAGGGCTTTCACTTCAAAACGAGACGGGGATCAGCTCTGGTTCCACTTAAGGAAAATCTCCACGTGGTTTTCAGTTTCTTGCCCACGAACGAAAGGCTGGTCCAGCCATTTCTGCCGTCTGAGACGCAAAGCCATCTTTCTCTGAAGCAGAGAAAGGGGAGTCCCGCCGTATTTATAGCCGAGGACCTGGCCGCCTACCGACAGCAATCGGGTTGGTCCTCACCTGTTGTTTAGCATGTTTTTTATACACGTTTCTGTGTCCGGTAGAAGGCCCTTCTTCCCTTCCTCTGTGCAAGAGTTCTTGCAGTTGTTTCTTTCTTTCTTTCTTTTTTTTTTTTTTTTCCAATCAATCAGCATGTAAAAACCCAATGCCGAGGAAATGGAGAAGTCTGAAATGACATCCCATTGAAGTCCCAGCTGCTCTGCAGCCCTCCTCCCACCGGATTCCTGTCACCCCTGCGTGGCCGGTGTGGACAAAACACCGTGTTGAAACCAAGCCCCATGTGGCTTCTTTTTGGGAACGGGCCTGACAGGCAGAGGTCACCTCTCCCTTCACGGGAGGGAGACCTGGCTTGACCAGAGATGGTCCTTATACCATCTTCCTCCCAATTTTCTTGAGAGGGTCACACATTAATGTCACTTTGGCCTGAAGAGGTTCAGCCAAACCAGTGATCACAGAGTCCCCGATGTACTTCACCCCAAAGAATTACAAAACACGCAAGACGGGAGCTATCCGAGGCTCCCTCCAGGCCGGGCACCGCGCCAAGAGCTTTACTTGCATTATTTATTTCCTCCTTCCACCACACAGGTGCTGCCGTCCTCTCTTACAGATGAGGACACTGAAGCTTAAAGAACTTAAGTCATTGGCCGGGGTCAATAATTGGTGCTCATAGAGGTGAAATGAAAAGCTGAGACCACCCCCCCCCCCATCTTTTTGGCCTGAAGAGGCCACCCTCTTACCCACTGTGCTCTCCTATCCATTCACATGATCCAAGATCTCATTGCCAAGGTCAAAGAACAGAACTTGCTGCTGACAATCTGCCTCTTGGGCTTCTTTGTTACAACTTTTGGGGTTTGGTTTGTTTTTTTACATAGCATTTTTTTTTTAATATTTGTTTTTAGAGAGGGAAGGGAGGGAGATAGAGAGAGAGAGAGAAACATCAATGTGCGGTTGCTGGGGGCTGTGGCCTGCAACCCAGGCACGTGCCCTGACTGGGAATCGAACCTGCGACACTTTGGTTTGCAGCCTGCGCTCAATCCACTGAGCTACGCCAGCCAGGGCGACATAGCATTTTTTCAAAGGGGCCAATAACCACAGACGCCCTTTCTACTCGCACAGGCTCGGCTCCCGGCGCTCTCTCAAACAGGGACCCCACTCCCAGAACGGGCGGCACATGTGCGAAATGCCCAGATACCCAGGGCGAGGCTCGCACACCAGCAGTCTGCTCCTTTCTGAGTCATAAAACACAAGAGACTTTGGAGGGGGGGAAAAAACCAACTCAGGACAGCTGCCAACTCCGGAGGCCAGGTCTGCAACTCCAAGCGTGTCCACATCTGCCCCCGGACAGACCCTCAGGAGGGACATGCCACCGGGAAGGGACCTACAGAACAGCCTCCTCTTTCCCCAGCCTCATCCCGCTCTCCCCAGGCCGACCAGGCACCTTCTCACAGTATCCTCCGGCCACAGGGATAAAGATCTGATGGTTTCACTGCAAGTTAATGCTTCCAAAGTCCAAACACTTGACTAGAAAACAATTTCAGACCATTTCTTCTGCACTTTGCCCACCAAGTTAGGTGGCTGTCTGCCAGTTTAGAAACACCATCGACGACCATGCTAGAACGTTCTTCCAAAAGCTTTATTACAGAGAATTAGGTCAAGGCCCAGATCCACCTTCGCCAATCGTATAAATATGTTACAAAATTAGCCAGCCACCTCGAAAATATACCAACTGTACTACTGATTGGATTAACGTTTCCCATATCACCTGCACGCGAGGGGAAAACTCCCCCATCAAGGCAGCCCGATGCCCCACAGGTCCTCTGCGGCCTTCACACAGCCCTGCGCCCTGGACATGGAGAGGGCACACGCTCCCACAGCCCACTGCCCCTCCGGCACCCATGGCACCGCCGAATGGACTTGAGCACCACGCCGAGGAGCTGGTTCCCTTGTGACCCACCCCAGACGCTTCCTTGAAAGATTTCCTCGGGCCACCACTGGAATCTCGCCGCAAGATTAGCCAAAGGCTCTGTAGAAAGTGGACGCAGTAGAAGGCTGAGGTCTGTGGTTTCCGTCCCCAGGAACCCTCAGCGATCCGGAGGGATGGGATTCCACTGCCTTTCGGAGTCACTCTCTGGCTTCTGCCCACACCAGCTCCCTCGGAAACCAAATCAAAGCTCTCGCGGCCCCTTCGTGACACCAGCACCACGGCGAACCGCGCGTGGTTATGGGAAGAGAAGGAAGCTGCTCAGACCTTCCCGGTCTTTGTGAACCAACAGCCAAGGGACACGTGCCGCGCAGAAATTCGCTCACCAAGTCCGAGCAGGTTTCATACGCCTTTGCCCATGGCTGCTGCCTCACATCTTCCATCGCGCTTTTCTAGATCAAAATCTACGACTCGCGGGAAGGAAGCGAGGTGCAGACACCCGGCTGCCCCGACTTGCCATTTGATCTAAACAGAGCTGTTTGTTTACTGATGACATGCTTAGCTTTACAGCACTCGCCAGCAAAGGATTATTTCTTCCTTACAACAACCAATGAATATAAAAAGAAAATAAAATCTTAAAGGTTACTCTTGGGAAAGACTTGGCCGATGGTGTTGGGCAAGCCCCTGACGGAATGGGGCGACCCAGCTAGGCCCACGCGGCAGAGTGCACGTTGGGAGCTTCCTCTCTGGTGTCTACTCTTCTGCTCTCCCTTCCCGACAGCACCCCAAATGTCTCAGCCTTGTGGTTTGGGTGGAACGGACCCCTTCGTCAGCTCCAGAGGCTTTGGACTGGGGCTGGGGGTCTAGTTCAGACTTTCGGGCACCAGCCAACAGGGTTCTTCTGTTTAGGCACTGAATCGGCTTTTCCGTCACTTGCAGCCCAAAGCGTCCCAACAGGTAACCACGTAGTGACAGGGGGATCCCACTCCTTAGTCAAGAGCCATCCCTATCCAGCGATGTTTCTGCCGTAGCAGTCTTTAATAGCACAAAACACAGAAAACCATGCTTCGGCAAATTTAGTGGCTGAACTTGATAAGAAGGAAAAGATGTGGGTGCAAAGCATGAAATTAAGGACCACTGAGCACTTTAAAAGGAGGGCTTAATGCGGGAGTGTGGCTGTGTTGGTAGAGTGTTACCAACGGGTGTAGATTCGCTGTAGAGAGCACGGGGCTCTGATTCACGGGGGAGTCCGGACTCACACCCGGGTCTGAGTGTGACCAGCAGCCGGGCTCATTCTGACCTCCCGAAGGGACGACATCTCAGCTTTACCTCCCCAAGTGCCGAGCCCCAGACTGCGTCCTGAGAGAAAGGTGAAGACGGAAACAAAGAACAGGGTGGAGTTCCCTGCCCCCAGGACAGCAAACCGAGGCTACAGGGAAAGTCAGCCCCTCCCAGGCATGTGACAAACCCGTCCGGATTGTCCTGATCTGCGAGATAAGCCCCCAGCCAGGCCTTGAATGATCCTTTCCCTCCTTTTGACAGTAAGTTTCTGCCCATAGGCTCCTTCCACTCACTCTATACAACTTCCAGCAGCTCCCTTCTTTGGCTGCAGGGGTGGCTGCCTGGTTGGTGAGTCATTTCGAAAAGCCAATTACACCTTCAATTGTACTCAACTGAATGTTGTTTTTCAACAGCAGTTGTCACATGAAGACTCGGAGCTGTATGTTACCTGCTTTGTGTCATCAGATGCTCCCCAAGATCAATGCGAGGGGAGGCGGATCAAAGCAGAGAGTTAACAAATGACACCAAATGAATGACTTAACTGACTCAAGATTATATTTAGTGTCAGTGAGAACCTTTTCTTTAGTAAATCTGAAACTATCAAATTAAAAAGAGGAGTGTCAATAAGTACAATAAAACAGGACGTAGTTAACATTTATTGAATACTCAGAAGAATTTACCATGAGATACTGAACCTCAGCACCCATCACTCACACAGGCCCTTCCCACAGCCCTGGGAAGGACCCTAGAGTATGTTCAATGAGCATCTTCAGCATCTAAGATTAGTCACTGCACAAAAAAAAGCCTTAACATGCCCCAAACCCTGATAGCACACATATGAAAAAAACTTGAGAAAGGTCCCCCAAATTTGACAGCCCTAAAAATTTACATGACATTATCAATAGCCAGTTGAGAAGCTAAAAAACTTTTTTGACTAGACGATGAAAAAATAAAACGCAAATCCTAATCAATCACGCTAGGAAAATGAGTGAGTTATCTTGCTATTCTCTCAAGAGGAAATGATACTCCACAATTGCTCACATGAAATGGGCAAAGGGTACACAGCGCAAAGAATGTCAGGAAAAAAAGTAAAGCAGACACACACGGAACAGCTGACTACAAATATTAGGTTGTGTATTTATTTATTTATGTTGTATTTTGTGATGTTTGGGATGCCACCTTTTTCATGCTCTACCCTCTGTGTTTTGTTTCATCATTTGACATAAATGCCTTACTGTTACACCTGATTTTATTATTTGCAATTTTACATTCCTCCCTCAAGACCCTCACCCCCAGACTAAACAGGCTTCGGGCCATGCAAAGCCGGCCTCCACCTTCTGGGTGCCCACTGCACGCCAGACTCATAGCTCTTCGTGGACTGTCTGCCAGCAGTTATCTGAGGCAGGTGCTACTGTCTCCATTGTACAGAGGAGGGACCTGGGCCTCACGCATCCTGAAGCAGCCTGCACTCTAACTAAGGTCAGCAGCTTGATCCAAAGGGCTCCTGGCCAGGGCCCCATCCCACCTTACCCGTCCTGCTCCGGGGCTCGCCCACCATAAAGAGAGAAAAGGGGGGGCCACCCCTTCCCCAGGTGTGCCTTCCTGGTCTCTGGCTGCTGCTGCAGCAGCTTCCAGGGAGGGCTCCTGGGAAGAAGGGGCATCTCAAGCCCACGGAGCAGCAAGAGCCCTCACTGCTGAGCTGAGGCTTCAACCCTGACCCTGGGCAGCAGCAGACTATGGGGCGGCTCACCTTTTGGGTCCACATGGCCAAGCCTCAGTGAGGGCTGGACATTGACTGCTTTAGGGAGAATGCAGAGACCAGTGTGACAGCAGAAGAGAAAGCCCTGAACTGGGCAAGAGAGCCCAGCTCCTTTTCCTCCGCAACCCATCCCTCCCCAGATCTCACCCCAGCCTCGGGCCATCCCTCCCCTCTCCATTCAGAACAAAGGTGTTGTCCACATAATGGCTGAATGCTCTGGGTCTAGGGAGAACGCCCTGCAGACTCGATTTGGTGTCTGATGAACTGGGTGCCTCCTCTGGGGCCCTCCTCCCCAGCTCCCTGAACCCTCTTCCACCGGCCTCCCTGCACGCAGGACTGGACCTGCTGTCTTCTGGTGTCACTCATTTCATGTCATCAGTGATGCAACTGCAAGGCGGTCTGTGACTTACCATCTTGGAGCAGTGAGCAGCCAAGCCAAGGGGAGCCTAGGGAGCCAGTGCAAGGAAAGGCCTTGGACTTGGCCATGAAAACAGTGTCACTGGTAATCACTGGTGCTCCCAGTCACCCTGGAAGCCTCAGCTCTGCTACAGGAGCCACCCTTTAGAAGACAAAAGGCCCCCTTCTATCCTGGGCTATAGATATGCAAAGTCCCAGAGAGAGAAAAGGAGAACCTGCCCAGTTCCCCCACTCTAAAGAGTGGACCTCATTAGCATAAGTAAAGAACTAAAGCTTCCCCTTGAAGTAAGGGTGGGGTTGGAAATGGGAAGGCAGTCAGGATGCTGGAAGCTCCTACAAATTCCACAAAGGTGAATCCTCTTCCAAGCCCCACCCACCCAGCACACTGGCAGCATTGACCTTGGTCTTGAGGTTGGGGTCTCAGCAACAACAGCAGGGGTAACACAGGGGCCCTGAGCAGTTGACTTTTCCAATGGCACTCAATGTTCAAATCATCTCACCTTCCCTTCCCCATTCCCAAGCTCACCAACCCACTTCCAGGCAGTAACACTTCTCACCGTAAATTAATACCTATGGCCTTTTTGATTTGCTATACCTGTCCTGTGAAATTAGTTAACAGGGGCACCCTTGGGAAACTGGGTCTGCTACTCTGAGCTGAAAGTGACATCACTCAGGGAAGTTCTCCACCTCCCCCAATACTCCTCGCACCAGAAAGGCCCACGGGGACACCCCGACCTTCTGAACAAGCTAAATAGCAGAGTCCTGCCCAGCAGATGGCAAGTGTTGGAAATCATCACCAAGTAGGAAGTTGCATGAGGGACCGATCGGTCTGCTATAACAAACAACAAACCTGTTAGAAAGAATACACTCATACTTTCTTTTCGACTGCTACAATATCCACTTAAAAGACGAGAGGCTAGGCAGCAGGAGGGTTACCCACACAGGCTGTGTGCAGCCCTGCTCACGCTGTGCGGGCACGGGCCGTCATCTGGCCCATTGGTGCCCCGCTGTCCTCACCTGTGAAATGGGAAGGGAACACTACCCGCTTCGTAGGACTGCCAGGAGGATTAAATAAGTTGACGTGTGTAAAGTGCCCACAGGGATGCATGGCGCAGGGTAAATGTTTGCTATTATTGTAGAACATATGAAGAGATGCATAACAGACTGAGAGCTGAGAGTTAACTGAAAGAATTATTTGCTCATTATTTACATTAATTTTGCCTATCACTGGTCTGTTTTCTCCTAAGCAGAATGATTAAAACTCTTCTTCTTTTCTTTCTTTATACAGTAGTTGTGAGGCAGGAGATAGGAAGGGGGAAACTCCAGAGGTGCCCCAGGGCTAAGATAAAGGACAGCGATACAGGACAGAGACCCGGTTCTAAAACCGGTTGTTCCCGCCTTCTGGAATAGCGCTGAATCATGGTGCATCGTGAATGCACTTGGGCAGAAGGTGCTACATGACCCCTGCTTCACTATAATAGCATTCTAATAAATTAACATTGTGTGATCCCCTTCCCCAGGGGCCAATCAAGGAAACTCATGGGAGACCACATGCACAGTAGCTTTAAAGTAATAGAACTGCTTGTACACGTGCAATAAAAGCCCACCAAAACTAGCCAGGGTATATCCTCCCTATAGGAATAGAATCTCTCCAGCCCCTGAGGTCAGTCTCTGCTCGGAGTTGGCCCGCCCCCATGTTCTGTGGAGTGTACTGTCGCTTAATAAATCTGCTCTCTCTCTCTCTTTCTGCTATAAACTCTGTGTGTTCGGTTCAATTCTTGGTCTGCGATCACCAAGAACCCGGTTACCTACGCCCACCTGTGACAGTTTAAACTATCAAGGAGCGACTGAAATTCTTTCCTGGAATGAACTAAGATTTCCTAATATTTTCCACAACCCTGAACAATACTAGAAAACTTCTCCCAAATCCCAATCTGGAGCTGCGTCTCTGTTCAAAGGGCAAATAGCTCTGGCTCTCAGCACAGGGAAAAGGGGAATAAACTTGCCCTCTCTTAGTGACCAGACCCTCAAATTCCAGCCCCTTCGAGGGGACTGCCCTTAAAGAATGTGCACACTCCTGGAGGGGCTGGGGGTTGAACACACAGGTAATTTGTTTTTAAGACGTGTTTGTTTTCAAGCCTACCTGTTCCCCTTGGGGGACAGGTATCAGCCATCTCTTGTGACACTTGCCCACCAGGCACCTCAATGCAGAGGAACTGCATCGCTCCCAGCCCTCTGCTGCCAGTTAAAACTGCTCAGTGCTGTGGACTCGTTGTAACGCATTTGTCATAATTCTGATTTTTCTTGGGATCCACATTCCAATGGAGAAATGCAACAGCCTGCAGATTGGAGGCATAGGCTTTGGCCACGATGGAACATTCTAAGGCTACAGGTGACGATACAACTCTGCCCCTCGACAGCAGAGAAGACACCGGGCTGGCTACCTCCTGAATACTCCACGGCCTCCTATGAGTCCAGGTCCCACGCTCACGGAGTGACTGCGCTCTACTGCTGGTTGGGTGTGCAGGCTGTCCTTGAACTTCCCAATGTCATCCCCAACAGCCGGTCTTCCCAGACATGGATGGAATTTACACATTAGTCTATATCCAACTGCAGGGCCTGCTCAAGTGTAAAACAAAATTCTTATGGCTAACTGACTTTCCAACCCGACATTAGGAACAGAGAGAAAGAAACCTTCTAATGTGCGGGGGGGTCAGTAAACTAAGACCTGCAGACCAAATCCAGCCCACTGCCTGTTGTTTGTTTGTTTGTTTGTTTGGGAGAAAGGGAGGGAGGCAGAAAGAGAGGGAAAGAAACATTGATCTGCTGCCTCTTGCACACGATCCCACCAAGGACCAAACCCGCAACCTAGGCACCTGCCCTGACCAGGAATCGAATCAGCAACCCTTCACTTTGCGGGACAATGCCCAATCAACTGAGCCAAAAACAGGTCAGTGCCGCTGCCTGTTTTTGTAAATAAAGTTTTATTGTAACACAGACACACCCATTGGTTTATGAATTACCCATGGCTGTTTTCCCACTATAGGGGCAGAGACGAGCAGTTGCAAAGAAACCATCACAGCCTGCAAAGCTTAAACTAATTACTAGGGGCCCTTCAGAGAAAAGAAGAGAGGATGAGAAAAGGCACCGGCATATTTACAGAAGTTCCCGATGGCCTACGACTCATGATTTAAAAGGCACAGTCACCTAATAAGTTAGCAGAAGAAATGGGTTCAAGTGTTGTTTCCACTAACGAACGGCGCAGCTCTGTGGGGTCAGGCCAGTGTGTCACCTCTCTGCCTCCATTTCATTCATAAAATAGGATTAGTCATGGCAAATGCATGACAAATAATACGTCAACACGTGCCTTTTGAACACAAGACAGGAAGAATTGGCTATTTGTTTTCTGAAGGGTAAGAGGTCTTCTCTTTGGCAGAGCAGGACTTTAGGGCTGGGACAGGAAGTGCTCTTTTTGAAGCCAGCTGCACAGGAAATGCTGTTTTCATTAGGTGCTTATCGAGCCCCTGTGGTAATCAATGCGCTGACCTAGTCACAGCCCCACGTGACACGGGACTGCAACAGAAGACAGTATGTGATAAGGAAAATCCCAAACTGCCCTTTTCCGGTGGCTGTTATCCTTCAGAGAAGGCCTGTGGGCAGCAGCCATGGTGCCCAGGTCAAACAGCGTGACCTTACAGTCCCACGTCCACGAGGACTGGCAGTGGCGCACTGCCACGTGGTTTAACTGCCCGGCACAGAGGACACACTGACACAAGGCCTGGTGCCACATCGCCACATGCCCTGCATCTGGACCTATTTAGAAAAGGGAAGAGTGGCCAGCACTCATAAAGAGGCAGCTCAGGTGACTGGTCTGGGTGGATCTGGTGGCAGAGATGTTAGACCTCGGTCCTTGAGTTTGGCTAAGAAAGAATTCAGAGCCCAGAACTCTAGTAGAAGAGGTTTATGTAGCCCTTTTAGAAAGAAGGTCACAGAGGCAGAAGAAGTGAGCCAGCTGGGCTGCATGGAAGCAGGAACAAGTTACTGAGGCAAACGAAGGACCCTTGGAGGTTAGAGGAAAGCAAGCAAGGGATACACACCTCAGGAAAGAAGAGGAGAAAGACACAGGCATGCTCTAGAGAGACAGAGCCAGAGAGACAGAGCACAGCGGGTCCCTTGCCTTAAGGGTTTTCTTCTGGTGGAGATTTTAGGGGAGGTCTGGGGAAGGATCTCAGCAGAATATTCATCAACTTTCCACAGGTGTCCTCCTCGACTGCAGCGGAGGGCCACTCCTGGGTGCATCTGGTCCTGAGGACGGCTGTGGAGTGCTGCTCCTAGTTTCCCTGTTTCCTGGGCCTGGAGCTGAAACAGAGCTGAGAACTAGACGTTACCTCGAGTTTGATGAAAACTCTGTCTCTGTGGTCAAGAGACCCAAGGCTTTGTTCCTGAGATTATCTGATACTGACCAGACCCTATTGTCCTGAGGGCTTAATGCTTAGGGAGTGACTGTACGAGGGGAACAGTCTGAGGCCATACTCAGGCCCCTTGTTCCTCCTCTAAGGACATCTAAATCACATGACTAAAGAATGCTGTGGGAAGAAAGGTCACCTTGAGGGTGAGGTCCTAGCCTGTAACAGTTGTTTTCTATAGTTTTGCCCATTGCTAGGCACCCAGCACCCGGGACTATCTGCCCTGGTGACATGCTGTACCTGGCCTAGCTGCCTACTCTATCAGATCCGAGGGGGCAGAGCAAGACCACCGAGTCCCTGAAGGCTGAAGAGGTTCTGCTCCAAGCTCATCCTCTTCCCCCGGCAGCCCTCAGGCCTCCAGGCAGGGAGACGGCTCTGCTGAAGACACACAAGCTGGCCACCCAGCTGACAGGACCCGTCAAGCCCGTACGGAACATCTACCAGAAACAGAAAGCCAGAGTCACGGCAGAGGAGGACAACATCAAAGCGTTCACCGTCTCCGCGTGGCCCTCGCCAGTGCCCAGCTCTCCGGCATCCAGGCAAAAAGAGCCAATGGAGCAACAAGAATAGGATGTCGAGAAGAACAATTAAAGTGTTCTTGGCCACTTGTGATTTAAAAAATAGAAAAGAAAGAAAAGGATGATGTGCCTTGGTGTGCTCCTCTTTGGGTCCAACTTCTTTGGGTCCAACTTCTTTGGGACTCTCTGGGCTTCCTGGACTTCCTGGAAGTCTGTTTCCTTCACCAGATTGAGGAAGTTTTCCTTCATTATTTGTTCAAATAAATTTTCAATTTCTTGCTGCTGTTTTTCTCTTTCTGGCACCCCTATGATTCGGATATTGGAACATTTAAAGTTGTCCCAGAGAACCCTCGGCCTCTCTTCATTTTTTTTTTTTGGATTCTTATTCCTTCGTTCTGATCCAGTTGGATGTTTATTTCTTCCTTTTGTTCCAAATCGTTGCTTTGAATTCTGGTTTTCTTCTTGTCACTGTTGGTTCCCTGAATATTTTGCTTTATTTCATTTGGGTATCTTTTTTATTTGTTCTTTCATTTTTTGACCAAGCTCATTCAGTTCCATGAGCATTTTGATTACCAGGGCTTTAAATTCTCCATCAGAGAGGTTGGCTACATCCTCATTGTTAAGGAGACAGTTACCTACAAAGGAGTTCCCATAAGGTTATCAGCTGATTTCTCAAAAGAAACCTTACAGACAAGAAGGGGCTAGAAAGAAGTATTGGAAGTCCTGAAAGGCAAGGAACTACGTCCAAGATTACTCTATCCAGCAAAGCTTTCATTTAGAATGGAAGGGTAGATAAAGTGCTTTCCAGATAAGGTCAAGTCAAGGAGTTCCTCATCACTAAGCCCTTATTATATGAAACGTTAAAGGGACTTACCTAAGAAAAAGGTCAAAAATATGAACAATAAAATGACAACAAACTCACAACTATCAGCAAATGAACCTAAAAGAAAAGAAAAACAACAAAAACAAAAACTAAGCAAACAACCAGAACAGGAACAGAATCAGAGAAATAGACATCACACAGAGGGAGTTCTGTGGGGAGGGGGAAGGGAGGAATAGGGGGAGAAAGGTACAGGGAAGAAGAAGCATAATTAGTAGGCATGAAATAGACAGGGAGAGATAAAAAATGGTATAGGGCACAGAGGACTCAAAGAACTTACACGTATGACCCATGGACATGAACTAAGCAGGGAAGGAGAGTGCTGGAGGGTTGGGGGGGCAGGGTGGAGGGGGGATAAGGAGGGGGAAAATTGGGAAAACTGTAATAGTGTAACCAATAGAAAATACTTTAAAAAAAAGAAAAGGAAAGGAATCCCAAATTGGGATATTCAAAATTGTTTGGTTTTTAAAAAAAGGAAAATTATGAATTGCACCTGAAAGGGTAGGACTTCAGAAAAAAGAAAAGGGAAAAGAAAACATTCCATTTGTTCTTTACTACAAGGAACAGTAAAACAAATGCTCAAAGTAAGAAAGGTCAAGAACATATTCAAAGAACCATGGAATAGACCAGTTCATCTGAGCAAAAGGATCATTCGTGGGAATAACGGAAGATGGCTGGAGAGGTAGAACTGAAGCCAGAATAAAAAAGTGTCTAGGCCCTGGCCATGTAGCTCAGTTGGTTGGAGCATCATCCCCATACACCAAGGTTGCAGGTTCAATGTCTCGTCAGGACACATGCAAGAATCAACCAATGAATGCATAATTAAATGGAACAAAAAAAATATAATAATGTTTCTCTTTCTTTCTCTCTCTCCCTTCCCCCTCCTTCCCGCCATCCTCTTTCTTTAAAATCAATAAATAAAAATTAAAAAAAAGAATCAACCAATGAGTGCATAAATAAGTAGAACAAATCAATGTTTCTCTCTCACACACATTAATCAATCAATCAGCCAAGGAGGAATCTGAATCCCAAACCCACAAGTTTAGATTTTATCCTAGACAATGAGGCACCACTGAATATTCTAGGGAAGGCAGGAGATGACATCATGAGAGCAGTACTTTTTTTTTTTAAGATTTTATTTATTTATTTTTAGAGAGGGAAGGGAGGGAGATAGAGAGAGAGAGAGAGAAACATCAATGTGCGGTTGCTGGGGGCCATGGCCTGCAACCCAGGCATGTGCCCTGAGTAGGAATCGAACCTGTGACCCTTTGGTTCACAGCCCTTGCTCAATCCACTGAGCTACGCCAGCCAGGGCGAGAACAGTACTTTAGCAAGGTCAGTCTGGCCATGGTACGTAAGATGAATCAGAAGAAACTGAACTACAGAGGAACCAGAACGGAAACACAGGAAACAGCATCTATCACATTGGAACAGTTATTCGGTGGAGAAAAGAAACGATTCCTAGTCCTCATTTTAACTTAAATTTGCCTATCCGTTTGTCTCTGGTATCTCCTATGAATTTTATAATCTTTTAATACCTGGTAAATAGCAAAGCTGGAGCCCAGCAAGGAAAGTGTTTCAAGAAAAAACAGTCAAGTACTGGTGAAGTTATCACTCTTTGGGGAGGTAGAGTATATAAGGTGTAACAGTGGCCTTTTGATTTGAAATCACACGCAGGAGATGAGGTTATTATAGTGAGCATAAGGATGGCTGGGCTCGCTCGCTCGCTCCCCACACCAGTTTCATCACTGAACACCCCCCATCCACCCCGACCCAACCAGGAAAGGCAGCTAAGAATAACTTTCTCTGCGTCAGATTTCGTCAGAAATAAGGTGCTGCCCACTCTCAGCCTCCACATTGCTCAGGTCACCGAAGATCTGCCACTTGATGGATTACGACAGTCCTCACACGTCCATTCCCCTGCCTTCGGATGTCTGTTTTTACGGTTACAGTAGAGCTTGCCTCTTGAAGTGGGAGGCGGCGCAGAGCAGAGGTTAAAACATCGCTTCCGAGCAGAGGGACTGAGATTCGAATCCCAGCCTCCTCTACCCAGGTGACCAGCTCAGGTTACCTGCCCTTTGAGCTCATGGTCCCCACCTCTAAAATGGGGTTGATCCCTGGCTGGCGTAGCTCAGTAGATTGAGCGCGGGCTGGGAACCAAAGCATCACAGGTTCGATTCCCAGTCAGGGCACATGCCTGGGTTGTAGGTGACAGCCCCCAGCAACTGCACATTGATGTTTCTCTCTCTCTTTCTCCCTCCCTTCCCTCTCTAAAAATAAATAAATAAAATCTTTTTAAAAATCTTTAAAAAAAACTGATGTAATGTTTAAAAAAATAAAATAAAATGGGGTTGAGGAGTACCTACGTCCGGGGTGTCATAAGCCTGAACTAGGGAAAAGTCTGCAAAACGCTCTTTCCACTGTGCCTGGCACCCAGGTAAGGCTCGGTCGACGGGGCTGCCGTCACTTGCGTTCTCGGACAGCCGGGACATTGGGCTGAGTTAGTCCAACTCGGTCCTCCCTTAATTTAATTTTCATATGCCACACACAGCTACTCCTTTCCCCGTCTTCGTACTCCCCTGGGTTCCCAGAGGACCACAGCCCCAGAGATCAAGTGTCCGAGGTTGGGGCTTCCACAGCCTGGCTGCTGTCCTGTCTCTCGGGGGCTCGCAGCCGGCCAGCCCCACGGCGATGTCCCCAGCGTCCGCGCAGGAGGCAGCGGCTGAGTGCCCGGACCCCGAGCTGGAGGCCTCACGGGCCTCTCCCCCGCCATTTCGAGGAGATTCCAGTGCTCGTCTGACTCACGCAAGATTTCACTACCAGTTTAAGGAAGCGTTAGGGCTAGAACCCAGGTCTACTCATCTCATTTTCTCTTCCCTCAAAGCCACATTTTTGAAAACTATGAAAATCAAAGTGGCCTACTGTGGAAAACTTGGAAACGAGGGAGAAGTAAAGAGAGGGGAAAGGCGTGTAGATCTCCCCAGTGCCGGACGCCTCTCCACGTCCAGGCACAACAGTCGGAACAACTCCGACTGTCTTGGAGGGGTCCTCTGCTCCTGCACCAAAAATGAGATCTCACCCCGCAAACGCACCTTGTACTCTGCTCCTTTCCTCTTCACAATGTCTGAGATGGGTTGCTTCAACACAGTCTGGGCTTCGGTGGGGCTGAGACCACGGCAGCTTCGATGTCACACCTACTGTGTGCCCCGCACACAGCAGACACTCAGTAAACGGCTGAGGGGGGAGTGAGTGCCTGCAAGATGTCACGTGGCACGGCCAGGGACTCCGCCTCCCTCATTCTGTTGAATGTGTAGGGTGTCCCCTGTGTTCTACTAATACGCACAGCGTTGGATGAACAGCCGTACGAGCTCTGTGTCCTTATGACGAAGCCTTACGAGAGTAGTGGCTGGCTCAGAGTGCTCACACGGAAAGGCCTTGCATTCCTGCTATACCACACTGCTCTCCAGAAAGGTCATTCTAATTTATGCCCCCACCAGTGGCCCTGGAGAGGGAAAAGCGTAGGTTTTCTCCACAGAGGGAGCATGTGAGCCTAGGGGAACTCCTGAATCCCTCAGCAGGAGCTGTAACGAGGAACTGAGGGCTGGGCCGGAGGTGCTTTGGGGGTCCAGCCACCCCACACAGCACGGGGTGTCTCTGAGCTTTCACCAGCCTCCCCGCAACGTCCTCTATTGGAAACCACCCTGCAGCCCCTCATGCTGCCGCAAGGAGAAGGATCAACTCCCCACCATCCAAATAAACGTGTGCTATGCTACGAAACATGCTCGCTCCGCTAGGAGCCCTGGGTTTCCTAGGACGCGGCACAGCAAAGCCAACCTTTCCATGTAAACAGTGGCTCACACCGAGTCTGCGTCCCTGGCCCCCAGCCCGTTTTGCTTGAACTTGTCTATAAATACCTGCAGTTCAAAGCAAACGTCCACAGTGGTTTCTAAATGCCTTTTTGCGTGCACGCACGCATGAAAGACTCACGTTTAATGTTAGATCCTTAGAAAAAGTTTGGTTCTTCCTAATGTAAAACTGGGAAAATAAATTTCAAATGAATATATCTCCTGGAGTATTTTAATTTCTTTTCCCCTCTAGGTCAAGGAGCTGTGCAGGTCCTAAACCAGGAAGTGCCAGGCCCGCAGTCTCCATGGCCCACGGTCCCTCGGAAGCCAGCAGAAGCGTCTCAGCAAGGAAGACGCCCTGACGTCCACCTGTGCTGCCCCCGCTTACACCCACCAAGCTGTTCTCCAGGAAAGATGCTCCTGATAGGATATGATAATGACCTTGATTCTCCATCCCGGCCACCCCTACCCGCCGTCCTTTTCCAGTCTCTCTTCCCACAGTGCTGAGCTGACTGCTCAGGGAAATCACCAGCTTCTCTCCAAAGCCTTTTTAGACCGAGCAAAAGAGGAAAAATTATTTTTCTCCTCTGTGTAAGAAACCCCAGGTTCCAGCCCTGACCGGCGTAGTTCGGTGGGTTGGGCATCGTCCCACACAGCGAAGGTCTCAGGTTGCATTCCAGGTCAGGGCACGTGCCTGGGCTGCAGGTTAGGACCCAGGTTGCGGTTCCCGAGAGAAGCAACTGATCCGCGTTTCTCTTGCACATCAATGTTTGTCTCCCTCTCTTTCTCCCTCCCTTCCCTTCTCTCTACATATAAATAAATAAAATCTTTGGGGGGAAAAAAAGTGAAGAAAAGAAGCCCTGGATTCAAATTCCACCCTGGTCACAGAATTCCTATGTCAACAGTAGCTTCTGTGTCTTTACTTCTGCATCTTCAAATCGGGGTGACTTCTGCCTCTCTTAGGTGTTTCCCAAGAACTTTCCAAATAACCGCAGCATTAAAACCTTCCATGTGTTCTGAGAGGCAAAGCATCTTTCTCAATTCAGTGTATTCCTTTGTTGTGAATTCTGCTTTCTTAACCATTGAGCACTACCCTTCTACCCAAATTGCCCCCACACCTCAGTTTCTGATGGCAATGTGATCAGGGCATCTCCTTAGCTTCTGCAGCATCTGTGAGATTTCAAAATCCACATACCTCTTCACAATCAATTACTATTAGTGACTTTTCACCTTATTTCCTTCTCCTACCAACACACACACACACACATTCAAACAACATGGACATCCAAATGCTTTTCTCTGACTCAGAATAAACCACGGGGCCCCAGTACGCCACAGATCCAAATCTCAAAGCCCATGTTCCTTTTTATCCACGAGAGAAATTTAATAGTTCACCACGTCACACGGCAAGTCCATCAGAGGGCCGAGAGAGGAACACAGACATTCTGAAGTCTGTTTCCTGTTTTCCTGTGATACAGACAAGACTGAACTCATGTGAAAAGAAAATGCCAAGGTGACATTTGGAGTTACCACGATGACGGGGGCAGGAGGCCAACTTATAGGACATCACGCGTTCCCTTCTGCAGCGGTGGCGCTGCCAGCCCCACAGCCCCACGGGCACACGGCTCAGCCAAGTCACCGCTGGGGTCTGACATCCGAGCCTGTGGGCTTCTGCTCCTTCTGCAGCTGAAAGGGAGTCTGCCGCCAGGCGGCCCCTCGGGCAGGTGGGCGGGCGCACGGGGAGAGCCCGGAAGCTGCCTCTGCAGGCACCTGTCTGGCCAAACAGTACGATTTCTCGAGGGAAGGGGAACAGACCGTAGGGGTCAGGTGTGGAAGTGGCTGGTCCAGCAAGAGGACTCAGCAGAACCAAACACCAGGGCACCCATGTCACCAGAGGCACGGTGACCATACCCCCTTGTTCCTAAGCCACCGACATGCTGCCCTGAGAGCAAAGAGCTGCTTGTTGCATGGGGCAGAGCCAATGGCCCCGTCCACCCCACTTTCTACCCTTTGGGAGCAATTGCCATGGACCCAGAGCTGGGCAGAGGAAACACCCAGATATCCTGCAGCTCCTGACAACCCCCCCCTTCCATTACTGAGCCAGAGGACGGCGGGAAAGGGGCCACTGTGCCAAGACAGCTGCCTGCGACCACCTGGAGCTCCCTGGCAGACCAAACTCCATAGAAATGTCCCCACATCAGGACTTACTGACACGTGTCCAGCGGGAGGCACTATGTTACTGAGCTCCTAACATCACCGCTGCGTGGAGGAGCCAGCGGGCTGAGAGCTTTGCCAGTAGTCATCCCTTCGGCACCTACCCACCGAGGAGCAGACCCCTTAAGGTCCCCGGTGGCCCACGCCTGCCATTGACCCCCTCCCCCAGGTGCTTCAGAGTCTGTGCCCCCACTGAAAGGATCCCCTTCCCTCCTCTTTCCTCCAGGTCTTGGTTGGCGCCCCTTGTGGAAACTGCAGCAGTTCCCTGGAGCCTGACCCAGCCCACCGTAAGTCGTAAGCCATCTTCAGAGCTCTGTCCCCTTGAAGGAGCCCGGGAACCACTCAGTGTGGACTTCGGTGTCGTTTTCTGATAACGAGGAGCAAGACCAGCTCCTTTCCAAGGTTTCTTCCGGCTGAGAAAAGGAATATGCTCCATATTATCTTCCCAGAGCTCTGCCCCCCGTGCCTCCGACAGAAATAACTTCCCGGGCTGGCCTGTGACATGGGTCTGGAATGAGGACCGAGCCAGGAAGCGCCCCCCCCAGGGCGAGCCTTCTTTCCTGGCAGCTGCAGGGCATCGCCGGCCCTGGAGGCCACATCTTCCCTGCACTGGTTCCAAGGGTCTCGGTTTTCCCATTTGCAGTTGGCGGGGAAGACCGGTGAATCCTAGGGCCTCTTTCAGAGTGAGCGGCTCAGGATTCTGCAAGAAGAAATCTCAAGCTAAGTGGCAAAAGCTGGGGCAGGAAGAGAGAAAAGCCAGTGTGGAGGGAACACCCCAAATCGGACACGAGTATCAGCTCCCTCTCAGCTTGCTTGCTGACGCTGAGACGCTGACGATGTTCACACAGGTCCGGGGTGAGTCGGCCAGTCCTCTACCTTCAACCAGCCCTGGGGGCATCCAGTGGGGACCCGTTTTAATCAGACAAGGTGCAGCTCACCCGCTAACATCCTGCTCTGAACATCATGCCTGGCTGTGGGGAAATACAATTCCTCAAACCACGGCCTGAGCCCTAAAAATGACCACTGGCCACACACATACTGTCCCTCAGCCAGCAATCTGGAAACGGGACTCCTGGACCATGTGATAATTTAACAGGATTTTCCTTGGCTGGCCTTGACACGGATATGTCTTCAGTGCTCCATGTCACCTGTCAGAGACATGTCACTATGCAGACGTCCGCCTGAGAACAGGCCGAGATGCATGGGATGCTGCCACGTCTCTGTTCATTCTGGAGAACTCACCGTAGCTCCAGGACGACAGTCCTGCAGGTGAAGTCTTCATCACCCCTGCCTTCCTGTCTTAACACTTCAGACTCGCTTCTTTATCTTTGAGTAGATTCACTCACCGCCCATCTGAGCAAACTGAATGGCTTGTGCGTGTATCATACAGTTCAAATTAAAAGAGCTTTTAAAAGGCACCAAGTATATTTTTGGCAGTTGCCACTCAGACATGAGTGCTCAGGGACGGCGTGGTTTTCAGAACTGTTCAGATTGCAGAGGAGGACACTATTACCTTGCCTCTGCTTTGTCTAAATGCTTCCGCTCACTGAACCTACTCAACACTGAGGAGAGGATTACTTTGTTGGGGTAATTTCAGAGAATGAGAAGGAGCCACATCTGAAAAGCCCCTACGGGAAGGTCGTTCCTCACCCCTATTACCTAATGTCTACAATCCAGTACCTTGCATTCATGCTAGAGTGTAAATGACTAATACCAGGGCCACTCCCTGAAACAGGACTGGAGAGAAAGCAGGCATCCCCGTGCCCTAGGAGGTGTAAAGGTGTGTTGTCAGGGTGTGTTCTAAGAGGCAGGGTGGAATGGAAGAAAGGCAGAAAGAACAGGCGGTGATACCCAGAACAGCAAGGCCACTGCACAGTTTCCCCACGGAGGTGGTTTTACCTCTCCCCAGTTTGGTTTTACAAAGGGGAGCATCCCATGGTCATGAGCGTCCAGGGGAGGCTGGTTCATCCGCCCTTGGCCCCGTGGGCGCCTGAGTGGAGCTGGGCAAAGGCTCCCCGGCCAAGCCCATCCCCATCCCCCCGGTGCTCCTGGGGGAGGGCGGCCATGAGCACAGCTGAGACCGGCAGCGCCGTCACGGGAGCAGCACTAATTCGGACGCAGGAGGTGCCGGCTCATCGTCCCAGCCAGGTGTCCGGGCCGGCAAGGCCATCTGGGTTAGGAAATGTGTGCTCTAAAGCCTGCTGGGGGAAGCCGTCCTGATGGGGAGCTTCACTTAAAAACCAGCCGGCTGCAAGAAGTTTCCTGGTGCCCGTCGAAATGTGGGGCCTCGGAAACTGGCTCTTCCTCCTCCTGCCGCTTGGAGAAGGCTGCTGTGTCCCCACTCAGCAGCCTGTGGGCCAGGGCCCGTGAACAAGTCAGCTCCAGCAGGAGACGCTGGAAAACGTGTTGGGAAGGGCCTGGGCTTTAGTTTCAGGTTTCCAAAAACCTGGAATGAAAACCTTCTTTGAAATGCCTACCTAAGCCCTGGCTGGTGTGGCTCAGTGGATTTAGTGCTGGCCTGTGAACCAAAGGGTCACTGGTTCAATTCCCAGTCAGGGCACATGCCTGGGTTGTGGGCCAGGTCCCTGGTGGAGAGTAATGCATGAGAGGCAACCACACATTGATGTTTCTCTCCCTCTCTTCCCCTCTGTCTAAAAATAAATAAATAAAAACTTCAAAAAAAAAGGAATGCCTACCTAAAATGTAACCACTATACATTTAAACTCCTTGTACCCTGCCCTGACCAGTGTGGCTCAGTGACTTGGCCACGGTCCTGCAAGGCTAAAGGTCACCTGTTTGATTCCCACTCAGAGCACATGCTTGGGGTGCAGGCCCAGCCCTTGGCTGGGGCGTGTGTGAGAGGCAACCAGCCAATGCTTCTCTCACATATTGATGTTTCTCTCCCTCTCTTCTCCCTCCTTTCCCCTCTCTCTAAAAATAAATAAAATATATTTTTAAGAGATTTTATTTATTTTAGAGAGGGGAAGAGAGGGAGAGAACATCCATATGTGGTTGCCTGTAGTGTGGTGTGCCCCCTACTGGGGACCTGACCCACAACCCAGGAGTGTGCCCTAGACTGGGAATCGAACCAGGGACCCTTTGGGTCACAGGCCAGCACTCAACCCACTGGGCCATAGCAGCCAGGGCTAAAATCTTTTAAATAAATAAATAAATAAATAAACAAACTCCGTACCATGATGGAAGAGAATACCATTTAAAAATGAACTTAAATTATACCAAAGAATTATGCTATCTCTTTAAAAACATTTAGCCCCAAGATTTAAAAGATCAGTAAAAACCCATTTGGGTGAGGATGTAAAGAAATAGGAACACATATGGTTGAGGAGAACATTAGTAGGTCCTATCATTTTTAGAGGGATAATTAGCACTTTTTAAAAAATACCTTTCTTCTTCTTTTTTTAAAGATTTTATTTATTTTCAGAGAGGGAAGGGAGGGAGAGAGAGAGAGAGAGAAACATCAATGTGCGGTTGCTGGGAGCCGTGGCCTGCAACCCAGGCATGTGCCCTGACTGGGAATGGAACCTGCGACACTTTGGTTCACAGCCGGCGCTCAATCTGAGCTATGCCAGCCAGGGCGATAATTAGCACTTTCCGTCATCTTTAAAATGCACCTTGGCTTTGACCCAGCAGTTCTCCTGACAGGCACTCACCTCCCAGGAACACACAACTGTGCAAACATACACTTGCACGAGAGTCACTTCAGCATCAGCAACGGGAGTAGAAAACTGGAAAGAACACCATGTCCATCAAAAAGGGATCCGTTAGCTAAACCCTGGTCCGTTCATGTAATGGAAATTGGCAGCTTTTAAAAGAGAAGGTAGAAGGAGGCGCTGGAGGGAAAAGTTGCTCAGAGGGGAAAGCACGCTGTAGAAGTACATATCAAGTCTATTTTTTGCAAAATAGTGTTAGATATGTTAATACATGCACGGAAAATCTTTGACAGGTGGATCATTGGGGATTTTAAACTTTCCATGATCAGTTGTTCCAAACTGGTGAGGATTTTAATGTTTTAAATGTTTAACCCTAAACAATAACTCGTAATCAGAAAAAGGAAAAAAAATGCTGTTTAACTATCTGCAACTTCGTCCTTGCCCCAAATCATACTCTGGAGGCGGGGCAAGGACTGTGCTTCTTGTCTGTTCTAGAGAATACTCCGTATTTAATCCCATTATTATCCCTCTAATAGTGGCTCGAAACTCCAGCTTTTCAAACACCTTCACACGAAAGACAGTCCATACCCAAGACATGGCTGGTGTGATGGACGGAATGCAGGGCTGTGACTTGGGAGGGTCAGCGCAGACGAGATTCCTTCCCGTGTCCCCGTTTCCTCAGCAGTAACATTCAGGGCTTGAAGGAATCATCTCTGATCTTCTCTCAGAGGACGACCTTGACCTCCCTGACCAGGCCCTCCAGGGACGGGGTGCTCAGTCGGCATCTGCTGAAACACAGGAGGCCAGAGACAGGGCCTGGACTCAGGAAACCGTGGGAAAAGGACCAACTGACACAGGTCTCCGGGTCTCGCGTCACCAGAGTTGGTGCAGACTAGAGTGAGCCCAGGGAAGAGAGCAGAAGGGCGTTGAGGCAAGGATAAAGAAAGGCACCTTTCTGAGGTTCTCACCTGAAGAACTGAAGGTTTGGAAATCTGTAGAGATGGTCTGGGTTGTGATAATACAAGGAGAAAGAAGGCAGCTGCCACCGGCAGTGAGTGAGTGGGTGGGGCCGAGGCGCTAAAGTGGCCGCAAGGATCGGGGCAGTCCCACATCAGTTCCATGCACGCAGCCCCCAGAGTAACACGAAGCGGTGCTGCTGAGACCAGCAGCCATCAGCCTCCTTACCCGACGAAGGGCTGGGTGGGAGATGGGTGCTGGGTGGGTGGCCAAGGAAAGCGAGGAAGCAAAACTGCAAACCCCCAACCTCAAAATACCCACTCGGGATCTTCCCCTTTAACAAACACTGATAAATACTTCAACCTCATCACAGGACCCCCATCTCGAAAGTTACATGCCTGATGAAATCCTGACCACCAAAGAGGCTTTGGACCCTGCAGACTCAAGGCCTTCTTCCTATCACGTCCTGGACCCTGTTCTCCCACTTGCCTACTTTGAGTGGGGGTCCCAGGCCCTGGCAGGACCCCCTTGTCTGATGTAAACTCCAGGAAACAGAGACCTCGCTACCATATTCCCCGCGGCACCCCAAATCCTGGGAACAAAGGCTGGCACATACTAGGTGTCAGGAAATGTGTTTACAAATGGATGGTGTAGTGGAAAAAGCACAGCCTAAGTAGGCGATCAGAGCTGGGGTGTGTGGCCCTGGGCAAGTCACTGAAACGTTTGAGTCTCTGGGTCTTTTCTGTGGAGTCGAATCACGGGAACCGACTTCCAGGCTTTGGGGAAGACTGGAATACTGCACGACGACCCAGTGGGAGCAGCCTCGTCTACAGCAGGCGCTCAGAAAAATGGGAACCAGCACACCCAAAACCAGTACAAAGTAAAAAGGAAAGAAAGAGAAAAGCAAAGGGAACTAACATCGTATCGCCATTATTAATAACTTCCACCGACCCCGAAGGCCAGGCGTCTCTTGCGATCGCGAGTGTCACTGCAAAGTCACACGGTTCAGTTCCAGTTGCCCTTTGGGAGCTACTAGTTAATAACCAACGCAGCAACGGCTCTTCTGCAAACACGATGTTTCTCCTGTCTCTTTCGACAGAGACAGAGCACTCTTTCGAAGTGGCCTTTCTCAGAACATTATCAGCTGATCCGTGGTTTCTGGGAACCTTCCCAAAGCGCCTGAACAGGTCGGTGTGGCAGAGGCCTCACAAATGGGTCAAGGAGAAGCAGCAGGTCGGCGGCCAGTTCGGGTTCAGCCTAGGCCCAGACCATTGAAGCTTAATTTGGCCTCCTGAGACCTGAGCCTGTTCACTGACAAAAATCCAACTCGGCAGGTGTAGAATCAGGAGGCAGAGACCTGGGTTCAAATCCTACCCCCACCACTCTTAACCAAATGGCCTTGGGCAAGTTATTAACCACAAGAAGCCTTGGTTTTCTCAGCTGAAAAGTTGGGAACAACAAAGTAATCATACCTATGTGGGGGGAGGGGAGAAGGAAGCAGAAGATCGTATTCTTCCTGGCTTTGTGGAAAACCACGAAATCAATCAGCCCATCGGCAGAAACCCTACCCGAAGCCACCGTTTCCATGGAGACTCTGTCCTAGGTTCTACGTTTCGGTTACGTCTGCAATCATCTTGCGCCCTCTCCGAGGTGTGGAGGAGAGACTCAGCTGGTGATGCCATGGATGCCTCCACAGGAACATAAGCAGAGTGCTTGACACAGGTCTTCATTGAATATCTGAATGAGTGACCGGTTCATGAGTGAAAGACTCTGGCCGTCCATCACACCTGCTGGACCCCAAACTAAGGGCAAACTAAGGTGAGTGAAGTTCTCGGCACTTTTGAAACTGGGGGCTAGAATCTCTATTAATAGAAGTTTCTGTTATGGCTACCTTTTTTTCTCCCCCAGTTGGGACACTCCCCAACTGAGGAGTCTGGATGTTTAACTCTGGGTAGGTCACCCAGAGGAGGTATGAACCATTCATCCAGCCAGCAAATACACAGTGATGCCTCTTAGGTATAAGAGTACGCGCCATAAAAATGAGCCAGCCCACGTGAGCTCCGTGAGAGCCGGAGCTCCTCTGTGCTGCTTGCTCACCGCCAGATCTTCAGAGCCTACCATGCCCAGAATACAGTAAGCACTCAATAAATGCATGTTGAATAAAAAGTGGCACGAACAAATGAACAAATGAAGACCTGGAGGGAACACTCAAAGGGGGAGATAGGGGTTGCACAGTCTAGACCTGGACAGAAGTTTTCTGAACCCCTTCAGTGGCCTTTGCCACTCCTCCAAACAGCTTTTAGAAGAGGCTGGAGATGGCAAACAGAGAGAAGCCTGGGAGAGAGATTTGGAGAAATAAGAAGTGGACACGGTGAGGTCCTAGAAGGATGGGAAGGTCATTCAGGACATCTGTCTTGTCTGCAACGAGCATCACTCTTGATGTGGGACTGACTAGGAGATTTGGAGGAAGGGGGGTGGCATGGTGAGACATCGGACCACAGATGACCGCGGCTCCTGGTGCTTCTGCCACCCAAATAAATGTCCGTCATTTTCTGTGTCTCTTACCACCTGCGTCTTTCCCCTCTGCCTTGGAACAGGGCTGGCCTTGCAGGCTCAGCTGCATTTGTTCCTATGTCAGAAACACACAGGGTACATTTTTGGAGACAGCCACTTGGGCTCTCTGTTGAGAAACTTCCTTTCCTCCTGGGATGAGCGCATTTCTCTCCCCCCCAAATCTCAGTAGGCAGGTCAACCATGCACACCAACTGCCTCTTTGGTGCCCTTTTACAAAGGGTTTCCCCATGCACTTCTCAGAAAATTGCCCTATCCCTTCCGTACTCAGCAGGGAAATACCACGTAACTGAGAGCTTGGCTATTATGCTCGTGAATAATTTGAGTTTCAAGTGCGGCCTTGGCATGCCTGAAAATGAGTAATTATCAGAAAGTTATCCACTTGGCCCCCGCAGTCTGCCAGCTACTTTTGTCTTGAGTGTGGAACCCTCTTGGCCAGCGCCATCTGAGCCTCAGCGATCAGAGCCACCAAGACCCCCTCCAGGCCCCAGCCAACGAGGGCAGCAAAAAGTTTTGGCTGATCCCTCCCTGGAGGAGATGAAGCCCTTAACCAGAGATTAGCCGCGCTCAGGCCAGCCCACTCACAGCCAAGAGCCGAAGGCTATTTGCCGAGTGGAAAAAGACAAAAGGAAACAAATTTCATTTGCAAGCCCTCTGAACAGGCCAGAAAAAGTCATTCTCTACCTCGCAGACTGTCCGGCTCCTTTTGGAAGAAGGCTAAGCGAGTGTGCCCTGACTTGGAGGGAATCTCAACATTTTGGTCTCCGAATCACAAACTCTCCGTACAGAGGGTTCAGCAAAGAGCTGTGCACGACGTGTCCTCTCAAAAAGCAGGAAGGCCATTTTAAAAAACTCATGGTCACTTACAGTGACAATGACACTGCTGCTACTTTAGATCAGTCAAGGCTCGGGAAACCTGAGAAAACTCCAAAAAGGACGCGCTGTTTCTTGGCAATCAACGGGGAGCTCAGGGTGAATTGAAATCTGTACACAAACCATTAGCCTTTTGTGCACAATGACAGCATATTCATTTTGGAAGAAATCTGAGGATTATCTGGTCTGTAGCTGTTAATTTGCAGGTATGGAAAATGAGGTCCTGCAAGGTTAAATGGCCCGCCCGTCTAGAACCTGCAGTGGTTGGGGTGGCCCAGAGCCTGGGGCACTGGCCACCCCGTCCAGCTCCTCCTTACACTGCTATACACACTCTGCATGCCACACAGCCCCGCCCAGGAAGCAGTGGCTGGAGAGGCTTTTGTTAATGGGAGTCACTTCGCACTTGAGCACCGTTGCAAGGCACAGTGGAAGATCCCATACGAGAGGGCTGCACGGGTCCATCCCGTGCATCACGGAACCTGGACCCTTTGTTGGGAAGGTGATGGTCTCGATGGTGTCAGAGTTCCCACCCAGAGCTGCATTCTACGACCTGTGACCGAGGCCAGACAAATGATGCAAAGGGAACTGTGTGATGAGCAAGTGAGGTACACACCCGCGTGGGGTGACATCTGGCTCAGTTTCCTTTCTCTGGAAAGCCAAGCTACTTCTCAATGGGGCTATGGGGGGAGGGAGAGCGGCTCCTTTTTCTCACTCTTTGTTCGAAAAGACAGGGCCATCCTAGTCAGCCTTTTCCCGAGTGTGCCAGCGGAGCCCCGCAGGCCGTGTCTAACAGGCTGCTGCCCCCGACGACACGTTCGAAAGGTCAGAGCTGAACACTAAGTGCTTCGATCGAACGGGCCCACTCCTGTCTGGGCGGATGGGTGTTGTTTGTAATCTGCGTGGACCCGGCAGTTGACAGGTGTCCCTCTCCCTCTTCGGAAAACTCGAAGGAAACACCGACATAGCACCCTACACCTCGTTTCTCCATGTACAGCAAATGTCAATGATATGCAAACACAGGCACTTCGCCAGGAAACACTGGTGTGTCAGAGTAGACGGTGAACGGGCTTCTGGTCACCCCGCGCTCTGCCCGGGAGGAGCGGCCTCGTGAGGCTGCGTCCGGGCGGCTCTCCCGGGTCAGACCGGCTCGTAGGAGACATTGCCCTTTGCTGCTCTGACGGATGGATCGGAGAGAAAGTAGGAAGCAGAGTTTCCGGTAGACCACAGGCACCCTCCGAGCTCCTGCCTCAGCTGGTGCTGAGGAACCCGCAGAGAGGCCTGCAGTCCAAACCCCCCTGCCCGGCACTCCGCCCCTCCTACACTAAACCCGCTACCCTCACCAGGCTGACTTCGTCCCCTCCTCTCCTTGGTGCTTCCACACCCTCTTCCCCGGCTGACTCCAGCACCCCTTCGGAACAGCTTTCCTTGACGGGTCACCGCGCCCCTGAATCTCAAGTACCCAACACAAACCTAAGGAACGTGTTTTGAGTGAATAATGAATAGATTAATGAATGAATGAAGAAAGTGCATTAGAAACTAATGCTGGGGGTGATATTATTAGCCTTGACACCTTTCTAACTAAAAATAACAATAGCCCTGACCAGTGTGGCTCCATTGGTTGGGCATCGTCGTCTGTCCTGCAAAATGAAAGGTCGCCGGTTTGATTCCTGCGCAGGGGGCATGTCTAGGTTCTGGGCTCGGTTCCCAGTCGTGATGTGTACAGGATGCAACTGATTGATGTTTCTCCCACACATCGATGTTTCTCTCCCTCTCTTTCTCCCTCCCTTTCCCTCTCTCTAAATATAAATAAATAAAATCTTAAAAATTAAAAAAAGAGTAACAATAAAAGGCAAGTCCTTGACAAAACACAGCCCTTTCACTATGATTCACAGACAATGATTGGAAACACACACAGTGGCATCTGCAGTGGGTGCCAGAGGAAGGCAGACCCCTCCCCCCCGGGGGCTGGCGTGATGAGGGCATCTGTCCAGTGGGCAGCGGTCTGGCAGACATGGGAAGGTGGTGGGATCTAAAGAGAGGTCAAAGTAGGGAGAGCGAGAGGGCGTCTCAGAGCTTGGGACCCAGTATGAAAGGGCACCTGAGTGGCGTCCAGGCCCACACCTGTCCTTTTAGGAAGCTGGTGGCCCATCATGTGCAGGGCTGAGGCTACCACAGTGAAGGCGAGAGACAGGCCCTGCCCATGTGGGCCTCTACTCCAGACCATCCGCTTTCTGTCTAGTAAAACAAGATTTATAAACACCGATTTTTTCATTAACGAACGTTTCCTGACACAGCAGAGAGCTTAGAGACTGCACCTCCGTACGTCCCAGTTCTGCTGGCTGGAGGAAAAGCCAGAAGGTTCCTAACTGGGTCAGGAAGCAGGAATCCTTGGCCCTCTGGGGCAAACCCCTCCACTGCTGGGAGGGTCGCTGTGGTGACCTCTCTCCTGATCATGCAGGTAGAAGTCAAGTTCCTCCTTTCCTCCCTTAAGGGAACCCCCAATATTGGAGACAGCTTCCAAGGTAAAATGCATTAGACTGGGATGTTAAGAGGTATGTATGCCCAATGCTGTCAAAAGCCGTCTCACGGAGCTCTAGGGCCCTGAGAAGGAGCGGGGGGCTGCCCTGCTGCTTGGCTGTGGACCAGTGCAGGGCTGGGGGTACCCAGCCCACTGGCCTGCAGCGAAGATGAAACAGACCCCAGCCTTCTCCAGATTCCATCAGCTGGGTGGGCACGGGGGCACCTACAGTGAGGAAGTATTGTGTGTGGCAGGGGCGTCAACACCCCTGCCTTCTTACTTTCCCCAGGCCTGGGGGGGAGGGGGGTTCCTACACTAATGTGGGCTCAGAGGCAGCTCGGGTGTCTACTCTTCCGTGCTCAGCCCCCACACCCCCCTCACTAAGACAAATCCTGGTGTCGTATACCCATGGCTACAGTGTCCAGCTCTCTTTCCAGCGGCATCTGGAAAGCTTTCCCAGTGATTCCCTCTTCCCGGAAACCTGCGCTGGGAAAGCCTCCTTAACCGTTTCTGAAGAGGGTTCTTCCGCTCGCTGAACTACCCAGTGATAACCAGCAGGAAGTCCTCCAGGGGACCCCATAAGGTGGCTCTCACCTCACTGAGCACATGCCGAAGGGGTTCCCTGGAACTCACTTCTTGCAAAGGCGTGTCCCAAAGAACATGAAGGGGGACCTAGCACTGCCACCCCGAGCCGTTCGTCAGTCACACCAGGCACTGGGAGGTCACGTCCATTCCCTCTAGTAGGTGAGAGCTGATGATCGGTGCCCTGGACTGAGGCGAAGGCACTCTGGGAATTTTCATTTGAATCTTAACTTGGGAGCTGTCTAGATGCTCTAGGTGTAGGGCATCATTCTGGATTGTATGATGAAATTAATAACTCAAAATGCTTATGCCGGTTTTTAGGTTTTCATGAAGCGTTCCTTTCACCAGGCTCATTACTCGAGTAGGATATCGGGGTAGTCCCCATCTCATTAGCCTTATTCATTTTTATCAATTATGCGCGCGCGCACACACACACACACACACACACACACACACACAAAAGAGTTTCCACCAGCTGTCTCAAAATGCGTCCCAGCGTGAGCGCGGCTGAGGGTGTGGGCGGGGAGAAGTCCGCAAGCACACGCGGGGGCCACCTCTACAGGGGCCTCCCCGGCGCTCCGGCCTCCCAGGGCCGCTGGCCCATCACTTATTTTCCCTCCTTTTCACCTCCTTTCCTTTCGTGTCTGCCCCTTCCTAAATCACAGCTCGGGGCACTGAGGCCTTCAAGTTACTGCGCTTAAAGCAAACTCAGATGGAAGTAACCAATCATTCAGCCCCTGCCCTCCCACCCCCCACCCCAACCCCCCACCCCCCACCGGGGCAGCTACTTTGCTACCAAATATGACTGTGCCTGACAAAAAAATAAAATAAAATAAAATAAAATAAAACGCCTCCTCTTTTTCATCTCTCTTCCAACTGACAGCAAGCGTGGGGGATGTTTTTTTGTGTCACTTGCTCCAACAGCTGTTTTGCCCGCGAGCACTAACTAACCCTACCCATGTTGGAGGCATTCCTGGAGTCCTAATTAAGGGCCAGTTCTAGGCCCTCGGGTCAGCCTGATGAATCGAGGCCTTGCCCGCCAGGCCCGCACAGCCCGGTTCCCACACAGCGTGGGGAGCGCTGTGATGCCGGGATGGGCAGGCTAGCAGAGGGCTGGCAAGGCACACGGCCTCCATAACTGAAGCAAACCCTTCACCATGAGACAGAGAATGCCAGGCGGCTCTGCAGCTGAGCGAGAACTGGACCACCCTGCATTTCCCCTTCTCGGGGATGCGGGGGGGGTTCCTCCGTGCAGTGACTGCTCCAGTCCGCCCTTGGTCCCCAAGGCGTACAGCAGAGCAGGGGCACAGCGTGTTCACGACTGAAAAGCTACTGCGGCAGCAAGGGCCCACCTGCATCTTCAACTATAGAAAGGGGAGGAAAACAGGAACTGCAACGCTTGCGCGGAAAGGGACTATCACAGCCCCTGGCACCAGGTATGTGTGCGCCCCTTTGCTGGTGGTGATAACAATCGGGAATTCAGCGCGACCCACACCAGGCTGGGGCCTGCCCCAGGCGCAAGCGCAGACGGTTGCACAGCACTGACCGGCCCCTCGTCTCAGCGGCTCTCCCCATCCGCGGCGCAGACTCCACTCTCTCCTGGGGAAGAAAAACGAGTTCCGGCCCAGCGAGGCAAGCCAGCCTCCAGCAGAGCATGCTTCATGCTCGGGCGCTTCACCTGTTCACGTGTGTTTCTCGGCATCCGCCGTCACCGCTGCGACCCTGCGCACCTTGTGGGCACAGAATGGGGCTTCGTTATGTGCTACAAGAAGAAACGGCTGGGCACGGGCTCACCGAATCCCATGCCATCAGCAGATTTCTAAACTGGAAGGGGCTCTCAAGGAGGGTGAGGTCCAGCCTTTTCATTCGAAAATGCAATGATTTACTAGGTAATTTTTAAATACGGAAAAATTTTTCAATATGAATGGTTCATAGTCCCATCGCCTAAACACATCAGTCCCATGAAAACATTAAAAAGCACAACACTGAGAGGTGCACACTTGTTGCTTTTTTTAAGGCAAAATGTGATGTACGAAAAGTCGCCTTCCCTCCCACCTGGAGCTCGCTGTCCTGCCCACCTTCTTCTTGTGTATCCGGCCAAAACAGTGATAAAACATGAGCACATACATGCATGTACCTATATAGACACACATATACGACTTGATTTTTTTGCATAAACAGAACCTCACTTTCCTGCCACTTGCTCGTCTCACTTAAGAAGGAGTGTGGTCTGTACGTTTGTGTCCCCACAAAATCCATGTTGACATCCTACCCGCAGTGTGATGGTGTGGGGGTGGGGCCTTTGCGAGGTGATTAGGGCATGGGGCAGAGCCTTCATGGATGGGGCTAGTGCCCCTTATAAAAGAGACCCTGCAGAGCTCCCTGGCCCCTTTGTCCACGTGAGGACACCATGAGAAGTCTGCAACCTGGAAAAGGGCCCCCCCCGGGCCACACTGGCACCTTGATCTTGGACTTCCAGCCTCCAGAGCTGTGGCAAATGCATTTCTGTTGCTTACAAGGCACCCAGTGTGCGGTGTTTTGCTACAGCTGTCCCAATGGACTAAGACAGAAGGCCATGACCAAAGTCCTGAATCTGGATCTGGAATCGGCTTGCTTTGTCCCCCTGCACTGTTATAAACAATACCAAGCCACCGGCATTTCCCAGTTTCTGGCACTTTGGTGAGTGGATCCACAGGATACATTTCTAAGGGTGAACTTGCTGGGTCAGTGCATACAACTTTTCACAGATACTGCCAATGCTGCCCCCCCCCCAACACGCCCGCCGATGTGCCCTGCCATGAAAACTGAGAGAGGGTGTTCGTCTCCCAACCCCTCTCGAGAAATGGATGTTCTCAAATTCCGTGATATTTGTTAGTCAGACAAGTGACAAATGGTATCTTCTTGTTGGGTAGATTTGAGTCTCTTTAAATCACGAGTGAAAGTGAGAACTGTTTAATTTACCGATGAGAAAAACAGAGAGCCAGAAGTCCCCTAACTGGCTAAACGTCTAACCCTGAGGTATTTATAGAGATGAGCAGGGACCAGATCTTGGGTCTGGGACCACGCCAGGGGGCCCTCACCCCCAGCACCAGGAGGAGAGTCCGACACCCAGCGGCCAGTTGTCTTTCTCTCTCCGCATTCGGGGCACACCTGGGCCCGGTCGCCCTCTGCTTCTGGGGTTCCCGCGAGCGCCTCCCTAGCGACCAGCAATCCCGGGGTGTGTGTCTCACTGGCCGGAGGGGGAAGTCTCAGCCTTGTCCTTGGCCCAGGAAGCAGGGCTATAGGGCTTCTGGGATTGCAAGGCTGCTCCCAAACTGCCCAAGGCTCCAAGGTGTTTTTCCTCCAGTTCATGTCACCTTAAACGTTGCTTCTGTCTGAGAGCAAAGTGGGTCTTCTTGTGACTGGACCCTTCCATTCCCCTTTCTCCTCTGCGGGAGTGGACTTTCCGAACCGGGAAAGGAAGCTGGTGGAAGGAGGGGCGGGCTCCCCTTGATTCCCCTCTGGGGGCCCTCTCCAGGCATGCACAGAGCAGGTGTTCACGGAGCACCCGAGGGGAACGAGCTCCCGGTCTGGGCGAGGCACTCAGATCCTGCCTCTCACCGGCCCTGCAGCCTTGGGTACCTTCCTTTCAGCCTCACCCAAGTGATGGAAATGACACAGATGACTGCGTTGCCTAACACAAGGCATGGTGGTAAGCAGAGCACGCTGTGTCCCTGCCAGGGCTTTGGAAACTGTAAGGCTCCGCACAAACAGAGGGCCTTTGGGAGGGCCCAGGGGGTGGTGGCCACTGGCGTCAGTGCGGGAACTTCCCTGATGTCCTGAGTCACGTAGACGGGGCCGGAGGACCAGCCCCTGCTCCGAGGTGTTCCCGAGGCCATCCGCCGCCCACCTGAGCATGCTGGAGCCAGGCCCGTCCTCGTGACACGGGCTGAGTCGAGGTTTTATCTTGATTGTGCAAGGACCTATTTATTTCATAAGGTCTATGCATATACCAGCTAAACTAGATGTTTCGTGATGAGAACTGCAGAGACTTCATATGCGTTTCGTAGAATCAGGAAGCACAGCTCCACTTACTAGATTTTCTCAGGCAGCTAATACTCATCGCACATTACAATGAAAAAAATAAACTGTCCATTTTGAAGGGAATCGTCCTACAATTATTACATATTTCTCTGCTACTTTCTTTTTCTTAAAAGAGTTAAATACAGTTCACCCTTTTTCCTTATCTCTCTGCCACCATCAGAAACATCCAGCTAAGTCTGGGATGGCAAGAACCTGCTCTACCACTTAGAGCTTTGGGGCTTTAGGCAAATCCTTTTTTTAACCTCTTTGTGCCTCAGCTTTGTCATCTCTGACAGGACAGAGAATCAGAAAACCAAGTTAATAGGAGTGTGTCCACATTTAAGAACACAACACCCGTAAGGATCCACTTACTTCAAGTTTAGTGCACGGATTTGGTGAAAGCTGTTTTGTCCTCTGAGATATGTTTTGTTTCTTGCTAACTCTTGGCTACATTCCAGATAGCTGAATTTGCTGGCTAAATAAGGCTCTCCTGTGTGGATATCAATTCCTTTGAGGGCATTAAAGAACATAATTAAGGCCCTGATGGAACTCGTTACACCAACCCAAGCCCAGACCCGAGGGTTCTGTCCCAGGCAGGGAGCCTTCAGCAAGGGCCCCGAGCAGAGGCCAACAGAAGACCAGGGAGAATGGAGGCGGGGACGACAGGAGCGTCCCCGAGCCTGGCGAGGGAGGAGCAAAGTCCCTACAGTCAGCTGGACACACAGACCAAGCAGCCGGGCTTCGTCCTTGCAGAAGAAGCCTTCTCAAGGTTGACTTCCGACATTGGGACACTCCACAGTGACCACCCAAAAGGGGAACCAAGGACTTGCAGCCATTCTAGAATGTCTGGGTAGGAGGAGCTTGGAGGGGCACTGGGTTGGCCAGGAAGGATGGCCAGGGAACCCCACATGCTCTTGCACCTGCAGGACAAGCACCCTGACTGTTTGAGTGGCTTGTGATTGTGTGTAAGATGGAGAGTGCGTAAGATAAAGACAGTACTCTTCAATACTGTCTCCTCGACAGGGCAGTGCTGAAGAGACAAGACAACCCTGCTTCACATGACTGGTCCATTTTCTGCAGGTTGTAAAGAATTCTCTTATAAATTCTATTCACTTGCTTCAGTTGAGCTAGGTCTCTTGAGTCCTAGCTCTAGTATTGAAGGTCTATACTGTGGATGTCATAGAGCTATTTATAAGTATTGCAGCTCTTTACCCTTTAAGTATACAGCTATATTACATTTTCTCACCTACTGGGAGTTAGGTGTGGCCACATGACTAGCTTTGGCCAATAAAATGTGAGTGGAAGTGACAAGTGTTGCAGCTGGACAGCTTGGAGAGCCAGCATGTGCTTCACCATTTTTCTCCTTTCTCTCAGCCACAGTGATGGGGACTCCGCCTCCATCTGGGGACGAGAACAAGGATGACAGAGTCCCTGGCCAGCCTCAACGGACACATGGAGTGAGCAAGAAATAAAACTTCAATGTTTTATGAGTTTTGGGCACTGTTACCCCAAAGCAGTCTATCCAGAGTGACACATACGAGGTCTGTCCAGATAAAGTCCAGCCATTGTTAATATAACGAGAATGGTTTACGTGACATTGATGTAACCTGGCAGCCAAGGACAGTGGACTGGAGTGCGCATGCATGAACAGTGAGCACTTCACTGTACTAGTCAGTGGGGGAAGTAGAGGCTGTTGAGTGAGCATGTGTACTGTGGGGCTGTCACATTCAAAACGAGCAAATAGAGCAACGAATCTGCATCAAATTTTGCATTAAGCTTGAACATTCCTCCATGGAAACTATTTGGATGATTCAGAAGGCTGCTGCTGCTATGGGCAACTGGTGATTGCCAGCTTCATCACGACAATGCGCCTGCTCATGCATCACGCCATGCTGAGTTTTTTGGTGAAACATCAAATCACCCAGGTGACTCAGCCCAGACTTGGCACCCTGCAACTTCTGGCTTTTTCCAAAACTGAAATCACCTTTACAAGGGAAGAGACTTCAGACCATCAATGAGATTCAGGAAAATACAGTGGGGCAGCTGATGGCAACTGGGAGAACTGTGTGAGGTTCCACAGTGCCTACTTAGAAGGGGACTGAGGCATCATTATCCTATGTACAGTGTATCTTGTACCTTGTATCTTTTTCAACAACTGTCTTTATTTTTCATATTGCATGGCCGGATACTTTCTGGACCGATGTCATATGTACCATTAGCCACCGGAAGGTGCCTTCCTTCACCTAAATTGGTAACTTATTGTCAAGGGTTTAACTGTGTTGAAATACCCAGTGTGCCCACGGAGTGCACTGTAGCTAGGAACTCCATTGCTTATTACAGATGTAGACACAATTTTTAATTACAAGAGAGCAAACTCCTTTCCAAAAGATAAGTTTTAAAACTGTGCTCTCAAACAGCTGCACAACCTCCAGTTCTTCTCCTGAGCTGCAGAGAACACGTTTTCAGGTGCCAGGGCTGGGCGTTAACGCCTGCCCCAAGCACGCCGCCCACTGGCGGAGGAGAGGTGTTCAGTCTAACACACCCCAGTGACGGGCATGGAGGATGTCCTCCAAGACGCTCTTGGTCAACACACGCTCCTCCTCCCAGACGCAGGCTGATCTGGTCAAACGGGAATTCCTTTGCTGGCTTTCTTTTCCCTGTCGGATCCAGAGTTTTAAAATGCAGCCACTTGAAGTTCACCATGGGTCAGCACCCAGAGTCAGACCCCACCCCATTTCTCATGCCTCCAGGGGCATGTATCAATGCATCATTTTGTTTCATATACCAACATGAAGTAGAACATTTGGTAGTACTCTCCTACTCTACAAAAAGCCACAAACTAAGTTCCTCATAGCAAAATGTATCAAAACACATGTCTTACCCAGCTGTAATGCTGTGTAGGAACATCGGCTAAACTATGGCCAATGAAATCTCCTCATTTCTACAGAACAGGCCCCAGAGACCCAGCCCGTTGTTACACGGAGCCAGTGATGCAGTGGGTCAGATTCATTGTTTTAGCCATCACTAGCTTTTTAACTGATAAATCAGTATCACTCTAGTCATTTCAGTGACCAAAATAACTACAGCATGATGGAGCTTCTTAGGTTGTGACAATGACCAGATCAGAGTTACTGCTGATGAGTCAATAAAATGCTTGGAAATAAATATGAGGGGACGTGTACAGCCAACCAAATGAATGTCAAGGCCACTTGGATCGCCAACTCCAGCCTTACAATTTACAGCTGAATTCTGGCTTTCCAAGGTGCCCACGGCCGATCTCTAAGTACTTTGATATGTGTTATGCAGAGCCACTTGAATGTAATAGTCAATTAAATTATTAATGAAAGAACTATACAAATAAAAGCACCATGCTCTTTTATGTAGTAATAATTATTATCATAAGTGATGCAAATTGAATAATATGAATTATCGGGACAGTTCCATGATAAGCTAACAATTTCCGGCAATCAGACCAAACATCTCTGCTCAAGATGTTTAATAAAATAAACAGCAGCTTGTTTACACTTTCGCTGAGTTAAGCACACATACAGGAGAGCTAAAAAAAGAACCTGAGGCCAAGTGATAACAAAGTGGCACTAGTTACAATGGTGGTAACTCAGATAACTCCACATCTTAAGAAAACAGTGAATCCTATAAACTGCCCCAGAATCAAATGACATTATTTGTACATATGTGCATTTACATAGACATATATATTTACATACATCTATTACACAAATATAAATATATATAACAATAGAATCTTGTAGCTAAGTATAATGCTCCATGTACATTCACGTGAGGGATAAAGTAAAATGCCATAATAATAATAACAATAATCATAGGCTGTCACCATTTAGAAGCATTGATCAAGCACATGCCTACCTACCTATCACCCAGCCACACACTGCTCTGCAAAAGAGCAGGCCACCTCCTTGTTTACCTTAAAGGGACCCTGACGGAACTCTCTGGAAACCATGCAGTCCTCAATCAGAACTGAGCACTGCCTGCTTCACCACCATTTCACCCAAGACCGGCTCAGGAGAGGTGTCCCTTCCCCAGACCAGGCTGCCCGCGGGGAAGGCCTGTTAGACTCTATAGCTGGTGAGTAATTCTGACCTTCCAGTCGCTGCTACGACCAATCTCCTGCCTCTTTCGGTTCACCTGGAAAACCATGTGTTACGTGTGAGGCGATGATAGGCTCTGCTACTCCAGGGAGAGTCACCGGCCGCGAAGTGTCCTCCACGTCTAACCAGAATAAAGTGACGCCGACGCGGAGACGCAGCCTGCGGGCTGTCGGAGGCGCTCACTGCACCAACGCACCCTCCGCGCGGGTCTGAGCATCCGGCAAAAGTGCGACTGCTCAGGGGCCGCTTGCCTGGGCTGGAGGTGACGCGACGCCTTTTCCAAGTTAACGGGGCCGGTTTGGATGCCCTTCCCTTTCAAGGGGCATCCACTTCGAAACCGCTCTTGCTCTGCGGTCTCCGCGGGGGAGGCCGCAGCTCCGAGTTCCAGTTCTGCCTCCGAGCCCGCCTCTCCGCTGTTGACCGGAGAGCTCCCACCTGTGCCGCCCAGCTCCCACCGGTCACCGAGCTCCGAGCTCAGAGCAGAGTTATGAGATGGGACCCAAAAGACTCAGTCCCTGGTTAACGCCAACATACCCATTGAAGAGTTCATATGCACACACCCAAGGGAGAGTAACATAAACTGTGGACACAGAAATGTATCCACTCTAGGGAAGCAGTCGGCCCACGACAGCATTTTCTATGGGGACTGAGCCCTCACCCTCTGCCTTGGCAGGGGCTGGATCTACCAGGCTGCCAGGAGATCAGTGTGTGTGGCTGTGTACTTTCTTTCTTTCTTTCTTTCTTTATTTTATTTATTTATTTATTTATTTTTAGCAAGAGAGAGAGAGACATCGACTTGTTTTTCCACTTATTTATGTATTCCTTGGTTGACGCTTGTATGTGTCCTGACTGGGAATCGAACCCGCAACCTTGGCATATCAGGACGATGCTCTAACCAACTGAGTTACCCAGCCAGGACTGACTGTGGAGTACTACCGGCAGATGACCACTCATCTTTTCAAATGCTTGTTTTCCCTCCTTAAACCAGGAAAGCAGTTTTAATTGCTGTGACGCCTTTAACACTCGCTAACCTCCTTTTTAATGAGGAAGGTTAGCCACAGGCTGCGGACCCCCAGTCGGCAGAAGCGGGAGCCCAGCAGGGAGACAGGGAGGTGACCCTGTGCAGAGGAGAAGGGGCCAGAGCACCCACTCCAGCTGGTTCCCAGATCGTGAGCTCGCCCTGCCATAAAATTTCAAAAATAGTTTTGGGAACAAGCGTAGATTGCCAACTTTTTATTTTGCCAAGTAAGGATATTGAACTCTCTATCTTGTGCTTATTTTCTTCTTTGCCTTGGACTGGGGAAGAGGTCATGTTTGAACACTCACTTGTGCGTAGTTGCCTGTCCACCCCACCCCACCCCCACCCCGACCAGCTTCACGCTCTACACTCAAGGGTGCACCTCAGGAAACCCCCTCTGCCTTCCCCACAGGAGGCCCGTGACCTTGACCAGACTGGATCCAGAATCGGAGAATTATTACTTATTCTCTCTTTTCACTGGAGGACATTTCACATTTCCTTATCTTCCCTCAGAGAAATTTCTGTGAAACACCCTTTCTAAGGTAACATAACTACATAGCCGTCTGAAAAAAAAAAAAAAGACATGCTTTACGTTGTATTCATTCCAAGCCTAAGTAAGAAAGCAGTGTGTACCTATGCTTCTCATGGAAATGAATTCTAAGGAAAGGGCATATTCACACTTTCAGCCCAGGGGCCTGCCCTATAGTGGCCAAGAACACATGTGCAGAGAACGTGAGTGCCGTCTTCCGCAGGCAGAAGGAGCGCGTGACCACAGACTTTCCATCCACTCGTCTTGACATAAACCTGCTCCCCAGCCAGCCAGGACGGCTGTGCTGAAGGAAACCAATTTGCAGAGTCTGGACCAGAACCAGCACTTTTCAGCGACAACTAAGGATTCAGACCAGTTTAATTTCTGAATTCTTGGAAGACAAAGACCATTATATTAAAGTGGCCTGCGCAGTGCCTACTTGCCATGTGCAAAAAATCTCCCTTACCCAGAACTCTGTGCCCAGCCTCCTCCGCCCTCACAAACAGCGTGCAAAGGCCCTTGGACACCAGGACCTGTGGGTTGAATGGACAAATGAACCAATTCACAGTTACCTTGTTATCTTTTGGTTCCCAGGAACTGATTTCGAAAGGTTTTAGATTAATCCTCAGTGACATAAAAATGGGTTTCAATTTCATTTCCCATTATCAGTCAGGGCCATAGATTCTTAAGGAATAACCATTATACTCACTTTAACAGCTACCATGAGTGTTTACTATCCACCAAGCACTGTGCCAAGTATTTTCTGAGAATTATTTTACACCATTTCTAGACGGTAAACTCATCGCCCCCATTTTACAGACGGGGAAATGGAGGCTCGGGCGCCTTACATATTGTCTGGGAATCCAGAGCTCAGAAATCACCCCCGAAGTCATTCAGCTGGAAAGGAGGAGGGCTGGAATCTGCAAGTTCGGCTTACACTCTCCCCCCGACACCCAGTGCCTCCCCCCAGGATCCTGGGCCCCGGCACTAAAACCAGCCCTGCCGGAGGCCACAGCCCTGCCACTAGACCCGGCTCTGCTAAACACCCAGGCCACGCCCTCTTTCCCTGAAGCCGGCGCTGTTTTCCTTCTGCTTTGCAGTCCCGTTCAGGCTTTCCGCCCCTCCCCCCGGGAGCTCCGACTTCAGCCCCGGGGCTTGGCCCGCTGCAGCTCACAGCCAAACTGCAAAGTCACTCTGTCCCATTAAACGAGCCCATTTCCCTCCGGGCAGCTGGTGCCAATCCAAAACGGCTTGTGAGGGGCCAAAATGCTGAATTTGTGTTAAATAAAGCAAGAGCCTCCGAATTCACAAATTCCTTTCATCTGCTGTCGTCTGTGGTAGCAACAGGACAGACAAATGCTAGCAAGGAAACTGTCCCCTCCATTCTGTGATGTCTTGCTTGGTGACTCCCGTGGCTCTCAGTTTCCCTACGTACAGAAGACACACTCTCACCCAAGCTCATGGAAATGGTGGCGATGACCGAGTGAGACAGTAAAAAATGTTTTCAGGAAAAGGAAAGTAATGCCTCCCGAAACTAAGGTGTTAACACCTTGCCATTTCCAAATAGTACAGGTTACGGCAAATACTAGGCACTTACAAGGCCAAGGCACGATCTGTTACCTACGTGGGAATTTCCATTCAGTTCAAACGTTTTCGGGAAACACCTAGAGCCATTATCAGAGGCTCTACCTGGGCAGCCCATTGGAAAACTCCCTGTAGGTCTATGAATCAGTCTCTGGGCGAGTTTTTTGTTGTGTGTGTTAACATTTGGGTCCCCTTGATGACTCAAGCATAACTTCCTTCCTATTAAAGTGCCTGGGAACCGACATCTGTGGCCCGATTTTCAAGTGCACTTGACCTCTGCATACCCCACGTTGGAAGCGTCCGGTCCACCCGGGGACCCTGACAACAAGCGATCTGTCACTGGCTATTCTGAAAGAGCTCTGGTGTTGGAGCAGCTCATGATCACTGGGAGAGAGGGTCCGAGCCTTCTAAGAATCCAACACACACACACACTCTGTGTGTGGTGTTTAAAACAGCTTCAATAACACGAACACCGCAGGACAACACACAGAATTGAGTTGTTGACTGTTTACACACCCCCTGGCCCGTCCAGCTGTCTCTGCCTCTGGAGGCACCGGAGTGCATTTTGAACACGGATTTCTCTCCCTTCCTGGAGTCTCTCATTTTCTCCATTGTATTCATTCAGAGGACAAAAAAAGACTTCATAAATATCATTTCATATTCCAAGCAATTTGCTATAGGCAACTACACCATTACTTTGTACAAATAAATTTACATAAATCATTATTAGAATGCTTTATCTTAGCAACATTATCTGGTTCCCAGAGCACAAATTAAATGCATGCTTAAAGCAGAATATTTTAAAGTTATTCCTATATTGTTTGTGAGATAGGATTAGAAATTTCCATCTAATTTTTCTTTCATAATGGAATTCCTTTCATTTTTTTTGTACGTGGAGAAACCACATATGTAATTTGGGGGGGGCGGGGGTTCTTGAAGCGAGCAGGGCAATAGAGGCTCGGCCGCATTTGGTTCCTTTCTCAGAGTCTCTTCCCTCTGATACCATGGGTTTGGTTTTGAACTCTGATCAGGAAGGCCAGGAACCAGGGGAATGAACACCAGCTTGGGAGGAGATGGTTTTTCGTTTGATAGTATTTTGCAAGCAAACTGGTCTTTGGTTGTGGTCCAGCTTTTTTTTTTTTCCTTTTAATAAACAAATTTGTAAATAAACTTCCTGAAAACAGAGCTCGGTTTCTCCTGGCTGTTTGTGCTGGGCGGCTGCCTGTTTGGATCAACTGCTTAGCACACGGCGAGTCTTCACTGGCTGGAGCTCTCTACTCCACCCTAGATTTCCAAAGAGCGTCTCTTCTCCCTACGCACAAGGCAGTGCCCAGTTTTAAAGCAAGTGGCTGTGTCAGCACCAGGGTAGCGGGGATGGGAAGGGACTGACAGGAAGTCAGGAAACATGCTCGCCAGCCCCGGTCCCACTACTTGCTGGTTCTGGAGACTCATGGAGCGATCCTATATCTTGACTGCTTGTCGGGGTCATAAGGGGCTAAACTCACTGCTCAGGGCGGTAACTCTCTACCAGCTTGGGGTCTGGGAATGGAGTCCCAAGGCAGTGTCTGGTGGTTAAGGAGGTGGTCAAGGAGGAGGGAGGCGACCCCGAGGGGCACTTGAGAGCACAGCGCCAGACTGACCCAGGTTCAGAGCAAAGTGCTGCCACTTGATAGCTGTATGATCACGGGCCATTCGACCCTTCCCGCATCTGCTACCTCATCTTAAAAACCTCACAGGTTTGTCTGCGGATTAAACGAAGTCATGGAGGCAAAAGCTTAGAGCAGTGCCTGACTTTTAGGAAAGGCTCAATAAACAGCAGGTAACAAGAATCTCCAAGGTGACCAGTGGGGTCAAGCTGGGGAGATCACATAATTTGCTGTCCACACCCCGATATTTCCGGATGAGGAAGGGAGGACTGTATGGCAGCTAGGCTGGGTCAATGGGGGAGCGAGGGGCCGGTCCTAGGGCGCATGCGACCACCCTGACTCCATCCCATCACCGTTCAAGATGCGATAGAGAAATTCAGTGACCATTTTATCTTGGATATTTTACTACGCAGGGTACCTTTGAAAGCTCTTTCATATATCTTATTTGCGCCTTTAATAAATTGTGTGAAAAAATATAGGACTGGGTTCATTACCCTTTAATAGTGAGCAAACAAAAGCACAGAAAAAGTGTAGGTGTTCCCACAGTGACGAGCGCGGCAGGGGCAGTAGGGACCCCAAGCATTCCTCTGCTCCAGCCTCCCAGCAGCGAGGCAGGGTCATGTGACTAATTCCGGCCAATGGGCTGTGGGTGTGGAATTGGTTGGGGTCATTTCTAGTCTAAGGCACTTAATAATGAGTGTGTAATTTTGACTGTTTTTTTTTTCCTTCACATGTTGCAGCAACCAGGAAGCCACATTTTAAGACGTAGGTGTCACAAGAAGCAGGAGGCCTGTAGTCTCAAAACACTGGCCACAGGATAGCCACCCGGGCGGCTAGTGCTGCAAGGCTCCGTTTCCAGGAAGGCCCAAACTCCTAGGCAAGCGGAACCTCGCTGCAGGAGCCCCAGCGCACGCCAAGCGGGGGGAGTGTGGCCAGGGGGCAGCCCCGACAGGAAGGGGAGGAGCCTCAGAATAAAAATCTGGGTGGTGCTTTCAAGACCCAGGGCAGCAAAAGCTGCCACTGCTTTATCCAAAAGCAACGCTGGAAGAAGGTGTACTGGGCCATCCCAAAATTAATCAGGGCATCTGGCTCCCCATCCCTGACTGTGACTCCTTATTCAGCCTTGAGACTCTCTCTGACTTCCACCAGCTTTCAGAACTCTCTAGAAAACGCTCTCAGCATCGACTTATAAAACTCGTGCTCTCGGCTTATGCGTCCTACCTGTCAATTCCACTTTTCAGCTCAGACTAGCACCATGTGAGTCACCAGGTACTGACCTCACGCAGTCCCTGGTTCATCCCAGGGCCTCTTTAAGCCTCGCCCGCCCGGCAGAGCTTGGAGGGGATGGGTGCAGGTGTGTGAGAGAAGACTAAACAATCAGGTAGGCAGGTGGAGGCCGGGCATGGACAGACCCAAAGAAGCAGGAAAGTCCAGCAAAGTGGCAGGCAAGCCAGGGCTGGGGCGACAATGACCGCTGTCCCTAAAGAAAGCTGCCAGCCAAGGCCCCACTCTAACAGGGTAGGTGGGGCTTCCTCGGGGAAACCTTAAGGGGCCCAGGCTGTCGGGGGAGCGTAGCTCAGGCTGTGATGAAGGACCGGGGTCCTGGTCCAGGCAGCCAGGGCCCTCGCTGCCTGGGTTCATGGCAGGCTCACTCCCATCTGCCCACCCAGGCCCCATGCTGCTCCTCTTCCCGCCTCCAGGCCTAATGGTCCACAGTGAGTGACCACGGCCACCTGGGGCCCTCCCTCTCCCAAGAATTCAATCCCAATCCTACATGTCTCTCAGCTCCCTGAACCACAGAGCTACCGTCAGTGCCCAGCCCCAGCTCCAGGGGACGCCGCCATCTGCCACCTCCTCATGAGTGGCTACTGGATCTTCGGCTACATGGGGAGCTCCCTGAGGACTTGCACGTCTTACATGATTTTATCCCCATCTGTCCCAAGAACACACAACCAGCTGATACTCAGTAATACTTATTGTCCTCAGCGAAAAGGTACAGCATTAGGAAGGTCAATTCAAGCAAAACATGGTCTTATGAGAAAGAAAACGATGCCATGATTTAGAGGAACTACGGCAGAATCTAGTTTCCATTCGAAAACTTCCCAGCGGCGTTCCTTTCGCTTTGCGCGTCTGCAACACCCCGCCCCCCGAACATTCAATGGGGACGTGATTCAGTGTCTTCATTCTCCTCATGCCTCAGTTGGACTGACCACATTGTCAGTCTGATCAGCTGCACACCTTGATCGTTAAGAAGGGTGGGAAGAAGAAGGAAGGATACCCACTGATGGAGAAACAATCAATTTGGCATTGGCATTTCAGTATAGCTTTGGCATTTCACTCATTCTGCACCGTGTCGGTGAGGTGGGAGCGAGCTGGGGGAGGCAGGGCGTGGTTACCTGAGTCAGAACGGGTCCAGGAAACCGAGGTCGGCATTGCTCCGTCACGGACAGGACCGAGAAGCCTCCATTATCCCAAGAACTCTGGTCTTCCAGGAGATGATGCTTCTAGTGGCTGGTGGAGAGGAGCAGAAGGAAGGCGGGATTAGAGCGGAGGAAGAGCGAGGCCCCTCTCAGCCACAATGGATGTCTCTCTCTCGCCTCACTCTAAACGAGGACACACTTCAGGGAGAGAGTCACTTGCAACAGTGCCGCGTGACTGCTCGGGAAGTTACTGAAGCCCCGGGTCTTTTGCGGTGGAGTGTTCTTGAAGCCGCCTCGCGGGGCGTCCAAGGACTCAGACGTTTGAAAATACATGCCACAGACATTGTGAGATTACCTTATTTTACTACCACGGCTATGGAGACATCTGTGAGATCGTTTCATTTTGCTACAGTTGCCACCGAAACACTGGTTTATATAAAGGAGAAACGCCAGGGCACCAAGGAGCATTCAAGGCCAGTGTGCCACCACGTGGACCAGCCTTGACCCACGGGGAAGACAGGGAGACAGGCTGCAATGTCAGCGACTCCCTGTTCTGTTTTTGTAAAATGAAATGACCCTGGCTCTGCTGCTGGGGAGGAAGATCCCATTGAACTAAAGCTCACTAGAGGGGCTGCAAGTTTCTGAGCCACAGTTAACCAATAATCTTGCAAAATAGGAAAGTTGGTACATGCGACGGCTTGCATCATAATTTGATGGAAGATAAGTTTTTTTAGCCTCTGCCTCAAGGAAGGCAGACCAGTAGTCCGTCTAGTAAAAACAATGGTGTTACACTCTGAGCTTTAATGTGAGAATGTGAGGAAAGAAGCTCATTAAATCGGTGGTTCTCAAATGGTGGTCCCTGGAAGAGTAGCATGGACGGCACCCGTGAGTCAGTGAGAAATGCAAATTCTTGGCTCCCGCCCAGGACCACCTGACTCTGAATATCTGGAGGTGGGGTCTAGGGATCTGATCTAACAAGCCCTTCAGGAGATTCCCATCCACTTCAGATATTTATCCGCCCATCCAAAGACAGCTAGTCTGTTGTTGGAAAACAAAATTACCTTACTCTAATGCGTGTTAAATTTCAGTTAAGGGCGAAGTACTGAGCTGGGGATTGGAAGGAAGACGGGAGGGTCAGAGAGAGAAGAGGATGAAATTGCCACCTTTGAGAAGTGTGTGGTCCACTATGGGAGACAAAACATGTATGTAGGCAACTCAAATACAGACTGGGTTATCTCCTACAACAACAGCTACAGGGCTTCAGAGGAGACACGTGTTTGTGGTGGGGTTGGAGTAGGGGCAGGTAAGAGAAAGTATCAACACAATAACAATACTAACGGGCATGGAGATTTGAACAGGATTTTGACCAGGACGACCAAGTAATCGCTAAAGCAAAGAAAGGCCCAGAAGCGAGAAAGCGTGAAGGTTATTCAGGTGCACAGAATAGCCAGGTCTGGCTGCTACCGGAGACCCTTGAAGATGATCCAGGTGAGACAAGGTCACTTTCCAGGATAGACAGGTAAATGCTAGGGCCCTGGGGCCTCTTTCTCATGTGAAAACCGTCCAGCGGCATCCGTTGCTTCTGTTTAGAAATTGACATCTCACAAACTGGGTGACTCACCGATTTCTAAACCCAGTTTGCTTTTCTGTATTTTTTTTTGTACTGCATTTTCTAGAGGGGAGCATCTCAGCTGCTTCAAGGGTTAACTGCTGAAGGTTTGCCCAGGAGGAACACACAAAAGAACATTTTAAAGGAGGCACAAGGCTCTGCATGTCACAGCAGCCTCAGGCCATTCTGCAAGGGGCAGAATCTTACCACACCTCAAGAGCCCCCGAGGACATCTATGGTCTTAGTTTTATAAAACAACTCAAGGGAGTCGTGATGTGCCTTAGTCACAGGAAAAAGTTAAAGGGTTGGAGAGGAGGAATGGATAAACAGAGTCGATAGGTACAGACTTCTAGTTATAAAATAAGTCATGGGGATGTAATGTACGGCATGATGACTAGGATTGATAATACTCTATTGCATAGTTAAAGGTTGCTAAGTGGGTAGATCTTAAAAGCTCTTATCACACATAAAGATTTTAACTTTGTAAGGTGACAAATGTTAACTAGACTTATTGCTGTGATTATTTTGCAATATATACAAATATATCATTAGGTCATATACTGAAAACTAATGTAATGCTATATTTCAATTATATCTCAATTAAAAATTTTTAAATCATATTTTTTTCTAAAAATATGATCCTTAAGTTAAACTGATCCTTAAGATCTCCAAATAGAGAAAGAATTATTTTCCCAATCAGGAAGATATGGCTTTAGCCCTGGCTGGTATGGCTCAGTGGATTGAGCGCTGGCCTGTGAACCAAAAGGTTACGGGTTCAATTCCCAGTCAGGGCACATGCCTGGGTTGCAGGCCAGATCCCCAGTAGGGGGCATGCAAGAGGCAGCAACACATTGACATTTCTCTCCCTCCCTTCCCCCTCTCCCTTCCTCTCTGTCTAAAAATACATAAATAAATAAATCTTTGGGGGGAAAAAAAGGAAAAGAAGGTATGGCTTTAGTTTCTAGGAACCTGACGTAAAGAGAATGCTCTCTTGCCCGAGGCGGCCAGATGAAGGACGGGATATAGTGAAAGCGTTTCGGATGTCACATGGGCTCTGAGGAAGAGAAGCTGGACTCGGCACTGGTGGTATCTTATCCCAGCTCTGCTATTTGGCCCCCCGAGTCATCATGGGCAAAAGGCATTCAACCGCTGAGCCTCAGTGTTTCATGAATCAAGAAACAGAGGCACTTACTTGCCCCAGCATCTTTGAAACTTAAATACGAAAACAGACATAAAGTTGCTATGAAAATTATAAAGTTGCAATACCACGGCAGAGGTAGAGAATTATCCCACTCATTGAAACATGTGGAGATTCGTTAATACTTGTTACGATATCGGCCTTCGCAAATATAAAAGTACAATGTTCCTTTTGCCCTTGAGATTCCTTTTAAATATTTGCAGACATCGCACTTCTAAGGGACACACTGGGCATCAGCCAAAGCACTCTCCCATGAAACATTTCACAGTGAATATTTTACTTGTGATTTAAAAAAAAAAAATTCATTCCTCTGACCAGGACAGAGCATCCAGTTATCTCCCGGCAGCGCCGGGGGAGCGCTGCTCCGTCTTCGGCAACACAGACGTGCGCGACGGCGATCATTTATCATCTCCGCAGTAGTCTCGTCCCAGATGGGCCGTTTACTAATTTATTTCCATATGTAACTGGCAGAGGGATTCATCAGTCTTCCAGCTCGGAAACCTGAATTGTGCTTTATTCCCTCAACAGGCTAACTCTGGACAAGAGGAAGCACGCTTTTATACAGAAAACCAAGAGCTCCTCTGAAAAAGCCTGTCGGCCTCAGACGCGGGCCTTTAAACACACACACACACACACACACACACACACACACACAGCTCGCCCGGCTTGTCACGTTGGAGGGCTGGTTCTTTCTTGAGATACTCATGGACTTCCCGGAGGGGCCGAGTCTAACGCAGCTGCAGACACCCACAAGCCCAGAAACGGAACGCCAAATCAGGTCCCGCTGTGGCTGCAGTCCCCTCCCCGTGTGCAAGCTCAGGGCTCATATTTCTGAGGCTGAAGAGATCTTTCTGCCACGGTGCTGCGCCCAGCTGGCCCAGCTGTGCAGTGCCCAGGCTCTGGAAAGTATGTGCTTTCTTTTTTCCACTCTTTTTAAGGGTCTGAACTTGACTGAATTCAGCAGCTGCCACAACCTCAGAGAGGCAATGGCTAATGACCCGTTAGCATTGCTCCCACTCCCCCCCACTGCCAAGTTCAACTCTCAGTCCACTTTCGTGTTTAATTCTACCCCAGAGATACCAGCAAAGAGTTGAATGGGACTGTCATCTCAGGACAGTGCTTACATACAGAAAGCCAGCCAATCCCAACCGCGGGCCGAAAGCACGAGCTGACTGCCGTATCCTAAGCGGAACCCAAGGCTTCGGTCAGAGAGGCTCAGTAGACAGGCCCATGTGAGACGTGATGGGCCATATCCATGCACCTGGTCACTGACCAACCTGTGGCCTTGGAAAAGGCACTTAGTTCAGGTTCACAATTCTCCCCTCCGCAGTTGGAAGAGTTCAGCTCTACAAGGTTCCTTCTGGCTCTAAACTCTCATGACGCTATGAATAGGAACAACCAGCCATGCCCTTGGTTCTGCGTTCGGATGATGCCACACAGCTGACGATGGGGAAGCCCCTGGAAGTGCCTGCACTGGCTCAGATGCTCGGGGCTGCGGCAGACGGGGCCCGAGGGGCTGCGGCCTCCCACAGACTCTCATTACGCACGGAACATGAGCGTCTGAAGATGGCAATGACGTGTAGCTTTACAAGTCTTCAAGAAGGCAATGAAATGCAACAGTTCCACGTACTGTTCCAGGTGTGGCCAAAGCTCCAGGAGTGCCGAAGCCACGGTCCTTTGTCTGTAATACGCTTCGTCTCAGTTAGGAAGAGATACAACTCATCTCAATACAGGGAACTAAGTGCCTTAACTGAAGACAAAGAAACTGCTATGGGGACACGGGAAGATGGAAAATCGTTCTAATGACGGTGGTAGGGGAGGCAGCAGAGATCTGTAAGGTTTTTTTTTTTAATACCAAATTTATTTATTTATTTATTTATTTTTATAGATGAAGTTTCTTTTTTTAAAAGATTTTATTTATTTATTTTTAGAGAGGGAAGGGAGGGAGGGAGAGAGAGAGAGAGCGAGAGAGAGAGAGAGAGAGAGAGAGAGAGAGAAACATCAATGTGCGGTTGCTGGGGGTTATGGCCTGCAACCCAGGCATGTGCCCTGACTGGGAATCGAACCTGTGATGCTTTGGTTCTCAGCCCACGCTCAATCCACTGAGCTATGCCAGTCAGGGCGAGATCTGTAAGGTTTATGGAGGAACTGGAATTGGAGCTGGGTCTTCCCAAGCAGAGATGGGAGCAAAGGCTTCTGGACAGATGCAGCAGCAAGACAAAGGCATAGATGTTTCCTGGCAAGGCCAGGCCACAGTATTTGGCACCCGAGGGCAGCCAAGGATGCTCAAGGGAAAGAGGACCCAGTGAGAGGGCAGACTGGGCAGGCCCGAGGGGCGGAGAGCCCCGGCCACCAGCCCGCAGACCTGCTTGTACCCTGTGACCACCGAGAGTGGTCAGCAGTGACCGGGCGGTGGGGACTCCAGAGGAGCTGTGCCTCAGTAAGTTGATTCTGGCAGTTCTGTTACCACTGAAGACTGGTAATAAGATCTGTCTGTACCTTCCTGTCTCTCTTATTCATTCCATGCTGCCACTATTTGGGAATCCCTCACATTTATTTTTTTTTTCCAAATCAATTTCCTGGCCCTTCCAATGGAAGCAATTGAGTTTCCTACGAGCCTTGCCAGGGCTTAAATTCGAATGACTGGATTCAGCCTAGGGCTTGGCATTTAGATGCATGCGGTTTTTCTGTTCTTACAAAAGAGTTAAATGACATGGCATAGACTGGTGGGGTTTTTTTTTTAACATGGAAAATATTTCTGGGCCGTGAAAACAATACACAAATGTCACGACCGTTGGAAGGGCCCGCCTGCTCTAGCACTCCCAGACGGGCGAATGTTGAACCAGTCACCCAAAAGCATCCATTGAAACTTTTCCGATTTCCAGCTTCCGAGCCCAAGGTTAATGAGCCCAAGGTTTCCTGGCCCCTCAAATGTAATAATAGCAGAACGTGATGTAAACCCTCATACCAATGGTATTCGGTTCCTCTGCCTGGGGGGGGTGGGGGCAGGGGGACAGGCACAGGTGGCTTCCTGCAGCTGTCACAGAGAGAAGCTGCCCACCATGGGGACACACAGGGCATGCGCCAGGCAGGCCAGGGCACGGGGGGAGGGGTCTGCAAGCCCATCCTCCCACGGGCCCCCAACACGGTCTCGTGTCTCAGAAAGCACAGTGATGAGCGTGGGAGCAGGCAGGTGAGTCTCTGAGCACAGAGCTGCCCTTTGGTATGAGCCGCCATTAAAAAAAAAATTCACAAACTTCACTTCCCATCTTTGGGTGACTCAGACGACAAATGGGCTTCAATGGGGAACTTCAACATTACTTTAATTTTGGATCACCTTGTTTAGAAAGGCAAATCGTATCACCCCACCCCTGGGGTGTCAAACATTCTAGGGTTCAAGTCCCTGACGTATAACACAAAATATGTTCTGCCCCTCCATACTACCCAGGCGTTCGGGAAGCCCCAGACACCCCCTCCCCATGTTCTCCTAACGTCTAATCAAATAATTACTGTGAAGAAACACATGTAGCAGCAGCTGTAGGTAGTTCCCCATGCGCATAAAAAACAGTCTCGCGCACTACAAAAGACTCGCATGTCTCACGTGCCACTTTTCGTACAAGTCCACCTACGGTCGGAAAACTAATCCTCCTCAAACGAGCAGATTAGCCTGAATTACCATGCCATTTTGCATTCTCTTCACTGACGCACGGATAACAAAACTATGAGGTAAACGCAGGCTCACGCTGAAGAATGGGCATATAAAAATATTTTGACATTAAAAACTCAGTATAAATGGAACTACCACATACTTGAAAGCTCCCGCAATCAAAACGTGCATGTTGAAATCTATTAACCTAATACCTAGGCTGCTATTCAAAAAGCAGAGGTCTGGCATGTAAATAAATAACCATTTGTACACTTCTCCTAAATTACTGGGCAATTTGATTGCAAAGTCACACACTTACAAAGTCTATCATCTTTACTCGGTTGCTCTCTAACCGACACTCGAGTCTTATCAAGCTACAGTGTGGCAGCATAATATAAACACGGAGACCAGCAAATGGTACCAAAAAGTAGCAGCAAATGCCAAAGACAAACCAGGGTCATCCCGGGGAAGAGAGATATTTACATAAGCATTCAGAAAAGACAATGGAGCCCCAATTTCCCTTTAACTGCACACCCAATCCACCTCTCCGCTCCTCGCCTGATCATTTTTATATAAAAGCAATTTCTACAATGATACATTGAAAGACCTTAGTTGCCATGAACTCAGCAGCAGTCAAAGATTCTGTTGCACATTAGATTTGCTTTAAGACTCAGCTATTTTCAACCAAAGCTTGTATTCCTTACCCACCACTACCCCCCCCCCCCCAAAAATTAGCTTCACTAGCAATATCCTTCTTAAATATGTCATCTGCCAAGGCCATTTTCTTACCTCTGTAACTCACTCACATTTGTCTCTTTGGATGATATTTACCCAAGCAAGGACAATTGTTTGGCTGGAATCTTGCAACTTTCAACTTTGTCCAGATTTTGCTGTCGTTGCGAGGGGTGGGGAATGCCAACCCCCACCCCAATTCATTGCTCAGCGGAATCAGAGCTATTTTTTAAGTTCTTTTACACTTACTTAATACAGTGCGTGCTGCCTGTCCACTGATGCGATATCAGAAACCTGCAAGCTACTATTTCTGCAACTGTGTCACTGTAGATAGTCTGAAACATGTACGTAGCTGTTGCCATGGAAACAAACACAGCTAGGGTAGAGTGCCACGCTGTGTTAATTCCTTCACCCATGAACCCCAGGGGAATGCTAACATTCATCTTCTTTCTCCTTTAGTCTCACACTGCTTTAATATATTTTTTTTAGCATTATCAAATGAGGTACTAAATACATATGGTACACCTGAAAATACGGGTGGCTGAAATTGAGCCGTGTGCCAACCTCGCCTGCTGGGTGCCTGCTTAAGGTGGTGCCACTAGGCAGTAGACCCTTTCACTAACTTCTCCTGGGAGTAATGGAGAACTTTGTGTCTCTCCTTTCAAACGGTGTGGGGAGAACACACACACGACAGTGAGTGTTTTGTCTCACCTGAGAACAGTCATCGCAGAATAAAGATGCTGCCCGCATCGTGCCTTCTCAGTTCTGCGAAAGGCAGAGGGAGGTTCTGCGAACTTTCTCAAGTGGATCCGGGCTAAGCTGTTTTCCCTTCCAACCAGAGCTGCGTTAGCAGGCTGTGAACCCAATGGCTTTAATTAGGCAAAAGCATAAACCCTCAACCAGGGCTTCATCTGTCACCGCTTGGTCTTTGTTTCCAAACCTGTAGAAGCTGTTAGAATGACGGGAATCTGCCATCATCCAGCAAGAAATGTTATTTTCCCGGAATCCGAATGTTCTCTTATTTGCTGCAAGTTCGAATCTTTGATCTCATCAAATGTTTGGGCCCACAGAGAAAAGTCCAATGCCTTCAATACACCTGAAAACCAAACTGTGTAGATTTCAGTGCATTGGGACATCGTGCTATTGTTCACACTGGCATGCCTCTTTAAATGATGGGGTTACGCACCACAGTAGACAAAAGTCAGCTGCTCGAAATCCGAATTACACCCTATCCCTTGGGCTACCTAATAATACTCAATCTAGATGAAAATGACCACACTTCAGATTTGCATCCTGGTGTGCTTCATCTGAATATAATTTTCACACGAAACAATCAATTGTACGTAGGCTTTAAAAGTGCAGATCTATGATTCTGAGTTGGCATTTTTTTAAAGAAACCACTACTTTATCTGTGGGAATTATGGCAAAAGTACCCTACCAAAAGCTAAGCAAAATTTTTCTATTATTTTCTAAATTGAATCATTCTTGGCTATACATGATGATAATAACAATCAACTCATCCCTAAGAGAAAGCAAAACAGAAAATAGATATATAAATAGTACGGATGAAAGAGATAAACTGCTTCTGAAAGGCAATCCCAGGATGATGTTAGGGTCCAGTACCAAGCCTCACCTAGGAGCACCAGCAGAGCAGGTAGAACTCGTTAACTAACGGTGGCTAATCGTGACCGGCACTTACCAACTTAAGGAGCAGGGCCACAGTATCAGAAGCAATTGTTCCTGACACATGTCACATTTCTGTATGCACATCTCTCCAGTGTCGCCAGGCATTTTCCCGTAGGTCGCTTCATCAGACTGTCCCAAGGTTATACTGGGAATTAGCGCGGCGGGTATCCACAGCCTCGCCTCACAGTACCGAGCGCTGCGGTTCTGGGGGTCGGTGACTGGCCCAAGGTCACACACTAAGTGGCAGGACCCTGTCCCCACTGCCCGGTCTAATGCTCTGTCCATGTGCCACTCCGTCTCTAGGTGGCTCACACATGCGGCTGGTCGTAAAGGACTTAAAATAACTTTATCTTTCTTTAAAGATTTTATTTATTTATTTTTAGAGAGGAAGGGAGGGAGAAAGAGAGGGACAGAAACGTCAATATGTGGTTGCCTCTCAATTGCCCCCTAGTGGGGATCTGGCCCACAACCCAGGCATGTGCCCTGAGTGGGAATCGAACTGGCGACCCTTTGGTTCACAGGCCAGCAATCAATCCACTAAGCCACACCAGCCAGGGCATAACTTTCAAAAATAGCTTCTAAAAGGTCAGATACAAAGTATCCGTGTACTGTATTTTGCTGTGTATAATGCATACCTTTTTGCCCAGATTTTTTAGGGAAAAATAAGGATGTGCGTTATGCATGGGTAGTACTAATTCCGTATCTATACAAATGTTTTCAATTCTTTTATATATGCTTATGCATTAAAAGTATAAGTCTAGAAAGCAATAATCATATCCATATGCAAAATAATACCCTGGAATATGATGATCAGTTTTGTTTCTAAATACAAATAAATAAATAATTGAATTAAAAAATTAAAATGAGAAAACTTTTTCCTGAAAGTTTGGGCTCAAAACATAGGTGCACATTATACATGGGGGCACATTATATGGCAATTGGTGCAGATATTAACTATGGCTGCTGGTTAAGCTAACGCTCCTCTCTGACCTCGCCCGCCCACCCTGTCCTCCCTCAGCCTACAGGCTGGGTCCAGCGCTCGCTCCAAAGCAGAGGACCTCGGCCTGCTCACAAAGCCCTGACCCCTTTCTGTCCCACATCCCCCAGCCCTGAGCGCCCCTCTTCAAGGAGGGCCTCACAGGGATCGGATGGCTGGAGGACCCTTGGGCTTTGGGGGTGAAAGAGGAGGATTGGGAGCAGCAAGCAGCAGCAGGAAAGTAGTTGTCCTGCGATAGCTAATTTGGGGTACGGACGCACATGTGCGCGTGTGTGTCTATGTAAAATGTGTGGGTGTGCGTGTGTGTCTGTGTAGACCGGGCAATGCTTCTCTGGGGAGCTCGGGGCAATGCCCCCCCCTAAGGGAGCAAGGCATTCTGGGCCTTCCACCACCAGATCCTCGGAAGCGGGTGCCGTCGTGAGTCGGGCTATTCATGACCTCTTACGCACATCACCCTTGATAGCAGGAGTTCAATGGACTTGGTCGCGCTACATTTTGGTGAAAGGGGACTTCATAGAAGTAAATTCTTCCAGCTGACTGAATTTATTCCAGGTTTCCCTGAAGCAGCAGCAGAACATTCCCGAGGCACAGTGTCCATCCCGGGGAGACCCCCCAGAGGAACAGGGGGGCCCGGTGCCCTCACACACACTTGGTCCAGCTCGAGGCAGTGATTCAGTCCCTGCTGATAAAAAGCTTTCCAGACTGGACTGTATGAGGGAACCACGAACTGGGCAGAGCACACAGCTCGTGCCGTGGCCCGCTACGGTTCTCACGACTTGGCGGGCGCCGTGCACATGATGACACAGCGGAGTTCTCAGAAGCCATAGCAGCAGGGGCGGGGAGGCCGCCCACACAGGCACAGCCCCACGCCGCGGTGATTTCCTAAGCCTCGTATTTGCATTTTAGTTCTGTCTGGCCGCCACTCGGCCCTCCCTGGCTGCCAGGGCACCGGCTGGCCTTCCCACCAGGCAGAGCGGCCTGGCTCTTCCTGTTGCCTCCCTACTTGGATTCCCATCTACTATGCCAGCGGCTGGGAAACCAAATAAGAGAGGTGACCAGGATTTTGTCTGAAATAGGATGAATACAGGCTTCAGAAAGTGTCCCCCCATCACGATAGTGTCAGCTTTCAGATGCCATTGGCTCTAGGTCAATTAGCCTAAAGCCGGGCACCTAATGAGCAATTTGCCTATAATTTAAAACCTTTTTACTTCCGAATGTCCTTTCTTCCTTTTTTTATCTTTGCCATCTCTTTGGCATTATAAGGTTTATAAATCAGGTTTTCTCAGGGTACATCAGCTATTTAAAATTTTTTTTTAATTTTTAATTTTTATTTATGTTTTAGAGAGATGGGGAGGGAGGGAGAAAGAGGAGAGAAGCATCGATGTGAGAGAGAAATGATCCTACGGTTGGTTGCCTCTCGTGTTCGCCCAGCCTGGGACTGAACCTGAAACCGTCATGTGCCCTGACCAGGAATCAAACCGGCGACATTTCGCTTTTCGGACGATACCCAACCAACTGAGCCACATGGGTCAAGGTCTGGCTTGCTTTCCAATTTTAGTTTACGTTTCCTTTTTTTTTTACTTCAATAATTGTTTGTGATACAGGTGATGAATGCAAAAACACTCAAAACAGAATCAAATTTTCTGGTGAACTGGTTATTGGGCTGATCAATACAAGCACTGGTTTTCAGGGAGTGTTTACTCCTGATTTGCATTTCTCAGGACGTAAAAACTGTCGAAGGAAGTCTGGTGTTCCGTCAGACGGGAATGCACCATCTGACTTCCACGGTTACCCAGACTGCTTTTTTTCGTACTACCCGGGACTCTGCAAGGCTCAGGCCCCGCCTCCACTGAAGGGAAGGAATCTGTCGGGCCCGCTTCTGTTTCTTTCCACCGTGAACTGAATTTATGGGCACCTCTGAGCAAAGCTCAGCTTGTTGAGTCTTACTCAAAGCAGGCCTCATCTTCCGTTTACCCAGGAACCTCTGTGGTGTGTGTTCCATGTTTGCATGGGGGAACACAGAGCACACGGGCACCGTGGTCTTCTGCATCAAAGCAATGCACAGACTGCAGAAGCCTGAGAATCCCCTTACAGCCCGATGCTTAATGCAAAGGCGGGGAAAGCCCAGGGTGAAGGTGTATCTGGCATGACTGGAACTGATGGCACCAGCCCCAGTCAAAAGGAGAGGCCAGGTGCTCTTGGAGAGAGAAAGCAAACACCAGACCTGCCGTTAAGGACAGAAGCCAAGTTGACCTGTGACATTAGGGACAAGCCAGTGGGCGGGCTCCTCCTCAGGCAGTATGGGCTGCAGAGCGGGACAGCAAAGACCTGAAGATGGTCCCTGTACACACCCCGTCCCCAGTTGCCCATCAAGGCTCTGTCACGACACTGCCCTTCTGGGTAGAGCCCCGGAGCCCTTCACCACCCTACGGAAAGCAAGCGTCCCAACCAGCAGGGGACCCTCCTGGCCTCGCGCCGCAAGGGTGCCCACCAGCCAGTGAGGGTCGTCTTCTTCCTGGGCGGCCGCCCTGCCGGTGGTCAGACAGCTGGGAGGAGGTCCCCGCCCAGCTGCTGGAGAAGAGAAATGAACCAGGAAGGCCCCACTCTCCTGGCACTCGCGAGGATGCTCAGTCAGCATTTGGGAAGAAAGCTCTCCTGGGAATGGAAACTTTTCACTCTGCAATTATCACCGTGAGGTTGGCTTTAAATATCCCCGGTTGGGGACAGAGCAGCTGGCTGTCCTCAGAGGGTGTGAACTCCCTCGGTCTCTCCATGGAAGGTGATCAGGGAGTTCAGTGCATGCACCCTCCAAGGGCTTGTGTCCACTCCAGGACTGGACGCTAACACCCGGCCATGGGGGGGATCGTAAAACAATGTTTTTTTCTTTTTTAATCTGAGGATGCAGTGAATTACATTAGTGTATTTTACCCTAATCTTCCCCACTTAATAAAAATGGAAGTTTTTAATACAGTAAGTCACTAGCAATATACATAACCAGAATAGAAACCACTTCTGTCAGAACAATTTTGGGCCTGTTTTTGAAAAGACCAAGTAACACTGACTTACGTAAAAATAAGGTTTTGGTTTTCTTAATATGTTTGTCGATTTTAGAGAGAGAGGAAGGGAGACAGAGAGAGACAGAGAGAGAGGCAGAGAAACACCAGTGGGAGAGAGGAACATCAGCTGGTTGCCTCCCATACGCGCCCCAATTGGGGATCGAACCTGCAACCCTGGTAAGTGCCCTGACCAGGAATCAAACCCTGAATATCTTAGTGTATAGGACGATGCTCCAACCCACTGAGCCACACCTGCCGGGCCAAGTATGTTGTCCGTTTACTTCTCACTCAACAGCACAAGGGGCAGTCTGGCAGCAGAGAGGGGTGGGGGTGCAGGTACCCTGAGGGCAGGGACTCTGGATCTTTCTCTCCTGTCACTCGGCTACCTCCCGGGGTCTTTCCCACACCTGCTGGTTTTCAGTAGCACACTCTCACCCTGGCCCTGTCCCACCCAGGAGCACAGACATAAGAGAACGTGAAGGGCTCGCTCCTTCGTTTTCAGGGTAAAACGCACACATCACCGCATCCCTCCCGCGTTCCTCCACCAGCCAGAGTCGCTGGGCCACTGGGGCAGGAGGCGTCCAGAGGAAGCTTCGGGCTCTATTACTGCGAGGAAGCCGCAGAGAACGGAGTCCGGTGGGCAAGCAGCCGTGTTCTGAGACGGCTGCGTGCACGGATGGGTGCGGAGACACTTACAAAGACCTTGCACACAGGTGCGGGGGTGAGGAGCACCAAATCCAAGACGGGGGCCACACGGGGCACAAGGAAGAGGTGAGCCCTGGGACTGGGGGGCGGGGTGGGCACAGGGCCCCAAAACTGTATCTTCTGTGTCTTGTTTTTTAAAAATATATATGTAAAGAAAATATGGGGCGAGGCTGAGATCTGTCAAAGCTGGGTGATGGGCACGATGGTGTTTTAGATTTTTTTATATTAGAAATAAGTCACGAGTGTTGGGGCTGGAGCACACAGGGAATCTTAGCATTGCACCGTTTGTGGGCGCTTCTGGGCCACCAGTTTCCCTACCTTCCACCCTAGCACCCCCAAGTCCTGGTTCTCCAGCCCCACGGCCCCGGGCGTCTGCACCTTGCGGGCTCGGTGGGCTTCATCTGCGCAGCTCCTCCTCCATGTTGAGCAAGCCTTTTCGGGGGCTCGAGGCGGCCCCCGTGACCCCCACGCAGCCACCAGGAGGCAAGGATCGGGAAGCGTTCGAGGCCGAGGCCGACTTGGCCCCCTGCTGGGTGAGGGGGGCTTTGGCACTGTCTCCGCAGGACATCGCATCACAGACCGACTCCAGGTGGCCACCAGAGTGATCCTACAGAATCGCGTGTTGGGCCGGTCCACACTGCCAGACTCTGTCACGTGCCCACGGGAAGTAGCACTGCTGTGGAAGGTGGGCACAGGCGGGGGTCACCCTGGTGTGATCGGCCTGCCTGACTGGGCTGAGACACCAGAGGGCTTCATGCTGGCCCTTGGGCGGCCTTTGCCTGCCTAGGATGTCTCTGCCTGCATCACAGGACAGGGCCCACTGGGTGAAGCCCGAAGCCGCCGCCACTTTGCTCAGGTAGTGGCAGCCGTTGGGCACTGCCATGCCCATTGAGTTGTCCACTGTGACATCAGAGATGAGAATATCCTGATCCACCTTCGCTGAGTCTGCGTCAAACTCATTGATCTTGGTTCTGGCATCCTGCTTCACGATGAACCCTACGCTGACCTTGATGGACCAAGAGTGTACAGCCCCGCGGAGTGGATCTCTCGTAGCCAGTACCATGCACCCCGGCCACTGTCTGGTCACTGGGTATCCTTCTCTGTGACACGGTGTGCAGGGACATCCCCTTCAAGAGGGACCAGGAGATTTTGGAGGCTGAGCTCCACTTCCCTGCCCGTGTATCCCAGACTGTTGTGCCCTAGTCCGCCGGTGCCTGGCCCCCAGACCTTCTGCCCGACCTTCACTGGAGGCGATCCTGCTGGGTCCCTGGATGCAGACACCAGCCGAGGATGCACCCCCTAATGCCCCTGAAGGGGGTCCTACCCCTTTGGCCTGGTCCCTGCTGCCCTCGTTGGGATAGCCGTCCCATGGCCATGCTGCAAGGATAGAGGGACATCTGTTGACCTGGTTTTACAGGTTATTAAAAATCCAGTGTTACTAGGGTCAGAGATTGGGGGCCTGGGATCAGAAAACAAGCCAAGTTTGCCCAGTCCCCATCCCAATCCTGATGAGGAGCCTTCCTCCCAGAATTTATGGCTTTTATTCTGGAGGGAGGACTTCCTGGCTTCTTGTTTTGCTAAGGATGTTTATCTGGTTGAAGTTAATTCCATTCTGAGCCCCAGGACTCTTATTCTGACGTGTTGAAAACCCTGACACTGGCACCTCCCGCCTGCTACCACCCCACAAACTTAGTTCAAATGCTCTAACTTGGGCAAGGGTGCTTTCCTTTTAAAACCCCCGTAGTTGTTATTTTAGTAAAGGGACTCTTTAGTCTAGGGTTCCATGTTAAGTCACACTGCTTGCCTGCCTCAGCCCAGGGTTGCTTCTTCTGGGGGAGGTAATGCCCTATTGTCATCCCAGGGCTTTTTTTTTTTAACTTTCTGTTTGTTTTTGGTGAAGGGACCCTACTCTGTTATTCCAAGTGCTCTTATTCTGGTGGGGAGAAACCCTACTTTCAAGATTTGGGAAGGCATGGGAGAGGGACACCACCAGAGTACACTAGGATGGGGTGGATGGGTTTGGGGGGCATGGGGGCAGTGAATAAGTCTCGTTTGTTATCCTGGAGCCTCCCCCTCCACCTTTTCTGGATTCTCGCTGCCTCCTTCTGAGCCGGGATTGTCCAGTTGCTGAGATGTACATACTGCGTATTGGGAGGAGGGGAGCTCTGACTGTGTCATCCTCTCCCTTCTCCACCTGCCTGGGTGATTTAAAAAGCCATGTGTGGGAACTTACTATTTAATAAATGTAATAGAATCACACACACACACACACACACACACACAAGAAATAAATCACCATACAACTCACAAAATTTAGCATTATCCCAGGACCCAAATGCAACTCAACTCACAATGAAACTGTATTTCACCAATTCTAAAAGTCACATTTTTCTGCATTTGAAGCCTCTGAATTGAGTACAGCTAATTATAACATTAGGCAGCATTTTTCGAAGTGATAATAACATTAGGCAGCATTTTTCGTAGTGATACACAAAATAATGTTACCTTTCACAATGAATGCAAACTTAGATTCGAAGATGTACAGTGTATACATCAGGGGGATTGTGGTGCATTTGGATACCTTTGTGAGTGGGGGCAGGGGGTGGGGAGGATGTCTCCGTAGTAGGCAACCGGGACCTAGGCTCCCCCTGTTGGGGGGTTTCCTGACTTTCAGGGCCACATTCTTTTCCACTGACAGTCTCTAACTGAGGTCCTTAAAACACACACACACACACACACCCACACGGCGGGACAAATTTTCTCCGCAACTGAAGAAGAAACTCTAGCAGATAAAAGCCCGTCTTTATTAGTTCTAAAATGCTTGCAAACTCTCACCTGGTAGGAGACAAAAGCAGAAGCGGCACATACAAACTGAACTCAACCTCAGCAAGAAGGAAATGGAATCAGATGATGCGGGACCGAGTTTTGTGCGGGAGGAGAGGCCATGGCAGACACGGACGCCCGAGGACCACAAAGGCTCCCCCAGCCCCCCACAGGGAAGCCAGAACAGGCTGGCTTCCTCTGGCCAGCAGAGGTGACAGAAGAGATGCCCTGGTCCCCTCTCCTCTGACGTCTGAAAGGTGCTGCGGCGACACCACCTCCCGGGAAATTAGTTGAGAATACACTGGTAACATTGTTTCCTCAGTATTTTCAAGATGCAAAGGAACCAAAATGGCAGGGGGGGCAGGAAATCCATACAGCTGGTTTATAGGAACACAGAAAAATAAATCACCACAATTTAAAAAAAAATTCATGCAAGTTTTCTTCATTTCTCACATTCAGTGACTATCCAGTTGGCATTTTCAAAATTAAAACCTGATGTGGATTTGGAATTCAATGAAGCGCATTGGAAGACATCGGAGTGAAAAAATAAAAGTTCCAGCCATATGCTACTGGTGCATGAATTTGAATATTTGAAAGGTAATCTAGAAACGAGAGTGTTTCCAACTCCCCTTACCAACAGCAGCAGTTCATAGCAACCACACGTTCTACAGATCAGCGGCTTCGCCGTCCGAGATGATCGCGGGACAGACGGAGACAGACAGTGGGGCTCTGCCGCAGCCCGGCTCCTTGCGAGGGCGCGGCTTTCCCTGGGTCACGGCCGCTCTGGAGCTCTGCTTGGTCCCTAACAAGGGTGCAGTCGTGACTCTGGCTCCACCGGGCACAGGGACACATGGAGGAGTCTCTAAATTGTTCAAGTTTGGGGGACACTTGGACGAGAAACCAGAAGACCACTCACAATGGAATAAGCTCTAGGATCAAGCCCATCGGATTTTCTCCTCCTTCCTTTCTATTTGTTTACATGCCAGAAAGAAAATGACCCCGGGCCAAACCAACAGCAGGGACTCTCCCCCTCACTCTCACGCTTGTTTGCTCTCTCGCTAGGGTGGCTGGAGCCTCGCGCCATCCCCCCCCCACCATGCCCCAGCTGGAAGGCCTTGCTCATCCTGCCCCTGGGCCAGGCCTCTCTCTGGGTCACTCAGGAAGGGAACATACAAACCCAGGGGTCATGGGCATCGCGAATCCACTCATGTGCATTCGGGGGACACCAGCCCACGGAAGCCTGAAATCCGCGGCCTGTGCGAGCTCACTTCCCCAAGCAAGTGTCAAGGGTGCAGCCCACACGGCGCAGGATGCTGACGACGCCACGAGGCGGTGCAGACAGGGAGAGTTTCCATGCCTGTGTGTCTGGAAGCAAGAAGTGGAAGGCCATGCTTGCGACAGAAGCGAGCAACCTTCGGCCGACTCGTTGATAAGCTGGGAGAACAAGCTGATAGGGTCCTTCTGGGTCTGCCCCGGAACGATTCACCAGGGCCTGACCCTCTCATCTGCCCCAGTTCATGGAGGCTGGTGCTCTCCTCGGGACCACCAGAGAGGGCAAGAGCATGAAAAGGGGCCGCATCTCTGCATGACGAGAGGTTGGGGTGTCTCTGCCTCACTCCCTGATGCCCCAACCCTAACCCTAATCAATGCTCCGGGTCTGGGGGCCGTCTCCGAGGTGGCTTCACACTGCTTTGCAGCAACCTTTGTCTCAGTACAAACCTTCTATATGATGACATGCTACACCGTTACTGGACCAAACTCCCTCCGGAGGGAACTGTGACACCCAGGACAAACTGTGACCACGACCCCAATCCCAAAGGGCTCTTCAGGGACCTGGCACCCAAAGTGCTTGGATCCAGCCCCGCTCATGCCAGGGGCCCCTGAACCAGGCGGGAACTTGTCCTGATGCTCTTGCTCCCGGAACGGGCCCCTGTGCGCCCTGGAGGTCTGGGACGCTCTCTCCGCTCGTGCAGTAAAACAGAAAATCAGGCGGAACAGCAGCGGGCGGGAAAAGACGTGGGATCTGCGATGCAGCCCCTACGCGGTTTCTGCCTGGCTAAGTTGTCACGGTCGAATCTTATCTCCACAGCCTAAGCTTGACGGGAGACACTGGCGTGACCAAGGGCGTTTCAGTGGTGACTGTTAGAGTTGTGTTGCTCGCTTGCTTGCTTGCCTTACTCAGTGAGTTGCCTGAAATCACGCAGCTGATGAAAGCACCGCCCCTGAAGCCAGCTGCCTTATACAGCAAGGACAGCCCCACTGACGAAGTGGCGGGCCAGTGAGCCCGGAAGGTCACCTAACGGCACAATGGCACAAAGATCTGAAAACACCCAACCCCAGCGAGTGCCGCGCAGATCTGGAGTTCCAAGGCAGTAAGGTAAGACGCAGGGCAAGGGCCCCTATCGAGTTGCCCCACCGGTGGAAAATGGCAGTGACAAATGAAGACTGCTTTTTGCCCGGAGTCCTTAGCAGGCCAGGAGACGCTGGAGAAATCTGAGAATTCAACCCAATCCAGAAACCCACGTTCCATAAAAGCCGCCCTCGTCGAGCAAGCGCTTTGCCGAAAAGGTCTTTCTCTTGCATGGCAAGCCGCACATCCGATCGCCTTAACTTATTGTAAGGAGAAATCTAAAACATATCCTGAAGGATTGCAGCCCTCACGTTATTTTAGGTCATATTGCTGACATCCACAAATGCTGGGAAGTGTGACTAATGCAGAAACAGCCAAGAAAGGTCGATGCTTAATTTGTTTCTTAACCCATAATAATCTGGGAGTAACATTAATAGGCATTTGCCACTATCTGTTGTCAATGCTGCAATCATTAAATGGTCAAAGTAGGGAAAGCTTTCACACTTTTTTTTTTTTTTGAGGTGTGCTAGTACGTAGGGACTCCAGCCTGGAAACCACACGCGGAAGAAAGCTCTCAAGCGCACTTACAGAATGCAGCCTTCAATAAACCCGCCTGTGAAGTAGCAATGATCATAACCTCATTTTATCAATAAGGAGCCTGACATCCAGGCACGTGAAGTGATTTGCTCAGAAGTTAATAATAGTTGAACCAAAATTAGATCACCAGGACTCTAGGCTGTGTGCTTTGTTTCCGGTGGGCAGGCCAAGTAGGCGGGGCCTGATGCCAGCGTGGACCAGTCCAGACCCCATAATGCTGACGCTTGTCAGGAGAAGCCATGTGCCCGTGCACTCTCACAGGTAACCACTCTTCCTGCATCTGGGACCTCTGGGCCCATGATGGGACCTGACAAAAGACAATGGGGGTGGCGGGGGCGGGGGGAGGGAGAAAGATGATGGAACTTGGTACAGAGCTTCGCCGCCACGCTCGTCACTCTGCTCAAAGCATGCTCCCTGCTCTTTCCACTGTGATGCAGACTTTGTACCTTTGTAGCACTCTGCCAAGAGGAAAGAACATCTCTGAGCACATCGAAGAGACACCCTGGCGGACATGGTGTGGGCAGGCTCCAGATGCCCAAAGCCGCAGACATCTCTAGATGCTTCTCAAACTTGACGGCGCCCACGGACCCCCTGCCAGCCTGTGAGATGCACGTTCTGACTCGGAGGGTCTGGGTGGGGCTGAGGGTCCGCATTTCTAAAAGCGCTCGGGGGCTGCCCACTCTGCCGGCCCGTGGGCCACTCACTGGGTGGCAGGATCTAGAACACCACACATTCTGTGACCTCGTGACTTCAGGCTTTTCCTCTGCTCCGAATGACAGGCTTTGCACAAGACAAAAAAAAGCCTGCTGTCAACTGACCCTTTTCAAGTACAGGTGACGTGTGAACATGTTTGAATTGTGCGGGTCCACTTACACACATTTTTTTTCAATACATGCAGTAAAGGCAGTTTCTCTTAAAATTTTCATAATAACATTATCTTTTCTCTAGCTTCCTTTATGATAAGACTACAGTAGATAATACATATAACATATAAAATCTGCGTTAATCAACTATTTATGTTTATCAGCAAAGCTTCTGGTCAATAGTAGGCTATTAGTAGTTAAGCTTGAGGGGAGTGAAAACTTTAAACTCAGATTTTTGAATGCAAGGTAGGTCATCACCCCTAACCCATGCATGGTCCAAGAGCGTCGTATCATGTCCCCCCAAACCTTCCCACCAGCTTTTATATCATCTGACATCCGCCTCCACCACCACACCAACTGTACCCCGCCCCCGAGCTCGTAGGTACCCCCCTAGACACCCTCCCCCCTCCCTCTGTTGCACCCACACTGGCCTCTGGCCATTCCTGGCCCGCACCAGACCCCTGCTGGGGCCTCATGCTTGCTGTCCCCTCTCCCTGCAGAATCCCTCCTCTGGGCATCCACCTGCCGTGCACGAACCCTTGCCTCCTTCCGTGGGGGAACCTGCCCCAGACGTCTGGTTCAAAGCCACAGCCGCCACCCCTGCACCTCTGACGGGCCCTTCTCTGCTGCGTCCTTCTCCACAGCGTCTCTCGCTATTTGCACATGATACAGCGAATCACGGTCCACCCCCCCTCCCCCCACTAGCATATCGGTCCGCAGTGGTTAGGGTTTTTGTCGGTTTTGCTCACTGCCGCATGGATTCCAGCGTGCGGTACATAATAAGTCTTTAAATATTTGTGGAATGAAGGAAGACTTTAATTTTTAATGAAAATTTTTAAAGTGCCAACAATCACCCTCAAGGATTTCACTGATCATTTGCTCACATCTGATACAATCTGGAAAAAACAAAACAAAACTACTTCTTTGCGATTTCAAAAGGATCAGTTGTTACAGATTGTAGGAGCTATTTTTATCTTGCCATGAAAGTTCGGGCTTGGTGCGGAAAGGCATTCCCCATGCTCTCCGGCTCCCCCTCACCATGCAGCCTGGATTCTTCCCCCCCCCATTCCCGGGGCCCACACAGACAAGAGTGGAACTAATTTGGCAGACAGACCTCCTCATAGGAGGGGCCTCCCACCCTGGCACACACATGGGGATGGTCTGAGATAAGCTAGAAAGCAGGGTGGAGAATTCCTTGTTTCGTTCATGAGGACCCTGAGGCTCCCAGAAGTGACTTGCACAGGGTCTCACTGCCATTTGGTGGTAGGGCTGGGACTCGATCCCATGCCTCCTAAATCCCAATGCTCTTTGTACTCTGCTTCTTTTTATACACAGAACCTGGGACCTGGTTTGAGAATGGCTCCCACTCCAAGACCCAGGACAGAGGTCCTCAATGAGTCTGATAACATCCGTGAAGCCCAAGAAAGTCAGCGTTCCCGGGAGCTAGTCCTGCATATGTGCCGCTGGCAGCCACAGCTAAGTGGGGGCAGGCGCACGGGACTGTGTGTCCAGAGCAAGTCCAGGACCCACGCTGCCTTCTGACTGGCTGAGCCTCTCTCCAGTGCGCATCTCCAGCCATTCAGGAGACCAGTGGGGGTGGGGGCTGGCTTCACCTACACTCCCGGAAAATTCGTGATCACAGTCACCATCCCATTCAGAACGAAAGGGTATTGTTGGAGACTGGCCATGGCAACTTTGAAGTCGCAGATGTAAGGGAATTACCAAGGTCACCACCATGCCTCTCCCCAAAGGCTACTTCTGCTCCTGCTCCATCCCCCCTGTGCACACCTGCCCAGAGCGGGCAATCACGGGGAGCTGAGGGTTCCTCAGCTCGCATTCCAACCGCCCAGGGGAGCGCTGGTTTCAGAAGACCTGCTTGGTTCACACTGCACATCGCAACCCACCTCTCTCAGAGCCCGGTTCGACCCGAATCCTAGAGGTCACCCCCGAAAGGCTGGACCCAAACTGACCCAGGCTTAACGAGGTTTTGCGGTCCTGACACGAACGGTGCAGACTCTCCAGAAGAGCACGCTGCTTTCTGGGAATGGCGAGCGCACTCAGCCAGTTGCCTGCAACGCAGAACGAAGACCTGTGTCTGCGTCCCTCCAGAACAGGGCAGGACGCCCTGGGGGGTGCGGTGGGGGCAGGGGGCTGCATGACCAGCTGCTGGGGAACCTCAGAGGAGGAAAGACTTCTCCTCTGCCCCCTCAGGTTCTGTACCTGGGGCCTCTGAACTGAACCGACAGAAGACAGTTTACCAAGACAAAACACATACAAATTTTAGTTGATATTAATAGTTTCACATGGCACAGGGGGCCTCAGAGAAAGAAGCCAACCCCCACCAAAAGCGGTGAGACCAGGCAGTGTTCTATACCATTTTAACAAAGCCTGATAAACGGTGGGGATGTGACAAGGGAAAGGAAAAGAGGGTTGGTTGGAAAGTGACTGGAAAGTAGGTAGGGGACACCAAGGGAAGATAAGGGCTATTCTAGCAAGGTCGTTACAGACGCTTTTCGGCTTCAACTCCCTGTCTCCAGCGGCAAGAATGGCCTCTTCCTGGTCAAGGGAAGGCACCTGTCTCATAGGAAAGTCATGCTCTGCTTTCAGGGAGAGAGCAGGAGGGCAGCGAGCCCCTCCCTATACCTGCCGCATCCTCCCCTCCCTACCTCTGCTGATTCTCAGGTGCCTTCCCCTCAGTAGATTCTGCCGCCTGCAGCGCTGCAGCCGCAGCCGTCAGGTGGCACCCGGGGCAGCCTCGCACGTGTTGAGTAACAGGAATGAAACGTAAGAGAGAAACCAGGCAGCGCAGCTCCCCCAAACCCTCCTTCCCGAGTGTGGCTTCCATGGTGTTCAATGCTGTTTCCAGCACAACTGCTTTTTTTTTAAGGCCAAACCCCACCCACTGTTACACCAAGTGGAGCAGTCCCTTTCTCTGTCTTTCTCTCCACACACACACACACACACACACACACACACACACACAGTCTCCTGCGCTCAGAGGAAAGTTGGTGGCATTTCCAGGTGAGCTGGGAGGAAGGGGGCAGTGCTCTAGCTTCGTCTCTTTCCTCCAGGATGCAGGCTGCCGTTGCGGAAGGGCCGCTGGAGGACCCGGGGGTGATGCTGATGATGGAAGACAAGATAATAACGAGACAAGCCAGAACGGAGGAGAAGATGCAGGAAAATGAGGAAAGCGGCGAGGGGAGGAAGAGGAGGGGTGGAGAGCGGCGAGAAGCTGTGCTAACAGCCGGGTAACTGGGTTCTCCAGAGTCACCCAGGGCTGGGGTAACGGAGCAACGTTCTGCCCTTCCCCGAGCTCTGCTGCCGTGGATCTCAAAGGCAGCGGGCCGCTGTGAATGAACTTGCCCTTGGCCTCAGCATCAATCACCCTTGAGACCTTAGCCTCTGCGATTATAAGCGCATGGCTGTCCTCACCTCCTCCCTGGGGCCCACCCGTGTAAATCACACGCCAAGGCAACAGCCGTGTTGCCTCGGTGAAGGACAGTCAAACTGCCAAGCATTGCTCCCAATCACACAATCTTAGAGCCACGCTCTTAGGCCTCAGAAATGGGCGCCACCTACTCAAACCAGGCTGAGGCCCCAAGAGGCCGGTGGGGCCACGTGAGTCACACGAGCAGAGCTTACGCTGTCACGGGACAGCCCTGCCTCCACCGCTCTCGCTGCCTCGCACAACCAGATTTCATCTTAGCTCATCACACATTCATCCCGCTCGCGCTTTCGAGGCATTTCAGAGTCCCCACTCCATCTGTGCATCCTGCCATTCCACTCGCTTCGCCTTGCGCAGTGCTTCCCGCGGATCTGGCTGTGGCACTCCCCTCAGAAGAAGGGAGGCCCAGGAGTCTACACCGATCCCCCTCTGCCTGTCACTCCAACCGCACAGACACGGGAAACGTCCCCTCCAAGCACGTCTCATGTCCGCCTGAAGGGCCACCGCCGGACTGACAACCCGCTTCGGGCACGGGCAGAAAAAGAATTCCTTCCAGGACTTACAGCCGCTGAGAAGGCGACCCCCGTCCTCCGCGATGCCGCGCGCTGTCATTCACAGAGGCTTCAGGTTTCACTTCACGGGAGCACTCCGAGGACAGCGAAGGCCGTTCAGGAAGGAACCAGCCGGGCAGAGTGGGTGCGCGTGCGGCACAGGGGGACCTGCAGGGCGCCGGCCGAGTGACATCAGCCAGCCAGGGGAAGGGAAGTGCCGAATGACATCACGTGTAGGTAGACTCCGAGGAACACAAGAAGTGAACAAACAGAACGGAAACAGACGCACAGACACAGAGAACAAACTGATGGAGGCCAGAGGGGAGCGGTGCTGGGGGAAGAGGTTAAAAAAAAAAGGTGGTGGGATTACGAAGTATGGATTGGTCCTTACAGAACAGGCCCGGGGATGTAAGGTAGAGCATTGGAATGCAGCCAACACTATTGTAACAGCTGTCTGTGGGGCTGGGTGGGCACCTGGATTATCAGGGGGAACACTTCGTAGCCCATGGGAATGTCTATCTGCTATGCTGTACACCTGAAAATGTTGAATGCAAACTACAATGGGGAAAAAAAACTTGCAATGAAAGTCCAAGGGTCAGGTTTTAGACTGCTCAGTCAGGAACGCCAAGGGCCCCCGGCTACAGCAGAAACCACTCCTGCGGCCCTGGGGACCCAGGGAGCCTTGGGAGCAGGCGTGTCCAACCATGTGGCGTCCCTGGGCCACACTGGAAGAAGAGGCACAGTCGTCTCGGGTCACCCATTAAATACATCGTGACATGTAATCACGAACGAATCTCATCATGTTTTAAGTGAATTTACGATTTTGTGTTGGCCTGCACGAGGCCCACAGGTTGCAGGTTGGACAACCCCAGTGTAAAGGGTCATGACTGTGGCAGCGTCACTGACTGCCTCTGGGACCCAGGGGCGGGTTCGCTCCTGACCTCCAGCACGGCCCGGGTCAACAGCCACAGCACTTCAGACGGCTGCAGGGTTTTCAGAACGCCACCACGTGTGAAAGAAAACCCCAGCATCCAACTGTCCACACGAAGCATCCCGACTGTTACAGGACAGTGGCTGATGTCCTCCTCGTGCAGTGCATCACAGAGGAGCAGGAGTCAGCCCGTGCGTGTGTGGCGCCTGCACACAGCGGGCGTTTTATCTGTGTGCGGATGCGGTGCGCGCAGAGATGGCTCTGCGTGGAGATCGTGCTCCAGGGGCTTCAGAAAACTGGGATCTGGCCGAAGTTCCCGTCTCTGCGTGCTCTGCATCGCTTTAATCTTCCATATCCTGACACAGGCCAGGTGGAGACAGAAGCTTCCACTCCTCCAAGGTGCAGAAGTAAATAAGCAAACAAAATGTCAAGGATGAGCGCACGCTTAGTATTCTGCACGCAACAACTTATCCTTCTGCTGTGGCCTGAGTTCTCAGCTCCGGGATTCAAGTGCCTCCCAGGACTCAGGAAAATGCTGTAATGATACTCAGTGGCCCCCTAGTGCTTGTGAAGCTCTGTGTTAGAAACCAAGAGAACGTCAGCCTTCCAGTGGCTTTGTAACACAGACACTCTGAAAATGAGACACTCTGGGCAGGTGTCACTGTTCTCCGTCTCAGCTCCCAACGGCTCCCCTTGACCTGTCCACGGAGCTGGGCCGGCCTGCCCTCCTCCACACCCTCCCCAGCACGGACTTTATCGCTTGACTTCCTGCGTGTGTTGATTCTGTGGGTCACACCTAGTTGTCATCCTGGCCACCACCAAGGCTTTCCTGAAACACGACTGCAGTTTCGGACTCTGCTCAGCCTCCTCCACCGAGGACCAGGCCCTGCAGCTGTCATGCACCCCGACCAGATGGGGTGGTGTCCCCCACTCCCCAGGTGGGGCGTGACGGCAACAGCGTGAAAGGTTAAAGAAATGGAGGCCGTACCCCAAGCCTTCCAGAAGGTTACAATCTTGGTAGGAATCCGAATGTAACCACAGAAGACGGCACGTGCCAAAGGAATGGTATGGAAGAGCCTGGAAGAAAAATACAAAGGCTGGCCAGGGAAAGGGCCAGAAAGAAGATTTTGCACAGATGCCTGGCATGTCAGAGGGGAGCAAAGCGTTTATGCATTTATCCACTCATTCATTCAATAACACGATTTCGCTTTCACCATGGGTAACAAGGTAAAGGGTCCGCTCGCTAATGCAGAGATAAGACGCCCTCGAGCTTGCAGGAGGCGGTGCACACGCCAACATCGACCGCGTTTAAGCAGCTGTGATGAGAGCCAGGAGGGAAACTGTGGAGGTCGCTCCTCGCTCTGGAAACTGTCTCCTTCTGCTTTCAATTCCCCTCCGTGCCACCAGAACCAACAGGCATGAGCCTGGGCAAAGGAGGCAAAGACGGCCCGTGGACACTGGCCCCTGAGTTGTGTTTGTTTCTTCACTGCCGTCTGAGAACTGTCAGGTCAAAAGCCTGGTGCCAAACTCAAATTTCTACACATCCGATTCTTGTAAAAGCCCAAGCAAGCAGATTTTCAGCCATTTAGAGCCTGCCTACTTTACATCCGACACCCAACATCCGCCAGCCATTGATAAGATCCGGCCTTGTGGTTTTAAGACTCAGAGTCACTCCTGCCCTTTGGAGGGACTCTTTGACCTAGAGACTCCTTGGACTCCTCCGAGACATGCTGTGGCTGAATGGCATCACCTGGACAAAGACAAGCTCCTTCTTCAATACCCCCTTCCCTGGAGTTCCCTTATCCTCCTCCCTTCCTTAGGACCAACCCCTTACTCTCTCGCTGTAGCCTGAGGGGCTTCTCCCCCCCACCCCACCGTCCCATCTTGTGCAAACCTGAGGGAAGTATTACCCGTGTGCTACTGCCACCTTGTGGTCATATCTTTCCCCTCCACCACCCCCAAATCACCCGAACCCCCTGCATCAGGCACCACGTTCCTATCATGCAACCTTGCTCTCCGGGCCTAGGCTGACTCAAGCAGGCCAACCGGACGATCTTTCCCAGGAACGAGGAATCAGGATTTAGAGTATGGGAGCCAGTCACATACCCACGTCTCCTTATAATACATTCTCTCCCACCCCAGGAAAAACTAAGTTTGTCTGCAGGGGTCTCTGTTATTGGTGACGAAACATGTTAAATGATTCAAAAACATAAACAAAAGGGCCCGGCCCAGGGAGAGAGGACTTCCAGCCACGGGCAGTCGGGGAAGCCTTCATGTGAGAACAGAAGCAGGAATTGGAATTTGGGCTTAAAGAATGACTTCTTTGTAAGCACCCATCCTCAGACACATGAACGGGAATAGTTTGCCTACCTGCTCGAAGGGAAGAGGGCCAACGGAGAGGACGTGGTGACTCGGGAGGGGTGGGGAAACTGAGGCCCGGCGGGAGCCCCACTGCAGAGACCTGAGGATGCCCACACACGCAAGGGAAAGCTGCGTTTGCTCATTTCTCGGAAGGTCTAAGGTGTGTCTGCTACGTACTGACGGTCAAGTCTTAAGGGTGGAGCTGCGGTGGCATGTTCATTCTTTCTGCCTCCCTTACCTTCAGGGAAGCCGGAAAACCATGGGAAAGGAGCGGGGGGGGGGCGGGGCCACTGGCTTCCAGCACCACTGACACGTCCCTGTCCATGAGTGAGGAGACGGCATCTTGGGCAGTAGAGAGCCGCGGGCGCTCTCCGGGCAAGGCGAAAGTATGAATGGGATGCAGCAGGAAGGCCTGGGCGAAGGCGGTGGCGGCAGTTTGGAACAGGAGAGCCTCGGGCCGAAGGTCGGATGTGAGGGGGAAAGCCTGTCCTGAGACGAGGAAGCCAACGGGAATGAAGAGAGGTGAGCCCACAGACCCTCAAGGAAAAGCAGGAGTCAAGCCTGCGATGGTCTGGGAGAGACACAAATGCCTTCTCTGCAGAGGGTGGGGGAAGGGGGCAGGGTTACAGGGAGCCCAGGGAGACTTCAGAACCTAGAGCCAGGGATGCAACTTTAAAAGTTAGGGAAAGAGGAGGATTTTGCTTCTGATAATAGCAGAACAGTTTCCAACAAATCGATCCTCTTACAGATAACAACTACCAACCTTAGGTCTAAAAAACAAGCAAATGAGCAAAGAGACTAACAAAATTACCACCTGGAGGCAGGGAGGAACACCAAGTGGCAAACACTGGGGGACCTTCGGACCTTCTGCATTTTAGGACTTTTCACCAGCCAGTGTCACGAGAGGAGCTTACCGCTCGGGGGGAGATGCAAGGTGCTACTGGCTGCAGAGCCAGACGGCTGAGTCTGAGGTGGCCACAGCAGCTCTAGAGGGAAGCGTGAAATCCAAGAAGAAGAGCATCTGGGAGGCAGAAGTCCCAGGTTTTGTGTAAAAACTCTACCCAAATCTATGGCTATTCAGGTGTGGGGACGATCACAAGCACAAAGGCTAAAGCTAAAAAAAAAATGGAAAAGAAATTTGGCTGCTGCCCGCCACAAGAAAGACTGCTGGATGAAATAAAACAAATCAACGTTTTTCAAGAATAACAGGGTTTTTCCCTGGCTGGCATAGCTCAGTGGATTGAGCACGGGCTGCGAACCAAAGTGTCGCAGGTTCGATTCCCAGTCAGGGCACATGCCTGGGTTGCAGGCCACGGCCCCCAGCAACTACACATTGATGTTTCTCTCTCTCTCTCTCTCTCTCTCCTTCCCTTCCCTCTCTAAAAATAAAATAAATAAAATCTTTAATTAAAAAAAATAACAGGGTTTTTCCCCCAAATCTAGGTATAATCCAAAATGTCTACACACACGTCAAGACACAGGAAGAAACAAGAAAATGTGATCTGTACTCAACAGAGAGGTCAAATGGAATAAAAAAGATCGCCCCATATGTTCCATATGAACATCTGGATCTTCATAAGCCCCCATGAAGATCCAGATGTTGGAATTAACACACAAGGATTTTAAGAGCCTATTAAAACTATGCACATGATATTTTACCGCAAAACACAATACGCATGATATAAACAAAATAGGCTCAAAATGAACAAGAACCAAATGCAACCAAATGAAGAATAAAAACCTAAAATTAAAAAAAAATCTCCTAAATGGGCTTAAGAACAGAACAGAGAGACTAGAAGAGAATCTATGAATTTGAAGACAAAACAGACTTATTCAGTCTATAAAACAGAGTAAAATAAAGACTTAAAAAGACTTAGGAACCGCGGAGGCCTATGAAACTCATTGCCTGCCTGTCTATGTGTGCAGCCACGTACCCACCTCCCTACCCACCTGCCTGTTTACCACAACCGAAGTCTGAGAAGGACAGGGGAGGAGGACGGGAGAGAAATAATGAAGCATAAAGATTATTTGAAGATATAATGCCCCAAATTTGATTAAAGACATAAATTTTCATGTTTAAGATCAATAAACACCAAGCAAGATACATGCAAAGAAAACCACATCCAAGCATATCCTACTAAAAACTTTTGGATGAAATAGTGATTTAAAAACCAAAATCAGAAGACATGATGAACGCACCCGGAATGGGTGGAAGGCACACAGAAGACCAAAGATAAAGATGACAGCAGATTTCTCATCAGAAACAATGCAAGTCAGAAGACAGTGGGGCCTCATGTTTAAAATGAGGAAAGGAAAAAAACTTGTCAAGTTAGAATTTTATACCCAGTGAAAATAACTTTCAATAACAAAGTGAAATACTCCTTCAGACATATGAAAGCTAAAGGAATTGATCACAAGCAGATCGCACTACAAGGAGTGTTGAAGGAAGTCCTTCCGGTGCAAGAAAAGCAACTGTAGATATAAACCTGGACATGCGCAAAAGGATGGAAAGCACCAGAAATGATAACTATGTAGGTTAATATAAAATACATCTTCCTTATTATTTCAATCTCTTTAATAGACAAGGAACTGTTTAAAGCAAAAATAATACCAATGAATGGTGGGGTTTATAACAAACATAGAGTAAAACACATAACAATAGCACAAGGGCCAGGAAAAAAGAAATAGCAGTACATCTTTTAAGGTTCTTATACCATATATTAATTAGTATATCACTTGGAGGTAGACTTGGTAAATTAAACATATATGCTACAAATACTAAAGCAATGACTAAAATAATAAAGAAATATAATTATTAAGTAAACAAAGGAGATAAAAAAAAGAATAAAAAGAATGCTCCTTCCAAAAGGAGGCTCTTGTTAAAAATGCAGATTCTGATTCTGGAGGCCCGGATGGGACCCTGAGATCCTGCGCTTCTGACAAGCTCCTCGGTGATGCATCAGCAACGTATGATGCAGGTTCATCTAGAAAATAATGCTGTTCATATAGAAAATAATACAGTAATTACTAAATAATAACACAAGAATAAACTCTGTGTTTCGTGTACTCACAGCAGTAAGCCTACTCTTGCCCCGCCCTGTCCATACTGTTGGCTCTTTATACACCACACTCAGCAAGGGCTTAACAGGCAGTGGCACCCGAACCAGCAGTGTCAGCATCACCTGGTGATATGGGAAAAATGCAAGTTCTCAGGCCCCACCCCAGACCTCCTAAGTCAGAAACCCTGGCAGTAGAGTCCAGCAGGCTGTGTGTTAATAAGCCTTCCAGGTGATTCTGCGGCATGCCGCTCTCCGAGAATCCCTGGCTTAGAGAATGAGGAACGACTGACTGGGGCTAGTGAAAAACAGCTCGATTTCAAAAGGTGTGCGGTGCCAAGAGGAAGCCACAGAGACTTCAAGAAGAAGTCTGGTTATAAAGGACCACGGAATGTTTAAGTCTTCCCAGAGACACCATCAGTTCTAATGTTTTTAAAGAGGAAAATGCCATGTTAAATACATACACATAAAAAGCTTTTGCTGTGGCCAGTTAGCTCAGCTGGTTAGAGCATCATCCCAATGCACCAGGGCTGCGGATTCAATCCCCAGGGTCAGGGCACATACGAGAATCCACCAATGAATGCATCAGTAAGTAGAGCAAAAAATCAAAGTCTCTCTCTCTTTCTCTCCCTTCCTCTCTCTAAAACCAATACATAAGGAAATTTGTTTAATTTTCTTATGTATTCTCACATGTCAGCTTCTTACACATAAAAGCTTTCTTGTTGACAAGGTACAATACATATCCCACCAGCATAATCACAGGCTCCATTTCCACGTGTTTGTAATAAACATGTCACAGCCATATCTTTAAAAACCCTCTTCCCTTTCCAAACTCTGTTTAAATTAGAATGCACAAAACTACATCTATTCTTAAACTTCGCAAACCTTAAATAATGTGTGAGAACATTGCAAAACGATCGGGGAAACACAACACAGCTCCTGATGTATGCAGGCAAAACAAAAACCTACCAGTTGGGCAAACAATACAATTAGAAGATTTTATTTACAATGATGTTGGCAGGTTGATTTTTACCCCAGTATTTCCACTGATAACCCACTAAGGGTGAGGCCAATGGGATGCTTAGCTTGCCACTTACCTGGAGACTTATTTTTTTTTAAATTGCTACTATGGGCACCAGATAAAAGAGGTCTCTCTATACATGTAAGTAACAAAGGCTGAAGAGAGATATTGAGTTGGCCAAAAAGTCCACTTGGTTTTTCCCATAAGCTGGCTCTAGTAGCGCTTAGTTGTCTTTGAATCTAACAAAACAATTTTGTTAGATTCTATTGTGACAGCTGCCATATCAGTGTATATTTTTTAAAAACTTATCAAAATTGGTGAATTTTTGTGCAGCTATTTAAATTGAAAGGTGGAAGAAAATACACAACATTTTTCAGAGTCTACGTTTTATTACTTCAAGAAAGGTAAAAACACAGCTGAAATGCAAGAGAGATTTGTGTAGTGTACAGAGAAGGTGCTGTGACTGGCTGAATGCGTCAGAAGTGGTCTGTGAAGTTTTGTGCCAGAGATTTCCCACTGGACGATGGTCCGTGGTCGGGCAGGCCAGGTGACATTGACAGTGAACAAATCAAGGCGTTAATCGAGAACAATCAATGTTATACCACACAGGAGACAGTTGACATACTCAAAATATCCCAATCAATAAAGTTATTGATAAAGATGAAAAATGTGTCTTTTATTTTATGGAAAAAAACTACATGGACTTTTTGGCCAACCCAATATTAGATTGAGTCACAGACAGACAAAGGTAGAAAGCTGACATGTAAGAATTCAATAAACATGGAAAAATATTAACGGAGAAAAACTAAATTTTTATGCTCAGGCTCCCTTGAAGGGCACACAGACAATGGAAACTATATAAAGATTAGTATCTATAAGAGGGCAGTCAACCCTGGCTGGTATAGCTCAGTGGATTGAGCATGGGCTGCGAACCAAAGTGTCGCAGGTTCGATTCCCAGTCAAGGCACATGCCTGATTTGCAGGCCATGACCCCCAGAAACTGCACATTGATGTTTCTCTCTCTCTCTCTTTCTCCCTCCCTTCCCTCTCTAAAAATAAATGAATAAAATCTTAAAAAAAAAAGAGGGCAGTCGAGAACATAAGTAGGCATTGATCATGCCGAGGGCCTTGGGGGCCACGTGAGCTCAAAGCTAAAGCACTACTATTGTGCTTGTGCTTCGTTCCTCTCCTGCAAGGGGGCAACCGCACACACGTCTTCTCGGGCCACGTCTCCCTCCCTCCCGGCTGCCGTAAGAAAGGCACTCACACCAGCAGGTGTTTTGAACTGCCATGCCTCTCAGCGAGTGGCCCAAGGATCAGTGTCCTCGGCATCACCTGGAAATGCTGTTGCTTCGGGGTCTGTCCTTGAACCTCTCCGGGAGATCTGCGGGCACATTCCATTCGAGAAGCCCTACTCCAGGCTGCTTCCAGCCTCCTGGGTCCACCTGGATACCTGCTGTGACTCCCTGACGGTTTCTGGTTGGTGTTCAGATGAACAGACCCATTTCAATTGGCTAGGGAGGGTATTCCTTGTCAGGGATTACCTGTCTGTTTGGTTTTTATCAGACTGTGCCCGATTTGAGAATAGAAGACAAAAGAGACAGTATTACTCCTGTTTTACAGATTGAGAAAAACCAGCCTCACAGAAGTTGTGAGTTACTGAAGGTCAAAACTGATCATTAGCAAAGCACTACGGAAAAGCCGTGTGTGTCCTTATTTATGTTACACCACACGGATATTCCCTGGAAATCCCAAAAAGGAAAGAGAAAAGCTCCCACTTAAGTTGGGATCTGCGGTTCTGACCATCTGACCCGTATTCAAGAACGAAGCTCTATTTCTTTTCTCCTTAACAGCAGCAAATTAGAGTCAAGACCCCCTTCCCCGAGTCACCTGGATCCCCATCACCCCACTTATCTTCCCATCACTTGGAGGTCTGCCTACATCTGGATGTGGTTTTCTTTTCCCTTTTTTTTCCTATCATGAGGTTCAGAGAGAATATACTCAGGCTTTCTCTGTGATGAAAAAAAATAGCAGATCTCATTTTCAAAGGAACACTAGAATTTCACTTTTTTAGCCTTAAAGAGAGGGGCCTAGCAAACTGAAGACTTAACCCAGGGCTCCGTGAGTCTGGCTCGGGGACTTCCGCTCCAGAGTTAGGACGCAGGCTCCCACACCAAGCGTCAGAGTTCAGACTCTCCAGGTGATTCCCACGCACATCCCAGTTTGAGAACCCGTGAGCGAGGCAGGGACACCCACTGCCTTGCACGGATGCCATGGGGTCAGGGCTGTCCATGGCTCCGCACACCCTGGGCTCACTCCATCCTTCCTACGCACCAGGCAGCAGAGTCGTAAGGTCTGGGGGAACGTACGTTGACCCATATTCCAGGACCTGCTCTTCTAAAATAGCTGCTTCAAGTGGGGCCACACACATACACACACACACACACACACACGTTTACAAGTCTCTTCCACTTAATAAAGAAATTCTTTCTCATTCCCTCCATATTCCTTCCCATTAAAGCATAACCTACAAACAACAGATGAATTATACTTAAGCAGTTAGTATAAAGGACAGCTGTTTTATCTCAATAGAGCATTTTCTCTTTATGACTCCATTATTTTACTCTGGCATGCCATGCCTAATGTGTAAAGGAAGGCCCAGCATTTTTTTTTTCTTTTTAGTTGAGGTGAAATTTCAGCTGGAAATCTACTCTCAAAGATCTTCAAGAAACAGCCCATATAAGAACACAGCGGTATTTATTTTTTATGAGCAGTTGAAAGCTGATCAAAATGTTCCTCCCAGGCCACAAAATGTGTGACCTTGGTATTTTTCAGGGCGATTTTTGGGCACACAGAACACAGGTCAAGACATGGAGCAGCATTTTAATGATTCTTCTTGAACCTCCTGAGTCCTCGAGCAGCAGCACATACAGGCGCTCATGCACGGTTCGCAGACACGCACCCTACGGTGGCCCAGCACGGAGCAGACAGAGTAAACAAACCCACATTTCACCAAAGAGATGCTGTTCGCTTGTCCTCGGATTGCAACACCCTGTGTGTGAACTTCTAGACGGTTTTCCAGACCGTCTTTTCCACGCGCAGAGCTTGCCAGGCTGCCAACCTGTATCCCTTCGTCTCGTCTGTTCTTTGGCAACTCCTCTCGACAGGCCTCTGCTATGTAAGGTCTTTCCCTTGCTCCCATCCACCTCATCGCATCCTCTTCAACTTTGCTTTTACCTATCCGCAGTGTGGACCTTCAAAGGAGCTCCTCAAAAGAATGGAAGCGGAGTCACGATTGATTTTCTGTTAACCTTGGAAGAAAGATTTATGGACGCGCCCGTAGAAACATACGTTGTTTGTAATACCAGGTGGTGCAAGAGAATTAAGGCCACATATTCTACTCCATAAATTTGGTTCTATTTTAATAAAAGACCACATTAGTACAAAGATTATATAGTTGTAAATAAAGGCACGTTTGTATGGTGCTCATCTTGAGTCTTTCCCAATACATTGATATTCTTTGCTAAGGTCAATGGAGGTAAATACAGCCACCAGCCATGATGTTTCAGGTGAGAAAGGATGGGCAGATGAAAAACTTGCCAACGGCTTAACAGCATTGCATGGTGGAGAAGGGCATGGGGCTCCAGAGTCCGGCAGACCTGGGTTCAAATCCTGGCTGTGCCTAGTACCAGCTGTGTGTTCCTGGGTCAGATCTTATCCAGCCTCTGTGATCATCCCCATCTCTAAGATGTAAATAATAGCAATAATAACCTTCAGAGGGTTGTTGTGAGAATTAACATCTTAGAAAGCAGTGAGTGCACGTTAGCTATTCTAAAAGGAGGGGCACATTTTAAAGAGAAAAATGTAACCCAGACAAACTCATGAGGCAAGAAGAGTAGGTGTTATTTGTGTCCATCTTACAGATGAGGAAAGCGAGGCTCACAGAGATTAAGTAAATTCACCCTCCACACACGTCTTTCTAAAACACAAAAATGACGGTGCCTTTCCCTGTCCAAAGCTCGTCAGTTGGTCCCATCAGCAGGAAATCACAGAGGCATAAAGTCCAAACTCCTCACCATGGCATAACCCCTTCAGCTGCGATACATATAGTATACATGATATACGTATATTGCCTCGAAATATATATCCATATATATTTCCCCCAAATAATTTCTGCACTGAGCCTGCCTGTGGTGCCGCAGGTATCATCGCCCCTCCCCCTCCTCTGGGCTCCCACTCCACCTGGACACCTTTCCAATAAAGCACCCTGGCACTTTCCTGAACACATTGGGCGATGTGTCTGGATTTACACTCTAAACAGCAAGTTCCTTAAGAACAAGGGCAGTGTCCCATTCGTCTTTGTAATGCTAGCATCTTGCCTAGCCCCAGACACCTGGCACCGTAGACAGTTCACAAAGTGTTCAATGAACAAATGAATGAATGGACTGCCCAAAGCCGTCTAACAGGAAAGTGTCAGAGCCAAAGCAGGCACCACATCTCCCAACTTCCCTGGGGCCACACCCCCTTTGCCCATGTGCGGTGACATCTCGGAGAAGACTTACGGCTCAGCCTCTGAGGATGGCAACACACTTGCCTATCAATTTAGGCCATACTTAAAAAAAAAACAACAACAGAACTGTGTGTATCTATTTATGTATCTGCAAAAGAGGGCTCATGCAGAATACTGGACTTCAGAATGCACGGGAGGTGGGGAGATGCAGAGAAAAACCAAGACCGACAAGTTCTTTCTTGAAAAGTACCTTAATCTAAAACCGTCGCAACCGTAAATATAATTAGGTAACAATAATAATACCGAATACCACCGTTTACTGCAATCCTTTCTTCTGAGGCTTTCAATTGGAACTGAAAACACAATTACTAATTAAATTAGACAACAGGAGGTGTCATTTGCCAAGTGGAGCCCCAGTGATGTAAATGAATTACTGCAGCCTCTCAGGTTTCTCACTGTCACCCAAAGAGAAAGGGTTCTTCACTGGGCGACAGTCAACTCACAAATCCAGGTCCGCATCCTGCGCTTGTTCTCTTATTCCAGATGCCGTCCCGCTGCGGACTTTCTAAGTGAGCCGCTGTGAGACCCCCAAGACGGCACAGCTCGGTTCCCGCCCTCAAGGAGCTTAAGGAACACTGGTGGGGGAGAGGCATTCGGCGGGCGAGGGACCTGGTCCTGACTCCAGCAAGTGAAGAGATAAATACGGAAATGAATGAATGAATGAATGAATGAATAAATAAATAAATACATAAATAATGTCTGCAGGCAGGAGATAAAGAAGAGGGGGCTCCCATTTCTTGTCTTGCAGGAATCTTGGTAAAATAAATAAATAAAATAAAATAAAAGCTCACTTTTAAAGCGGAACAGGGCCAAGCAGGAAGCCGTGACCTTTGGGGACCTCGGAACGCTGTTGTTTTTCTTTTCTTCTCTTAAACTCAACTGCCTAGTGGAATGCACCGACCTCCAGGCTCGTCTTCTCACTGAAGACGTTTCCGAACTGTGCTTGAAAGGGCTCTGGGGGACAGTGGGGGCAGGTTCTGCGATCAAATGGAAATTTGGGAGCCCTGGCTCCGTAGCTGAGTCGGGTAGCATGTCGACCAGACATGCCAGGTTGTGGGTTCAGTCCCCGGGCAGGCCAACGGTCCAGGCTCAACCATCGGGGGCATAAAGAAGTGGGGCGACAAAAACTGAGGCTTCTCTCTCTCTCCCTCTCCCTTCCCCCTTCCCTGAAATGAATGCCTAAATTTTTAAAAAAATGGAAATTGGGGGAAATTAATAAAAGTTTTAAATTTTAAAATAAAAATACTTTTTTTTGCAGAAAGGCATCTTAGACCTTTCATAGGCAAAGGTGAACTCAGAACCTCCCAGGAGAGGGTCCAGTGTGTGGTGCTGACCGCATTAGTCTAATGCAAGACTGGTTTTGTTTGTTTGTTTGTTTGTTTTAGAAGCATCTAGCTGGCTAATATTGTCGAAACACACAGAAAATACTGGTCTAGTGAAAATGATACATAAATCACCTCCTCTTCTTATTATAAGGACTTGATCACAGTTAAAAAAAAAAAAGAAGTTGCCTATAATGGAAAAATAAAGTAGGCATTCTAGCAAGTGCCCGTAGTCCTAGAGGGGCTTTGAAACTACAGAACTACTACAGCTTTGGGTCCTGCTCACCGCATATACCGTGTGACCTTGGCCTGAATTTCCACAGCCTCAGGCTCCACAGAGTCCAACAGGAATAATGACATTATCCGCCCCCAAGGCTGGGTCCAACTTTCCAGCAGAGGGTCTAGAGCAGGGAAAAACTTCAGTGGGCAAAAAACCACCCCAAGTGACACTCAGGGGTGACCCGAGAGGCCCCCGAGAGTGTGGTTAGTCCGAGGAGCTGTGTCTTCTTACGCTAAAACGAAAATCCACTCAAATCAAACGCCAGTGAAAGGTTCGGCAGGCCAAGGTGGGGGAAAGAAAAAGAAACACGCCAAGATGGAAGAACGGTCTGAAGAAAAGTTCTCTCCAGCCAACTTTTCAAGGAAATGAGTTTAATATGAAATTACAAAAACAGTGCCCTCGGCTAGGTCCGCTTTTCCATGAAATCTGATGTCCAGATAGCACACTGTTTCGGGAGAACAAAGAAAACGCAGAAATCAGCAGGATAAAAAAGTGCTTCTCCTTGTTTTCTCATTCCATCCCTTCCGATCGGCGCTTGCAGCACGGTGGTGAAAGGAAATGCCAGAACCGACCACGGCAAATGCGCAGCAGATTCCGGGACCAGGGCATTTCTGGGGAACTACACGGGGAACAGGAGAAGCCAGCAACAAGCCACCACGTGGTACGTGATAAGATCGAGACTTTGAAAGCGTGCTCTACTTGGCAAAGTCAATCCATCTTCGCCGCTGCCCGCGAAAGGGCCTGCTGAACACAGACCTAAAACTAAAGCAGTCCTCACACTAGAATTTCATAGTGCACATTTTTTTTAAAAAAGAATCCTGCACATAAAGTTGCCCAGGGCACTAAAGCAACCAGTTAGTAGTATGCCTTCCACACTCAACTTCCATTATGATAAAATGTCCACAGACCGCTGCTAACACAAGTTTGTATAGAATATTCCTCGATATATGTGAGTCAAATTGAGTCTTGGAAATATTTTTGTTGAGCAGAGATTTTCTAAGAACTATTTGCCATGTGCAGGAATTGAATGAACGGGTGCACAAATGAATGAATGAAGTAGCCGAGTCACAGTATGTCTGAGGTGGAGGAGTTCTCAGATCCCCACCAATTCAGATTTTGTTTTGTACACTGTGTCCCTGGGAGCAGCTCACTGCCTCCCCAGGCAGATCTCCCCATGGCGACACCACGTAACGTGTGACAATGAATCACTTCTGGAGGCGTCAGTGTATCCGACGCACTTTCCGTCAGCAGGGGTTCCCGAAGACTTGGGCACTTCAGTAGACAACGCTGTGTCGTCTCATTGTTACCAGCCGTCCTGTGTTCACCTGGTATCTTAGCTAAGTACGTCTATCACAACCAGCACTTTTCTTACATTGTTTTATTGTTGACTGTGAGGTTCTCCCACCTTCCAATGTAACTTCTGGAGAGCCAAGACCTTGCCTCCCCCAGCAGCTCGCCCAGTGCCCGCACACACCGTGGTGGGCGGGCATTACGGATTTGTTGGATATCTGGTTGGAGTCAGAGTTAGGGAAATGGTGCTTTTCCTTCTTCGTTTCATTTCAGACACATCGTTGATGGGGTGGCACTGTCACTGAGTCAACCGGCCAGGACCGGGGGTCCTTCGTGCATCCCCGAATAATCAACTTTTGCGCTTCCCTGCTTTCCTTCTTTGTAACACCGGGGGTTTGAACCACACTCTCAAAGGCCCCCTGTGTCAGTGACAGGCTAAGACTACTCGGGAAACCATAAACCCAAATGGCTGAGTTACCATAATTAATAACGTTTAGAATAACAGGAACAAATAAACGCATTCCGGGATTGTTTTATTGAGTTAGTCATGGTTTCTTTGAGACGGTTCATTTCACTGCCAAATCACAAACTGTACTTTTCTGCATTTGGCCCTCAGAAAGAGTGGGAATGATGAGGTGGCCAGCGTCTGCTCACTAAAAAAGGTGCCACCCCTTCCTCTCCTCTGCGAAGAATTCCTGCAGCCCAGTCTGCAAGGTTTCCAACTGGAGACACAAGTGTCATTTAATTAAGTGGTTCTTGGCAATGTGGATGCTTCCTGCCAGCAATGGGTTAATGCGCTGAGATTTTCCTTTGTTTTACAAAGGAGCAAGAAAACACATCGAGCTGATACAGTCCATTATTAAAATTGCATTTCAGCAGAGGCAAACCACGCTAGCCGCCTGACCTGGGCTCAGCCATCATCTTCCCTTGCTACAACCCAAAGCTATTACATTAAGAGCATAAACAAAACAATCGAGCTGACAGCAACGCAAACCCCCCTGGTAGATGGAACCCATCAATCCTGTTGGTGAAATATTTAGCTACAAAAGGAGAAAAGACATCCTCTGATGGAAGGATATGAGGAAGGAATGCGCAGGCACTTTTCAATCAGAGCTAGATTGTATTCACTTGAAGAAATAACGGCTTCAACAGCCAGATGATGAATTTGCCTCCAGAAAGCGCGAGCCTACAAGTATCCTCGGTGAGGACTTAGAAGAGTGTGGGGGCAAAGGAAGTCATTCTTATCTGTTCCGCATTCGACCCGGATGCTCATGGCCCCCATCCATTCCCTGCATGGTGGTTTCTACAGAAATTAAACAATGAGCTTCCTTGGGAGCCAAGGAGGTACAAGAGACTGACCTCCTTAACTTCAGCAACGTCGAGTCATGTTAATAAGTTCTAAGTCTTTATGGAGAAGCCAATAAAATTAGCAGTAGTGTTCAAAAGCCAGAAACACGGTGCTGGGTTATCAAAAACAAACAAAAAGAAAGAAAGGGAAAACAAAAACAAAACTCTGGCCTTCTTTTCAGCTAAACTCTGGCTCCGGTTGTCTCTGCTAGAATGGTAGTGGTAATAGATTCCACCTCAACTAAAAAGGGAGCCAGTGGCAGGAAATCTATTCCTCCAGCACGGTTGCCAGGCAACGAGCAAGCTTTTGGCATGTGGCTGACATCTCCAGGCAGCCCGGACTACACAAAGTAAGCTCTTCCATCACTTATAACTAACTTGATTTTGATGGATTAAACTAGAATCAAAACATGCTGTAACTTACTTCTAAATGCAGGAATCAGGGAGAGACAGACAATATCCCAATACCCAGCGAAAGACTAACATCAGGAAAAGTGGAATTTGCCCAAGTTTATTCTACAGGGTGACCAATCTCTTTCACCTTCTAGTATCCACAGGATTTTGTTTTAATAAGAACATCCCTTGCCCTGGCTGGTGTGGTTCAGTGGATTGAGTGCCGGCCTGTGACCTAAAGGGTTGCTGATTTGATTCCCAGTCAGGGCACATGCCTGGGATGTGGGCCGGGTCCCCAGTAGGGGGCGCATGAGAGACAACTGCACATTGATGTTTCTTCCCCTCTTTCTCCTTCCCTTCTCCTCTCTCTAAAAATAAATAAGTAAAATCTAAAAAGAAAAAAGAATATCCCAATGCAATGAGAAAAAAATAGTGTCCAAGAATATTCGGGAAAATATTAGTGTTATATCATGGAGTCCCAAGATAACAAGTTCTAGATTCACATCTACTTTTGCGTCTGGTCTTGGTGAAGGAATTTGCAGCGTCTTTGGTGAACATCTGTGCGCTTCAGTCAACAATCAGCAAGGGCTCACTAGGGGCTCCGAGGTCCCATCCCTGTGCTGCAGGAGTGGTTAAAAAAAAAAAAAAAGCCTTTTGGCCAGTCCTTATTTAGAATACATTTCCTCCTAGGGCATGTAAAATTGTTTCTTCTCACCCACTAAGTTCTGCAAAAGGCTAGTTTGGCGTTTATTGTGTTTGTTTATGAAACCACCTCTAAGATACGCTGGCGGAGGTGCCCAGACTCCCCCCACGGTTGGGGGTGACAGCTCCAAGGCCACGCCTGTCCGTTTGCAGGGTTCAGGGGCGAAGCGGGACGACCCACCAGGGCTCTGAACGCCACACAGTACACTCACACTTGATCTCCAACTTCTCCTTGAGGAAAACATGCTGCGCAGCATTCATAATGTATCAGCTCCTTCCACAACAGCCTCTTCAGAAAGCTGCGCACACTGGCATTGACAGAGCGCTTCCTCTTGGCACGCGAGCCGGAGCCTGCGATCCTCGCCGGGCACGGCGCCGCCCCAGGACACACGGAAGGCAGACGCACCCAGACCAAGCAGACCAGCCACTTGGCCCACACTGTGTCCTAGGAGCGGTGGGTGACATCACATTGTGCCCGGTGGCCCCTTCCGATGTGGAGAACGCGCAGGACTTCAAGCAAAGCGCTTTCACGCCGCAGCCACGGTCCGTCCCTTCTGTGGCCTCGCCAGCTCCTCGTCCATTATGGATCCATTATGCCTTTAGTCAGTTTCCATGTTTCTTGCAACACATTAAAATGCACTGCAGGAGCTAAAAGCAGCCTCCTCTGTAGCCATTATGATGATAAAATGCAACTTGATGGGAATTGGTATATTATTATTGCTCCCTAACAAGACATATACCCTCAGGAAACAAAGAGTTGCTCGTTTTAATATGAGAAAAGAGACTTAATGGGTAAACCGTGAGCTTGTAGAGGTGGCTGAGCAGGTGCGCGGTCCACTGGCCACTCTTTAAGGTCTAGTCCCAATGCCACCCCCAGAATCTCTGCTAAGTCCCGCTCCCCCAACTCATCTCCCCCTGTTACCTATAGCTCTGCCCCTGCACCGAACCTTTCCTACGTTACGTGCATCACTGGGTCCCCAAGTGCAAGCTCAGGGCCTTCTTCAGAGAAGATGTTCAGTGGATGTGAGATGATTTTCATTTGTATTGAAAGAAAACAAAATGGCATGTAGGTATAACCCCAAACACTAAAAATTACATTTTTTAGTTTATGGACAACCTGGGATAGCTGGTCAAACCACCAGAGCTCTGTCATGAAGAGGAGAGTCTGTGCTATGAGTGTTAAGTTGGCCGCTGACTCTTCCCTTCCTACTGGAGCGCCCTCCGCTCCCTGGAGGCAGTCTAGGGAGCAGCGGCTTTGCAGAGCAATCCCTCGGTGAGTGGAGGCCGAGAGAACACTAGGAGTTCATCGTTTTTCCCTAATGGGTTTCTTTCTTAAAACGTTTATGTAATAGAAGCAATACACATGTGTTAAACCGTTGTCTCTTTCATGTGTGCGTATGTACACATACGAGGTCTGTCCAGAAAAAGTCCAGCCATTGTTAACATAACGAGAACAGTCTGCATGACCTCAATGGGACCTGGCGGCCAAGGAGAGTGGACTGGAATGCACATGCGTGAACAATGATGACTTCACTGTACTAGTCAGTGGGGGCAGTAGACACTGTTGAGTGAGCATGTGTACTGGGTGGCTGTCACATTCAAAACAAGCAAATAGAGCAATGACTCTGCATCAAATTTTGCATTAAGCTTGAACATTCCTGCATGAAAACTATTCAGGTGATTCAGAAAGCTGCAGCTATGGGCAACTGCTGATTGGCACCTTCATCACAACAATGTGCCCACTCATATATCACATCTCATGCAGAGTGTTTTGGTAACACTCAAATCCCTCAGGTGACTCAGCCCTCCTACAGCACAGATTTGGCACCCTGCAACTTCTGGCTTTTCCCAAAACTAAAATCACCTTTGAAAGGGAAGAGATTTCAGACCATTGATGAGATTCAGGAAAATACGACAGGGCAGCTGATGGTGATTGGGAGAACCATGTGAGGTCCCAAGGGGCCTACTTTGAAGGGGACTGAGGCATCACTGTCCTGTGTACAATGTTTCTTGTATGTTCATCAGTACATGTCTGTTTTTCATATTACATGGCTGGATACTTTCTGGAGAGACTATATATAAATACACATATATATATATTTATACTCACACACATAGGTACCCACACACACATACGCACACATACTCGCATATGTGTGTACACATATACATACACACAGAGTATCAGCTGTCAATCATTGGTTGTCAAATTTTCTCTTTACCTGACGAGTTTGCAAGACTGTTTCCTTCAAGTTTATTGACAACAGCACCCTATCTGTTCCCTATCCGGAACTCACCACTATCTGCATCTAATTTTTGTTTCCTAGTTTGTGTCTCTCTGCAAGGGACTGGGAGTTCTCTAAGGTTGGAAGCTGCTTTATCGTGAGCTCTACCAGTAACCCCACTGCCCAACACCAACCCAAACCTGACTGGAGGAGGCAGCAAGTAAATGTGTTGAATGGGCAAAGCCCGATTCAATTAACTGACTGATTAATTAATGCCTAATTGAAGTTCTTGTTTGGTTGAGGGTCTTCACAATAAGACGGCTAATTTAGCAACTAGGCTGCTGGCCTTGCAACAGATTTTGCTTCAGAGAAACTCTTGCAAACAGCCTACTGGAGCTCACACCCTCTTTTAGGAAACCTCAGGGAGCCTATAATCCTGAGAGCGCAAGCAGGAGCTGGAAAGAGAAGCTGGCAATTGAGAAAATACTTTATTATTGTGTTCAAAGACGACATTCAAAACCAGACACACCTATATTCAGATGTTCTCCTGAGACGCTTGAGTGGAAGTCAAATATATATATTTGTTTTTAAATATAAGTTTGGGACCAGAAACACCCCTATTCGCTTAAAGTAAAAACTGTCTTTTCACTTGCAATTCTGTCTTCTTCCCTCCTCCTTCCCCTTCCCTCTTCTCCCCTCCCTCCCCCTCCTCTCTCCTCTCCCCTCCTGCCCTGCTCCGAATCCCTGCCTCACGCATCCCTCAGGTTTCCTCACACTGCACCGTGTGTCAGATAAGTTTATTAGTCCCCACACCAGTGTTTTTGTTGGTCTGAGTACATGTTTTCATTTTTATCCAGAAAAAAACACCATAAATATATGCATGTATGTGAGCAGGCTGTGTGTATGTTTATAAAGACATGTGTATATCATTGCAGGAGTGTGTTTATTTACTCTTGCTAATGTAGCTGGGTAAAAGAGGCATGGGAAAATCAAAGCAGTGGATAATTTTTAAAATTATTCATATTTGACTCTAGGACATGAACAGTTTAAACATTAGACTTCCCTTCTATTCTTAATTCTATTTAGCTTAAGCTATTAAGACTAATTTATGTTTCAAAGGCATACACTAGCTGATTATATGGGATAATATATGTAAAAGTACTCTGTAATTAAAAGCCTAAAGTAAATGTGAGTTATTACCATAATAATTATGATTTTTTTCAATTTGTGTGTATGGATCTATGTATACATATATATTACATAATGTATGTAGCCTAACACAATAGTTTTCAAATACCTGTTCATAAACCAGTACTGGTCAGTGAGAAAGCTTTCACTGGCCAGAGGCAAAAATGATGAAAATCATTACAATGTATTAAGGTTAAAAAAAAATACTAGCCCTGGCTGGTGTGGCTCGGTGTATTGAGTGCTGGCCTGCAAAACAAAGGGTTGCCAGTTCAATTCCCAGTCAGGGCACATGCCTGGGTTGCAGGCCAGGTCCCCAGTAGGGGGTGTGCAAGAGGCAACCACACATTGATGTTTCCCTCTCCTTTTCCTCCTTTCCCTTCTCTCTAAAAATAAATAAATAAAATCTTTTAAAAATTTTTAAATATTTTTTTATCTAAAAATAAATAAATAAAATCTTTTAAAAAATTTTAAATATTTTTTTAAGATTTTATTTATTTATTTTTAGAGAGGGAAGGGAGGGAGAAAGACAGAGAAAGAGAAACATCAATGTGCGGTTGCTGGGGGCCATGGCCTGCAACCCAGGCATGTGCCCTGACTGGGAATTGAACCTGCGATGCTTTGGTTCGCAGCCCGCGCTCAATCCACTGAGCTATGCCAGCCAGGGCAAAATTTTAAATATTTGTAAAAAATAAAAAATAATAATACTAAACATAGTATACTTAAAGGACTGCTTATATTCTAGTTAAATTCTTACTAATTTTTTTTGGATCACTTATTGTTTCATAAGTTTATCGTGATAACAAATGGTAATTTTTAAAGCCCTTACTTGCAAAAAAAAAAGTAAGAAATTTTTCTTTTGAAATTTCATTAACCCATGGAATCTAAAAGTCTGAGAAAAGCTGATCCAGGCAACAGAAACACCAACATTTCCATAGTCTGTTTGAGGAAAGACAGTAAGGTTCAGCTTTACCTATAGTTTTAGTTCCTTCCAGTTGTCTCAATCACAGTAACTTCTAGAACATTCCAAAAGATCCCATCTCTGAGCTGGGCCCACCCTGGCTCCCCACACACCAGCACCTCCTTGGCATGTGCCTGTTCGGTCCCTGCTTTCCAACACCCGCGACGAAAAGCACCACTTTGCAAGCAACCAGCAATCTTAAACTAATCCAAGCTGGTGGGGACGTGGTGGGGACGGGGCAGAGGGGTCTGAAACCAATTTATTATAGGCAAAGAGACTTCAAAGTCTCCATCTGAGGGCTCGAACATCCATAACCAAACTGGTGTTTCTTCTCGGATTCGAGGTATGGCCGAGTCACCCAGGCTCACTGCCAGGGCCCAGTTATCATCGGGGCCACCAACCCGGGAAGGCTCCCTGCCCTTTGATCTGGCTGGAACCGGAGTGTTACAAATATGCTTTTATTAAGCTATCGCCAGCGTGCCTGAGGGTATCAGTCTGGAATGCAAGAATGAGCGCTTCAGACTGTGAGGTTCCCAAGTCTCTCATTTCTGTTACATTTTTTTCTGGCAGGCTGGCTGACACTCCGTCCCAATGGAAGGCGGCAATGAGATGCTCGTGAACTACAGTAACGAACGCACAGCAGCATCAGAGGGCGGGCCAGGGAGCTCTGTCTCCGTCCTCTGAGCCAAGAATTCAGGTAAAGGACGAGGGAACAACGCAAGCACCAGAACCCTGAACTGTGCTTCCACTAAGCCACCCGCAGGCACCTGCTGCTTGGCTAGGAGCTCCACGCACTGTGCTCAAAAGATGCATGGGAGGCGCCACCGGCTCTGGCCGTCAGAGCACTCATGTCCCGCTGCCCACGTCTGGGGTGATGAATCATTCCAAGGACTCCATTCTTTCTCTTCTGAAGCCTTTTCCTCCTAGACTTGACAGTGCAGGTCTCCATTTTCAAAATCAAAATGCATTAAAGAGCTTGTTACAGCCGGAAGACACTCTACAATCACGGGAAACCTCCCACCCCTTCTCTCATAGGTTAAGGGTGTCTGTCTCACCAAAGGGTCCACTGGTGACAGAGAGAAACCAACAGAGCCTGCATTGCCCAGGGAGAAAATTGATAAGAGAGAGAGAGAAGTGTTCTTGACAAAGAGTAGACTCTGAAGGAAACGGGTGCGACCTGTCACCAAGAGACTTTAAGTGGTGGATGATCAGAGACGGTGAGAAAGCAAGCAGCTTGCTTACCTTTCACCAGCATGCACCTCACCAGTCATAACCCCCCCCCAAATCAAAAACAAAACCAAGATCCCCATGCCCTTGGGTGGCTGCTTCTGCAAACACAGAAATGGGGCAACAGAGACCACGGTTTCCTTGACTCTTCCAGGCAGAAAAGGTACTGCTTTTAATGTCATGCTTACTGGCCATCCATCACCCAGAGCACAATGCAATCATTGTAGGACAGTCAGAGAGAGAATACATTCTGTGGGGTAGAGGCAAGCAAGCGAGAGCCTCCATGGACGTGCAGTAAAGAAATAAAGAAACAGTCTTCTGCTTCGCGTTGTAATAACGGTGGGACGTGCACACGAAGGTTTCTGGCTGGCCTTAAAAGAAAGAAAGTCTTTCAGAGAGCAGCGACCTTAAACATCTTATCAGCCTTTGAAGTTATGCACAATGACATCCTTTGGTTCCTTGCCCGGGGCAGAGATTTAAGCTTTAAGACTCCATTTACTTACCAAGAATTGCGGAAATATTTTCACTGCAGCACAAGGCAAAAGGGCCAATTTTTTAAAACAGCCAAGTGATGGGGTGGTGAGGTAGGGGAAAACATCCTTTTCATGGACACTCCCCGGTGCTAAGCGCTAAGCGGATGAAGAGCTCTGGGTTCTTTAACTTTGGGGGATTAATCCCCTTCGTTTTTAGTCTTCCGTACTACTCAGTTTTGCAAGATTCAAAGTCAAAGTCATAGAGCAGAAATAGGTTCTGACGCTTCCGCATTCCCCGGTCCTACCAACACCGGTCCATCTACCGATGCCACTATATATCTCATCTGACTCCCCTCACAAAAGGGCACCCCAGCTCCCTCCAATGTTGCCTCTCAAGTGGGAATCCAAGGTGTTAACATATTGGGGGCCTTGTGCCCACTAGCGCCTCCACACGGCTCTCCAGGGCATCTAGACTGGTGTTTATTCCTCAGGGAGGGTGCTGTCCATCTGGTCGACCACTCCATTCCCACACACTGTGTGCCTGGATGGCACGGTGCTCAGTGTGCAGTGCGGGGCAAAAGTGGGTTTCCAGTTCTGAGTAGGTGAAACAGTTTATTCTTGTATCATTATTTATTCATTATTATATTATTTTCCATATGAACAACTGTAGACCTATTTTGCTCCGCCCTGTGCAGTGAGCACTCATACTTGTAAAACAAAGTCCTGGTTTACCCCCACTTCCAACATCTGCTTTCCGTCCCGCCTGATAGCTGCCCGTCTTAGGGTACGCTCTACTTCTAGGCCCTCGTCCATGACTCAGGCTTGGCTATCAGAAGCCTCTCCCGCCAGAGAAGTGTAGTTGATTTGTTTTTGTTTTATAATTTCCTACCATGACATAAGTTCTTACGCGAGACCCCACAAAGCTAGGAACCCAGAGATTCCAGAATCCAAGGAAGAGTCCCCTAGGAAAAAGTAATCATACAATGTACCATCGTTATCATGATTTGAGGATCCCTGTAAAATTAATTACTGAACTGGAGCCAAACACCGAAGGAAAACAGAAGGAAATCTGTTGCTTTGAGATTTACCTTTGTTCTTCAAAGAACTCCGAGCTGCTTCTACAGTGCACGGGGTTAGGGGAGGCCGTGGGCCAATCATTGTAAAGACTATCTGAAAGACTGCTCAGGAGCCCGTGCTCTGTTGTTTTGTGAAGGATCTCACTGTTTGTTTGCTTAAGTGGGGCAGTCAAGACTGCCAGAAAACCTCAGCCAAACTGAGTCCCGTCAGCAAATAGAAGCATGCAGTTCACATGTGTGTCACAACCGCACATATTATCTTGGACTTACAGGTATGAATAATGTATAAACGAGCTGAACCCCATTCAAACAAACAAGTCACTTCAGCTCACAATGGGAAAGTAAACGTGACCCTTAGTGGAAGTATTGGCCTTTAACTCCAAATCGTCTATGCACACAAGAAAACGAGCTCGTTACTGAGCCCGGGAGGGGGTCACCCCGGGGGGCTGTGGTACATTCTCCTAATCGAAGGTGACACTCAACATGATGGGCTCTTTCAAACACCCCATTTGGCACCCGTTCGTGGAGGGTCCCTCCTCTGAAACTCTTCAAGAGAGACCCCATCTGATGGCGGGGAGGGGCTCCCTTTGGCCTTCCTAGCAACAGAGGCCACGTGGCTCCCCATAATTACACAAAGGGGACAATCTGGTACACGAACTATAAAGCAGTGCTTGTCGGTGGAGTTACAAAGACAAGCCTAATTAAAGGCACACTCTGCTTAAACAACATGAAAGTTTAAAAAACAGTAAACTACAGAAAGCAAAACTCGGGAGGCCTGATTCCCAAATATACAACTGGTAATTTCTAATAAAGCAGGAAGGCCATACTTGAGTCTCTTAACAAAATATTCAATACCCACTCAGAATCCACGGCCCCGGAACAGCTACCTAATTACTGCGGAGATTAATTCCCTGGGCGGCGGGCCCCAGGGGTGCGCTCCAGCCCACTCCGTCGCTCCCTGGGAAGTCAGGGAAAATGCGTGTCTAGGTTCGGTTTGATGCTCACAACGTTTCAAGGGTTACTCAGATCTCAGAAATAAAGATTGGCAGATCAAGGGAAAAGCACAGGCATGACTGTCTGGCTTATCAGAGTGGTGAGAATAAAATCACTTTTTGTAGTTGTAAGGGGTCGGCTTCATTTTCCAAACAGTAGAACGAAAATATTTTCACTTCAACAAAGAAAGAGTCAAACATGATAAAGGGCAGAAAGAAAAAAAAAAAGCTGAATAATTCCCCTTAACATGACTTTCTTCTTTCTTTCATTTCATTTTATTTTATTTTAGCAAGAGGAAAATAGGAGAGTTGGAGCTTGGACAATATATTGTTTGTTCATTTTTTGGTTTCCTTTTGTTTTGTTTCAATGGAAAAACAATGGCAATATCTACATATGGTACAAAAATCAAAAGGTTCAAAAAGGATACACAGTGAAAAGTAAGTAATTTTATCACCTGTGTCACTAGCCACTCAATTCCACTCTTCAGCAGGAAAAAAAAAAAAGCAAACACTACCACCAAAAAAAAAAAAAAGAGAAAGAAAAAATTAAAACAATTATCTAAATCTAGTTTATCCCTTCAGATATAATCTATGCAAATACTAACATTTCTTTCCTTTGTGAAAAAAAAATAAAACAATGGTTTGTATAAACTGTTCTGTACTTTGCACTTTCATTTAACATATATTCGAGATCACCCTGTATCAGTATATACAGAACTGTCTCATTTTGTACGAGTGCAAATACATCTGCAGGATAAATTTTAAGAAGTGGAATTACCAAACCAAAGATATATGCATTTTCTAATTCAATTAGTACCACCAGTGTGCTTTTCCTAGAAACTGTATCAATTTATACTCCCATCAGCAATGAGTCTATGTTTCTCCTACCTTGGCTAACACAGAGTATTACCAACTATTTTGAACTTCGCCACTTGACAGGTGAAAATACGAATTAAATTTTTAGTTTATAGCTCTCTGATGAGCACTGAGAACAATCAACTTTTCCTGTGTTTAAGAGCCACTTGTTTCCTTCTCTGTCAACTGCATCTCCCTATCCCAGGTGACTTTCTGCCCTTTTCTTTTCTTTATTAAAAGCAATCTTCCTAACAAATAGTACCCAAACTGGTCTTTTGTATAGTGCTTTATAATTCTTCAGGCCCATGCACATATTATTCAACTTAATAATTCCAATAAGCTAGTCAGGAGGCATAACATTATGACTCCTACTTTAGAGCCCAAAAGCCAAGATTTAGAGGGTTAACACATTTGACCAAAGAGCTCCCTGAAAGTTTGCAGTCAGGACTGGAACTCATGTAGTTGACCTTCGAGTCCAACGGTGTCTCTGTGTGTGTTTACTATGTCAAAATGATTCTTGGTTGGTAGAAAAGATTAGAAAGGAAATACTCTCTTTTTCTTTGATGATAAATTTGCATATCCTATTTACCTGGCTAGTTTTCATGCCTAACAAGCAAATAAGAAATACTAAAACTCTGTATGCTCTCATTCTGTTCTTTAAGCCAAAGCCTAGACTAACACTGATTCCATGTACATCACCAGCGTACGTACTTGTTATTATCAACCTGGGTGGGCAGAGATCGGGTGGAGGGGAGTTACAGGAATTCTCATATTGAATGCCGTAGGGGAGGGGATGAATATATCCACTCCTAGGAGAGGGCGGAAGGAAAAGACCCCAGAGCAGCACAGGAAAAGGTCACACACCCTACGGGCCTGTCATTTTTTTGGTAATTGACAAGAACGGCTTCTGGGTTCAACCTAGGTTATTAATTCCTAAGTATTTGGGGCCTGTCCCCAGAGATCTGGTCTCTAGTTTTTCAGAAAGGGGCTTTGGGATGGAAAGTATCAAGCTGATTTGGAAAAAGAGACAGGAAGGATCTAAAGAAGCAGGAAGAACCATGTTCTGCCCACATTGGTGTAGGTCAAAGGTAGGGGGAGAATTGGGCAGGGCGTCCAGAGCTGTAACCAATGGGGGCTAAAACAAACAGAGGCAAACTCACTGAGAGCTGCCTCTGAGGGCCTGGGATGCAGCCACAGAACCCGAAGGCGGGCAAGGGCTCGGTGAGCACAGCGGCAGGGCCAGAAAGCTGTGGGTATTAGGCTCTAGTACCACACTGCACTAGGCAGGACTTAGCTCAAAAGCCCTGAGACTGTAGCCCAGACTCTTGACTACCTTCAAGGCCCGAGTGGCCAGACCATATGATGAGTGATATTTCATAAATCTGAGCTTATACCTTTAGTGATAGGTACCAATTTCTCCCTTTAATGTAATTACTACATGAATTTGTTCATTTCTTTCAAGAGTAGTTCTTCCCATAGAAATACAGGAAAAACTCTCTTCCAATTTACCATTCTTACTGAAGGGTTAATATTCACCCAGTTGAAAAATCCTAGCAGAAGAAACACATTAAGATTGTCTGGAAACTCCATTATAGTTGGATGGAGCTCCCATCCGATGCACAGGTCAGGTACGACATGCAATTCAGCTAAACAGCTGAAAGGACACCTAACCGCTCTTGTTGGCACCACCACCCCTGGCTTCATCTCACCATCCTGGGAGCTGCCCAGAGCCCGCGCTGCAGCCTGGGTGCCTGCTTAGCTGCAGACAGGGCCCCATGGCAGGGTGTCAGCAGATCTGCTCACTGGGGTGGAGCAGGCACTGAAGACAAAGCTTCCGTAGCAAGCACTGGAAGGAGGCCTTTGACATCACACAAAACGTGGTCTCATGTTATTCAGAAGTTAGGAACTAAAGTCAAAACATAAGACAAAAAACTAGGGTGGACAAAACCACTTTGAAATTTAAACATTGCTTTAAAACGGATTGACCTTATAGATGTAAAATCCACAATGTGTATTGTGGATACTGAAGGCTTGTTTCTACTTCTCCAGACAATATCAGTCTGTATCTGTCTATCGGTCTATCTATCTGTCTGTATGTATGTCTGTCTTTGCCTGGAGCATATGGTTAAAATTTGCATGGAGTATCTCCACTGAATACAAAGGGCAGGGCAGTACAAAAAAAAAAAAAAAAGAAAGGAGAAAAGTGGTTAGTGCAGGAGAAAGGCTGTACGAAGTCAGCAAACAGAAGGCCGTGCCAGGGAGACCAGGAAAGTGGCGGTGAAAACCTCAGGGCTCATGCACAGGCAGTCCGCCGGGACTCGTTGGACTCAAGTGGAGAGACAGGCCCTACTGCACAGACAGGGCAGGCTGAGACCGAGGCCCTGGTTCCTGGGTTCTCAACCAGGAAAACAAGACAGGAGGTTTGGGCTCAGGAAAAAGGTAGGAACTTGGGGACCAATATGAGGAACCAATGAAAAGAACCAAGACACGGTATCAAGGAAACACGGTGCATCAAGTTCCCTAAACGCTGCCTCAGGTCAAGATTCATCCTGGGTCTTGGGCGAGCCCCACCCTCCAGGGAAGGCCGAGCCAGCCTCAGTTGTGCAGTGAGGAGATGCCTGGGTCTGGAGCCCAGGGGTCTGGCAGACCCAGCCTTCACAGAGGCGAGTAGGGAGCAGGCACGGGGCTCCATCACAATGGCTACAGCGGCCCGGGAAAGCCAGCTGCAAAGTAGGGGCAACCACGGACCAAGATGGGCTGCAGCTTGATTTTCGTTACCTGGCTGAGACTCAGTGACGCTCATGAAACCTATTCACATCGGAGCAGGCTCAGGCCTCTCTTAACATGAATCTTCTTGCTATTTATCACTTTAGATTCTCGCTCGCCCCCTCCGGAAGGCACAGCGCTACCAAAAGTAATAGGGAAAGTGTGATTACAAAGTCATAGGACTCTTTTTTTTTAATACAATGAATCAGACCTTCTCCTTTTAACACTGAAGGGAGGGTGCGAGGACCAGGTAAAGTTATTCTCTGTAGCTCTGGCGCCCCGCTGGCACTCTGACAGCTGAGGAGGGGACAGAGGCAGTAGAACTAGCTCAGAAACATACGTGGGGCGAACGGGGGGCCTTCCAAAGCCAGCTAAGGTCACCTAGGCTAGTCTTCCTTGCACAGACCGAATGAGCACAGGCAGGGGGCTGGCCGAGTTTGGTCCCCTTGTATCCCCTGGATCACTGGTGATGGGACAGGGAGAGAACTGGGGGCCCACCCCCTTCACACAGCCTGTGCTGACTACATGTATGGATGGGGAACGGTACCCTATCCCCAAGTTACCTGTACAGCTCAGTCCTGGTACAGAAGCTTTGGACAATAAAAAGCTAGCCCTGGAATACGCTGGTTTTCTGAACAGTAGTGTATCTTGTCACTGATTTTAGAAGTGACTCCAGAGCCAGTTTACAGATCTAAGTCTCATCACTTTATAATGACCTATCGTTCTGGACCAAAAATTACATGGCCCGGCAAGTATTACCTGCTTTCAAGTGGTTCACTGTTTGGTATCTCTAAGGACAGGCAAAAGGAAAATAAAACCGGCTCTGCCACTTAGGTGTGTGCAGGCCAGTTACAGAGACAAGCACATCACATACCCCTTCCGGTCTGGCTCTGAGGACACACTTTCTCAAGATCACACAGCCAGTCGGTGAGACAAGCTGACATTGGAAACCAGGTCTCCCCCTTCTGACTCTGCTCTGTGGCCTCTACAGAGTCTGGTTCGGAAATCTCCAACAGAGTTGCTCTGGATCCTTTAGAACATGGAGCCACGCCCAGACCAAATGGGAAGGATGCTGGCAGTAAATGACAGGTGAGGGGGTCCAGGTGCCTTCCGGCTGAAATCAGCCCGGACGGAGTACGACCTCCGGAGTGAGCACAGGAGGTACAGCCTCAGCTGAGATGAGTAGGGCGTAGAAAGGCCCCCTGGGCTTGAGCAGAAGGTGTGGATCTGGGGAGGCTCTGGAGGGGAAGGAAGGGAAGATGCCATGTTGAGTGGGCATCGTCAAGAGGTGGCTTCCCCGATAGCTTTGGGACCCCTTCAAAGGCACTGCCTAGTTTCCCAGGCACCGGGGAAGCATGGCGGCAGAGGAGACGGTGCTCCAAAAGCATCTGAAGGAGAGTGGTCCGTGTAACTGTCCACAGTGGCATTTGTGAGAAAGGCTCTGGTTAGGTTGGTGTGATCCAGTCGGTCGGGAGGAATGGTGTATGTGCGTGCGTGTGTATGTGCCTGTGTGTGTGTGTGTGTAGGGAAGGGGCCCAGGTGTGGTTGTTATATTAACTCACCATCACAGCACAACAACAAGACGCTTTTTGGTTCCTTTATCTCTTCCTGGAGCGCCCCCTCCACAGCAGCATCTACTGCTCTTCCCTGACCTGTACCTAGGCAGTAGGATTTGAACATTTTCTCAATCCACCTCTTACAGGAAAAACAACTCCTAAATACACATCGCTAATTTTGCTGTCGCACCATCGATTCTTGGTTAAACTACTGAAATCACATGTCCTGAAAAGAGAGTTGGTTGTCAAAAGGTTTGGGCATTAGGGTCCTTCAGGGCATCAGACTGATATATGGAATGAAAAGAAATATACTCACATTAGTCCCCAAAGGGATTTCTATCTTTCCATCCACGCAAAGAAAAAAAAATACGAGGGATGAACAGACTTGGTCTCGGTGAGGAAAGTGCATTCGTAAGAGTTACCCAAGGCAGGGGGTTGCGGTATCATTGTTCACCCAAGGTGGGGGGTGCATTTCAAGGAAATTTGAAATTTGTACTGATATCTAAAAGCATGTAATTTACAAATCTGTGTGTTGGGGGGAGCAGATTGTGCCATGTATTTTTAGGCAAAAATAAAACTTTGACTTCCAGACAGTCATCTGCAAGTTTTTTCTGTGTCTCCCCATTTCCCAGCTCTCACTTAACCAGCCACCACACACTCACACACACGGAAAGAAATTTTCTGCCCAGCCGTTTGGTAAGACAATTCTGCTCTCACACATACCTTCAAAGGGTTACTACAAGGACACTCCACAAACCTCGATGCTGTCAAAACTACACTCAATTAAACAGAGGATGTTCCATTTCAAACATGCCCATGTTACATCCTGATGAGGAGGTATCGAGAGAAAATGAATGGGGACCACTTTGAATGATGGCATCTGCACACCACCGCAGCGATTTACCTATCAAAGTAATTAAGGGTCGGAGCCAGAATCAACACTGCTGTCAGAGAGTTGATTTCTATTCATTTGAAAACTTCCAGGCTAACGAGTGATCAGTGGGAATTTCAATGTCTCGGGAAAAGGTGGGGGGAGAGAAAGTATGCATCAGTACTGCACACAACGACAAGAACGGAACTCCCCATTTAGCCAGCAAGTGTCTGCTGGGCAGCCAGGTGAGGGCGCACCCTCAGCACGGAGGAGAGCACGCAGTCTCTCTCCTAAGGGGCATACAGTCCTATCCGCCCAGATATGATGAGGATGATGATAATGATGGCAACTGTTAACTATTATTGAAACAACTTACTCTAAACCAGGTTCCGCCCTCTGTGCTTGACTCAATTAGTCCTCGCTAGGTACTATTATTATTATTAATAGGTCCATTTTACAAGTGAGTAAACTTGAGGTACATTAAGCAAGAAATACTTGAATAGTCTTTCTCACAGATAAGTTCCAAAAAATAATTTTAATGTTCGACCTCATTTGAGTCTTCTTTTTCTTTTTTTAAATTTTATTTTAATTGTTGTTGCAGTACAATTTTCTACCAAAGAAAGGGAGAGAAACATCAATGTATGGTTGCCTCTCATGTGGCCCTCACTGGGGACCTGGCCCGCAACCCAGGCATGTGCCCTGACTGGGAACCGAACTGGTGATCCCTTGGTTCGCCGCCCAGACTCAATCCACTGAGCTACACAAGCCAGGGCTCTCATTTGATTCTCATAGAACCACAGGGTGGCAGGCAATATTGGAAGTGCCCCAAAGTGAGGCAGTTGTAACGGCAGAGCCACAAGGAGAAGGCAGGTCTCCTGATGGCTAATCCGCTACCTCTATAAAGAGATAGCAGGAAAAGGCAGCCCTGTGGGATCCAAATGAGGCACTAACAAGGAATTCTAACAGCATTTACTCAGGAGAAGATCACTTCCTGCTGGGGCAGCATCCATGAAGGGCGGGTCATGGATGCAAGATCCTGAGGGTAGGTTGTATTCAGAGAAGGAGAAAGCAAAGGGGGACACCATTTCAGATGGCAAGAGGAGCCAGGGCAAAGCAAGGAGGTAGGAGGTACAAGGTCTATTTGCAGATCGGGAAGTAAATCTGCTTCACTTGCACTTGCGGGAGGCTGGATAAGGTCACTGCTAGGAGATAACAATGGCAGGAAATGGAGAGCCATTATGGATTTTGTGCAGAGTGTGATAGGATCAAAGAAATTAAAATAGTCAAGCTTTCCAGAAGGTGAATTTAGAGTGAAGAATAGTGAAAATATAATAGTTAAAGAGAAAGAAGCACACTTGGTTAGAACGTCAACCCAGTATGCCAAAGTTGTGGATTCAATCCCCAGTCAGGGCACATACAACAATCAATCAATCAATGAATGCATAAATATGTAGAAAAACAAATTGACATTTCTCTCTTTCTCTCTCTCTAAAATCAATGAATTTTTAAAAGGGAGAAAGAATAACTGTGATTACTGAATAAATTATAGAATAAATACTATAAATTATTGTATATTTTAAATTATAAAGAAATACAGAATATAAAAACAGGTAGAAACAACTTTCCAAATTGAAGGGCTTTCATCTGGAGTGAAAAGATTACTCAGAAAACCTCTAAAAAAAATCTGCAACTCAAATCTTGTCTCTGCATTCTTTCTAACTTCATCCTCTCTTTATGGCTAATCCCCGGGTTGCCTCACATGCCCTCACTCCCTGCTAAAAGTGAAAGCTACACATCATCGTCATTAATAATAAATGGAAAGGACTCGGGTTCCTGCACTTGACAGGAAAAGCATAAAGACAGAACAAGCTCTGAAAGTGCAGCTGAAGGTGATAATGATTCATCGCTGTCAACTGTCTCCCGAACTCATCACGGAGAGCCTGACCCCAGCTCACCTGTTACACGCTGAACTGTGTCCCCTAGACAGATATGTTAGTATACCTGAAACTAATAAGAAATAATATTGACTGTAAAGTGTGATTAAAAAAATACACTCTAGATGCAACAACAAAAAATGTAAGTAAAAAGGAAAACTATACAACTACTGAGGGGGAAATAAGTATGTTGACGCCCTAACTCCTGGGACCTCAGGAGGTGACCTTATTTGGAAATAGGATCTGGCAGACGCAATTAGTTAAGATGAAGTCATACTGGAGTAAGGTGGGCCCTCAATCCAATACGACTGGTGTCCTCATAAAAAGAGAGAGACAGACGGACAGACACACGGACAGAGAGAACACCATGGCATGCGAGGGCGGAGCCCGGGGCTACGCCGCTACAGCCGAGAAATGCCAAGGACGCCTGCAGCTCCAGACGGCACAGAGCAGACGCTCCCAGGGAGCAGACGTCGGCACGGCCCCGCCCACACCTGGATTTGGGATCGCTCTCCTCCAGAACGCAGGAGAGAACAGAGCCACCCAGTGGGTAGAACTTTGCTGCGGCAGCCAGAGGACACTAATATAACTGCTTCGTTTCAGCTCTGGGAGGTAGGACAGGAAAGAAAAACCACAGACGGGCTCCATTCCACAAATCCCCCCCAGGTGAACCTCCCTGGACCCAGTGTCCTGGTCCCTGAAATGAAGTATTTGGGCTGGATGAGCGCTAAGGCCTCTCTTAGGGTTGAAGCTACCATTCTATCACATCATAGCCCAGAAAGTCATTCACTCTCCTACCCGCCGAAGATCAGAGTGTAATGGGGGCTGAAAAAAGGAGAATACTTCCAAATTCAAAAAACCTTCGAAGACCAGCCGAAGTCAAAGAGAAAGTGAAGAGAAAGACTAATTAGTGGCGGCGGCTGCATTTACCATATGCCACATAATCGCTCCATCTCCATGTCAAACCTGGCCCGCAGCCCTCGTGCCGCGGCGAGTTAATACAAAGAGACGCCAGGAGCTGCCAGACTCAGAAAATTAATACACGGGATGCGAGGAGGATTTCTGCAACCTATACTTCCCTTCTCAAACCTGCTCCCGTCAAGGTCATTTAACCCCAGGAACACGAAACTGCCTGCGTGGAGGAGAAAAAGAAAGAAGGCGAAGAAAGGCCGGCGTGGAGACGGTCCCCCAACCCTCGCCCCAGCGACACCACGTACTTGTCATCTCACATAACCCCTGGCTGGTGGGCTCTTCGGAGCGCCTCGCAACTAATCATTAGTAAAACAAACCCCGCTAGTAAAGACCCACATGAAATTCCTGTAAAAACCTCATGCATACGCTCTGTTCTATTTTACCTTTTTTTCAAGAGTAAATTGCGGCTGTCAAATTACACCCTTTCATTACTGTCACGGACTCTTTTAAGAACGGCTAATCAGAAAAGCCTACAGAGGTATTTAATCAGATTTTTTTCTTCTTCAAATGACCTAATGTTTTGATATGAAACTGCTGCCAGCTCATGCTGGGTAGAAATTTAGCACTGTCAGCATTTAATTATTATTTTTACCACCGATTTCTTTACTTTCCTACAGAGAAGAAATAACTTGAATTTTTTTTAAAAAAATGCAACAAACGCTTAGCTTTTAAAATCACAAGACATTGCCCTCATTATTGTGCTTTGTCAAAAATTACTAGTTTGGGACATGGGACATATCACAGAAAAGCACTTTTAAGTTAATAAGTGGTGCCGCTATCACCAGCTTCGATCTCCCCGAACACTGAGACCAGAAGGTCGTGCTGGTTTTCGGGAGATGAAATTGTTCAGGACCGATTTGCATGTGTGTGTGACAGCAGCTACGGCGTATTTCAGACAATGTCCCCTGCCCCTGTGACACCTGTATGGAGCCTGTGGCTTTGCCCTCCTCCTCCCCCCCATCACCTTGCCTGTTCCCCCTCTAAGGAGGGAATCAGAGAGCAGAGCAGAGAAAGAAGGACTCGTGGAAAGGGAAAGGGAAGACAGGGGTGTGTATACACGTGACCCTGACCCCAACCAGGGTTGGGGCCAGCCCAGTGTTACAGGTACAGGGATCAAGCAAGGTGACACAAGGGCCCGATGTCCAGGTATGTTCCCTCAAACTAGTTTCTCTTTCACTCCTTCCTCTTAGTCATCTAACGTCTCTTCCCAGAAAACCGGCCATTCCCTCATCGACACCACACACACCAAATAAACCCTGTGCACGGGCCCCTCTTCCCCCCAACCACAGCCCCTTCCTCTTGCTGTGGACTCGAGTCTTTGAACAAGCCGGTCATGACCAATTACTTAGTGAGCACCTACTGCAAGCAAGCGGTCATGTCACCCGCTGTGAGTGCCACACGATACAAACCTAGGGAAGATTCACACGCAAGAACAAGAATCGTTGTTCATCCGAGGGACGATTCGAGAGTGGCACAGACAGGGAAGGTGGACCAGCTCCAAAGGGTGCCTTGTGCCATCCACACACCTGATTTCAAACCAGAACATGCAGAACTTTAGACTTCCCCCCCCAAAATCTGTCCTTCCACCAGCCCCCCAATTTCCCACATCTTAATAAATGCAACCCCTTGGATCCTTGTCCCTCCCTTCCAATAAACCTGAAAGTTCTCTTCGCACCTTGATCTGCACCAGGGACATCGCTTCCCTGGTCTCCATGGCTGCAGTCACGCTCACCTCAGGACCAGGCTCTGGACAACAGCAAAGGTGATGCTCTAAACAGAAACCTCTCCATGCCGTTCTCGTACTGAGACTAACCAACGGCTTCCCACAGCAGCTAGGATAAACCCAACCTCCTCCGAGAGCAGCCTGCCCCTTACCGTCCCTTGGCCGCCATCCCAGCCACACTCTCCCCCGTGTTCACGCTGCTCCAATCCCACAAACAACCGGGCTCCATCCACCGGCCTCCGGTGTCTCCACATGCCGTGCCCTCAGCCTGGAAGCTCTTCTTTCCAACATCTACATAAGGAGCTCCTGGATTTCTCAGACTCTCTGTACACGTCACCTCCACAGAGGTGGCCCCTATCGTTTATGTCCTTCATCGCTTCTTACCACAGTCTTCAACAGTTTCATTTGTTTGTTTACTTGTTAATTATCTACAAATTCCTTGCTGGCAAGGGCCTCCTCTGTCCTTTTCACTGCTGTTGCCGCAACAACCATCAGGGATTTAATATTTTTTAAAATGAATAAATCAAGTGTTTGTCATTCATTTCCCAAGAAAACATATGTAACAGGAAGAAACTCCTATATGTATTTACATGTGGTTTGGATCATGAATGATTTGGCCCTCTTTTTTTCTTTTTTTTTTGAGGTATAACTGACATATAACATTGTTAGTTTCATGTGTACAATGTAATGATTTGATATTTGTATATATTGCTACATGATCATCACAGTAAGTCTAGTTAATATCCATCACCCTACTTAGAGTGTTTTTTCCTTGTGATGAGAAGTTTAAGGTCTACTCTCGTAGCAACTTTCCAATATGCAGCACAGTTTTATCCACAACAGTCACCAGGGTACAGTGTGGCCCTGCCTTAGGTCAGCTTCAGGTTGAGTTGTATATTAGCGTTTTTGTCGGTTCCCCACCATCTGACCCACATTACCCATTGACAGCAGGGGGGCAAAAGGGATGGAGGTGAGAAGTGGGGGCCGGCCTCGGAGTCACAGAGAGGATGGAGATGGTGACCCGGGGAGAGCAACAGGCTAAGGCGAGACTTCCCACTGAGATTTCAGCCAGCTCTGCTGTAGCTACAGCTGTGGCCTGCCTTCCATTTCTGTCTCCTAAAGGAAGGGCACTTCCCGCGTGGGGTGGCCGTGCTTTTATACTGAGCACTGTACGCTGCATGAATTTAAAACACATGGCCGCCACAGAAGTCTACCTAGATACACAGCTAACACAAAAACCTCTAAGACACCTTTATGCCGCCAGAAAACCTTGGTCATGACAAATCAATTCAACATATATTTATGGAAGCCGAACATTGTTCTTGTCGACAGAGATTTGGAACTAAAATTTAAAAAAACAAAAAGCAAAAACAGTGCCTGCCTTTAAGGAACTCAGAGACCAGAGAAAGAGGCGGTCATCTACACGGCAGGTATGCATACCTGGTCTCAGACCCTTGCCCACGAAACAGCGCCGTCGCCTGTAACTGACAGGAAGAGGGGCTGATGCTAATGAGACTACGGTCCCATGAATGTCTGTATCTCGCCCCTCACCCCAGCGGCTGCCCCTTACCACCCAGGGAGCTCTGCACAGGAACAGGGCGTAACAGAACCCAAGTTTGATTTTATCATGAACTCAGCCAGTGCAAGGTTCTGGCAAGACTTGCTCACCTGGCCACAGAGGAGAGGAGAGGTCGTGGAGTCCCGTGTTAAATCCGAAGGCACCGTGAGCGTGCCCGCCATTGTCTGTGGCCCGCTTCATTCTCTGCAGTTTGGCATGTCAGTGTCCTAACCGCTCCGAGTGGCCGGAGAGGCAGTGGAAGGGTAGAGCTGAAACACAATATCCCTTGCACACACCCTGTGACGAATTTAGAATCCTTCCCATTTTACAGATGAAGAAACACGCTTGGCAAAGGGAAGGGATGGCCTCAGGTCAAACGGACACAGGGCCACGGAGCAGGATCGAAACCCAGGTCTTTTGATCGAAGGTTCCGTTTGCTACCTTTGTGTTGAGCCTACTGACCATGGCAGCGACACCACCTGTATGAAGTGGTACGCATATGTAGGAAGTGGATTTTATGGCAAATCCGTGACCTCTGTCAGCAAAATAAAAGCAACTGTTTCTAGATGTTTCAAATTGTGGCAAGGCTTCCACTGTACAGAATAACTAACTACCCTGAATGATCCAGAAACCTTCATGAGAGAGAAGGACCTCTAAACAGCTACGGAGCCCACGCTCTCAGTGCTGTCCTCAAAGACTGTCCACCTGGACTTCTGCTCAGAGCCTGTGGACCCTCGTTGGACCTTTAAGGAGCTGTGTCGTCTGGTTTCTCAGCCCCCAGCCCGGTAGCTGTGGTCAATTAAACCAGATTCCTGCAAAACTGACAGACCGAGAGTGAAATACGTAAATAAATAAAAATAAAGCAGAGGCTGGCCATCTTTGCCTGGAAAGCTAAAGAGCAGATAGTAAATATTTTAGGCATTATGACTCCTGCCCTCTCTAAGGGGACAACTCGGCTCCGCCACTGTCACCCCAAAAGAAGCCAGAGACAATACCAAACGCATGAATGGGGCCGTGTTCCAGTAAAATGTTATTTACAAAGACAGGTGGTGGGTCCAAGTTTGCCCAGAGGCTACGGTTTGCAACACGTGAACTACAGAAAAGCTTCAAAGCCAACGCGATATCTAGAAAACCCTAACAACCTGGGGCCATATCATGAAGAAATAAAGAATCCTAACTTCAAGGGCTCTCCGGACAACTGGAATCACAGACTAGCATGGTCTTTCCTCAGAAAATCATAAAACTTTAGCAATCTAAATAACATTGGGAATGTTATGGTCCAAGTCCCCGTTTTTGTGGATGAAGAAATAACTTCTCAGAGAGGTTAGGAGACTTCCTAAAGGTCAAACAGCTGATTAATGATTAAACTTAAATGAGAACCAGAGTTTTGGCTCCAAATTTAGAACTATTTCCATTATTGCATTCTATTATGTTAGCCTTTTGGTAACAATGGCATGGAGGAAATGCTCAGTTAATTAAAATCCTACACCCTTGAGATTGTTAAGATTCTGGAATCATTAAAGTGCACGGCTCCAGATATTTACAAAGATGATTCTGAATCATCAAGACAAAGGTTAAATTAGGTTTAATGTACTCATAGGATGTAAATTGCAGAAGTGGTGCTAAAACAATACATTTCAAATAATTAAAAAATTAATATATGTGGAAATCCGTACCCTCCCCTGTGCCTGGCAAGAATGAGGTGTCACTGTCCATCGGTATGAGGAGAAAGGCTTGCCTTCCTATTTGATCAATTTAGACGTGTTCATAAATTCCGTCCAGGTCCAGGGCAGGCCAAGAATCAGCCAGGTATTGGCAGGCCCCAAGCCATTTCTCAAATTGTGGGCATGTAGTCCTTCAATTAGCTTATCTAACTGCAAAATAAAAGCCGTCCTCGGCCCTACCTGTCCCTTTCTCTCTTCTTTCATGAGCAATATCTTCTGCTCCTTTCCTGAATTAATTAGGAAACAAAAATAGAAACCCTGACATGTTTGGAGATTCAGAGTGCTGGTTAAACATGAAAGAACAGAGGTGGAGAACACAGAGGTGACAAATTTTATTTCTGTGAAGACACGTTGCAGTCGTCCTACCAGCTGGCCCTCGCGGCAGCCAGAAGCGTGTACCTGTCTAGAGGGCAGGCGGGCAGGAGGGGGAGCCGAAGGAGGCTCAAGGACCCCGGGCCTGCCACGCCATGCAAATGAGCTCTGATTGCTCAGGGTCCCTGAGCCCTGTTCGCCCAGGAAACGTGCGGGACAGCTCCGGACACAGGGAAAGGCAGGCGGCCTCTCCTGTGTCTCTGACCACAGAGGTGTTCCTGCTTCTGTTTCTGGACCCTGGAGCTGGGCTCTGGTTCAGGGAGTTCTCTTTCTACCCCAGCTATCCCGGAAAAGGGCAAAGGGGGTGGGTCCCTATTGCTTCCGAGTGTACACTTTCCAGTTTGACAGGCCTGCCAAAGGAAATGAGAAGCGATAAGTGATTGGGGCCCTGATTAGATCAGCCACCTTGGGAAAGGTGCTGAGACAGAGATATTTCACTGAAATAAGGAGAAACCTGGGAATAGATTTCTGGCAAGCAATCCCCACAGTAGATATGGTCTGAATTGGAAATGGATTTCATGGGCAGATAAAGTCTAATAAATGGCAGGTCACTTGAAAATCATATATCATCAACTCTCATAGAGTGTCTGTGAAATTTGTTATCAATAATTGAACACCAGGAGAACCTGGCCCTTGGCAAATATTTAATTTCAAAACACACCTACTGATTTACTCAGATACAGGACACATAGTATATTAAAAATATATTACAAGAAGCCAGATGCCAATAAAGCTGCACTTAGAGAAAACCAGCTGCACTTGTTGCTTTCCAAATATCTCATTACAGAAGGGACTGGGCTACCCTGCAAAGAAAAGGTCTCCAGTTCACCCTGCTCAGGGCACATGCCTGGGTTGCAAGTTCGGTCCCCAGTCGGTATAAGAAGCAACCCATTGATGTTTCTCTTCCTCTCTTTCTCCCTCCCCTCTCTCTAAAAATAAATAAATAAAATCTTTAAAAAAAGAAAAGAAAAGAAGGGACTGGGCCCTCCAGCCACAGAGCTGGTCCAGTGGCAACCTCTACATTGCACTGGGGAAGAAAGCTGCCCCACAGCGCCCCTCCGCACAGTAGGAACACACCCACGTTCCCCGCCCGGGCCGAGCAAGGAGCCGGATGCCAGGGGGACAGGCACTGGGGCCAGGCACCACGGGCCCGTCAGACCCAGCTCTCCAGCCAGGTGTGAAGGCCAAGGGAGGAGGGGGCATGTGTGTAAACCAAGGTCTTCCATGGCAGAGTACTTCCTAACGTACTTCCCAGAGTACTTCCAGGCAGAGGGGATTGTCCCCAGGGTCACGGTCCTCCCCTGCTGCTGATCTGAGCCCTCTCCCTGTGGCCCCCACCCAATCCTCCCAGCCCCCCCAGAGCAGATCCTCACCATTTCCTGGCTGAAGAGTGTCCCCTTCACTCTATTCTGAATGTTTGTGTCCCCTTCAGAATTCACACATTGGAATCCTAACCCCAATGTGGTGGTGCTAGGAGGTGCGGCCTTTGAGAGGTGATTAGGCCGCCAGGGTGGAGGCCCCGTGAATGGGGATTAGTGCCCTTTTCAGGAGCTCCCCAGAGAGCCGTTTAGCCCTTGCTACCGTGGAAAAGTCTGTGACCTAGAAGAGGGCCCTCACCCCACCATGCTGGCACCTTGACCTCAGACTTCTGCCTCCACACGGCGAGAAAGAAACTTCTGCTGTTCCTAAACCACCCAGGCAGTGGTACTATTCCAGCAGCCTGAATGGACTCAGACCCCCATGGGCAGCTGGAGGCGGCAGCAAAAATGCCAGAAAAATGGGTGTTTCTAAGGGAATGGTAGCTCATTGAATTATGTTTAAAACGGAGGCATGGCCTCAACAAGGACGGATCAGTTCCATAGCAAACACTCCCCGATATGGTGTCAGGCCGTCTTTGGGGCTGCTACGGGCCTGGAACAGGTATGCCTGGTGGCTGGCCGGGAGAGACGAGAGAGGACACCAACAGCTGCCTGGAATTGTCTCCTACCCAGAAAATGCGGAGGGGGTAACTAAGCTAAGGGCCAGGGAGAGCTCTGCCAGCCTGAGCCTATGGCCTCAGGGTGTGCTCCACAGTCTGGAAGACCCTGCCATTCCAGGGTGCTGGAACACAACTCTTAGCGGCTCTCAGCCAAGGAATTTCTGCCACTATCCACCCCACTACACTGGTGTCCCCACGGGAAGCTTCTCTGATTGTCCTATGGGCAGTAGCTGTAAGGAAAAAAGAAGACAGGGCAACTGTCAGGAAACCTGGCCCTTAGAACCTCTCTGGGGTTATCTCTACATGCAAAAGTGGCTCAGACCTCCGGGGCCTTTCTAGCTCTCAAAACCTCCTCCCTGTGAAATCCAGAATTGCCCTGACTGCCGGAAAATGGTGAATTTCTTAGTTTTACGTGAGGTGCTTGTAAGAGGCAAGGGTATACCAGAACTCCGCAGCCAAGCACCTCCCCCCCCACCCCCACACACAGACAGAGACCACCACCACCACCAGAGCTTACCCTGCACACAAACACACCCACCGGGGCTAGCCAGAGCTTATGAAGATGAGGTGAGGTAAGAAAACCACAACACCCTCAAAACCAAGGTAAGGTGCTAAGAACAAAGCTGTCTAAGCCGCTGAGGCCAATCCAGACTCGAAGTTTCTCCTTCATAAACTTCAGCTGCGCCCCTCCTCATCTTCCCAGACAGCACTCCTAACTTTCAGACACATTAAGTGGCCAGCCCACCAATGGACCCCCAGCAGACACTGATACCAGAAGGTCACAGTTAAAATCTCTCCAGTGAGGACCTTCAGGGGCCTTGCCTTCTGGACAGGCTCTCTCAGGTCTGCCGGTCACCAGCCACTGGACTCTACAGAGTGCTGACGAAGACAGCACGGAAGGGACCGGAATGTTTGCCATGGGTCAGTAAGCCCTGGCAGGGCAGGGAGGCCACAGTGGGGTAGAGATGGATGCTGGAATAAAGATGCAGGAGGGGCTTCACGAACTGCCTGCTCTCTGCCTGTGCCCCAGGCTGGTCTTCCCCAACGCACTGGTGAGCTCCCTGCAAGACAAAACGCCGGTCTGCCATTCATCCTTACGGCCAAGCACAAAGCACAGCTCGAAAACCCACAAACCGCAAAGAACGTAGAAGTCAGCATTCCGCAACCGAAAGGAACTGCCCCGGTGAGGCCCTTGGATGCTGCTTGGGGGGGTAGCTCCTTTTCTCTCCGGTGGCACCCACTGACTCAAAATTCAACCGAGACCCCTAAGGCAGAGGACATCGACAGTTATCTATAACCATCATCCCTGGCTTCGGGCTGATAACCCCCGCCTAGCCCCCGATCGTGGTTCAGTCTCCTTTTGGAAGCGCCAAGCAACATCTCGGCCACGTGATCAGCTGGCTGGTTGGAAAAATAACACAGTTATGATGCTCGGACGAGGCTCCCAACTGCCCTCCCACTTCCACGGCCAAGTCCGTGGAAACTTCCTTCAGCAGTGGGGAGCGGTTCTGCTGATAAACTCCCGGCTCTGCAGTGACCGCGTAAGCGGGAGAGGCATCGGGGTTGATGTCTGCGCCGGGTCTCACGTTAGCAACTTGCACTCCCGACGCCGTGGGGACTTACTGTCGGACCGTTTCTTTGGCCTCCGATGGCCCCCGAGTCAACTTGCCAGACACCATTTTAAAGTCAACTCTGGGAGCCCCGGAGGGAAAAAACGTAACAAATACCAAAACGGCATTTAGCACTTTGTAGAACAAGTTAGATTTCGTGCTTTTAGACCACTTTCTATTAACTAATTTAGAGAATTTTGCTTTAGCAGACTTAGCTGGCTGCTTTTCACTGCCAAACTAAATACTCCACTTTAAAATACACCCCTGTGTACACATGTGATTTCCCCCTTTAGGCTAGGAATGTAATGTTGACATAAATGTCAAATAAAATTAATGAGAGAATGGGCTCTCGAATGGTACTCCTGTGAAGGGAATGTGTTAGACTGGGACCTTTGAGCCCAAATGTATATATAATTATATAACACGCATATGAGGAAAGAATCTTAATGTTAAGCTTTAGCAAATTTATCACCTTTGTCAGAAATGCTGTTACCTACAAAAAAAAAAAAAGCAGGTTGCAAGTAAATTAAGATGAAAATACCATCAGATTAGAAGTACACAGTCCGTCTCAGCAAGCTCCCCTAGCAGGAGCAGGGCGGTGTCTGCTGGGTGTCAAACCCTTAATCTAGGCAGGATGCAGATCTCCGGTCTGCTGCCCAGCCCAGAGTACTTCCGCGATCGACTTTGCAAACGAACCTCCTCCCGCCCAACCCAGACCCTTTCCCCACCCCTCATCCCAACCAGCCACTTAGGAGGAGTAGAGACGGCAGTTAGAGCAATAACAGGTATTTTCGCTCAACAGCCCTGGCCCTGCCTACTCCCAGAGTGGCTGCCTCCATCCAGACACTGATTTAACCACTCCGTCTTTTATTTGTAGTCTCAGAAATCTTCCCCAAGTACGGTAGAATCATGGAAAATCACTCTAATCATTGAAAAGAGCCCTGTTCTCAGCAAAGCAGCGAGTCTCTTGTCAAAGTGAAAGGCATGGAGTAAAATTTCCGGGAGACACAGGGGAAACCTACGTTTTCCCCCACGCCAAGGAAAACAGCCAGCAGGACCCACCTGCAGGCACAGTAGCATTTATGCAGAAAACCCGCCTGTGCCTGGGGCAAATGGATGGCTTGGGGGAGGGGTGGGGCAGGACAGTGGAGTTTCACACAAAACAGTTATTGTGTTTTGTGTTTTACACTTGAGATCGAATCCTAAGGACTAGACGCCACCCATCCCATTTCTTCTTCATACACTGGTCTCAAATAAAAAATCACATAGTTTGGAAAATCCATGATGTTTTCCCCAAATAAAATTAGAAGGAATTGTTTCTTTCCATTTACTTAGATACCTCCGTCTCCTGGAACTCGGCCCAAAGAACAACGCGCCTTCCTCCGGTGACGGTGACGGGAATCGCAGACAAGCCAAACGAAACCTGCGCAGGCCTCCTGATGTTCTCGCCCCTTCAAACAGCTCACAAAAACCCGTCTATGCGGGGCGGTCACAAAGAATCGCGCACTCACAGAGAGGGAAAGAGAAACCACTTAACTACCAACTTCGAACAACTTGCACTTCTGTTTACTATGAACTAGCCCTCACTCCGGGTAATTTGAAATGTCTGCCTAGGACCCAGGGAACACTCTCCACTTTTATTCTTCTTCTCCAGGCAATCAGTTCATAATGAACAAATATGGAAATTTTTCTGGGGAGGAAATCCAACGACCAAAATAACTCCTTCATAATTCATACGTGCAATCACTCCGGTGATTAATAAAAAAACCTGAAACAGTTCCTAAAAGCCTAAAGCATTAATTACTCTGCTCGATGTCAGGACTCGAAGGAAACCTCCGACGGCAGGTTACTCAGACAAATTAAATCATGTGAACTTATGGCAGAGGAGGAGTCTTCGCTTGCTGCGTTTGCAGGCTGCTAAGTGTGTGCTTTCCAAGTGGGGTGGCCAGGCCACGACTCCGGGGGCCCCGTATTTCAGCTTTCAAAGACACTACGAAAGAGGTAAAAAATGTCATTGCAAATTGAATTTACGCTGGGAAGCAAAGTAAAATTTTACCCCCTGAAAGACCTAAGGTAAAAGAAAGATACGATTTATATTAAGGGAAAACTAAATCACGCAGTGTCTACTGTGTGTCCAGCGACGGCTGGTCAATGGGATGCTTCTTGACTTCCGGGATACCGCCTGCCCAATGCCGCTTTAACTTCAGTGAAAGCTCCTTCTCAATGATTTTTTATTTATTTTTTTGCTAGCTCCTCTTTCTTGGGTCCAACCTCCACATTTTAGTGCCACGGGGCTCTGTCTTTGAGCCCTTTTCCCTTCCCTGCCCCCCCTCCCTGGGTGGTCTTTCCCAGTCTTACACCTGCGGACACCACCTTGGAGCCAGTAACTCTCCCCCACCCCAGCTCTACGTGTAAATAACCCAGCTGCCTTCCTGACATCCCAGCCGGCATCTCAATGAGGCTGTCCCAAACACAACTTCTGAATGCCATCTCCCTTTCCAATCTCAGGAAATCGCACTGCCTTCCGAGATCCTAAAATAATCCTCCATTGCTCCCTTCCCCCACCCCCTCCACTTTTAATCCATCAGTGTTACCTCCAAAATACATCCTGAACCTTCCTATCCTCACCTTTCCACTTCGCCACTGTAGTCGAAGTTCCTTCTCTTCCACACGCTGTCCATACGTCTTAACTGGTCTCTCTGCTTCCGTTCTCCATATAGCAGCCAGAATGTTCTCTTTAAAAAATTAATCATGGCCCTGCCTGGGTGGCTCAGTGGATGGGAGCATCATCCCATGCACCAAAAGGCTGCGGGTTAGATCCTTGGTGGGGGTGAGTAGGGGAGGCACCCAATCAATGCTTCTCCAGCATCAATGTTTTTCTCTCTCTCCCTCTTCCTCTTTCTAAGCATATCCTCAAGTGAGGATTTAATATTTTTTTAATTAAAAAATAAAAATTAAAAATCACCACCCTGGCTCGGTAGCTCAGTTGGGTAGAGTCATCCCAATATGCCAAGGTTGTGGGTTCAATCCCCAGTCAGTGCACATACGAGAATTAGCCAATGAATGCATAAATAAGTGGAACAACAAATCAATGCCTCTCGCTCTCTCAAATCAATACATTTAAAAATATTAAAAAATAAATCACAAACAAAACAGAAACAGACAAAACCTGGATACAGAGAACAAACTGATGGTAGCCAGAGGGATGGGCAGAAAACGGGAAGAGGATTAAGAAGTATGAACTTCCGGCTATAAAATAAGTCTCATAAATGTAAAGCACAGCATGGGGAATATAGTCAATAACATTGTAATAACTACGTTCAGGGACTGATGGCTACTACATTTATAATGGCGATCACTTCACAAGGTGTATAAATGTTCGCTCATTATGTTGTACCTCTGAAACTAATATAATATTGCATGTCAACTACAATTAAAAATAAATTTAACAGAATAAATAAAACACACCAGACTGAGTGACTCCTTTGTTTAAAACTCTCCAGCAGTTACCCCTCTGATCTGGGACACCTATCACAACGTCCACACGTCCTTTGCCCGGAAGACCCAGAGCGATGGGGCGTTGATATTTCGTCTTCTAGTCGCTCCACGGCTCACCAGCCTCCAGCCACAAGGGTCCTTCGTCCCGTTCTTCAGACACGCATCCGGGATCCCACCTCGGGGCCTTGGCATACACTGTGCCCTTCGTCTGGCGCTTTATAGCGAGATAACTCTCCTCTGCTCACCCTTATCAAAGTGGCCTCGCTATCGTTCTTTACCTTAGTTGTGTTCAGCTCGTTCCTGTTTCCTGTCCCTTCAATCGGCTGTCAGCTCTATGGTAACAGGAACACTGCCCGCCTGCTCACCTAGCTACAGCATGGATACCCACTACTATTTGCTCAATAAGTAAAATATGAATAAGTAAACAGACTTCCCTATATTTGTTCCTAACTTTGTGAGATAAGTTATTACTATTATGAAGAGGACAAAATTGAGGTGTCCAGAACTGTGACTAAGGTCATCCAGGTAATCGGCAGCAAAGCCCGAATTTGAGCCTGAATCTATTTAACTCCAATGCCCATCTTTTTCAGACACCACATTAGTATTTATAGTGAAGTCTAGAAAATCAGTCAAGAGGAGGAACTCTGCTCTTAAGATTTTCCAGAAACAAATGGCCTGGGAACTTGTATCAGGCTCAGAATTTCTCCCTCCACCACAACTTCATCATCTATAACGTGGATGAACAAAATGAGTTTCTCATCGAGGTTCTAGGAGAGATGACCTCATTCCAGACTACAAAGAGTTTGGTAAGTTCTCCATGCTTCAGGACCACCCTGCTGAGGACTTCTAACTAAACTTCGTTCTGGGCACGCACATCGCTGTGTGGGGTTCTCAGTCCATCTGAGTAACCACGCAAATGCAGGCAAGAGTCACGGGCCACATCACACCGCCAAAAGTGGATGCCACTGTCCTTCACCCTTTAAAGGGGACCCCCAGCCCTGCCCAGTCCCCTTCTATATGATTCTTTGTACCAACACCTGATTGCCTGATCCCCAATCCAGAAGTGAGACTGTTCTCCCCCAATTACGGGTTCCCTCAGGACCTGGAGCTGATTCTATGTGTAATGGGCATACATTTGCCCCGCATTTGGTGCAAGCTGAGTGCAAGGGACATGCCGTTACTTTATTTCTAATTAACTCTGGACCTCACTTGATAAAAATTTAATTTCAGTTGTGTTTTTAGGGACCTTTCCTCTTCCCTAGGGTTAGAGGAACATTTGGGGGGATTTTTATGTGTGCAGAGAACAAGGAAAAGCTCTGTGGGCTTCAGTTCCAGAGCGACCTCATCCACCTTTCCACCACCTGCTCTTTTCCCTCTGAACCAAGGGGGCGGCAGGAGTCCACCGCGGTGGCTCCCAGGGCCGCGGTGCTGGCACTCCTCTGCCTGTTTTACAGTGTCAGGTTTCAGTGTCAGAATTCTGCTGACCTCTTGAAACAAACTGGGAGTGTTTCTTGTTTTTCCATTACCTGACACAGTTTGTAAAAAATACATGTTATTTCTTCCTTCAATACTCCGTGAATTAAGCACAAAAGTCGTCTAGGTCTGAAGTCATCCTTGTGGTACGGCTTTCATTACACGTTCACATGAGTAGATATAGGGCTACTGCGGCTGTTGTTTCTCTTATGTCAGTTGTGATAATGGCATTTTTAGAAAACTCGTTCAGTTCTTTTAAAATTTCATTTCAAAAATAAATAAGTGGATAAGAAACAAAAAGGAAGAAAGGAAGAAAGAAAAGAAAAAAGAAAAGAAAAGGAAGGGAGGGAGGGAGGGAGGGAAGAAAGAAAAAAGCAGAAAAGAAAGAAAAGACAATTTTATAATATTGCCTTAGGGTTATTCATCATATTTCTTCCTTTATTATCTTTTTTCCCTTTATTATCTTTTAAATATAGTGATGTTCCTGGTTTCTTCCTGATATTGGTCATTTGTGCTTTTTTCTTTGGTTAGTTTCACCAAGATTTGTCAATGTTATTAGTCCTTTACCTGTATTGAACCTCTCTATGGGATGTCTGTTTTCTATTTCATTACTTTCTTCTCTTATTTTTATTTCCTTTCTCACACCTGTTTTTAAAATTTAATCATTGTTCTTTTTTAACTGCTTGAAATTAATGTTCAGGTTATTTATCATAAACCTCTTTTTTTCTAATGTATGTAATTGAGGCTATACACGTCCCTAGAATCATGGCTTTAGCTGCATTCCATATTTCGCACACTCATTGTCATTAATTTCTAAACATCTAATTTTCATTGTCATTTCTTCATTGGCCCATGATTGATAATTTTTAAACATATGGGAATTTTTCATTATCTTTTTTGTTACTGAATTCTAGTCTAATGTCACTGTGATCTGAAAGTATTCTCTGTATAATTTCAATTTTAAAAAATTTGCTGAGCTGCTCAATGACTCAGAATATGGGTGATGTCAAATATTCTGTGTGCTCTGGAAAGGAATGTGTATTCTACATTTGCTGAGTGCACTACTTTATAATTAGGTCGAATCTGTTAATTAACTTTGTTCACTCTGTGCTGTCCTCACTGATTTTTGTCTGCTGGCTATAATAATTACTAGGAGAGATATGTTAAAATTTCTTTTTTAAAAAAAGATTTTACTTACTTATTTTCAGAGAGAGGGGAAGTGAGAGAGAAAGAGAGAAGGAGAAACATCAATGTGCGAGAGAAACATCAGTCAGTTGCATCTCACATGCCCCCAACTGGGGACCTGGCCCACAACCCAGGCATGTGCCCTGACTGGGAATCGAACCGGCACTTTTCAGTTCTCAGGTCAGTGATTAATCCACTGAGCCACGCCAGCCAGGGCAAAACTACTAATTTTTATTTAGATCCCTTTTCCCCCATTTTCTACCTTCTTTTGAATTATCTGAGTATTTTTATTATTCTACTTTCCACTTCTCTTGGCTTACTATGTATTCCTTCATTGTCCTTTTAAAAATTATCCAGAGTTTAAAACATGCATCCTTGACTTATTAATGGCTAATACAAATTAGTTTTGTATTACTTCCTACACAATTTAAGGGCATGAGAACAATTTAACTTTATTAATCTCTCCAGACTTAAGTTTTAGTTTGATCATATATTTTATTCCCTATATATTTTAAACTCCAAAGACAAATTATTCTTTTATACAGTTGATATATATTTCTATTTAGCTATATAATTATTATTTCTATTGATCTTCATGCCTTCCTATACATCTCTGAGCTTTGATCTGGAATGCTTTTCCTTCTGTCCAAATGATGCTTTTAAGTATTTCCTTTACTATATATCTGGCCATGATAATAATTTTAAAGATATTTAGTTTTTCTTCATTTTTAAGAAATCTTTTAGGCAGAGATAGAATTCATGGTTAACAGTTGTTTCAGCAATTTGAAGATATCAGTCCATTTCCTTCTGACATCTATTGTTTGAGTTGAAGAGTAAGTTGTCAATCTTACTGTTGCTCCATTGAAAGCAAAGTACCTGTTTCTCCAGCCCTGAGTGCTCTTCAGCTTTTCCTTTGTTTTTGTTTCCCGAAATCTCACTATGCTGTTTATAGGTAAAGGCTTCTTTGTGTTTATCCTGCTTGTGTGTTCTAGGGCTTCTTGATTCTGTGGGTTTGTCTCATTTGTTAGTTTTAGGAAATTCTCAGCCATTTTTTCCCAATTATCTTTTCTGTTCCATTTTTCTCTCCTCTCCTACTAAAGTTCCAGTTACATGTCTATTAGGGCTTCCCACCCTATTTTACATGTCTTTCAGGGACCTGTATTTATTTTCCACCATTTTGCCTCTCCATTCTTTATTTTGGGTATTCTCTTCTGCCCTGTGTTCTAGTTCATTAACTCTCTCTTGAACAGCATCTGCTCCACTGAACCCATAGCTTTATTAAAGTATAATTTCCACTCCATAAAATTCACCTACTATAAATGTACACTCAGTGGGTTCAATGGTTTCAGTATATTAATTCAGTTGTGCAGACTTTAAAGATTTGCAATACCCTAAAAAGCCCATCTATGTAGGTTTTAACTTCAGTAACTATATTTTTCTGATCTAGTTTCTTATTATTTTTCAGTTCTCTGGCAAATTTTTAAATCTTATCTTTCAACTCTTTGAATATATTTATCACATTTTAGAGACCATATATGGTTAATACACAATCTGGATTCTTGTAGGTGTATCTCATTTATCAATTTTTTCTTTGTTTTTAATCATGTCTTGTCTTTTTCACTGGGTGACAGATATAGTACATGAAAAACTCTAGTGATAACGTGCAGCTCTGAAAGGCTTCTATTCCTCCCAAAAGGCTTTGTCCTTTGACTTCTGGCAGGCACTTAAGCTGGGGACACTAATCTGAAAATATTTTATTTTTTACTTCAGTCCCTGTGGGAATGTTTCTATTTCTGGTTCATCTTGACTTAGGGTTCCCGAAGAAAGTCTGAGTTGTTTACTAGGGATTCTTCTTTTTGGCAGGTCCTGAATACAGTTACCATGCCTCCAACGCCATGAGTTTGTTGAAAGTTCTGCTTAGCTTCTTAGTCTCTTAGCCACCACTTTTGGAACAGACAATTATCTGCAGAAAAAGATCCAAAAGCTAGGCTCACCTCAGGCTTTTCCTCCTCCCACATCTTGGCTCTGCAATTTCTCATCACCTGATGGCTCTCCAGTGCTTCCAAATGGACTTTTTTGTTTGTTTGTTTTCATTTTAAGCAGCTTCTCTCAGCAGAAGAGTTGATCTAAACAAAACTGATCTACTGTTGATAGATACACGGACTACAGAAGAGTTGGTCTAAACAAAACTGATCTACTGTTGATAGACATTGTAACTGAGGTGACTACAATTTATCACACACCAGGACAATTTTGAAAAATGAGAGGAAGCACTCACTATGAATAATTACATTGGGGCCATAGGCATAAGCCAAAGCTACCACGAACAAATGGATATACAGTCCTCCTAATAATAGTACATGGGATACTTCACTTAAAAATATTAAATTATTTCAAAATCACGTTAGCCATATCAAGAATATGGAAGTCTTATCTCTTCCCTATGTATGACTGAGTACGTATGACAGAATATGTATGTACTCAGGATAGAAATGACCCTTTGCTCAATGTGGGAAGACACCATTGAGCAGCTCACTGAATCAACAGAGGGAGTTAACTATTCTGCCCAGCCAACTAACTCTACACTCTGTTTCTCATTAAAGTCCTTGGCTAAGACTCGGTACCTCCAAAAAAGTAATTTGCAAAGCTTTTCCAAACAAAAGAGAACTTTTCCTAAAAAGATAAGAGAGACGCCTTAGTGTTGAGAAGAAAGTGAACATAATTTCCAAGGACAGCATTCTGTACTGTCCCTCCTCAACTCCATCTATTTCATTGGAAATGGTGTACTGGCCTCTCATCTGTCAGAAACTCTACGCTCTGTTCCATGAAGGCAACAATGTAATGAGTAAAGAGCTTGTTCTGTCTTGGCCCCTAGGGAGCTCGACTGGCCATCTGAGTCATCATCCTACTGCAAGCCTTTGGGCTGGAGACCTGTTCGTGACCAATGCCAGAGCTAAGCCCAAGGAGATGCTCAAGCAAATAAAACGCGATCAGTACCTAATTATAGACTCACCACATCTTGTACTTTCCAACCTGACCCTTCCTGGAATGTCCATGATCCTATTCAGGATACAGCTCCCTATTCTTCATCTGCATACTTCAGATGGCGGATCCAAAACAATGTTTTGTGTATAAACAGCCCAACATTTTTCCAAAACACAGGCTTTATCGGCATGTAAAGTGATTTGCCACATGCCTGGTATTTGTATCCAAGCAGGTGGGTAATAGATCAGTTACTGAGATGTTAGTGTGTTTTCCCATCCACCACTCAGTGCAGCAGAGGAAGAAAACTACTCAGCGAAAAGAAAACAAGTCATGACTCCAATGACTTAACGGAGGTCCGCATGCCATTCTCATTTACGAAGACCAACAGCAACCGAAATTGAAAATCAAGCATCGAAGACACTCAGCCTAGCAACAAGTAGTGAGTTAAACTCAAGTGGAGAGAGACGCTGAGGCCGATGACCCAGGGCCTGGCCCAGCTTAGACTATCTGTGGCCCTGAGGAATATCGGAGAGCTGAACTCCTCTGCTTGTCGATTTGCTAAATGTTGGCCTAAAGAAAGGTTAGCCGGCTAAGCAAGGCCTAAAACCAGAGGGGAAGGAGGGCCAGGCCTCTACCGAATGACTTGAGAAAGCACCAGCTGTTTTCCTCCATATCATACAAATACCCTAGAACCTCACGACCACTATTTCAATCACAAAGTCAACTGTAAATAAAGGTCTTTCTCCACTTGCAGCCGTTTGTCGACGCCGCTTCACTAACCCACTCTAGGGCAGGCAGGGTCTCACCTGTGTTGATCATCTCCCCGTCCCCAACCACGCAACAGTATCTGGACGTCAACAGATACTCCTAGAATGACTGACTGAATCCTCCAAACAACCCAGCGGAAGTTGAAAGGGCTGATTTCGACTAAACTAACCGCCCCCCTCCCCCCTGCAATGGAAAGGCCACTGACGTTGGTAAAGTCTCTTCTAAATTTCAGGGGTTTCATTTTTTTCTCTAAAGATCTATTTTGACAAATTTCAAATCTGAGAAGCCAAGTTGAAGGAATAATATAACGAATAAGTTGCAAACCACATTTAGGGGATAAGTTGCATCCCCTAAATAGGTCAGCAATTATCTCCTTAGAACAAGAACATTCTCCTTTCATTCAGAGGTTTAATTTTTTTTTTTAAGAACATACTGCATGTTCAAAACAGAGTGGTAGGGGCTATTTTCAAAAGGGCGGCACAGCTCTGGCTGGGTAGCTCAGGTGATTACAACACTGGCCCGATACATCTAGCTTGCAAGTTCGATCTGGGGTCAGAGCACATAGAAGAATCAACCAATGAATGCATCAATGAGGGAAGAACAAATCAATGTTTCTCTCTCCTCTCCTCCTTTCCTCTCTCTCTAAAATCAATCAATATTTTTTTTTAAAAAGCTCAGCACAAAATTCACACCTTCAAGGAAGTTATTATACAGTTGGAAATTTAAACTATACAAATATGAAATAATTGAGGACAATTAGATCCTAAACTGGGTGGCATGACCATAAATGAAACGGCAGCTCAGAGAGAGAAAACTCGGGTCAGGCTGAAGTCTCAGAGAAGAAAGATGTGGAAGAGGGCGGACTTGCTGCTCGTTAAACCCGTTTCCTTTCTGCCCCAGGCTCCCACCCAGACGGCCTTTCCCAGCAGCCCCTGCGTGCAGCCAGATGGGGCGATTTGACCAAGTATTTCCTAATGGAATAGGAGAGGAAGCAGAATTCGCAACACCTAGCACAGGCTGCTAAATCCTGTCACTCAGGAGTCTCCATGTTCTTTCCTTTTTGCCAGTGTGTCCAAACAAGCACAATGACCTTGGGAGCCGCGGGTTGAAAATGGCAGAGCCATGGAATGGAAAGCGTCTGGCTCTCCAAATCACCACCCTGAATGGGAGCCACCTCCTAATCAGGACACTCATTTTGTTTTTTATGTATTCATTTTTTATTGGTTTTTTAGATTTTAAAATTATCAAGCGTTTGCAAGTTCAGTTCCGCTACCTAATATTTCTGGTAGCTGTTGTTCACGAAGCCTTGTTTCCTTATGAATGTGTGTGTGCTTATGGTTTTTGTTCTTCTTTGTTTTGTTTTACTGGGACCTTATGCTTGTTTGTCTTTCTGAGACTTTATCAGTGGGGATTCTTGAGGGTTTGAGTTGAAGGTGAATTTCTCTAGGTTTTGCATTTGTCCCTATGATGTGCCTGGGATCATCACCAATCCAAATACAAAATAAATGTGTGAATAAATAAGAGAAGGAAACAAGCATATACACTGCAAACAGGATTAGACAGAGTAAATGCAGGAAATGAAGAAGACTGAAAAATTATCTAGACTTTAGCACATAAAGATATACTGAGAGGCAGAAAGTATGAAAATGGGGTTAAGACATAAAAATAACAGTGAATAAAAATCTAACATATACCTAATTTGAAATTCAGAAGTAAAAGAGAATTGTACAGAGCAGGGACAAATTCTGAGAATCTTCAAGAACTAATGAAAAAAAGTAATCCAAAAATGCACACACACAGACACACACACACACACACACACACACACAAACCCGGGCTAAAAAAGAAATACATAAGAAATTCAAATCTAGACAATTTACAATACACGAAAAACAAAAAGAATGTCTTCAAAGCAGCCATAACGTACTCTTGAAAACAGATTACCTTCAGTGGCAAGTGACAATTGGACTTACCGCTGCTTTCTCAGCAGAAGCCAGAAAACAATGGGGCATCTTTAGTGTGTTGAAAAAAAAAATAACCAGAATTTTATACCTAGCAAAACTATATTTTAAGAAAACATAAAAAAATAAAACTTTCCAACAAACAATAACTGAATTAGTTTTCCCTCAATTGATTCTCACTAAACGAAATCTAAGAAGAGAGGTCATCTGAGGGGTGGGGGAAGGAGGAGGAATTACAAGCAAAGAAAGCAGAAAATGTATGGATAAATCTGAATAAACACTTTTATTTTAAAATGAGAATGTCTGACCTGTGGGACCTAAATTGCAAAGTGGGTGGTGTGACTGGCCTTAAGGTGTTTGCATCGAGTGAGAGGAAAGACATTAACTACCTTTAGACTTTACTAAGACTGTTCACAGCAATACTGTAATAACAAAACAACCCAAAAGTCCATTGATGGTAAAATAGATAAACTTTAGTATATCCACACCATGGAATATTATATGGCAGTAAAGAAATGAATAAATTACATTACACTCAATAACACAGGTGTTTCTCAGGAACATAATGTTGAACAACAACCGAAAAGGAATATTGTAGAAATATATATATATACAAGGTCAGTCTGCGAAAAGTCCAACCATTGTTATTATAAGAGAATGGTTTGCACAACATGGATGTGTAACCTGGCAGCCAAGGCCAGTGGACAGGAATGCGCATGTGCAAACAATGCCGACTTCACTGCACTAAGTGTGGGTGGCAGATGCTGTTGAGTGAGCATGTGTACTGCGTGGCCGTCACATTCAAAATGACTGAGTGAGTAGAACAACAAATCTGCATCAAATCTGCATCAAATTTTGCCTTTTTTTGCATGAAGCTTGAACATTCCTCCATGCAAAAACTATTCAGATGGTTCAGAAGGCCGCAGCTATGGGCCACTGGTGATTGGCAGCTTCATTACAACAACCACTCCACTCATGTATCTCGTCTCGTTCAGAGGTGTTTGTCAAAACATGAAATCATCCAGGGGACTCAGCCCCACTACAGCCCCAACTTGGCACCCCGTGACTTCTGCCTTTTCCCAAAACTAAAATCACCTTTGAAAGGGAACAGATTTCAGACTGTGGATGAGATTCAGGGAAAGACAACAGAGCAGCTGATGGAGACTGGGAGAACTGTGTGAGGTCCCAAGGGGCCTACTTTGAAGGGGACTGAGGCATCATTGTCCTGTGTACAATGTTTCTTGTATCTTGTATTTCCTTCAATAAATGTCTCTATTTCTCATAATACATGGCTGGATGCTTTGTGGATAGACACAGGCATATCTGTAATGTTTTTGTTTGTAAGAAAGTATGCACACCTAAACTACAACACATACAGTTTCAGGGTAAAAAAAATGTGGTAAAACTGTAAAAAAAAAAAAAAAACAACCATGGACACAAACCAGAAACGACACATTTCACATCCACTAACATCCTAATGACTACAATTTTGCCATTCTTAGCTGCAAGGGAGTCTTACAAATGTGGTTAATAGCTGCTCCCAGCCAAAACGTGGGAAGAATGGACGCAGGTGAGACAGGAGTAGACTCTGCCACAGGTAGAGATTCCATAGACTTGAAAGTCAGACTTCGCCCTGGGATAGGATTTTCTAGGATGTAATAGGAGTCTGGAGGACCCAGCCCAAATAATTCACCCGAAGGCTGTAGAAGATGCTGCTTTCGTCGGTTAGGGATAGTCAAGCCCCTCATCTTTCTGACTCGGTGGTAAAAGAATGAGACCACAGGTGGGAAGAAGAGAAGAGCCTGCTCCCTTTGCAGTCCGGGTAACTATGGGGGAGGGGATAAGAAAATGAGACGGCGGAGCGGTTGGCTGCTGGTGCAGCCTCACCGCTGGGTGACTCCACTTCCTGGATGCGGAGGGAAAATCCCTGCGCATCTGCATCACCAGGGGAGACGGCCTGTACCCGTCTGGGGCACAGCTTCATCAGCCTGGTGCTGCAGCAAGATCCAGCACAGGGAGCTACGAGGTGGTGCTTCAGGGCGGCTCTGCTCACAGGAGGGGACCCCTTGCCAAGACCACCAGGCCAGCGGGCTTGATGGAGGGTGTGGCCAACACCCAGAGTTTGCTGCGTGGAGCTGAGGCGGGATGGAGTCGGCAGGGGACGCCGCGGAGGGTTCTGATAAAGCTGAGACGACAACCAGATCAACTTATGTGGCAACCTGGCAGTCATTTATTGGGTCCCAACCCATGCTACCTTTTTTATTATTATTATTTTTATATTTAGAGAGGGGAGAGAGACAGGCAGACAGACACCAATGTGTGGTTGCTGGGGGCCATGGCCTGCAACCCAGGCATATGCCCTGATTGGGAATCGAACCTGCGATGCCTGGTTCACAGCTTGCGCTCAATCCACTGAGCTACACCAGCCAGGGCCCATGCTACCTTTTTTCATTAAATAAAATAGAATGGAAAAGATAAGAGTGCCTCCCAGTGTAGCAAGAATAATACCATATTGTGAAAGTTACGTTTCAGCTACACATGTTACTTAGCAAAAGTTCTGTATCGCTCGTCCATGCACACATTTGTCCTATGTGCTTACTAGAATCTCATGACACTGTATCTGTCTCTCACTGTGAGTCTGTGGAAGCCACCAGACTAGACTGCGTGTTATAGAAGCCACAGCTCTCAACTGCTAGTACGGTAATGTCACTGTCATTGTCAATGTCAATGTCATTGATAGGTTCTATGCCTTTAAGTGAAACAACATGTTATAACAAAACCATGTTTACCATCAGCTAATTGATAGAAACAAGAGTTAAGTTCCTAAGGCATCTCATCAACATTAAAACGTTATAATGTTATAACAAAATGACCTTGAATAAAACTATGTTATTCAAGGACCTACTGCACAGAAAGAGCAGTACCAGTGGGCAAGCGCCCTAGGGCCTTAGAGCAGAGCCCCCCCTCCAAGGAGCCTGAGCCTGCTCGTCCTGCCTGAGACATAAAAGGAGGAGCGCACTGGACGCCCCATCCCCCACACACCAGCACGGGTGAAGGAGGCAGACAACACGGGCATTGTGGTCCTTGGAAGACAGAGTTATCTTAAGCAACTGTTTGGGCTGTTAGATCAAACTAAGTTTTGAAATGGATGGGATCAAGAGTGACTACTCTTTCCCCTGGTGTCCACAGGTGTTTTCTGGGGAGGAAGACTTGCTGTAGACAAAATGAACCAACGGCCCTTTTTCTGCACACTGAGTTGCAGAGTGGGCGGAACCTGTGACCCTGCGGCCCGGGAAGGGGGACATGCCGGCTGGGGCCAGGGGCAGGATGCACGAGGGCAGGCGGCTGGAAGGAGCAAGGCGAGCTCACAGGCGAGTGAAGCCTGCCCAGAACTGAGGGCATTTCCTGAGCACTGATGAGTCGGGCCAGATTATAGAAGGTCCTGAAAGTTAGGCTGAGGAGGACAGACTGGGTAAGGTGACCCACGGGGAGCCACCACAGGTCCCAAGTAGAGAGACATGACGACAACAATGACCACTTAAAAATAAAACTAGCTACAATAATTTCAGTTGTTACTGCGTGGCAGGCTGTGTGCCAGGGGCTTTCCAGGGGCTTTATGATTGGCCTTCACAGTAATCGCCTCCGGATTTCCAGAGCGCTGCGTCTCAGGTTATGGTGGGACGTAAACCAGGTGCTGCCCGAGCTTCCCACCTGGGAGACAAGGACCGCGGTTGTTGCATCGAAGGCAAAGCAAACAGGCAAAACGAGCGCCCTATTGAAAAGTTCTGCCTGAACGTTTGGATTCTGAACTGAGGCCGTTTCCTTTGCTCCCTTCTCACTGAAGAGCCACCATCCCAGGATCTTCACTCATTTGGAAGTTTGGAGCCCTCTGGAAAAAACGATCCTTCCTCTAAGGCGTCTGCCTTTCCGAGGCTGTGGGAGGAGCTCCAGAGTAGAGACAGGTCAGAGAAGCAGCTGACGCCCCGGTTGAGCCCCTTTCAGGCCCTACTTTCTTAGCGCACAGCCACGCAACCGTCAGCTGCACTGACGGCATCCACAAGCGTGTGTCTGAGCACCTCTTCCGCCAAAGCCCACTCCGCCAGCTCGCACGGCCACCCTTGAGTGCAGGGATGCAAGGCCCAAGAGCAGCCATCCACCGGTGACGGAAGGCGACATGTGGCATGTTGGACAGCAGCTCTGGCGAGCTGCAGTGAGCCTCAGCTCCCCTGCACAGGGGTGACAGGAGAGAAACGTCACTATTGGCTGCCTTCTCTTTCTCATCTCCCACCCTTGCCCCGACTGGTGTCTTCCCAAGTAACCGACCTACCCGGGAACCTGCCTTGCAAGGCCAGCTTCTAAATAAAAACAAAAGGCATGCTCCCCAAGGAAGGAACTCAGGGAGGGCATCACTTCCATCTGTCAGTATCAGCTTAGAACATGAACTTCAAAAGAAGGACATTTACAGTGTAAGAGGCCAGTCGGAGTGAGAGAACAGATGGTGGGCTGTCCAGGAGTGATTTCCCCACCCTTACGTCCCCGGCACAGTTCTGGTGTGCTGTAGGTGCCCCGTGACTGTTCGCTGAATGAATGGCTGGATGACTGGTTTCCCCAAATTTGTGCGTGTACTTAGCGGAGTCAGCTCCCAAGACAGAAACGAACACAGAGCTCCCGGCTTAGATGAGAAAGTCACACGGACCTCCGCTTGGCCTGTCTAAACCCATGTGGGGTTGGCATGATTTAGGGGTAGGGAGACCCACGAAGGAGATACTGGACATCCCGCTAATCTGACAACTGAAGCCCACTGTTTGTTTGTTTTTTTTTAATTCAGGAAGAAATTAAAGAGATGCATTTGCACCCCAGAGTTTTGGGGTGGTCCATGCAAATGACAACAGTGAAGGTGGTCTAGGAAGTCTGTTTCTGTGGATGCCACCAGCAGAAAGCCTAAGAGTAACATCAGTGGTCCAGGAAAGCCGTGTCCCTGGGGAAAAGGCCATCCAGTTACCAAACGGGCGAATGAGCTCGGGCGTAGATGAAGGGGCACACGACGATGATTTAGGAAGATGATCACTAACCAGAAAGTCCCTCCCATCACTGATGGTCAGACGGGGGACACAGAATGACAAGCATGGCCCTGTTTCTTGCCCGAGTCACAGCAAATTTTCCCCAGCCAACCCTGCCATTATTCCCAGGAGGAGACTCTGTCATCAGCCTGGAAAGGGGCGTCATGACCCAGGGGCAAAGACAGAGGGACCGCGGGGAGACAGCCAGTGGGGTGGCGACACCTGTAATTTGGAGTCAGGGTAAGAACTACGTGGCGACCCAAGAGCGTGGCTCTGAGAACACAGTTGCCTCAGTTTTTCATCTGTCAAATGGGATGTTAATGTTTATTGCCATTACTTAGTAGTAGTAGTAATTCATTCTAGGTTATTATAAGAATCAATTAAAATAATGTAGGGGCAACACCAGATATATGAGAGCCCCTTACCAGTGTGATATGGTTTTTCTATATTATCCCCAATATTGCCAAACTTACCCAGAGTAATGTTTTCCTTTCTCAAGACACCATTCTAAATGCTAAATCTAGTCCTACAAAACAATATGGCAGTCTTAATTTGGGCATGTATTAACTTTTCATTAAGTGGTAATTGTTTTCATTTTAAAGGCTGCAAAAATGCTTAAGTTTGCCTAATAGGAAATTTCAGAGTGTGAGGAGATATTTAAGTCCCCCAAAATAGCAACGTTTAAATGCTCACTCAAGAACCACCCTGGCTGGTATGGCTCAGTGGATTGAGCACAGGCCTGTGAACCGAAGAGTCACCAGTTCAGTTCCCAGTCGGGGCACATGCCTGGGTTGCAGGCCAGGTCCCCAGTGGGAGGGGTGCATGAGAGGCAACCACACATTGATGTTTCTCTCTCTCTCTTTCTCCTTCCCTTCTTCTCTCTCTAAAAATAAATTAAAATAAAGTCTTTTAAAAAAAGAGGAAGAATCACTGGTCTATTATCATGAATACACCTTGGGGCAGTTCTGTTGGTTTTCTATGGCAGGTGGGAGGAGGAATAAAATAGCTTTAAACAGCCTCAACAAGAACATCTTATTCAACACAATTAAACAAATACAAGTTAACCACAATCATTTTCATCCACTACCACAAGCAACTACTTTGTGTTTAGACTAGTTTTATCTTTGCAAAGAAAAGATTTTCCCTAAAAAAGAAAACGTTCCAGCCCTAACTGGTGTGTCTCAGTTGGTTGGGCCTATCGCATAAAATGAAGTGTCACGGGTTCAATCCCCAGTTGGGGCACGTGCCTGGGTCGCAGGGTCAGTCCATGGCTGGGGTGCTTGGGAGAAGCAACAGACCAATGTATCTCTCTCACATCCATGTTTCTCTCCCTCTCTCTCTCCCTCCCGTCCCCTCTCTCTAAAAGTAAATAAGCACAATATTTAGAAAAAGAAAATGTTCTAGCATAACTTGTTGGAAGAACTGGGGCTTCCTGGGACACTGATGATTTTCATCACCATCTCTACCCCGACGCAGGTAAGAGAAACACGGCAAGCACCGTGGAAGTAATAGGCAAACATTGAGAGGAGTGTGTATTTTCTCCTTCTACAAACACCCCAACGGTGCAGCCTCCACAAAACAACACAGGGAGGGTGGCTGTGGCCTTGAGAAATACGACACTCCTCTAATTTACTGGCCCTCTCCGCTGGTTTCTCCCCACCTCCGTAAACCGTGCGTCTGTGAATCAGGGCCAGTGAGAATCAAGAGTGGAACTCAGGGGGATCCTCCACCTGCCGCCACCAGAGATCTTAGTACCTATGGCTCCTGGGAAGTGGACCAGGAGAACTGAGCCCAATCCCAGCACTGCGATTTCCGTCAATCTCATAACTAGAAACGATCATTTGAATCTATTTCGTGATATTCAAATATCAGCTGTGTGTTATCATTGTGTTCAACACTCAAAACACCAGGGAGCCTGCCAAGCAGATTATATAGCTTGGAAAAAAACTTTCATTTCATGAATGACACTTACTATGAAATAACTTTCAGTGACAGATAGGATAACAGTGATAGAACACACCCTGGGGTGGTCAGAATAAACTCATGCATTCTGGTGCAGTCATAACCAATGGATCTCAAACACTCTGTGCTATGTTTGTATAACTTGAAGGGGGGTCCTGGTTTGTGAGCAACCCTTAAGACACTCTTCGTCTTCCCTCCTCAGAGACTGGGCCTGGGCTTTTTCATGCATATGGCCAGCCCAGTCTTTCTGCAGGCTGGCTTATTAGACTGCACGGTATCACACACCTGGCTCCTGCTCCCTCTAAACACAAGCACCATCTTAAACTGTCAGGACGAAAGTTCTCTCTTCAACTAAGACGGTCCAGGACTTCCCTCCGGCCTCGGGAGGATATTCTGGGCACTTGAAAAGCCGTGGTTTTCAGCTTGTGTTCAGAGCAGTATTAGGGTTCCAGGCTGTGCCCCAGGCACAGGGGACGAGAGCGGCTCCGGGCTTCTGTCTCTTGGTTCCCTCAGAGCATCTCTGTTTTCATTCCACTCATATATTAGGGCCTTGCGTAAGACTTCATTTGGTGCTAAACATAAATAAAAAATGAGGTCTCCAAAAAGGTGCGAAAGCCATCGCGGCAGCGAACAGTCCTGTCTGGCTCGGGCACCCTCGGCTCCCTCCCAGGCTGCTCCCCTCAGATGGGGTTTATAGACCTACTGCCCTTTAAAGAAGCTCGCCCTGTTTCTTCTTCCGGAATTTGCAACATGCACCAATGACAACAAATTATGTTTGTGTACAACATCCAACAATAATCCAGACTTGCGCACAATAAATCTTCTGAGTTAAGACTGGTCTCCTCAGATGGACTCACACTGGTTCCAGCGTGCCCCTAGTTTCAATTTCGAACCCTTCCCCCACATCAGATTTCTGTTACCAGCAAGTACCTGACATGTAGTCTCAATGCATTTTTTTCTTATGCGCAAAGAGAGTGAAGCTGCCTCGCTCCCTTTCCCTCTCTAGGCTAATCCAAAATCAAGACTGACATTCGTTTGATATTCTAGACTAATTATTAGAAATCTAGCACGGCCATCAAAAAATCCCTGCTGCGGTGCTGTGCGTATGTGCACCTCGGACGACTGAAGATGAACGGGAACTTGACTGAGTATCTTGTTCATTTGCATTGGTAAAATAAGTCGTGCGTAGTAGCATAATGATCGGTTTTTCTGGTCCCCAAGCCAAAAATAAACAAACAGAAATGCCAAAGATTTCGAGTGACTTCATGGTAATCCTCAGAAGTCCCTTTGGAAACGGAGCGTTCCGCGCAAACTGTCTGACAGACAATGGAACGTTAAGGCAGATTCTAGAAACCAACAAATCCCATTCATTTCCTTCGGTTTGTAAAAACAAGCAACTGACATGTTTCCTGCCAATGAACACAGCCACAGATAAGAAAGATCCTTACAGGAAATCCTTTGCTAAAAGAGAACAGTTGTGCCATGAAACTTAACCTTTTTCACCAACGCACAATCCATTCAACATCTGACAAGCAGGGATCATGAAATGTGTGCCAAATCGCCCCAACAATGTTAGGGTTCTTTCCACCTCCTCTCTCCCCCAAGGCAATTAGTTGGTGAAAACAAGGTGAATTTGCTGCTTTTTAAAAAGATCAGTGCTAATTAAATGAGATTTAAAACTGACCGTTTTCAATTAAGATAAAGCAATACAATGCTCTAAATCATCATGATTGGAAGGAAGATATTTCCAAATGAATATCAAAAACCTTAAATGGAAAGACTACCATTGGCAAGATTAGAGAAATATAAGAAACACAATGTCTTTTTATTGAGAAGGTTCAGTGTTCATCCACAGGGCCAAAATTTCAGAGAGGGCCTCCTGGGTTTATTTTATTTAGCAAAGGGAAAATGGGGCGAGGGGGGGGCAGGTCTCCAAGCTTTTCTTCACCCCATCCCTGAAACCATTACCAAGACATTGAAAAGATTCACAATCTTGATTTCGGGAACCTCTCATTGTCCTAAAAATTTACTAATGGCATTCTTCTCTAGTCACAGAAGGAGAGGAAACTTTTGTAAGTTAACCAAATAATAATAGTTGCAGTTTTGAAACCACTCTTATTTCAGATTCGTTTTCCTCTTCCCCATCAGCTACTGAGAACACCCCCCTCCCCCAGAGCACCAGCCACGGCCCTCCCTCCTTTACCTCTGCACACGAAGCCCCGGGGCGGGTTTCTGAAATGCCACAGTTCTTGGAATTCAACTGCGAGAGTTCAACTGGGAACCCTCCTGCCAACGGAGAGCCTTCATTACACCTTCCCCCAGACGACCTTTCATCCACAGGTAACATGTTATGTTACTGGTCTTTACAGCTCTGAAAAGAGTTTCATTCCAACAGCAGACATACAAATCAATCTGACTCACAATTAAGCGCTCAAATACCTTTTTCGCCTCTCCTTGCACAACTCAGAAGCAGCAAAATGCCAAGTAAGCACGTGTGCTCACCCTTGCTTTAAGGGTTTTTTTTTTTTCCCCTCTCGTATTTTCAATAAAATATAGTTATGAAATCTAGCAGACTGCATTTTTGGTTGTTGTGGTAAAATGACCTTGATTTGACAGGCACGGTCTCAGGTTTCAACAGATGCTGTGGGAAAGCTCACAGAAGCCAACATGTTCTCCAGGCATCTGTGATGACATGCAGGATTTTTTTTTTTTTTAAAGTGGTGGTTATGGTCGGGTATGTGTGGTGGGGAGGGGGGTCACTCTTCTTAGTTTCCATGACAACCATGTCTCCACTCATGGTTACTAGATACCATCCACTTCCTGTGACTAAATTTTTAAGCCAATCAGAAAAGTGTTTATACATTGAACAACTTCTGGGAGGGTGCTTCTTTAACTGGGGTGCTTTAAGGCTCAAATGGAGATGTCCACCAGCCTTATTTTTTTTTCTCTTATAGATACAATAGTTCACATCATTTACTAACTCATTCTCATAAGAATACCTTTTTTTCCTTGGATTTGAAATGCATTCTCCTCAACCCAGAAGCCAATTTTGACTGTTTGCTCTTCGTCGCCTTTTGGCCCCACTGTTGCAGACTCAAATTTAGTGCATGCTAGCTGCCAATGCACAGACACATTATCAAAGTAAAGATGCATTATCAAAGTAAGCATCCATCTGCTGATGGTGCTATTTCAGACCAAAAAATGGTTAGGAAAAATTACTCTAAGTTGAACAACTTTGCATTCTACAACTCCTAAGCAGAAAGCATCCAGTATGGACTGGAAAGTGATATGTCTCCAAATGTAAGCCAGTGGCTGACGTCTGCAAAGAAATTTGTCAACAAAATGGCCTACTTTAATCTTGATAGCAACAACGACAAAAAAAAAAAAAATTAAACTTAAAGGCATGTCGGGCAGACCGCACCTGAATTAAAAATCAATCTTGCAGGAATCTGGGCGCGAGACGGCTAATCTGAATTTACTGCGCGGTTGTGCCAGGAGGTTTGGGGTGACTGTTTTCCCAAGTCCGTCTCCCTGACCAATCAGTGGGAGAGTTGAAGTGAGCTACAGTCAGCGGTGCAGGCTTCCCAGCTCTGCGCTCTCCGGCTGCACTCCCCTCTTTAAGGCAGAGCTGGCGATCAATGAAAAACAGGGAACAAAAGGAATAGAACAGGGTCTCTTCCTCAGCTAAGGAAAACGATTCCCTCTTTCCCCAGTGGGCCGCTCGCACCCTGCCCGCCCCGGCTCCACACGGAAGCTCCCAGCAGACCCAGTCCTTTCAAGACGAGGCACAATTTACACTGGCAATCATGTGTCCCAACTGCTGGCAAACGTGTCACCTTAAGCACATCCTGTGTGACAGAGAACGGCCCCGGGCCCAACCCATTGAAACTAATAAATTACATAAATTAATAATCCCACAATTAAAAAGCTGCCGAGAAAGAACGCGTTTCCCTTCCCCAAATGTCATCCCGAGAGTGCAAACAAAGCATGAAAAATAGCCTCTTCAGCCTTCCCCAGCGAGGCGTCATGGTCTTCTCCTCGAAACAATGTTTCCCCAAAACGAGAACTATTCGGACGGCCTCGGAGGAAACTCTCATCTGTAGATGTCACATCAGGATAACCAGTTACAGCATTTGAGAAGAGGCTTGGGCTGCCCGCAGATCGGACACTCTGTTTATAATTGATAGCAAAACAGTTGCGACAGCAATGCTGGGAACTCTGCTCGAGCCCAACTCCACCTTTGACACGCTAGTTCCCCGAAAATAAAAGTAACGCCTGGGGAGCCCACAAAAGTACAGCCCTACTCAGTCATTAACAGAATCACGTCAATGATTTGATAAATTTTTAAATTATCCATTTCTCTGCTACATTTTTTTTAAAATTAAACGACTATGCACAAATTTGTGAGAAACTTTTTTTTAAAAAAAATAAACTTACTTTTGAGACAAAACTAATGCAAACATGCCACTTGCCATCCCTGGACCTCTCCCATATGGGCTGCAGGCTATAAATCAATCGAGCCAGGTGGAAATACGGGGGCGGACCCCTTAAAAAAATCAAAGGGCGCCCCAAAATGCAGCAGCCTGAATAGTGAGGGCTTCTCGTGACAATGCTGAACCAGAGCAGAAGATCAGGAGGCAGGAAATGAGCCCCATTTTCGTTACCTTCGATCGCCTGCCCCCCGCGCTGCTTCTCGCGGCTGCATTGGGGGGCTGCGGCGGCACTGGACTCGCGGGTGGCCCCGCTGCCGGGTCGCGCCGTCTCCCGGCGGAGCTGCAGCCGATCACGGCCGGAACCCCGGCTCCAGCCCCGGCGCCCGCCCGGGGTCGGCGGCGCGGCTGCTCCCCGGGCCCGGAGCCCTGCTGGGTCCTAGTGCGCGCCGCGCGCCCGCCGGTGGCGGCGTCTGCGCCCGCTGTAGGGCAGGCAGCTCTGAGCACCGTGAATCCCCGCGCAAACCGAAACACACGCGTCGGCCCCTTTCTAAACCGGACGCCGTATGTGCGAATGAACCGGAGCTTACTGTTAAATCCTGGAGTGAGATGCTAAAGAAAACCGTTTGCTGTAGCTGGACTCATAGCAGGCGGCTGTTGATGGCTGCAGCTCCAGTGTAAAACAGGGCAGTAACGTTTCCGTAGGTGTTTGCCGGCGCACGTGTGATACTGTATATTCACAGACGGCAAGAGATGGTGCGGGATCGACCAAGACAGGTGTCAAAAATACAACGCAAAATAAAAAGGCAAGCAATGTTTTAAACAGTTTTTCCATTTTTCCCCCAGCAAGTCCTTTTGCATCTTGCTTTCTCTTATTTATCATATGCTATTTTAAATAACAAAGGCCCATATGGCTAAACACGCAATCATTTGATTTTCAAGAGACCTCAAAAATCGCATCAAAATATGCACTAGTGTATCTCTTAAGAAGTCAACAAGAATTAATGGCGGCATATGGTGTGCCTTCTAGAGAAAACTTAATTACAAATTAAAACAATTGCAAAAATTCACAAATTCAATAAACTGAAAGTAAATTATGATTCCAGGCATATACACAAAGCAGCTTTTGTACACTTAGGAAAAATGCAAGTTCTATTTTTTTTACATGTGGAAAGGGTGTTACATGAACCCCCCCATAACAGATTACCCACACTGTCCCCCAAAAGGGCCTCCAGGGACCCCTCAACACCTTCATTCGCTGAAACCCACCTGGAAGGCAACTTTTAAACTTGCAAGTGCTCATTTAAGAGGACAATTCTTATTAGCCCTTAATTCAAAATAAAAGCAGGTTACTGTGAAAAGCCTGTTTGAAAGGCTTCAAGACAGGGAGCTTGCTTTCAGCCTTTGATATCTCCAAGTTTGAAGGTCACGATTCTGTAAAACTGCTAATAACAATGGCACTGTGGTTTGACACCAAAAGGAAAATCAAAGATGTGTTTTCTGAGTTCTATTTTTGGAGCAGAAAAAGTCCCTTTGAAAAGTACTCTTGCCCCCCTCCTTCCCAACTGTAGCTAAATAAAGGTAATAAAGGACTTTTAGTATTAATTAAATGTCGAAAGCACCTTTTCTGCTGCCTTATGTCCACGCAAAGAACGAGCTGTAATGTGTTACATTTGCCCATCTTCGAAGCACTCTCGCCTACATCTCATGTGGTCTTTGCCACACCTGTTGTAAGACGGACATATGATTCCCAGTTGTTAAATGAGAAAGTAGAGGTATTGAACTATAGCAAAATCGTAACATTTCCAACAGATTTCTGCTTTTCCTTTCTTTTTAAAAAGATTTTATTTATTTACTTTTAGAGAGGGGGGAAGGGAGGGAGAAAGAAAGGGAAAGAAACATCTGTGTGAGAGAAACATTAATCAGCTTGACCTCTCACACGCCCCAAACTTGAGGACCTGGCCTGCAACCCAGGCATGTGCCTTGACTGGGAATCAAACCAGGGACACTTTGCTTTGCCGGGCGACACCCAACCACGTGAGCAGGTCAGGGCCAGATTTCTGCTTTTTCAAGCACACCACTGGCTCCCCAGCTATAATTTCTCTGTAACTACTGTGGACAAAGAGCCACCCAAAAGGTAAATGCAGGGAGGCTTCTGTACTCATCATTTTTCACCTGTATTAGAGCAGCAATTTAGCAGAATGGAAAGAAGAGGCTAGCTGAAAATATTTTAGTCTCTGCTAGACAAGATGACCAGTGGGCCTGGGCTGGCCAAGTTTCTGTCCCGAGGCTGTCCGCAGGGCACCCTGGCCAACAGAACACTTACTGCTCTAGGGCCGAGCAATGCTTCTGTCACGGAGGCACCTTTTTGCTCTTTCTCAGAGACTAATAGTGGACCCTGTACACAGAGAAATGAGGTTTTCTCAGGTGGCATCCCAGCACTGAAAATCCTCAAAAACCCTGGAACATCAGACATTTCAGACACCCGAGGGCCTATTAGTGAGGGCCAGGGTGCCCTGGCTCAGACCTGGTGACAACCAGGGCGTTACTTCTCAGCCCTCCTGCACCCACGGGAAGCCACCAGTCAGCTCTGTTTGTGGCAGTCCACTTCCTCCTCCCCTCTGCCAAAAGGAAATGTAACTTCTCTGACGCTGTGTCCCAGCCCACCCAAGTACCAGCCAGGTGAGGGCTGGGTGACATGTAGCTGTAAGGACAGAAACATTTTATTCTCAAAAAGGATGCATTCCTTTGTTTTGTGTAGCTCCTAAGGAAGAAGCTAGGCATGCCAGCTCACTGGAAGATATGGATGACCTTCCTTGGGAACATAACCCTCCCGTAGAAGGGTTAATGCACAACTTGATTCTTTGTTGCAAACTGGTCTAGTTACTTGATAGTCACACCACCCACATGGCCTTCAAATGTTGCAAATGCTAGGCTCAAAGTCATCTTAGCACCAAAAGGAGGTGATGAAGCTGAAAAGAAATGCTGGTGGTGAGCCTTCCTCAAAGCTAGAGCACACCAGAGAGGTAGGAGTCAAAAGAAACCAATCATTCATTCATTCATTTGGTTGTGTATATTTCCAATGCTGGAAACCTACTATGAGCAAGGTCCTGTTCCAGGACTATGAGTATCAAAACATAACCACTGCCCTCAAAGCACTGGTCACCACTCAGAGCCCGCGCGCAGGCAAGTCATTGCCTCCCAGAGCAGAGGGGTAAGTGCTGCAATAAAACCACATCCCAGGCGCTCGTGTTGAAACGCCAACTGTCCCAGTCTGGACCAGTGTGTCTTCAGAGCCATTCCCAGCCATGCCCTCTGCACTGCATTGTTAGGAGCAGCCTCTTACAGGCTGACTGGAGGGAGAGTGGAGGGGGGAGGAAAGGCAAACCTGACGAAGTTCTCTCCCTCCCTCTTGCCTCTGACGGCATCTCCAGCAGTGGCTGCATCTGGCTGAGCCTTCTTCCAAGGGACCCCAGGCCCTGGCTTAGGTAACGCTGCCACTTCCTGCTAACGCTCCAGTTCAGGGACATTAAAGGCGTTCTGCTGAAATCAGCCTGAGTAACTTCACCTTCCCCCGTCTGCACCTCAGATCCTCCATCACCTATAGGAGCAACCCCCTGCCTGACATTCCTTCTGTGCGCATCAGCGAATCCAGGGAAAGAGCATCTTACAAAACACCTGAGCGCTACTCCTCAAAACCATCAAAGTCATCAGAAACGAGGAAATGCTGAGAAACTGTTAGAGCGAAGAGGACCTTTAAGGAGACAAGACAATTACAGGTGTTGTCGTGTGCTGGGTGGGATTCTGGCACAGAAAAGGGCATCAGGTGAAAAACTAAGGAAATCTGAATAACGTATGGACTCATCTAGTAATAATTTATCAATATGGGTTTGCTAGCTGGAACTAATGGACCACACAGTACAATGTCAGATGTTACTAACAAGGGAAACTGAGTGTGAGGTATGTGGGCCCGAACAGGATTTTTCTGTAAAAAGAAAACTGTTATAAAAAATAAACTCTATTTTTAAAAATCTGTTCTATGATGAACGTTTCCAGTGATTTTGTTTCCCTGCTGCAGAAGCCCCATTGCCTCCCGCCCCAGGCAGGGGTCAGGCCCGATCCAGCAGGTCCAGGGTTTTCTCACAGGGCTCGGAAAGCAGGGAGTTCCGCAAGAGACATTCCAGCCATGAGTTAAGCTGCTCTGGAAAGCCAGGAAAAAGCCTGGATCTGAAGCCGGAATGGGATCTGGGACAAGGCTGATGGGACAGGGCTGAGGGGTGTGAGTGAGGAAGCCAAGGCAGCAGGCCAGGGTGTGGGGCCAGGGCCCAGGGCCCAGGCCTGAGACGGGAGACTCCAGCCTGCTTTCAAGAGCCCGTCAGAGCGCCTTTGGAGGGGGGTGCGGGGCTGGCCCTGGGCCCCCCAGGAGCACAGACGGAGAGGAAGAGGGGAGGAAGGGCATGGGGCGGAGGAGGGGAAGAGGAAGAACGATGATAATAATAGCAGCCGAGAGTCACCGAATCAATTTACCTGCATTTTCTGGTTCTTTATAAGCAGGGTACTATTTTTATTCCCATTTGACACATGAACAAACTTGCCCAAAGTGGCACAGATACTCAGGGGCAGAATTACAGCTCAGATCCAAGTCTATTGGACACCAAAAGAGGCTCAGGAAATCACGAGGCAGACAGCCTCGGTAGAAGCTACGAGTCTTCAAGGACAAGTAGAGGTGAGGTGTGAACAAGAGTGGGGAGAAGGTCCCAGTCGAGGGGACATCCTGGGCCCAGGGAGAGGCACGGAGGGACGGAGGTTCGAGGCGGACCGGGTGCTGCCCGGAGGGCAGTGGGGCTGAAACGGAGGTTCCAGATGAGGCAGTGCCTGTAGGTCCTCCCCGCCCCCAGGCAGGGGCCAGTGTCCACCAGGTTTGAGGTCTCTCTTGCTTCCCCCCTGGCAAACCTCGTTATCTCCCTTAAGCCTTTGTCCAAATGTCCCCTCAGTCTCTCTCAATCCTCCCCATCCTGCTCAACCTTGTCCTTTTCCCCTTGCACCCACTACCTTCTGACGTGTTACTAGTTATTCACTGCCTCGCTCCCTCCACCACTAGCCCCGCCCACATGAACAGAAGCTCCTTAAGGCTAGGAATCCTTGTTTAGTTCAGTGTTGATTTCCATAAAACAGTTTCTGGCCCCTTAGCATGTGCTCACTAATTTTGTTTAATGAATGAATGAATGAAGTCAGTAAATAATAAGGTATTTGTATCAGTCAGGGTTCTCCCAAAAAATAGAACCAACAGGATCTACCTAAATACACAGAGAAAGCTTTATTATAAGTAATTGGCTCATGCGACTATGTGGGCTCACAAGTTCTAAGATCGACAGCCAGCAAGGTGAAAACCGGGACCTGTGCTGTGCTTCCAGCCCAAACACCAGCAGAAGCACAGCCATGTCCGTTTGAGTCTGAACACAGGAAAGAACTGACGTTCCTGCTCAAGGCAGTCAGGCGGGCTGAGTCCTTCCTTACTCCATCTTTCAGTCCCATTCAGACACTCAACACGTTAGGTGAGGCCCACCCGCACCAAGAAGGGCAGTCTGCTTTGCTTTATTCAGTCTACAGATTCAAATGTTTATCTCATCCAAAACACCATCACAGGCACACCAGAACAATGTTTGGCTGAATGCCTGAGCACCCTGTGGCCCAGTTATGTTGATACACAAAATTCACCACCATAGTATTGCAAGGGACTTTGTGTTTTAGAAGGATCCTCCTAGGACCTGTACTGAGGATCATTCGGAAGGAAGCAAGACAGACGCAGGAGACTTATTAGGAGGTGATCGTTGTGTAGTTCAGGCAAGAGCAGGTCCAGACCTGAAGGAAGCCCCCATTGGTGGTTTCGGATAATCCTTTAGTCCTGTGGGCGTCATGTATTGTTACGTACCCCAGAGGCAGCCACAGACACAACTCCACGAGGAATGAGTCCAAGTGCAATGTCCAGGAGGGAACAAACTGGATGACTACGGCGGGTTCGGGCTGTCAAGAAGCGCCCCCCCTCCCCGCCCCCTGCTCGTCTGCGGCTGCGGACGAGAGCACCTTCTGACCTCCCCGACTGTTCAGGGAGCAGATGCGAGTGGGGGTGGCTGCCTGGCTGTCGCTTTGGAGACCTTCCATTTCACACGAGGGTCCTGGTGTTGAAAGGGGGAGGATGTCTTGTAGTGTGGCCCTCCCTCCTTGACCATGGGGTTGGCTCCACGTCGTTGCCCCCCGGCCCCATGCCAAGCTGTAGGAGGCTTCCAGCAGCCACATCCTCAGTTTGCAGGCTCGGGAGATGGATAACAACCCAACTATTAGGCCAAGCAGGACATAAAAACATGATGAAAGCCTAATATAAACTTCGGATTACCCAAATAAACCCTTTCCCTCCATTATTGTAAACAGTTTAGAATAGGCTGTATACATAGCCACCGCTTATATACACATGCACCGAACCCCGCACTCCGTTGGAGAGAACCCTGCAATGCTAACTTTTTAGATACAGGTGGTATCGGGATACGCTGCAAGATTTTCCACTTGCTTTTCCATATGCTTAAAATTGCAATAAAACACTGCCCGCCTCCACCCTACGGAGTCACAGGCTTTAACAGTCTCCACGAAACCAATAGCCTTGCCCTTTCAGGAACGCACATTCAGGAGACGGCAGAACAGCACGTGACTCAGACTTCATTATTTTTACCCACCACTTTACACGAGATTTATTGCCTCCCACAGGTGATAGTACTAAATCACTACTATGAATCCATGCTTGTCAAAAGGAATGAACAGAGCACACTTTGCTTCATTCCGATCTTTGATATTTATCACATTTACTCCTTCATTGACTGAACCCAGTAATCTGGGGACGGGCCTGCGTTGACAATGCTGGAAGACAGGTGACATTTGACCCTGTCTCTACCGCCGGGCCAGTGACGGAATTGGCTGCCATTTGTGTGCTCAGGCCCCCTCTCCTCCGCTCCGGCTCAGCCCTTTGGGGACTGTTTATCCCCCGGTCTGATTCCTGAGCAGAGCTGCAGTGTGTGAGCCTTGAGAGGGAGGCTGGGGGCAAAAGCTGCAGAAACAATCCGCGCTGGCTCTGGGCCAACCAGCTGGCTGCCGAGCCGAAGGCCTCCGCGTCTCCCCAGACCCTCGTTGTCTCCCTGGGCCTCCCTTTTTCAGCTGCCTGGCCTCAGGTAATCGTCAACACTCGACAGCTCCCCAGCTCCTTTTATTTCTGCGTTTCCGATCACTTTGCACACGTTAATTAAGCCTTGAAACACTCCGGCAAGAAAAGCAAAAAGGCACGTGGGGATGGATGTGTTTGCGCTCTGCTCCTCTCAGCAGCTCGGGCAGGCAGGGCTGGCCAGCCGCAGGCGGCCCAGCGCTCACCCTGCAGAGAGGAAGGAGCCAGGGAGGACTTCCTGTTCGAGAGTGCAAGGTCAGGGTGTCAAGGGTGGAACCAACTCCACACACCACACATTTCTCTTAGAGTCACATGTCACTGTTACAGGACAACCTCCCCCACCGGGGCCGCTGGCCACAGTCTGGGCAACGCTGCTGACAGAGAGGCCGTGTGTGTATCACACCTGGGACAATGCCCTCCGGCCTGTTCCGTAGCGCTGACACCCACAGTCTCACTGCGGCGGGCTTCGGGACCTCAGAGTCCTCAGTCCACCTCCTGGCTCTGGCCCTTCCCAGCTGAGCTGTCTTGCAAACAATTGCTTGGAATCCCAAGTCCTGTCTTAATTGCAGAGTGGATATGATGGCATCCACCCCTGCCCTCTTGGTTTCTGGGGAGGGTGAAATCAGATCACGCATGGAAAATAGTTGGGGCCAAAATTTAAAACATATCTATGTGTGTCATATAAAATGGTAGGTTTTAGCCCTGGCTGGAGTAGCTCAGTGGATTGAACGCGGGCTGGGAACCAAAGTGTCCCAGGTTTGATTCCTAGCCAGGGTACATTCCTGGGTTGCAGGCCAGAACCCCCAGCAACCGCACATTGATGTTTCTCTCTCTCTCTCTCTCTCACTCTCTCCCTCCCTTCCCTCTCTAAAAATAAATAAGTAAAATTTTTAAAAAAATGGTAGGTTTTATCGTTTTTCTGAGCCACTTGTATGTCTAACCCCCGTTCCCTGAATTAATGCTCTACTTTACAGCAAGCAGCTCAAATTAGTAGTAAAGAATGAACAAGACATGGGAGGGGGATCCAAGTGAAGCCTGCAGTTTAGCTGACAGCTGTATCCATGTCAATTTCTTGGCTCTGATAAATGTATCACAGTTATTTGCTGTATTAACATTACAGGAAGTTGGATGCACAGTGTGCAGCACCTACTCTATTCTATCCCGACAACACATGCTCATCCAACAACAGCAATAATCTCATTAAAATGCATCAAAATCATTAATGCCTACACAGTGGGTCTAATACTTCACCTATATGTTTAGTATACTATATTAAAATCCCTCCTCGGGGTCCAAAAATGTAGCAAGTTTTTACCAAAGTAAGAGGCAATTTATGTTATCTCTAGTTGTTATCACCACCGAGAAAAAAAAGCCACCCAGTGTCCAGTGCCTGCAAGGCATCGTATTGTACGCTAAAATAGCAAACATGACTGTCGGGGGGAAAACCCAAAAACAAAACGTTGCCCATGCGGAAGTCATTTTAAGGCAGCTGTTCGGTGGTAGGGACTTGAGAACCCCACCATTGAAGCCCCTAGCGCTTCCCCCGAGTCACAGAAAATGGGTGGCTGGCCACTCCACCAGCTCCACACCCTTCCTCTCGGCGGGTAGTGACTAGCGAGAACAATCCTGTCCAATGGCATCGTGGGCGATACCCCGGCCACCCTGCAGACAGCTTTTGCGGTGTTCATCTTAAAATGCCAGTGGCATCTTTTCTCTCTCCAACTTAATAAAGACCAGAGGATTTCGACACTCATTTCCTCTACCATGCAAACTCGGATGTTCTCACGTGGGCCGGAAGAAGATTTCCACCGAGTGGCTGGTGAGTTTTGTCTGTGGCTTTGACACAAATCCCATCAAAGAGTGTGAGTACTGTATGGCCGTATTGCAACGGGTGCGGCAAAAGAGCCACAGCTTTAAAAAGCGAAGACTGTCTATGTTGTCCAGTTGCTCAGCTCTCTAGGCTACTAGCAGTCTGTGAGCTGGAACTCACCCCAGAACGTAAGTAGGCAGAGTGTTCCTAAACAAAAGTTTGGCTGGCCCCTATTACTTGTAGTGCGTTGAGCTGGGTCTGGGCCCATAAAAAAGGTGAAGATATATTTCTAGTTCTCAAGTGCAAGAATGACATTTGTCACTCTTTGTAGTTGCCCAGGATGTGAACTTCTCCCTGCGCCTGGGGATTCCCTAACCTTAAGAGGCAAAGCCACTTCCCCATTAAAGACTGGAAGTGCCAGAGACCATCTTCCCAGCCTTTCTTGAGGTTGTGGGGGAGGGGCATAACTGAGGTTCCTCTGTAGCTAGCGACAAGAAGGAAGGGACAGTGCCAAAGTCAGCAGCCATGCGGGTGGCAGCCGCTTCTAGGGCAAAGTGCAGCATCGTCGGGTCCGTTGCAGGAGGCAGTCAGCAGACCAGTCTGCGGCATTGCTGTGGGGCTTGGGCCGGAATCCAGGCTACATCACCTCATCGCTGTCCTCCAGCCCTCCTGAGGATTCTTGCGGGCCACCCGCTTCGCTGTACATAAATGCCCCTTCTTCTCAGACCAGCCAGAGTCAGCTTCTGTTGACTGACATGAGGGCCTTGTCCCAGGGCTTCCTTCTTGGAGACCAGCTGTACCAACCAGCCATTGTTGTACGTGCAGCAGCATTGAGTTTGCGTGGACCCCCCACTCTCTCCAGACTCCGCTTGTCCAAACAACACACATTCAAGTGGAGGGCTTTCTGTGGTCATAAGATAAGCCAGTCACTCTCAAGGCGGATTTAACTAGTTACCCTTGGCTGCTGGTGCTAAGGGAATAAACCAGAAATGTGAGCAAATTTCATCACAGGTACATTTTCGCATGGATAAAACAGGGAATGTGTTACGGATAGTAGTTCCCCCCTTATACATGGTCTCACTTTCCATAGTTCCACTTGCCCACAGTTACTCGCAGGCAACTGTGGTTCAAAAATATTAGGTGGAAAATTTCAGAAATAAACAGTTCGTGAGTTTTCAATTGCATACTGTTCTGGGTAGAATGACAAAATGGTAAGCCATGCTGCTTCATCCCACCCAAAAGTGAATCATGCCTTTGTCCAGGGTATCCACCCTGTACACGAAACACACCCGTTAGACACTAGTGGCCATCTCGGTTGTCGGATGGACAGCCACAGCATCGCAGTGCTTGTGTTCAGGCAACCCTCATCTTATGTAATGATGGCCCCCAAGGCATGAGTGTGGTAATGCTGGCGATTCGGATATGCCAAAGAGAGGCTGTAGTGTTTCCTGTAAGCAAACAGGTATGTATACAGTACATATGCTTTATGTAAGAAAAACGGTAGTGTATATAGGGTCCAGGTCTATCCATGGTTGCAGGCATCCACTGAGGTTCTAGGAACGCATCCCCCAAAGAAGAGGAGAGGGCTGCTATACGTGTTTCTGACACCACAGGCAGGGAAGAGTTTTTATAATGACACTAAAAAATGAAATGCAGCCCTGGCTGGTGTAGCTCAGTGGACTGAGCGCGGGCTGTGAACCAAAGTGTCGCAGGTTCGATTCCCAGCCAGGGTACATGCCTGGGTTGCAGGCCATGGCCCCCAGCAACTGCACATTGATGTTTCTCTTTCTCTCTCTATTGCCTCCCTTCCCTCTCTAAGAATAAATAAATAAAATTTTTTAAAAATTGAAATGCACTAGAGCTTTGACCAAAAACAAAAAGTAAAATGAACCTCCATAATAATAGAATAAAACATTATTTTTTCTGTTGTATTTTTTTAATAGAGAAGAAACAGTTTCAATATTCAAGTTCTGTATTCAGTCTTCCCTCTTTGCCTTGCAGAAATCACACTGTGGTGAATACTTAAAATTCATCCATCGACTTTTCTTGACGCCATTGGACTTGACAATGAGACATTTTCAATGTGAGATGGAGCATTTTGTCTCAGTGAGCCAAGAACTGATTCTTTAACAGGCAGAGACAATATGGACTTCCATTGATAAAAACCAGGAAGGCAAGTTTTTCATACGATTCCCCCAGCGTGTTAAAAGTGGAAGTTGAATACTTTCTTACAAAACAAGAAGACAAAAACATCCTTAAGCCTTTCACTTCCACTACTGTTAACAGCCACGGATGCACCCCAAAACCAAAGCTCCGGGTCTCAGATGAAAGCAGGGGAGAGGGAAGAGAACCAGAGGAGAGGTCTCAGTGAAAGGCACCACCCTCTGACTTCACGCTGAATTCCTTTGCGTTCAGTCGTCCAGGGACTCTGTTACTCGGTGGAGAAGGAGAGCATCCCTCCACACCGCTGCAAAGAGTAGGGCCGTGGGTTCCACCTCCTCTCCCCCATGCCTTCCCTGACCTGGCTTCCACTGAAGTTGCTCTCACTAGCGTGTGAATGAATCCCCTACCGCTCTCCCTACCCGTCTGCGCTGCGTACAGCCGCTCCTTTCGTTTTCTGGAAACTCTGGCCTTCCTCGCACTCTGCTTTCTTCTACCTTTCTGGCCAGGCCTTCCTAGACGCTGCCGCTGGCTCCTGGCCCGCTCCGACCCCCATCTCCTGACACTGGTGTTCTATCATTGCCTCTTTCTCTTTCCACCCGCTCTCTCCAGGCGATCGCATCCATTTCCATGCCTTGAATGATCGATCACCAATAACCGGTACCCACCTCCCTCCCAAATTTCAAATCTCTGTCCCCAGTAAAGCGCCTGGACCCTTCCACCTGGAAATTCTGCTGTCACTTTCAATTTAATGCGTCTGAAACCGAAATAGTTACCCTCTTGCCCTCAGCTTCCTCTTTCTGCGTTCCTACAGCCAGTGTCCAGGAACCTGAAAATGAGCCTTCGCATGCCCTTCCCTCGTGCTCCACGTTCATTCACCGAATTCTACGGGTTCTGCCCCAGAGAATGTTCTTAAGCCAGGCCCTTCCTCTCCACCCCCACGGCCTCGGCCTCAGGGCAGCCTCGTTCACCTCTTGACCTCTGCCACGGCCCCTCGCGAACCCCGCGCGGCCTCCCGGTTATTCTCACACCAGATGACGTGTGCTGCTTGGGTAGCCAAGAGAGAAAAGCCCATCAGACCCGGGAGGCCAAGCAGATGGGAGCTGGAAAAAGGACAAAGACTTCTCCGGGGGTCAGGACCCTGGACAATTCTGAGGCTTGATACAGTTACGCTATCCGAGCCAGGCTTGCCTCTGCCGGCCGCCAGGCCAGGCCCCAGCGGGCCCGCGGTCTGCACACGGCCGCCCGCCCCCGCCCGCTGCGGACTCCAGGGAAGCTGCTCTGTACTTGGTTGGGGCTGTGTACTTAGTTGCCCTAAACACCACTTTGGTTCCGGCACTTTCTGGCCCCCAATCTTTGGTGACTCCCCATTATCTGGAGTACACAGCATGCAGTTTCTATCCCCACCCTCCAGCACTCCAGGACCCCCATAATCCCTCACAGCCTTTCTCTCCAGTGCATCTCCACTTACTTGCCCAAATCACTGTCTCCTCGGCCACACGGAACTGCTGATCTCGGTTTTCCAGCCGTGACGTTGTGCCGACACCTTTTCTCCTCCCGAAATCCCGTCCTGCAATTCCTCAGACCTGTTTGTTTAGACTGTTCACTTAGTCGTTGGACTAATGCTGAGAGCCAGCCGTGGGCCAACTAGATTCCAGGGAAGGAGTCAGCTTTCTCCCCCTGAGGAGTGCCTAATCCACGGGGAAAGATGGATGGAGAAGGACAGGGAATTTACACTACAATGCGACCCATTCTGCAGTGGTGCTACCGGATGATGTCCTGAGGGCATCCTTCAGGGAATCCAAACAAAGGTCCTCAGACTCAGCTTAGAGTCCAGGGAGCCTTTACGGGCCTAGGGGGCATCTTCATTCTGACTGTGTGACCACATTGCTGAGCACCTACTGTTTGCATGAGCCACAGAAGGGACCTGACGGCAGCTGGGCCAGGGACAGTCTGAGTCTGAGGGAGGGGGTGGAAGGAGGTGAGGAGGGGCTCTCTGGTCTCCTCCAAGGAGCGTGATGAGTGCTCTGCTGCCCCGGAAAATGCACACTCACACAAAAGAAGAAATCGGCCCTGTTTATGATCCTCATGGTAAGATTCCGAGAGGTGAACGGCGCCCCCATACCATAGGGCTGCGGTAGAACGCAGGGAGGACACACCAGGCAGTCCCGGGTACTCCCTTGGGTCCGAGGCCAAACTCTGCCTTAAACATATCCCGTTCCGTTACGGTGAAGGCGGCGCCCTTCCTCGTGTCGCACGCCCTGGTTCATGCTCTCCGAAAACTGGAACTGATCGCCGCGGGCGCCTCTTCAGGGTATTTGCAGAGCAAAATGGGCAACTGAGCCTACAAAGTTAGTGACACAAAAAGAGCCCCAAATTCACTCTCTCAGTTCATGTTTCCTTTTCATGGGAATTTGGTGGAAACGAGACCCTTTAGAAGCACCCGTGAAAGCAATGACAATCAGCTAGGGCTCTGTACAGTCCAGTATTTTAATTTCTGGGAGGGCAGGGCTACTGATGTTGCCAAGAAAAATTAAAAAATCAGAAGCTCATCACTTCGGGTAGTTATGAGTGTGAAACTCCCTGATGTGTCTATATCTTTTACTGGCAGAGCGCTATATAGGCTAGATCGTGTGGTGGGATTCGCTTTTGTTAATGACAAAAAAAAATAGGCACATTAACTTCCTTGGGTGGATATGTTTGAATACTGCTCTAAAAATTATTGCTGGGCCATCACACTAGAATGTATGTCACTAAAAAATCTCAGCTTTTGTTGGTGGCTTACTTTATGGTCACACAGCTCATGGATTTAGGGACTTGTGCCTCGCCACCTTTCCACTTCCCAGTTCAGCTTTTCCTACTTTACATAAGCCACTTAGGTCCCCTGCCCCTGCCCTTCCTCGGTGGTGGCGACGGAGGGTTTCTGGTCATTCCTTCTCCTCCTGTAGCTTTGAAATGATGGCAATGTGGTTTTTCATTCACATGTCTTTCAAGATGTTTGTTTGTGCTAAAGAACTCACACAGAGATTTATTTTTCCCTCCCGGGGGATTAGTATTTTAGTAAGAGCCGAATAATAAGACGAGATTAGAACAGCCTGTCAGAAATGCAGGGCTGCGTGTCTTCTCATAACTGCCTCAGGCTGATGAGGATCGAACTTTCTTGTTGTTGTCCAAAGTGAACACAGGTGCTTTTTCTCTGCCTGGATGCCGGAAGGGGTGTCAAGGGGGAAATGACCTGGGGGTGCTGTATAAAATGTAAATTCTAATTTTCTAGATAAAAGGAAGACGGGGGGGGGGGGCGCAAAGAGAGATGGGTGGGCCTCCAGTTCCGTTTCAAATGTCTCTGACATGTGTATGGATCTAGCTCTTTTTTGAGCATTTGAGGCGACGACCTACATACTCAGAGATGCAGCAAATGCAGCCACTGTTTCAGGGAATTGCAGGGTCCATAGGCCTCAGGTTAAAGAGAGCCTGTGAGATCACCAAAGTGTTCTCCCCCTCCTCCTGTTTCAACCTCAATCCAGGAGCGAAGATAAGTGGAGAAACTTGGGTAGCGACTCTGCGTGGGATGGCCAGGGAAGGACTCGTCGGGCGAAGGTGGCCCTCGAGCTGATCACTGACTACGAGAGGGAACCAGCTGTGCAGCGGTGGGGGAAGCATCTGAGGAAGAAGAGAGGACATCCGTGATGGTTGAACTCCTGTGTCAAGTTGACTAGGTCATGATATATTAGTCGCCCAGATACTTGGTGAAAACATTCTTTCTAGGTGTGTCTGGGAAGGTGCTAGCATCTGCGTCTGTAGGTTGAATGCAGTGCACCGCCCTCCCCCCCGCCCCCCCTCCCGTGCAGGGGGGCTTCGCCCAGTCCACTGAGAGCCTGGATAGAACGGAACGGTGGAGGGAGGGCGGGTCCTCTCTGTTCGGCCACCTGAGCGAGGCCATTGGTGCTCTCTTGCTCTTGGACCGGGATTCACGCCATCGGCCTTCCTGGTTCTCAGGCCTGTGGAGTCGGACAGCGGGGCTTCTCACCTTCCGCAGGCACGGAGCCAATTCCCGGTGATAAATCTCTCCACGCACGTGAACACAAACACGCTGTTGGTTCTCTCCGCAGACCCCTGATGAACACAGGCACGTGAGAGGGAAGGGGAGAAGGTCAGAGTTGGTGGAGTGAAATGGGGGAAGTTGAAAGTGAAAGCAATTGGGCAGCAGGCGAGACGGGAACCAGACCGTCTAGAGCTTCGTAAGTCAGAGTAAGGAGTTCAGATTTTTGCTAAGTGTGGTGGGAAGCCACTGCTGAGTTGAAGCAGGCTGATTCATATCACGGTCTGATTCATATTTTGAAAAGCTCACTTTAGCTTTTGTGTGGAAAGCAGTTTGCAGAGAGGCAAGATTAGAAGCTAGGAAACAAGTTGGGCTGTAATTGTAGTGGTCCAGGAGAGGGGCGGTGAGCACTTGAATGAGGGTAATGATAGTGGAAAGGCTCGGGATAACTTTTGAAGTCATAGCTGGATGTTAGCGGGGAAGGAGAGAGAGAAATGGAAGATAACCCATAGATTTCTGGCCTAAGCAAGTGCGTGGACGGTGACACCGGCCCACTGATGGGGAAACTAAAGCGGAGCCATTTGGGAGGTCAGAGGGGTGAACTGGGAATACTGCTTGGCCCTGTTAGGTTAGAAATATTTACCCGCCGCCCAAATGCAGACAGCAAATAAATACTTTGGTACATGCATCTAGCATTCCAGAGGGAGACTAGGCTAAAGATTTGGAAATCATTAACATTTGGGTGCCATTTGAAGCCTTGGACTAGATCAGACTCCTGTGTGTCCTGGCTTCATAATCATATGGCCCATCGACGTCTTGAATCTCCTTACTTGGTTCAGTGCATTTTTACTTACCTTCCGCTTCGGAAATAGTACAACTTAACTCCAAAATCATGGCAAATATTTATTGAAAGAGGTAATTACATTCTGCGCAATACAGGATTTTAAATGATCAAACAAGTTAAAAGAAGCCACAGATCTATTGCGTTAAAATATTTCACTATCAGTTTGAATTCAAATAAAGCAGCAGCTTGTTGGCAGACTGGTTGGTTCAGTGAAAAATGAATTAGCAGAAACATTTTTATCCAGAATTTATCGTAGCTGATGCAACCTCCTCTTTAAGAGAAGGCTGTAAATTAAAAGACCAATCGTTTCTTCATCACACAGAAGGGGGAGAAAAGCTTGTAATGTAAAATCCCTTTTACTGAGTTGTTAAACCGGGCAGTAAAATTCCTTAGGCCACTGGGCTTTATACACACGTGCATGCGCACGCGCGCGCGCACACACACACACACACACACACACACATTTCCAGTTTTATTAGACAAACAGCAAGCGGGTGGCCTGCTGCGGAAGGAAAGTAGGTCTGAAGGGAACCGTGAGATGCAAAGGAACAACCCCGTGCATTTCACGGTGGCGCACTTCCAGGACAGTGAGAGAGGCAAAGGCAGAAACTGATGTTAACTGCTAACATTTTCAGCAGGAAAAAAAAAAAAGCTCATCTAGGTACTGCAGATAAAATGAGGTAGCAACGACTGGTCAATAATTCCTTTCATGAAAGTACGTCTGTCTTGTCTATGAAACTCTCACTGGCTACATAAGATAATTCCAACCATCATGCTCCAGATGCTGTTCTGCCTGAGAGTCTTTTCTGAGGAGGAAGCAACAGCTGTGCCTTTCCCCCCGAGCCTGTCCATGTCCAGCAAACTCTCTGCTACCAGTACAGTAGGCAGCCAGAGCACCGTCTAACCTCTTGGAGCTTCAGTTCCTGATCAGTAAGATGAAGCAGGTGATTGTTGGAGAATCCCCAGGGCCTCTGAAATCAAAATTCCAAGACTTGCCGAGGCAGACTCAATAAAAAGAAGAAAATAAATTCTAAGATAATGTGAGACCACATTCTTCTCTTATGCTTAGACATAGCTGTGATTGGCCACTTGGAAAACCTTTTGACTTTGACCCCCTTTCTTGATGCCCCAAATTAAACGATCTTTCCTTTGGTATTCCATTGAGTTTTTAAAGTAGGAAACATCATTTTTTTCAATTAAAGTCATCATGTCTAGTAACTACAACAGACAAATCCATCTCTCAAACATGATCTCAGATGAACAATTTGATGAAAATACAAATGATGGATCCTTTTGCACTGCTGAGATTACTGAGGTATGGTAGAAGACTACCCTTAATGTAAAGCCTTGCCCTGATGCTGTGCTGGTAAACAAGACACCACTGGTCAAAGCCAGGGGTTGTACTCTGTCAGTAAGAAAACCTTCTTCCTGCAGACCTACAACCAATCTGCGAGGCCTTTGCAGGGGCTGATGCCACACCAATGGTCGGCAGAAGATGAGCGGAGGAAAAGTCTTTGGCTGCGGATTGCCCACTCAAGACCAAGTCTCCCTTACCGTGTCTTCCTTAGTTCAGCTAATTCTTTACATTTGGGGAAACATCAACTGAACACCACCCTCTGTCACCACTAAATGTTGACCCAATTACATGTCAACTCAAATTGGACACATGCCAAGGGGTACAGTGCGGAGCTTTCGTATTTTTCAGGATTTGGGTAGTGGTAACATAGGAAACACTCCTGATAGTGTTATTATTCTTTTTTAAACCACTACAGTTACTCCACTATTGCACACCAAGCGACTCGCACAGTAGCTGGTATGCAGTAGGCACATTAAATGTATTAAAAACCGAGTGAATGAGTGAAAAGACATCCTTGCAGCATGTGAAGAACTTCATGTGGTTTGCAGGTAGAGAGGACTGCATTTCACTTAAAAATGTCTTCAAAATTTCACAAACAGGCTCACCTCATGAAAATTAAAACAGCAATGAGATACCACTACACGCCTATGAGAATGGCCAAAATCTAGAACCCCGACAACACCGAATGCTGATGAGGCTGTGGAACAACAGGCATTCTCATTCACTGTTGGTGGGGCTGCAAAAATGGCACAGCCGCTGTGGGAGAGAGGCTGGCAGTTTCTTACAAAACTAAACATGCTCTTACCATATGATCCAGCAATTGCGCTCCTTGGTGTTTACCCAAGGGAGTTAAAAACTTATGTCCACACACACACAAAAAAATCGCACACAGATGCCTATAGCAGCTTTATTCATAATAACCACAAACTGGAAGTAGCCAATTTGTCCTTCAGTAGGTGAGTGGAGAAATACACTGTGGTCCATTCAGACAAAGGATGATATTCGGTGCCAAAAAGGAATGAGCTATTAAAACACAAAAAGACATGGAGAAAACTTAAATGCATATTACTAAGTGAAAGAAACCAGTCTGCAAAGGCCACATACTGTACAGTTCCAGCTCCATGACGTTCTGGAAAAGGCAAAACTATGGAGACAGTAAAAAGATCAGTGGTTGCCGGGGGCTGGGGTGGTGGAGGGATGAACAGGTAGAGCAAGAGGATTCTTAGGGCAGTGAAACTACTCTGTAGGACACATGGTGATAGACACATGTCATTAGTGACACACTTGTCCAAACCGAAGAATGTACACCACCAAGAGCGAACCCTACCGTCAAGAACGGGCTTTGGGTGATAACAACCGGCCGACTCGGGCTCAGGCGCTGACACCAGCGCGCGGCTCTGGTGGGGGATGTTGATGGCGGGAAGGCTGTGGACGTGCGGGGCAGAGGGTATGTGGGCAGTCTCTGAACCTTCCTTTCCATTTTGCTGTGAACTCTAAACTGATTTCAAAAACAATTTTGAAAAAAAAAAGTAATAATACTCAGAAAAAAGTAATGAGGGGAAATGCTTCCTGTACTCCCTTTTCCTAGCTAAAACCAGGAGCCCTGTACAGGCACACTTTCCCCACAACAGGCGGAAACTTCAATTAGACTATTGTTACAGAAAGAAAAGCCTTTCGGCCCTCACCAGCGAGGCTCAGCGGCTGGGCTGGGCGTGTCCTGCAGAGCAAAGGGTCTCCAGTTCAGTTCCCTCTGGGGCACATGCCAGGTTGCAGGTTCAGTCCGCAGTTGGAGGGCATGGTGCTAGAGGCAACCAATGGATGTTTCTCTCCCACGTCAACGTTTCTCTCCTTCTCTTTCTCTCTCCCTCCCTCCCTCTCTAAAAAGAAACAAATACATAAAATCACATAACATCTTTAAAACTACACAACAACAAAGAAAACATTTCCCAAACTGGAAAACGTTTCCCATTTCTCAGTAGTTCCCTCCCCATCCACAAGGTAAGTTCGAGGGGCCCCTCTTCCTTCTCCAGGGTGCTGTGGCCTTTACAGATCCTCGCCTGGTGTAAATGCCCCACCCCACCCCCCACCCTGCTGCGCTCATCTGACCTTCCCTTCCTCACACTGTTCCCACTGGATTCTGGCATTTTCTCTTTATTCATTCCTTTAGACTTGAGGCTTCCAGCTGGGGGATTCCAATGCCCATCTTTATTCAGGCAGGTACTTGATCAACAGTATCTCATCCATGACTTTCTCTATTTTATCGATAAAGAAAAGGAGACCGAGAGATGTCGGTCCCACAGGAAGTAGGCGGCCGTGAGAAGCCAAGAGATCCGTTCTGCTCCCAAGCCTGTCCCCTTTCCTTTTGACGGCTTTACCTCCACTCCGCAGTCTCCCGGAGTGGATTATGTGCCCGCCTCTCCTTAAATGGAGTCCTGGCCAGGAAATAAACTCAACGACTCAGAGGCGTAGCAGGGAGCACGATCTCCAGGGGCCTGGGGGTGACTGCACCACACAGGGCTCTTTCAGCAAACACGAAATGGCCCCCTACTTGCTATGACGTTTAAAGCTGTGAATCTGGGTCTTTTTCTACCTTCTCCTTCATTACCAGCCATCGTGTTGATTTCTAGATGCCTCTTGATCTCCTTGGAATCAGCTGTTTCTAATCTTCTATGGGATGGGCTAAGAGACTCCGTAAGCAGGTTTGTTATGACCGTGTGTAACCCGGGGGAAGACAGTTGCTGAATGACAGAGTTAGAAAGTGAAAACAGAATGCGTTAGCAAGTGAGATCTGTGCCGTTCACTTTAGCTTCTCCGAGGCCTTTTCCTTTGAGCCGTGTTCTCTGTGACTGACATGATTGGAAAAATGACCTCTGGGTAGATGAGTTATTGCTGCAAAAAAGGCATTGTTTCCCTTAAAATGAATAAGAATGGCAGCTAATACTGCATTCTGTCTTCTTTGTAGAATGGATTCTTTGTTTAAAAATAAGCAAACAAAAAACCCAACAATATAAAAAGGTGGAGCAACACACTATAACAAAGAAGATGTAAACTGAGTCACATTATATGAATAGCTAAGTTGATAGAAAAATAAATGTTGTTTACTCATAACACTGAAAAGTCAATAAACAGCAAATGAACTTCAGAGTAGCAGGGCCAATATTAATTTAGACGTCCTTTATAATGACAAAACAAGCCCCAAGCAAAACAAAGCAGTATCAGTAAGCACAATGCCTAGAAGGGTTACCTATACAAATAACAGATTGGTATATAAATAGATTTGTAAAACTTACGAGATATCAATGGCTCATGAATGGAGAGGGTGGGGAAGAGATGACTTTATTAAGAGTAGGTTCCATTATTTAAAAATTTTGTAGTTTAGGCCCTGGCTGGTTAGCTCAGTAGGTTAGAATGTTGTCCCAATATAGTAAGGTTGTAAGTTTGGTCCCCGGTCAGGGCACGCACGAGAATCAACCAATGAATGCATAAGTAAGAGGAACAACAAATCGATGATATTCTCTCTCTCTCTCTCTCTCCCTCTTCTTCTCTCTCTAAAAATTAATAAATCAAAATTTTAAAAATCTGTAGTTTAAAGTATAGTTAGACATTTGAAAATGGAAACTTCTGGTAAAATATTTAGAACAAGAAAGTGGGAAAAAAATTCCTAAAAGTTCAGATGTTTACACTCTTGGTAATTGTTCAATAAATAATTAATAAACAAAATGTTTTTTAAATGATTTAGTGCCATTCATCTGGTTTAATGCTGCCCATTCTTTACCCACCTCCCGACAAATACGTCTTTCACCCCTACCCTTCAGAACTCCGTAAGGCTCTTTGCAGGTGGCCACATTTTAGTGTAGGATATAAGCAGCTCCTTATCTTTCAGGCACTGTCCTGGATGCTAACCCCTACTCTGTATAACCAGAGAGGTTAAGCAGGTCTTATCTTGTATGCCAACTCCTAGCCTTCGATCGCGCCTTCCTGGAGTGGCGCATTTAGGAAGTTCCCGGGCTCACATTTGTGCTCAGCAGGAAGGAATGGAGTGTGGTTGATTAATGACATCTTTCATGCGCAAGACAGAAGTGACGGAAATATTTGTGCCAAAAAATCACCACCTGACCCCTGCATGCTGCCTGCATGGGGAGAGGTCAGGTTCACGCTCACCTTCTTTCTTTCTTTCTTCTGTCTGTGAGAAAGGTCAGCCACTGCCATCCAGTACCTGCCCATGCAATATGCAAGTATTTTGTGTCTGTATTTGAAGAGGATGGTGTTTCTTGGCCACTTAGTGGGTGGAGTATATAAAATACGGACACCGTTCAAGGGGTCTAAAGAGTATTTAACACAAATATACTTTTCATATCACACACATAGAGAAAAGAAAATCTGTTTCCATGAAAGCTTTCTCCATTTCTCAACCTAGCTCCTGATAGAGTCAGAACCTCTTGTTCTGAACATTGCTTAAAAAAATTAAGTCAAAGAGAGCCATTTCAACCAGATTATGAAATGGTGAGAGACTGAAAAATTTGGCCAACAGGAAATGTTATGATTGGTGGCATAGTAACTAATTATCCATATAATTCCATAAACTTGGAGGTACATTGGACTGAAACTAAATGGGAGGGGAGCAACTGTTTAGAAGGAGTCAGAGGAGGAAAGAAAGAGAAGAAGGAATATTTTATAGTCACATGCTGCTTAAGGACGGGGATGCATTCTGAGAAAGGCATCATTAGCAGATACCAGAGTTGTACAAACATTGCAGAGTGTACTTCCACCAGCCAAATGGTAGAGCCTATCACACACCTAGGCTCTGTGGTACACCACTGTCACATATGTGGTCTGTCATTGACCCAAACGTCCTGATGCGGCCCATGACTATATCTAGGTACTCAGTCATTCAAGGAATGTTGGGCTCCTGAGCTTACTTCCGCCTAGTTTGGATCGGTGCGCCCATGTACCTGGGCCGTGCTGGGAGAACTACCAGCTAGTGGCTTCTCTGGTTTAAAAAAAAAGGTTAGCTTAAACAAGGTGCTTCCAGATTGAAATCTCCTCCTATCTTCTTGTCTGGCGATCCTGTTCATGCTTTTTTTACATGCGGGTAAATGGCAGTCCCTCTAGAAATCTAGCAAGCTTTTCCCAATGTCCACCATCACCGTACTGTTTGATACTAAGAAAAGTGTAAAATAACTATAGAAGCATATATGTAATTAAGAAAGAATTAAAGTCTTTCAGAACAGGGTCTCTGTCTTCACCTTTGTAAGACTTAAGGGATTTTTATTAAAGGTGCATGAAAGCTGAATGAATAAGTAAAAACAAAAGGAACATTGAGGTCATCTGCTTCCCCTTGCTGGCAGGCCTGCACTGCCCAGGACAGCGGCCACTGCCTCTGTGCGGCCCACAGCACTGGGGCAGTGGCTAGTCTAGACCTGGGTGTGCCCTAAGTGTAAAATACACATTGGGTTGGAAGGCTTAGAATGAAAAGAGCATGAGAACTATGCCATTACTAAATTTGTCTATTGATCACATGTCGAAATGATAAAACTTGGGATAGACTGGGTTAAATAAAACATAGTACTAAAAATTGATTTTACCTGTTTCTTTTTACCTTTCTAGTGTGGCTACTAGAAAATTTAAAATTGCCCATTAGATAGAACAGCACTGCTCTATTCACGGAAACAGAGGTACGTAGTCTATGTTAATTCATGTTTTGAGTTCATGAAATCCCCTCTCTCTGTCTAAAAGCACTAAGATGATGTCAGCGTCTATACCAGGGAGTCAAACTCCTCTCTCCAGGTGCAGAGAGAACACATTATAGGTGTTGAGAGCTAAGTGTTCTCTATCACAACCATTCAACTCTGTTTTTATACAGCCAAGACCTAAAAGAATGAGTGTGCAGTGTTACAATAAAACGTGACTTACAAAAGCGGGTGGCCATGCCATCGGTCACTGGGAATGTCTGCGTACATAGTAACTGCATGGCGAAAATACCCCGTAAGATGAGAAAACTTGGCACAAGTCGTCAACTTGTTCCTGTCCAAAAATCGGCATGGTCTTATTTTGTAATTATTGAACTAGTTTGGCATAGGGGTAGCAGTAGACCTAAAGTCATGAAACATCTGCATTAAAGATGATTTATTTTAATATAAAATGACTTTTCAAGCACAGGTATGCTACATTTATTACTGCTTCACGCAGCACTAATTTGTTATAAAACCGCTTTTCTCTGAGATGACTTCGTAGTCATAATTTTAAAGGAAAACTCCATGTCTCCACACACAAGCCGTCAGAGTCTATTGCAATGTCTGTTTTCTTCATGCTCTGAGCAGACCATGTGCTCTCAGCCAATGAGAGGGGATGTGACAGACTGTGCCATGTGCTCCTGTCCAATGAGCATTGCTGTACTATAAAGCACCCACAGTTGACCTTGAACAATGTGGTTTGAACTCCATGGTCCCATTATGTAAAGATTTTTTCAATAAACACTTAAATGTATTTTCTCTTCCTTATGATTTTCTTAATAACGTTTTCTTTTCTCCAGCTTACATCATTGTAAGAATACAGCATATACTACCTACAACATAAAAAATATGTGTTCATTGACTGTTTATGTTATAGGTAAGGCTTCTGATCCACTAATAAGGCTACTTGTTCAGTGCTGGGGGAGTCAAAAGTTACTTGCGGATTTTCGACTGCACTGGGTTGGCGCCCCGACTTCGGTGCTGATCACGGGTCTGCTGCGCTCTCAGCCCTTCAGCTTTCTGCTGTGCCGCTTAACCAGCTGTTGCCATGCGGGGTTTGGTTGGTGATGGCCTCTCTTTCCACACTCATTTTGTGTTACGGTTAACAGTTTTGACCCATTGATGGCTGACAAAGGTGCACCTGGGATAAAGCTGGACCTGACTTCAAGGGAACAGTATCACAAGGGATTTTAAATGTCAGTTTTAGAGGGGTCTGAGACACCTTCATGGAAACAGCCAAGGCGCCCTGACTGCTGAAGGCCAACGGATCGGGCATCATCCCACAGAGCAAGGGAAGGGTTGCCAGTACAATTCCTGTTAGGGGGACACGCCTGGGTTGCGGCTCTGTCTCAGGTCAGGGCGTGTAAAAGAGGCAACCAATTCGTGTCTCTCTCCCTCCCTTCTCCTCTCTCTAAAAATGAATAAATGGAATCTTTAAAAGAAAAGACTTGGACAGAACAGACGTGAGGTTGGCAGCGTGGCGGCATGCAACACCACAGGGACGGAGCTTCCACAGTCCGCCCAGGACTGGTGTGAGTAGCAGTCCCCCTTCTAGAAAAGCAACCCCCGTGATAAATAAGTTTATGAGGAAGATACTAATTCAAAGTAGATTTACAAAGTTTTTTTGAGTTGGTTTTGACAAATAAGACAGATTTGGATCTGCTTTAATACATCTATTTTTAATTGTAGTATAACTTACATGCTTCATTAATTATACATTCAACTACCTGAATGACTTGAAAACAGTTTATTTTCCAAAGTGGGGGTAACGTTTCCGTCTGAAACATTTTTGAACCATTCATTTCCATGCCAAATCCTGTCATACCAGAGTCATCTCTGAGCCCGTCTCGGACCAAATCATGACACATTGAAAATCGGAAGTGTCTGAATTAGCGCACCCACCAGCTCAACAATGGTGTCAGTCATCTTTTTAAAAGTTATTTTTCTGTTTAAGAGAGATAATAAAATTGTGTCCTTTTAAGTTAGGGTTTAAAATTGGAAAGGGACATGTGATCCCTTTAGAGAAGATAGTCTGTTTCGGAGAGCACTCCGCATTCCATTCTGACTTAGAGATGGTTACCAAAGAGACAGCTCAACTCCATCAGTAGGCTTCTAGGATTAGGAACCTAGAGGGCTCTCAGGAAATATTTGTGGAAAGAAAAAGAAAGGAGTGAAAGAAGGAAGAAAAGAAGGGGGAGGGGTGGGAGGAAGGACAGATTTTTTCCTATTAGGAAAGAACATTATGGCGGTTAATAGTATGTATCCACTTGGCTAGGCCACAGTACTCAGCTCTTTGATGAAACATTATGTCAGATATTTCTGTGAAAATATTTTTCAGGCAAGACTGATATTTAAATTGGCAGACTTCGAGTAAAGCAGATTACTCTTCGTGATGCAGTGGGCCTCTCCAAATCAGTTGACGGCAATAACTGAAAAGACGGCCCCACGAAGGAAGAGAATTCTGCCGGAAGACTGCCTGGGGAGTCAGACTTCTGCACCAACTCCTCCTTGGGTTCCCTCTCCTGCCGTACTACAGTTCTCTCTCCCAGCCCACAGCCACGGTCTCCTGGGGAGCTCCTGTTCATCACCCGGAGGAGGAGAAAGCTCGGGCCTGCTTTGCAACGCTTCTGCATCTGAGCTGGTTGCATCCCTGTGACTCCGGGGGAGAACTGAGGACTTTGGGGAAAGCTATGGTGCTCATCAGATAGAGCAGCCAGAGGCTTTGACTGGAAGCATAAAGACCCCAATGACTGAAAGAGAAATTCTGTCTAAGGCTTTCAGAATAAAACAAAGATTAACAATGATGGATAGGAATTAAAAATGGGTGAGAAATGTAGCGAATGTACTCAGGCATTTATTTTCTTTCGTAATTTGCTCTGTGGGGCTATCTTCTTTGCTCTTGAACGTTTGTTATCTGTATTAATAAAGAGATTTCTTCTTTGTAAAAGAGAAATTACAAATAGATTGTAGAATAAATTAATCTTTCAGGTAATCATACCTTTGGGAGATCTGGGTTCTTTAGACTGTAAAGCTCTAATGTAAGAATCGTCACTTTCTTGGCAGCCAGTACCCTAATCATCTACAAAGTACTAAGAGAAACTGAACAACCTTTTGAGTGCCGATCTTGCAAACTCAACCCCACAAAGAGAAGAGAATATCAGAGAACCAACACATAGTAAAATTTCCACCTCTGCGTGAACTTCCAACGCGGTGCTGGGCCTCTATCACCAATCGTTACAACAAAGTGGCACTCAAGGAACCACGTCTAGCCTTGGGAACGTTTACAGGTACAGGGACTCCTTATAACATTCTTCAAATTCCCAGCTTCCCTAACGAATGGTAGCCATAATTTAGTATTTGATGTAAACACAGATAATGACAAGTAGTTACTAAGACTTGGCAATTTGTTTTAAATGAATGTGCATATTATTACTGAAACAACTGTGCACTCTTGGGAACAGCAGCACAGACACGTGTGAGCTCCGTGATGGATTTAGTCTGGGTGGCTACCTGCATTCATAGGCCCTTTGTGGTCATTCTTCAGTGGCTGCAGGGCCCCTCTGCCTGTGATTTTTCTTTTTTCTTTTTAGATTTTACTTATTTATTTTTAGAGGGGGGGAGGGAGGGAGAAACAGTGGGAGAGAAACATCACTGTGTGGTTGCCTCTCATGCACCACCCACTGGGGACCTGTCCCGCAACCCAAGCATGTGCCCTGACTGGGAATTGAACTGGTGACCCTTTGGTTCGCAGGCTAGCACTCAATCCACTGAGCCACACCAACCAGGGCCTCTGCCACTGATGTCATTAATGGGGTGTGAAGCCTCTCAGTAACCTATATGCTTTTAAGGTCTCTTTGTTTTAATCAGAGCGAATCTGAGACCCTCCCTCTGGACCCCCAGTTACTTATCACACCTTCCACTGATGCTCTCGGTAGCTTCCTCACTGGACTCACTGTCTCTGCTCACCCTCACTTCCTCTCTCCATTCCAATGCACCCTCTACTTCACGGCCAGGGATACGTTTCAGAAAGTCTGTAGCTGACGCAGCCGCTTCCCCACTCACACCTGTTCATGGCTCCTCATGTCTGAGGGCAGTGGTTCTCATACTGGAGCATGCATCAGCCTCATTTGGAGAACTCATTAAAGCAAGGATTATGGGGCCCCATTCCCAGGGTTTCTGTCTCAGGAAGTCTGAGGCCGGGGCTAACAAGCTGCATTTCTAACAAGTTTCCAGGTGAGGGTGATGGGGCCGGTCAGGGGACCACACTTGGAGAACTGCTGTCCTAGAGTGTGAAACCCAGACTTCTCAGAACGAAGCAGGCCCTGCATGGTCTGGACGCTGACATCTGTCCAGTTTTGTCTCCTGCCTCGTTTGCCTTTTACTCACTTGTCAAACTCCTACCACCCTAAATGAAGCTTAAACATCACCCCCCTCTCAGAGTGCCCACTGACTTTGGACACATCCTTTGGAGTCATTACTATACACACACACATGCTGCACACACTAGATTGTGTGCCCTGTGAAGATGAGGGTCTGGTCATCAATCTTAGTGTTTCCAGCACAAGATAGTAGGTGCTCACTAAGTATTTCTGCATGCTTTTACATCAGTAGAAAGAGCAGATCCAAATCAGAAAGGAAGAAGTAAAACTGTCATTGTTCATGGTTGGTATGATACTATATATAGGAAGAATCCTAAAGATTCCATCAAAAAAAAGAATTATTAGAACTAATAAATGAACTCAGTAAAGTAGCAGAAATAAATATTCAGAAATTAGTTACATTTTTATACACCAATAACAAGCTATCAGGAAGAGAAATTAAAGAAGACATTCTCATTTATAATTGTATCAATAAGAATAAAATACGTAAAAATAAATTTAACCAAGGAAGTAAAAGACCTGTGCTCAGAAAATAATAAGATACTGGAGAAAGAAACTGAAAAAGATACAAATTAATGGAAGGATAAACTGTGCTTATGGATAGGAAGAATTAACATTATTAAACGTCTATACTACCCAAAGCAATCCCTATCAAAATACCAATGGCATTTTTCACAGAACTAGAATGACTAATCATAAAATTGATATGGAACCACCAAAAACTCCAAATACCTAAGGCAATCCTGAGAAAGAAGAACAAAGCTGTAGGTATCATGCTACCTGATATCGAGTTATACTGCAAGACTATAGTAACTAAAACAGCATGGCATTAGCACAAAAACAGACATACAGACCAAGGAATAGAATAGAGGGCCCAGAAATAAACTCATGCATATATGGTCAATTAGTCTATGGTGAAGGAGGCAAGAATATACAATGGGGTTAAGACAATCTCTTCAATAAATGATGTTGGAATAACTGCACAGCTATGTGCAAAAGAATGAAACCGGATCACTTTCTTACACCATATGCAACTGCATGACTTTTAAAAGACTCTGCCCTTAAGGCAGTTAGAAACCCTGCACCCTAATGGCTCACGTCACTCCATTGAGGTTGTTCACAGTGATTCAGAGTTCAAGATGCTGCCTGCAGCAAAGAAAGAAAAGTCATTAACATTGTGCAGCTATTTGTGATTCTAAAGAAAAAGGATATATATATATATATTTATATATATATTTATATATATATATATAAATGCATGCAAGTAAAAGAAAGAAACATATGAAATCTTTACTGTCATCTAAGACTGACTAGATTGACCAAAAGTCTGTGTTATGTTTGAAATTCTGCATGGTTCCGTGAAAATCAGAGATGGTTCCACATTCATCCCAGCAATGCAGCATCTAAGCAAGGACAACTGTATTTCAGGGATCCCTTCCATACACCTTTCATGAATTTCCCCCAAATAGACTAACTCTTAAGTACCACTGCTGAGAACATGGCTGAGTATTCCCAAATAACAAAATAATTGGGATATGGTGATATGAGATGGAGGGGCTTTATAAATTTTTGAGATTCTGCATAGCCCATAGGTTGAAGAGAAAAAAGGGAGTCCATTAGAACATCTGATATGACTGCAAATAAAAAGCGGACTTTATGGGTTGTAGGACTATTTGTCGTATAAGTTGCCTCTGGAGAGACACCTGCATAAATGAAAAGCAGCACCTTCAAATGTAAACCAGATGGTGTACACAGAGTCTATCAGTCTATTACTGGCTCCTACCTGAGTCTATTCTGGTTGATTACTCGTTGACTATGGAGGATTTTTGTATTATGGCTCCAAGGATAGCTACACCTGGTCTATTATCTTTATAACCTGTCAATTCCCCCTCATTCCTCCTTTCTTTGTTCCTTCATTCCTTTCTTCCCTCTGACCCACTTGCCTTTATATATTCATACACGCACATGCAGATTTTACATACATGTATGTATAGACATTCATACATTCTCCTATTTCTCAGTGACTTCTCTTGCCATTCATAAATCAATTTGTTAAATGATACCTCCTCATGCTCTGATAATAGCTACCAAATTTTGCTCAAAACTATCTGTTCTCAGATACTGCTTATCGGAACATATTTAGCTTTAAAAATGTTCCTCAGACATTTTGTCTATTCATTCATTCAATAAATAATTGAGTGTCATAGGTTCTGGTGATACAGCAGTCAATAAAATAAATGTGATTTCTGATCTCATTGAGCTCACAGCATTGTGGGGGAGACTGTCAGTAAACAAATAATCTCATAAATAAGTGTACAATTACCACGTAGAAGTGCCTTGAAAGAAACGTGTTTCTTACTGGATATTAAGCATGAGGGATCCAATTTAAATGAAGAAAATATGAAAGATTCCATCACTGATTCCAATTCGTCATGCTTTCCTGTCTCTCAGCCGTTTGTTACATGAGTGTTGCAGTTCCTCCCACAAAAGGAACAGAGTACACTTCTTGCCTGTAATCTCCAGCTTTGGCCTGGTGATGATTTGACTGATAGAAGGAGGCAGAAGTGACATTGTTCCAGTCTTGAGCCTAAGCTTTGAGTCTATGTGTGTTTTTATTTCCCTGCTATATTTCTACCATTGCCATGAAAAGAACATGCCCAGGCTAGCTCTCTGGTCCCAGGAGGGAGAGAAACCGTACCCTGCCAATGGGCTCTAGCCATCCCAGTTTAAAGCAGAGCCTCCAGCTCCCATGTGCGAGCCCAGTTTATATCAGATGACTCAGCTGCCCCACAGCCAACTGCACGAAGTACAGTAAAATATGATTTCTTGATCCCTTGAATTTTGGCGTAATTTGTTACACAGCAATAGCTGACTGACACAACTCATCAGGGAATTCTCCAAGACAGTGACATTTGGACTAAGACCTACATATCAAGTCAGTATTACACAGAAGGAGATTGAAGGGAAGAGCGTCTTGATAGAGGGAAGACGTCAGCTGAGAAAGAACTTGGTGCAAGAAGCCCCGTGGTTTGGAGAAGCAAAGAAGCTGAAGACAGACAGCTGGGGCTAGATCATGCATCGCTTCTCACTTGGTCTTTATAGGGAATTTGTTTAACGTTAAATTTCAAAAAGGAAACTCAGAAAAGAACTATTTATAATGAAGAACACTAAAACCAAAAGGCTATCATCATCTTCATTATTATTAACCTAGAAATGCACTGTCCAGTGGGGTAGCCATTAGCCACATGTGATTATTCAGGTTTAAATTAGTTAACCTTAAATAAAATAAAAAATTCAGTTCCTCAGTTGCATTAGCCCCATTTCAAATGCTCAAAGTCCCCATGTGGCTAGTGGCTACCACATCGGCAACATGAATACAGAATATTTTCACTGTGATGGGAAGTTCTATTGAATAGTGTTTCTGTTTCTTATTACTGCAGAAGAAATGACCATAAACCCAGTAGCTTAAAACAAGACAAACATTATTTCACAGCTTCCACAGACCAGGAGTCCACATACATTTAGTTGGGTCCTCTGCTCCGGGCCTCACCAGGCTGCAGTCAAAGTGTGGGCTGGGGTCTCTGCTGAGGCTCAGGGTATTTGTCCAAATGCACTGGTTGCTGGCAGGATTTTGCTGTATCTGTGAGGCCACGGGACCGTTTCCAGCTCCTGGAAGCCACCTTGAGGTCCTTACGACGTGCTCAGCCTCCTCTCACAACAGGGCCGGATGGTTTTTTTCCTTGAAGCTGCCAAAATATTATGTTTCTGGAGTTTCTTTCTTTTCTTTCTTTCTGTCTTCCTTTCTTTCTTTCTTTCTTTCTTTCTTTCTTTCTTTCTTTCTTTCTTTCTTTCTTTCTTTCTTTCTTTCTTTCTGATTTTATTTATTTTTAGACAGAGGGGAAGGGAGGGAGAAAGAGAGGGAGAGAAATATCAATGTGTGGTTGCCTCTCATGCACCCCAAACTGGGGACCTGGCCTGCAGCCCAGCTATGTGCCCTGACTGGGAATCAAACCAGCGATCCTTTGGTTCTTAGGCTGGTGCTCAGTCCACTGAGCCACCCCAGCCAGGGCCTGGAGCTTCTTTCTTTTAATGGATTGCCTGATTAGGTCAAATGCACCAGGATAATTTCCTTTTTGACTAACTCAGTAAACTGCTGAGTAACCTAATTGAAGGAGCAAAGGAGCGATATCCCATTATACCCACTGGTCCACCCACTCTCAAGGAGAGGGGATTGTAGAGGGTATGTACGCCAAGGTGTGAGGAGCCTTGGGGGCCATCTTAAAATTCTGTCTACTATGGATAGAACTCTAGAAAGTAGGAAGGGTTAAAATACATTCATAAAGAAAGAAGACAAGTGGTGGGAGAATTTGGAATGATTAGCACAGGCTTAGAGCACTGGTGTCACTGGTATTTAAATCATCTCTACAGCCCTGATGGTCCATAACAGCCTTCTTATCATTAAAGGCTAGTTGCAACCAGGATCAAGGTTTATCCAGGGTTGTTTCACTCTCAAAGTAGCTGTAACCACTACTCTGCGTGCAACCGTGGAGGAGTATAAACAAGACCCGTAAAAGCAAATACAAATAGATGGTAGCTTCAGGACTGGCATTCCTGTTCTCTGTCCTTGCTGTTACCAACCTCCCGGAGTTTCTGACCTGTGAGTCCTGCCGTCCAAAACCCAATGGCTCCTTCTCAGATGAACTGATTTACTGGCTCGACACACTCTGGCTTTGACTTGAACGCCCCGGCTCCCAGACCTCCTGCTCTTCGGACTCCAGACAACTGTGGATCCCCAATCCTTGTCTCACGAACCTGAAGATGGCACAGACCCCACCTCTCACGGTCCCTGTCTGACTGCTGCTCGACTCCAGGGTGACTTGGGTTCAGAGGACGAGAGGACTTTCCATATTGATTTTCAGGGAGAGGTGCACTGATAGAAGAATGTGTTCTCACCAGTTGAATTGTGTGCCCTGGTGTAAACTTCAACCATTACGGGAGGCTAATTATGCATTTTAAAGAAGTTCTTATCAAAATCATGGAAGGAATAGATTTGTCATTTTGAGAAAATTATACCTATGTAACTTTAAATTTCACAGAGAAACAGTATTTTAAATATTGTATTCAGTTAATTTAAGAAACTCCATTTCAAAGCTCTACCGGATTCTGAAATGGCCTCTAAGGCGGCACTTCCTTTAAAAAACATTTCTTCCCACAAGCGAAGACCAAGTGTGTGCATTTAAGTCCAACCAGCGTTTCAACAGCGTGACGATAGTTTAGTGTCTTCGGGGGGCATTTGTCTTCTTGCCGTCCGCACAGCACAACAAAAATGCACCCGTATTAGCATTAATAATAAAACCAAGTCCATTACGCAGACTTTCTTGTCAGTGAAATTTGTGGCAGGCTCAGTTTGGGATTCAATTTCATACATTTGGAAGTACTTTTGCTGTCAAGCAAAATTTTTGTTTTATCATTTTAATTTTGGAGGGTTGTTTGTTGTTTTTTTTTCCCCTCCTGTGCCTGAATTACTTCTTTAGAGGTTGGAAAATGGTCATTCCCCACTGGTATAGGCAGGGTTTGATTTGGCAAAGTTAGTTTTCCCTCTGCGATGTGAATGGAGTTCATTTGAACGGAGCCGTTTCATCGTATCGGGCTCCACGGGCACAGAGCATGCGCGCTGCCACACAGCCCCGGGCACGACCGCGGACTGATGTCAGCACAGCGCTAGAAACAGTGTTTCATCGTCAACTGCTGCCACGGAGCCCGAAGGGCGACACGAGACACTGGTTCAGGAGAGCTCAAAAAATGAGTAGCTATTGTTTTCATTGATTAATTAATTTAATTTTTGACCACAGAAGACTGTGAAACGCCAAGTATAGGTTTTTGAAAAAGACACTTTCCTAACTAGGCCAAGTGGATCCGAGAACCTTGATGCTGGATGACATGTAAACACGGGGGTGGGCAAAAGTAGGTTTACAGTTGTGATTACGCAAAACACAGGTTAAGAAAGCCGTTGTCGTAACCACAGCCTGCATGTCTTTTTCCATACAAACAGCTATGAGCCTATTTTGCTCACCCCTGTCTTGTGCTATGAAATAATATTTGATTCATTTAATGTAGGTTTTCCTCATTTAGCAATTCTGTCTATGGTCAACAGGTATGAAAGAAGATTTTTTCTTTGAGAGTCGGCAAACCTTTTCCTTACGGGCCAGAGAGTAAATATTTTAGATGTTTTGGGCCACACAATGTCTGTTGCAACTACTCAGCTCTGTTGTTACAGGGCTAAAGCAGCCACAGACAATATGTAAATGAATACGTGTGACTGTGTTCTGATAAAGCTTTATTTCCAACACAAGCGGTGGGGTGGATTTGGCCATGGGCTATCGTGTTCCTATCCTTGCTTTGTGTAGTGAGTGGGGGGATATGCCACCCATTTCCATGCAGCATTCCTTAAAGGTTAAAGATATTCACTCTCTCGTACAAGCTTATGAATCAAGTTCCACGTGTGCGCCCTGTGGAAACATGTTCAGTCCTTTTGCAGCCACAGAGGGCTACTTAATTACACACATATATGTGCTCTCATAATGGTCTGAGAGTAACCGAGCAATAGATGCGCGTTTATGAACTGAGAGGATCAAGATCATGATCTCTGGTGTACAATGAACCTGATTTCCCTTCCCTTTCTTATTTTATTTAAGTTAATATCACCCTTAAAGTTTGAATTATCCTGCAAGAATGTAGGTTCATTAACTCCAGTTCAGCTTGTGCATCACGTTAATGGGAAATATTTCGTAATGATGTGAATCACAGAACAGTTCTGTGCTCCAAATGACCTAAATGTTTCACTGAAGTCGTTACAAGCAGCACATACTAGTAAGAAAACGGATTTTATTATTTAAAGAGAACTTACCCAGGGAAAAAATTTCCTAGGAAGAAAAGATAGTGCCTGGTCTTAAAAAAAGAAAAAGAATATGCTGGTTGTAAAATGTTATTGCAAAAGGCTTTATGTGCCATCCCCGTGCCCACTCTCAACCATGAACTTAGCACCATGAACATGACCAATGTGACAGTATCCAGGGATAAGGGGCAACTGTAACAATGACTCATGCTTCATATTTTCCTGTATCCATGAGCCACATTTGTTCTAGAAAGGCCATGTTAGCCCATAGGCAGCCTAGAGGCAAAGTGATGGTCTCCAGCCTGAGACTGTCTGCTTGAACAGGGTTCCATGCACCCACGACTTCCTAAAAAAATGATCCCTTTTCCCAAACAGGCCCCTTGCTCTAGGCTCTATTTTCTTGCAACAATAGCTTTTCAAAACTTTTCCTTTCAGTGTGGTCATAGTCTCTTCGTTGTGTTGTCCTTTCTCAGTTTTCCTATTCACTATTTTCTAGACATGGGAATGACATCGATGTGCCCAGTGGAATTCAGAATGATGTTAATATTATTGTCTTCTGTTTAGCTTGGTCTGTTTCTTGCCTTCAGTACACAGGGATGGACAAAGGTAGACTTATAGTAGTGGGTGCACAAAACACAAAGTTTATTCTTGTATTATTATTTAATGCTTATTGTATTTATTATTATTAAACTATGATTGCCCATCCCTGTGTATCTCATATAATACCATAGCAGACACCATGCCACATGCTATTATGTGTCTTTTTTCTTTAAAAAGTTATTTTTATAGCAATTGAAGTCAAACAAGTAAATCATTATGCTCCAAGGTATTCTTATCCAGGTACATAATTTATAAAACGTATGCCTGCTCTCATGTTGCTCATTTCCTGATTGGGTTAGGGCCATCTGTAGATCCCCGTGGCTCTCGGTAATCTGGAGGATGCTGTGCTGTCAGTACCCATTTTTCAATTCACTCTCACACTGTCGGGAATAAGCGTCTCTGGTCTCAGTAGCGATGGCTGGAGTATCTCAGCCCTAACTCTATCACCACACTCTTCAAATGGCACGGGAGTGTTTTTATGGGTACTTTTCTTTCTCTTAAGCCCTCCACTTCGCCCTTCGCTACATGCTAGGCAAATTTCTTAACCTAATCCTTTACTTCACAAAATATTCCTTCTGCTTTTTAATTATAAATGAAATCTGCTCTGTCTTGAGGACAAGAGTGTTGTTTATAGGAGTCTCAAGAAGAAGCTGCTTATTTCCCAGGACCACACGTGACGGGACAGGGAGGTGGAGGTGGGCCGAGAGCAAAAAGGGCTTGGTGTTCCCTGAGCTCCCGAAGTCATCGCTTCTCTACCTGCATGTGGTCTTGTCTTCCTCTGGAAACCTCATGACATCCAATGACGTAGCCTCTTCCCACTCCTCGGGTCGGTCATTTACCGGTACGGAAGCTGGCATAGTAAAAGCACTTCATAAAGAGAGAAGTTCATGACATAATCAATATAATTCCTCTTTGATCTTCATATTCATCAAAGAAAATCCAGGCTCCCTCTCCACCACAGGAGAGAGAGTCCTACAGTCACTTCGGGGACTCTTGGCTTCCAAGTGCGAGTCCTGCCAACAACTTCTACCTCCTTCTTTCTTTCTACACATCAACTCCAGCGGCTTCTACCTTCACACTCGTGATTATAGTGTGCTTTATCGCCACTAGAGCAGGACACGAACTCAAAAAAATTAAAATTCTTCAAGTTTGTTTCAAATCAGTCTTTGCTTTCCTCCCTTTCAAACCATCCACCTACCTGTTTCTCCAAATTCGGATAACTGCAAACAAGTTCATGGCCACTTAGCACACATGTGGATATTCAATGGTAGGTAAATTTTATAAAAAGATTCATCGAAACTTCCAGCAGCGACTAATGAGATGTTTTCTACTCATGTTCCTTATGAGAAAGACTAGAAACCCTAGGGAGAGTATTAAAACACACACATCAAAACCTCTGAAGATACTATGTAAATACGAAAGCAGAGGGAATCTGTCTGACCAATATCTGAGTGAGAGGAAACCCAGGAGAGGGAAGCCTGGTGTTTGGAGTAGAAGGCGACCAAGAGAATGAGAAGGTGAGCAGAGATGTTAGTGTCTCACAGGTTCAAAGAGGGCTGTGAACACCCAAGCACTGTGTGTGCGCATGCTCAATAGTAAAGCAGCTAAAGATCGAAGACAAAGATCTGGTAACCTTACCATTCAGGAGAAAAATAATGTATTTGCTTCAAGAAGCAATATTATAAGATTTACATGTGACTTCTCAACAGAAACAAACAATGGAATACGGAAGAAAGTGGACTCACATCTCCCAAGTGCTAAAAGAAAGTAGCTGCCAACCCAGATAGAATTCTATGCCCAGCTAAAGTATTCCTCACAATGAAAATACAAAAGAGAGATTTTTTGGAAAAATAAATATGACCCTAGATGGTATTTTCAAGAAAGAATGAAGGATAAACATGTGCATAAATTTAAGTAAATATTTACTGTATAAAGCAGGAGTGTCAAACTCATTTTCACCAGGGGGCCACATCAGCCTTGCGGTTGCCTTCAAAGGGCCAAATGTAACTTTAGGACTGTATAAATGTAACTACTCCTTAACAGTTAAGCGAGAGCTCAGCACTGCCATTGGGTCGAAACAAGGTGCTGGGCCATATAAAACAAGGTGGAGGGCCGGATTTAGCCTGCAGGCCTTGTGTTTGCCACCTGTGGTCTGAAGGAATATTAATAATATGGGGCTTGATATATATATATATATATATATATATATATATATGTATATATGTGTATTATAATTAATGTACATGATAATAGTAGCTCAAAATGAAAGTTAATGGAGCCAAAGTGAAAGTTAAATGCAGTTAATATGTTTTAAGTTTTAAGAGTTATGGAAGAAGTTAAAGTAACCATTATATCATTCTTTAAGTAAGTCAAGAACTCATGCTGCGATCTAATGGTCATCTACTTAAAATTAGTGAAAAATGTATAAGTAACAAGCACGGAGAGCTGGAAAATACAATAAAAGTGGGGTTATTAAAAAGAAGACAAAAAAGGAACATACAATGTAAAATAAATAGAAAAACAAATGGCACGATGGAAGATTTAAATCCAAATATGTTAGCAATCACATTAAATGTAAATTGACTAAATGCTCCAGTAGAGAGACAAAAAAAATTCTGACTAGATTAAAACAACAGCACACTGCCTACACTAGTCAAATCTTAAGTACAAGGACACAGAAAATTTAAAAGTGAAAATATAGCCGTGGCTGGTGCGGCTCAGCAGACTGAGTGCCAGCATGCAAACCAGGGGTTGCCTCATCAATTCCCAGTCAGGGCACGTGCCTGGGGTGCTGGCCAGGTCTCCAGTAGGGGGTGCACGAGAAGCAACCACACATTGGTATTTCTCTCCCTCTCTTCCTCCCTTTCCCTTCTCTCTAAAAATAAATAAATAAATAAAGTAAAAATATAAAATATTATACATTCTGCAAACACAATGACAAGAAAGGTAATGTAGCTATACTACTATCAACATAGAGTTTAAAGCAAGAAGACAACAAGGGTTATTTAGTTATCTATCTCTATATGAAAAAATTAAAAGGAAAAGTACATAAATTCATAAATAAAATGAAAATTTTAAATACTGTACTCAGTAATTGGTAGAACAGCAACAAAAAATCAGTAAGATGATAAATTAATTGAACAGTGTGAATTAGGAAACTTAGTGAACATGCGTAGAAAACTCTACCCGTGTACAGAATATACATTCTAATCAAACACATATGGAGAAGTTACCAAAAGTATCCCTATGTTGGGCCACATTTAAAACAATTAAAATCATAAAGACCATTCACAGACTGCAACTGAATTAAATAGAAGTTAATAACACTAATCATAAATTAGAATTCTCTGCAGTATTTAAAAATTAAATGGCATAGTTCCTAATTAGTACAGGTTTAAAAAGGCACAATGCAAAAGAGAAAATATTTTGAAGTGAATAATAATAAAAACAACATATCAAAACTTGTAATATACAGCTAAAGCAGTGTTTAGCAAGAGATTTTATTCTAATATGCATAGATTTGCAAAAATAGAAAGGCTAAAACTCAATTTGCTAAGCAATCATCTCAAGAAATTAGGAACAGTATAATAAACTCAAAGAAAGGAGAAGAAGGAAAATGACATAAATAAGAACAGAAATTAATGAGATGGAAACAAACATGATAGAATCAACAAAAGTTTAAAGAGTTGGTTTTTGAAAAGTCCAACAATTTTGATAAAGCCCTGGAAATATTGATTAAGAAAAGAACAGAGAAGAGGCAAAAATGACAGTATTAGTTATGAAGAGGTAGAACCTTTCAGGCCTTATAAACATTAAATAGATAAGAGGACATTGTGCCAATAGGTTAAAAATTTTTAAATGAAATACACAAGTCTGTTGAAAAACAAAATTTGCTAGTCCTGGCTGGCATAGCTCAGTGGATTGAGCGCGGGCTGCGAACCAAAGTATCACAGGTTCGATCCCCAGCCAGGGCACATGCCAGGGTTGCAGGCCACAGCCCCCAGCAACTGCACATTAATGTTTCTCTTTCTCTCTCTTTCTCCCTCCCTTCTCTCTCTCTAAAAAAAAAAAAATAAATAAATAAATCTTAAAAAATTTTGCTAAAACTGTCATGAGAAGAAATAGAAAATCTGAAGTGTCCTATATCTGTTATAGAAACTAAATTTGTTTCCCACAAAAGAAAATTCTAGATGCACTGAATTTCCACGGGGAAATCTACCAAATTTCAAATACTCAAGGAAGTGCCAACACATTTCTTACTTCAGTAGCTTCCAGAAAATAGAAGAAAATCTTTTTCAACAATACTTTAAAAATCCAACATAACTTTAATATCAAAACATGAAAAGTATATTATGAGAAAACAAAATTTAAGAAAAAATCTTCCCCACAAGCATAGATACAAAAATACTAACCAAAATAATAATAAACTGACTCCAATGATGTGCAAAAATGTGATACATGTAATGAACAAGTTGAGTTTATTCAGGAACGCAAGATTAGTTTAGCACTGGAAATCAATTAATGTAATTCTCTACATTAACAGAAGATTAAAGTCACAGAATAGTAGTTTTAATTGATATAGCAAGAGTATCTCACAAAATTCCATTAATTCCTTTTCTATGAAAAATACAGAATAGCTAAATCCATAGAGACAGAACGTACATTAGCGGTCTCTAGGGTCTGAGAGGAGGGAGACAGGGAGGGTAGCTGCTTAGTGGGGAATGGGGTTTCCTTTTGGAGTGATGGGAACATTGTTAAACTAGACACAGAGTGCTTACACACCATTGTACTAAATGCCACTGATAGTTTGATTTGAAATGGTTGATTTTACGTAGTGTAAATTTCACCTCAATATTTTTAAGAAAAACAGAGCTGCAAGACGAGAAGTCAAGCCAGTCCACAGCACAGACTCGAGGGCAGGAAATGGGGTTTCAGAGTCAACCACATACACCCTCCAGCCTAGATCTTCTTGGAATAACTCTTTAAAAGTAATAGGCAAACAACCACCCTTTCAAAGTGTCTTCACTTCTACAATAGTTTTTCTTGAAATGTTTTTGACACAAGTAAACCATTTTAATGAAAGAAAGAGCAATGCAGAGTTGATGCAATGGTATCAATGACTTATCAATCGGAATAACAGAGTCTCACCTCTCCTGCTCTCACCTCCCACTTCCGGTCCCTGCATTAGGCTGATAATGACATGATTTCAATGGTTAGGTCATCTCAACTTCCATTTTGGTTTCCATTTCTCAATTCATGTAACTCAGAAGTTGCTCAGCTCTCTCTCTCTCTCTCACACACACAGGCTTATTTCCTCGGGATTCCTCTAACTTCTCTCCCTGGCCTCCTGTCGGATCTTCTGAGACACTTCCCTCCCCACCCCCGTCCCGTTCGCACCTGCGGTTTCCCCTCCACCCCCAGGCATCTTGTCGGGGCATCAGGATCTTTTGGATCCAAGGGGATGTTTTCCTTGACACTACTCCACCCCCTGACCCCATCAGATTCCCTATCACACAAGCGGTCCTGGGTTTGTTTTCCTTCGGAGCACTTACATAGTTAGAACTTTTCATGTATGTAAATGACTGTTTGATTAATGTCTGACGACCCGACTACAATAAAAGCTCCAGAAAGGCAACGATTGTGTCTATCTTAGTTCTCCATGTCTCCGGCCACCACCACCACATCTGATGTAAAAGTACGCCCTGTCAGCTGGACCTCAAAACAGATTTAGGGTCTAACCATTTCTCATGCCCTTGCCAGTGCTCACCCAGTCTCTCGCTGGGGCTGTGGCAATGACCTCCCTCACGGTCTCCACCCTTCCCCTCGAGAGTCTTAGCCACCCAGCAGCCAGAGAGACCTTTGAAAAACATAAAACAGATCTTGTCACTTTCTTGCTGAAGATTCTCCACACCCCTTCTAGCCCACCAGGAATAAAATCCAAAATCCACTGTGCCTATGAAGTTCTCCTTGATCCCTAGCTGTCCTTGGGTCATATTCTGAACTTTGTTAACCTAGATCGTAAACCTCCTGGTGATACTAGCGCCACACACCTTGCCAGTTCCACTGACACTACTCTTCTCTTCCGCATCCTCCTTTTCAGGAATCCCTGTACATGAAATTGGGACCATTCGAGGGAGGCTTAATAAAGGGACTATGGACCAAGAGGTAGGTGGGCTGTAGGGAAACTGTAGGCATAGTGCAGTCCCTAAGGGCTGTTATCGCCTGAAGGAGGGAGAAGATACAGGACCCTGGAAGAGCTGGGTGAAGAGGTTTTCTAGGATACCTCCAGCCAGCTGGAAACCACCCCACAGGGACATGGGCCCACTCACCTTCCCCCACCCAATTCTCCTCCTGGGGATCCCGAGGGGCTGAACCCAACTAGCAGCCATGGGGCCCATTGTTGCTCACAAACGCAGCCCCTGCAAGCGAGTCTCCCGTCGGAGAGCAGGGGCAAAGGGTGGGCGTTAGATCTCGGGGAACACATGGAAGGAATGTGGCACGAATACCCTCAGTGGGTCCAGCTACCTCTCACAGGGGCTTGGCCCATGAACATCCTCTCTGTCTGGATCAGCCTTCCCCTTCCTGCCCTCTCCCCAGCTTTCCCCCGAACCCTGCTGTCCCTTCCCTGGGCTAGGTGTCCCTGTTACCTGCTAACGACTCCCCGAACCTCCCCTTATCCCACTGCACAGTAATTATGTTCATTATCTGCCTCTCCTACTGCACGGTAATAGCCACAGGACAAGAACCTTGTACACCTTTCTGAAAATTATCATTATTATTGTTATTAGAGAAGGGAACACTGATTTGTGGCTCCACTTCTGTGTGCATTCGCTGGGTGATTCTTGTGTGTGCGCCGACCTGCAGCCTTGGCACGTGGGCGTGATGCTCCGAACAACCGAGCAGCCCGGGCAGGCAGGACCTCGTACATCTCGTTCATCGTTATTTATCCGGCACTTGTTTCTGCACTCAGCGCATAAGCACCCAATTTATATTCACTGAACTAAATAAACCAGAATTATTATTTCATTTTCTTAATTCTATTGTAGCCATAGTTATAATACTCATTGGCACCCATACTCTCACCGTATGTTTGAGCAAAGAACAGGCTTAAAGTACTAGTTTATACAAATTCGAGCCACACAGATCAACAGTAGTTAGTAAATGACATTTTCAGCACTTTAACCAATTCATACTTTTTATCTGTGTATTTATCTACCATACACACTGAGGGTAAGATACCCTCTTTAGGCCAGCTTTCTCATCTGTGATAAAAGGGAGTTTGGCCAGACAATTTCCGTGGTGTCTTCCCACCCTAAGCTCGGCGTCCCTGTCTTATGCATTGGGCGTTGCCAGCACTCAGCCTGGTGTTGGGCATGCAGCAGGGACTCCAAGCACCGCCCGGCTGCAGAACGTCTGTGTTCAAACCCAGCTCTGCCACGTGCTGGCTGGGCAAACCTACACAACTGCCTGAGCCCCTCACAGCCTCAGTCTCCTCTGAAAAGTGAGGATAACCATGGCACCCACCTCGTGGTAGGCTGTCTCAGAATGTGGATGAATGTGCGAGTCAATGACTCTGGGATTCCAGACAAATTGCCCAGATTAAATAGCAGACCATGCATTATGTTTTCAGTATCATGTTCTCTAAGATACTGAGTGATTAACATAACTGATTCTACTCTCTAGTTCATAATTCGCTCCTTGCATTTATGCTAAAACACGGAATACTACTAAAATGCATGGTTAGTGATTGCATAGGCATTGTGAGTACATTTACCACAGAGGGTACATTAAATTTGTTTAACTTATTTTTTAGTATAAACATATACATAAACTGATTATTATACATTTAAATGAACAATGGGATGAACATTTCCCGAAATTTTTTTTGGGGGGGGTTATAATTTCCTATTTCTAATAAAAAGAACTACTTGATTATCATATCATTACCTAATAATTCCCAAATGAAATGGAGTCTGAACTTCTATTAGGTTAAATTATAACTCAGGAGTTACAATCTCTTACAAACCAACCTTCTGACTATCTCATTAAATAAGGGAATGTGTAACAACAAATGTAATAATCAAATTTGACTTTTTCTGCCAATTTTTTTTCTCAGCTGTTTATGCCATCAGTTGGGTCCATCTGGTTTTCATTTGAGAATAGAAATCACTAATCCCACAAACCATCCACTGATTCTTAATCCTAGAAAAGACTGGTATTACATTAGCAGCATAATAAGTTTTACTTTTCTCCTGTGGAAATAAATGTGCAGCTTCATGGTGGATTAAAAAAGACAATTGAGAAATTTCCTATTATAAACATGTATGGTATCTTAATTTCCTAGTATAACAGCAGGCGGACTGACATAATTAATTATATTTTAAATGCAAATTGTTGACAGTGGTTCATCTGGCTGAAATTATTTAAGCCACATCAACTCTGAGGAAAGTCCTGCTTCTTAATTCCTCATTTTTTTAATAAAAATAATTTCATAGTTCTCTCATGTCCAGCAATCACTTAACATTTCATGCGATACTTAAACCATCATCACTGCAACTGCATCGAGACAACTAGGCAGATATAAATGATTTATATGCAGATTTTAACCTATTTACAGAGCTTAATAGTGAGAGACAAAATATTGTATGCAAAATGCGTTCATATAAATTTTTGATCAGATTTTTCTGTTGCTTAATGGAACAAGCAAGTTATATTGGTGCGGGAGGAAGTACACTTTAGCATAGAAGCCTCAAGCCATGTTTCTCTGTGATAAGGGACCTGGACAATGATAGGGCTAGATGATCCCATGGTTTCCCTCGTCTCCTTGACTGACAAGGGTCACTGCCATGTGAACCAGTCCTGGGACTTCCACAGTACCCAAGAAAGCGGCTAAAATCACGGCAGCTCTGAAACCACAGATCACCTCATAGGTACAACGCTAGCCACACATGGTACATGATTTCAGGAAGTACGCACACACTTGGTTACATTTACAGCTATGTGTATCAGAGAAATAAATAGTTAGCATACTGAAGCTATGATTGAGTAAATGTTATCACTTAAGAAAGGGCTCAGAACTGAAGTAAAAGATGAGTTGATTAAAGAAAAATATTGAGAAAATAAGTGTGCAAGTGGCATACAAAAGTGACAAAAATTGTAATGGTCATATATAAGAATGACTCAAATTTGGAAAACACTGGCTTAGTCCAACCCCTAATGTTAAGATGAGGAAAATGAGGCCCTGAGCAGTTTTAAATATGTACCCAAGACCTTATGGCTTGTCAGAGGCAGTTCGGACTCTGGAACGTACAGCCTCACGCTGAAGGTGGACGGCCTGTCCTTTGCACCTTTGCTTCAGCCCCACAGACCACACACGTTGTTCTGCCGGGGGACTGGGTCGATGAGAAATGCAGATGCATTCTCAGGCTGTTTACGTGTTTGAGGTTGTTTCTTTTTAGGGAGCAACGGGTAGTAGAGTTGTCCTCTGACCAGAATAAAAAAGTGCTAATGAAAGCCGATCTCACCTCCAGCTACCTTTCTCTAAAACGGAACAAAGTTGACATGTAACATTGTGTTAGTTTGAGGCACATTTATCTACTGTAATGGGATTGCTGATGTAGTGATATTTATCATAGAACATAATTATGGTACAATATTATTATGTCCATTCATTATACCGTGCATCAGATTTCTATGGCTCACTTACTCCTCATTACAAGTTAAATGCCTTAACCACCGTCACTTTTCTCCCTGCCCAACCCCAACCTCTGGTGACCACCGTTTTATTCTCTGTTTATTACAGCCTTAAGTTGTTTAGATTCCACATGTAAGTGACGTCATGCAGTAGTTGTCTTCCTCTATCTGAGTTATCTTGCTTATCCCAGCTATATTTAAACAGAGTAAATTGATTAGACCTATATTGTTAATTAAGAGTATATACACCGAATATAAGCATAATAAATATATAATGTTCTATATATTTTACTAGGCTAACTTGTGAGCCTTCTTACTAAATTCTACTGTACTTAATACCTCACTTTTACCCAACACACTGAAGTGTTTGGACATGTTTGCTTTGTATGCATTGTATGTGAAGGGTATTCCACGATACATACTCTGTAGGTTCCTGGAAATGGAGGGGCACATACACTTCCCTAGGCTTCACGGATGTGTTGCCGCATCTCCTTTCCAGATCGTGGGCCTCTCCGCCCATCTCAGAGCTCAGGGAGGTCACCTTGGTAGCTTGAAACCATTGACAGTAGTGGGAGTATTTACACCACAGGAGTTGGCCAATGCTACCAGCCAGGGCTTCTTCCTCCCAGTGAATCGTTAAACATTTACAAGCACTCCACTTTTTTGAGAAGTTGCGGGGGGGGCCTTTGAAAATGAGGCTTGGCAGCTTTAAGGAATAAGAAGTTCAAGTCACTTTACAGCAGCGAGAAGCTGACTGACGGAGGGAGGGAGAGGCCATGGAGCTCCAGGGAGCAGACGCGTCCGGGCAGCCGCAGAGCCTTGGACTACGTGTGTGTTCTTTGCTTTCGGGGAATGACAGTGCGGTGTGAGCCCTGAGGAAGCACAGGCCCAAATAGTCAGAAAAGGGCTTTCTTGTTATTCTGCTGACAAGAAAGACACTGCCTCAGGCTCTTTAGAGAGTGAAGATGACAGGTGACGCCTTCTCCAGAGAGACCAATTTCTAGATAAAAATCCTCATGAATGGGCGAGGTATATGCCCTGTCCAGCAGAACTTTCTGCGCTGATGGAAATATTCCCTATCTGTGCTGTCCCATAGGGTACCTGCCACCTGCAGCTGTATCACATTGGAACTGTCTGAACTGAGATGCCGTAAGGGCTAAAATACACACTGGATTTCCAAGACCTGGTGTAAAAAAGAGAATGTAAAATAGTCAAATGTATATATTGATTACGTGCTGAAAGGATAACCTTTGGGATATATTATTAAATGTTACATATATTATTAAACTTAATCTCACCTGTTTTTTTATTACTGTTTTTAATATGAATACTAGAAAATCTCAAATTACCTATGTGGCATTTGACAAGAGATAAATTCTGAGATGTCTTCAACTAAGTTACAGCGGGCCAGAGAGTGGGAGAAAGAGACGAGGGAGGCTAATCTAGTTGGATAATGATGTGATAAATTCCCAAGCACAGTGATGTTCTTTCTCTTGTCGGGTCAGAACTAGGACATGCATGTTGGAAGCAGGCCTGAAAGTTGGACCCTCATTTTTCACAGACTGCTCACATTCCTGGATGCATGTTGAAACTGTGAATCAATGTCCAGTGACTATTTCAGCTCTTACCGAGAAAGAATAGCTGCCTAAGACAAATGCCGCCATATCTGGCTTATGCATGAGCTTCGCGGACTGTTGCCCACAGCCAATCCAGAAGCGGCAAGCATGCCTTCCACCTATCCCGGAGCTCACCCGCTTCACCTTCCCCCACCCCTTTATCTATTGCTAATGTAAATTCTTTCAAAACAATTCACATCTTTCTTCTCCAGACGCATTGTATAAAGGAGCCCCCTCAGCCCAAGGAAGCCTTCTTCATCTGGTTCAGCTGCTGCTGGTGGTTTGGAATGCACGGCCCAGGACCTGGCCCTTTATCTGGCTAGCACATGGCTCAGTAAACCCTTTCTTTCTTTCTTTCTTTCTTTCGTTCCTTCCTTCCTTCCTTCCCTCTCTCTCTCGCTCTCTCTTTCTTTCTTTCTAGATTTTGTTTGTTTATTTTTAGAGAGAGGGTAAGGGAGCAAGCAAGAAAGAGAAACATCAGTGTGTGGTTGCCTCTCATGCACTCCCAACTGGAAACATGACCCACAACCCAGGCATGTGCCCTGACTGGGAATCGAACCGGCAACCCTTTGATGCACAGGCCAGCACTCAATCCACTGAGCCACACCAGCCAGAGCTCAGTAAACCCTTTCTTTCAGAAAACTTGCAGTCTTGAAGGTTTTTGTTTAACACATTATGTTTTTATTGGACACCACGGGGCCAGCTCATGCAATTCCGAACCAGGCACTAGAGAGAAGAAAAGACTACAGAGCCTTAGAAGGGAGTGGCGAGTGCACACAGAACTCAGTTGTGCCCACCTCGCAAGACAAATCCCGCGGTGCGACCTCCTCCCCCACACCCAGCGTTAGACGGCCAGGAAAACACACAACGAATCGCCAGCAAGTTTCACAAGTGGACGCAGCTTCACACCCAGGTATCTGAAACCATGAGCAGTAAGCCTGGGTCTCAAGGACAATTTCTGTTTCCCAAAAACCTTTTTCCTTCGGCGGATAGGACTGTGACCCTGTTCGAGGAGGTACTGTGGGATTCTGTGAAAAATCAGGGTCAAATTTCCAGTCCTGCTTCCAATATACACGTCCTAGTGCTAGCCCAACAAGAGAAAGAACGCCACTGTGCCTGAGAAACTATCAGATCATTGCCCATCCTGAAGTCCAGCACCTCGCTTTCAGATGGGGAACCACCAGGCATTGACCAAGGTGTACGTAAGTGTCCTCTGTCCATCGGGAGGACGACCGAGGCTGTACGGGACTCAGATTTCATTATTTTAATTTCAGGTCTCCCACTTCTCAAGCAGGTTTAAGAAACACAACACAGCAATTTAAACACACTTGATGTCAAGGACATACTTTGTTTTGTTCATTCTTCAGAAGGTAGCTTAGCGTCTGAATCTGCCATTAAAAGCATTTCATCAATAGTAAATGCTTTGGCTGCTGGTGGTGGGGGGGGGGGAGTTTAATTTCAACATTCAAAAGAAAAGGAGGGGTGGGGAAGAGAAATTAATTTTTCTATTGTATAAAAATCCAAGCCTTCGGCTATAAAGAAGGCCTGCTTTGGTGAGTCAAAGTTTTTGTCCTAATTAGAAAACTTAGATTAAGTTAAATAAGTTCCCACCATCTATGTCACCTGCAAAAACTACGAAGACTGAAGCGCACCATGAACCCCTGAGCAGGAGCGTGGCTAGTACATAAGTCCGCACCTTCTCTGCAGGCTCCTTCTGGGACTTGAACATTCACCGCAGGGAGTGGGAACTGTAAAAATAGACTGCATGTTTCCGAAGAAGCGAAAGACGTATTGCACAGTGGTGGTAAATGGTGTCTACTAGAACAGAATGACTGTGCATGCAAATGTAAAATGCCAAAAAAAAACACAAAACCTATCATTCTAGACAAATGTATTTTTCAAAGTATTTGACCTAAAGAAAAATGTATGGGTGCATTAGTAGAGTGAAAGTCTTGCTACCTGATGTTGGGGAAGTGGAGGGACGTTGGCTAGTCCAGAAACCTGGCCAACGGATCTGCTAATTCATGCTGACCTCTCCCCAGCCACAAGCTTCAGGTTATTCGTCTGCTCTTTGTTTCCTTTCCTGTTTGCAAGACCTATACATGAATGGAAAGAAAATAATTTGTCAACAGAAAGCACTGATTTTGGCAGAAGCCCTGTAAGGCAGGCATCTACAGCTTCCTCCCTTCCTTTCCACTGTGGGAGAGAGGGGAATGAGGAAAACACTCGGACAGACACGACTGTCAGGTAGCAGGCGCGTCTCCTCGGGCTGCTGCCTTGCTCTCTGCCTTCCCCTCTCCCCGCGTGCCCCTGAGGTTTCACGCAGACTCTGCAGAGCTGCGCCCAGCCTGTTTCAACCTTGACAACTGCTCAGCTCTTGATTCATCAATCCACGCAAATATTTACTAAGCAACTAATATGTGCAAAGCCTGGAGTAGGTGCTAGGGGGAGGAGGGTGTGGGGGGAGGGGAAGAGAGGGAGGCAAAGAAAAATGAGGTACAAAAACTTTCTTAAAGGACTTTAAAATCTCAAAGGGATTTACAATGTTGTGGTTGTAATAAAATACTGAGTGTCTCCAGTGCTGTAATTGTACGGCAGAAAACCCGAAAATGCCCTAGGGAGAGGGCCTATCTCTGAGTGCCTAGAAGTCCCATGGGATACACCTATAGAAATCTGTCTATCCAAGGAATCAAGAGGCCTTTTGGGGAAAAATAATCACGCGGGGAGACAGAGTAGAGATGCATTAGACGGCGGCAAATTCAGCATTTCAAAGTCGGAGTAATGACACAGGTTGAATACAGCACGGCCTTCAGCCGCATCGCTAAGTCCTGAGGGGTGAGGCCTGAGCGGACAAGCTCTCTCCATCCATGACATGTCCTGGAGGCAGCCAGGGCCCAAGGTCACATTGTGTCCTTGGTGAGGAACAGTTTCATACCCCACTGGGGTTATTGTTGGAACCCACATAGACGTGGAGGGCACAGACCCACGGGTTTAAGCAGCTGAAGAGCCCAGCCAGCAGTTGGAGCAGAAAAGGTGCACGGGAGGACAACGTGAATCTGCCACTGGGATCCGCAAAGGCATCCTGGAGGCTTCAGAAGATGGAATTTCCTCTGAAAGGCTTCTCTTTGGCAGGTGTCAGCGATATTGCCCTCACAGTGACTGGCGACACCACAGGGAGAAGAGCAGGGGCGGGAGGGTGGGGCATGGGCGTCCTGGAGGGCAGGCCTTGCTGCAGATGAACAACCCGAGGCAACCCGTGGAGCCTGTGTCCATTTACAACCCACCCACTTCTTACTGGGCACCCCCGTGTGCGGGGCGCTGCACTAGACCCTGGGGCTACCATGACCAGCCAGTCAGACACGGGCCCCTACCCTCAATGGCTTATGGTCTGCTGGAGGCAAACAGATATATGAACTCATTCTGGAGTTATTTCATTGAGTAAGTGATATGAAGGAAAGGTACAGAATTGGGAAGTATAAAGAGGTTAGGGCCAAGGTCATCTGGGAGGTTATAAAAAGCTTCTCTGAGGCAAAATGTAGCTGGGCAAAGGGAGTTGGGTATAGAAGTTCCTACTCCTGCAGGTAGGGACAGAACTGGAACAAAGCTGGTTGTGATTGCTCTATTATACCAAGTCTATGTACTCTGGAAAGCCCAGGGTACAAACTATGTAAATGGTGAGCTGTGGGAATCTATGAGAAATTGATTTGTAAGATTTGGCAAGGCTTCTTAGAAAAGGTGGCGTTTTCACTGGGCTTTGAAATATGAGTAGGGTGTTGACAGGTGGAGGACAGAGACAAAGAGCATTCCAGAAGTCTGAAAAAACGGCAAGAGCAAAGACTATACATATGTGTGTGTGTGTGTGTGTGTGTGTGTATTCCAAGACCAGAGGGTACTTTTTATTTTCATTTTTCAGATAAGGAAATGGGAGCTTTGAAAAGTAAAACTAAAAGCAGCCCTGGAAGACTTGCCCAAGATATCAGGTACTAAAGCCCAAATTTAAACCTTGGTCTAAATCTACTGCACGTGACTTTCCTGGAAGCACATGGCACACAGTAATAAATGTCTGCTTTTCTAGACTCGTAGATAGAGAGCAGAAGACAGCTAGTGGAGGGGGCGGAGTGATGGACCCAAAAGGAAAAAGGTCTCATGGACGTAGACACCAGTGTGGTGATTGCTGGGGGGAGGGGTGCATAGGGGGACTAAATGGGAATTGAAAAAAAAAATGCAATAAAGATGAAATCAAAATAAACAAACATCTGCCATTCTAGATATAAGTGTGGAACAGTAAAAATGATCACGCCGATGTGCCCCAGGGCAGTTGGATGACGAGCAGGTAGCAGGAGGTGAGATGGGACAGCAGGAAGAGTCACGTACTGAAGGGCTGGGAAGGTGTGTTGACGTCACCCACGTGCAGAAGGCGTGAAATGGTCCAACAGTAAAGACTCCACCAAATCCACTATCCCAGGACCCTGGGTGGCAGAACCCACTGTTTCAGGGCCCCCTGGGATTTGTCAGGAACCAATCATACAGAATAGGAGTGGACTATATAAATATATCAATGGTAGTCAGTGAACTCTCTGTAGCGCAGGCAGAACGACTGAATTTAAAAAATGGAGATCTGAGAAATTGCAGACAAGATAGCTTGAACACTTTCAATGAATTGGTGCATTTCAGCACCAGTACAAAGGGGGTGGTGAATCTTGTGTGGACATGCATAGGTTTCCAGAGGCAAACTTCAGACAATGATAAGAGCCAAAAACATTGACCTTGTACACAGAGGGTGCTGACTGAGGAGAGGCGGGCAGTTAACGTCACATTTGCGCACAGAACATATGCTCTGTTTAAAACCGTGCTTGTTAACATGCTGTTCAATAATTATGTACTGAAATCAGCCATAGTTTTTCTTAAGAAATTTTGCAATAACTTCCAGCCAAGATGGAGGCGTAGGTAGACACACTGTGCCTCCTCGCACAACCAAAAGAAGGACAACAATTTAAAAACAAAAAACCACCCAGTACTGACAGAAAATTGAACTGCATGGAAGTCTGACAACCAAGGAGTTAAAGAAGACATATTCATCCTGACCAGTAGGAGGGGTGGGGATGGGCAGCCGGGAAGAGAGGACTTGCAGCAAGGTGGCAGCTGGCGAACCCAGTGAGGCAGCGGATTGTGGAGTGGGGCGTGCAAGGCTCCAGCTGACCAGCAAGGCAGCAGTGGGTGGACCTGGCCAGGTGGCGGATTGTGGACCAGGCAGTCCCACATTTGCATGCAGATAAACCAGGAGGAACAACTGGGGAGCGAAATAGACCACGCAACCCCGGGCCCCAGTGCAGGGAAATAAAGCCTCAGCCCACTGATTGAAAATACCTGTGGGGGTTGAGGTGTCAGGAGAGACTCCCAGCCTCACAGGAGAGTTCATTGGAGGGACCCACAGGGTCCTAGAATGTACACAAGTTCACCCACATGGGAATTAGCACCAGAAGGGCCCAATTCACTTGTAGGAAGCAGGGGAAGTAACTGAAATCTGGCAGAGAGCGGAGAAAGCACTATTGTTCCCTCTCAGACCCTGCCCCCACATACAGTATCACAACCCAGGTACTAAGTTGCCCCACCCTGGTGAACACCTAAGGCTCTGCCCCTCACTATATAGCAGGCATGACAAGACAAAAAAATGGCCCAAACAAAAGAACAGATCAAAGCTCCAGAATAAATACAACTAAGTGATGAAGAGATAGCCAACCTATCAGATGCACAGTTCAAAACACTGGTAATCAGGAGGCTCACAGAATTGGTTGAATTTGGTTGCAAATTAGATGAAAAAATGAAGGCTACACTAAGTGAAATGAAGGAAAATATACAGAGAACCAACAGTGATGGGAAGGAACCCAGGACTCAAATCAACAATGTGGACCAGAAGGAAGAAAGAAACATCCAGCCTGAACAGAATGAAGAAATAAGAATTCAAAAACATGAGGAGAGGCTTAGGAACCTCCAGGACATCTTTAAACGTTCAAACATGCGAATTACAGGGGTACCAGAAAGAGAAGAGGGAGAGCAACAAGTGAAAAAGTTATTTGAACAAATAATAAAGGAGAACTTCCCCAATCTGGCAAAGGAAATAGCCTTCCAGGAAGTCCAGGAAGCTCAGAGAATCCCAAAGAAGTTGGACCCAAGGAGAAACACACCAAGGCACATCATCATTACATTACCCAAGATTAAAAATGGGAGAATCCTAGAAGCAGCAAGAGAAAAGGAGGCAGTTACCTACAAAAGAGTTCCCGTAAGACTGTCAACTGATTTCTCAAAAGAGACCTTATAGGCAGGAAGGGGCTGGAAAGAAGTATTCCAAGTCATGAAAGGCAAGGACCTACATCCAGGATTGCTCTATCCAGCAAAGCTTTCATTTAGAATGGAAGGGCAGATAAAGTGCTTCTCAGATAAGGTCAAGTTAAAGGAGTTCATCATCACCAAGCCCTTATTATATGAAATGTTAAAGGGACTTATCTGAGAAAAAGAAGATAAAAAATATGAACAGTAAAATGACAACAAACTCACAGTTATTAACAACCCCACCTAAAACAAAAACAAAAGCAAATTAAGCAAACAACTAGAACATGAACAGAAACACAGAAATGGAGATCACATGGAGGGTTAACGACAGGGGAGTAGGAGGACGAGAAAGGGGGGGAAGGTACAGAGAATAAGTAGCATAAATGGTAGGTAGAAAATAGACGGGGAGGGTAAGAATAGTATAGGAAATGCAGAAGCCAAAGAACTTATATGTACGACCCATGGACATGAACTAAAGCGGGGGAATGTGGGTGGGAGGAGGTGTGCAGGGCAGAGAGGAGTGAAGGGGGGAAAATGGGACAACTGTAATAGCATAAACAATAAACTATATATATATATTTTTTAAAGATTTTATTTATTTATTTTTAGAGAGGGAAGGGAGGGAGAAAGAGAGAGAGAGAGAAACATCAATGTACAGTTGCTGGGAGTCATGGCCTGCAACCCAGGCATGTGCCCTGACTGGGAATCGAACCTGCGACACTTTGGTTCGCAGCCCGCGCTCAATCCACTGAGCTACACCAGCCAGGGCCAATAAACTATATTTTTTTAAAAGAAATTTTGCAATAATCCCTTTTTGTTTGTTGCTCTGATTTTATGAACTCTTTCACATTTTTAAAGAAGGGATATCAAATCAACCAGAATGGTTTCTGTGCTCTTCTCCTGGTAAGAATTCTTAAGATAATTTACTTTCTAAGTGGAGAGGGGATGGGGTGTTGGAGCAAGTTGGGATGCACCAGGGGCATTCCTACTTGGATAAGCTAAACTCACATCTTTTACATTAGGGAATCTGACACTTGTTCTGCAGGACAGAGTCATCAAAAGCATTTGAGTTGCGAGGGGTGACATGATCAGCTCCGTATTCTGGGAGGAGAATTTCAGTAGCAATGTGAAGAATGTAGTAGGCTATTCATACATCTTATTTCATCAAAACCTAACGTGCTCCCTTTTAATCAGTACAAGGGTGTTGTGTGTTACAATGGATATCTTAGTGCCTCATTCCCGCTTAATACAAGTTAATTTAATAGAACTTCAGTTGAATTGAATAGTTCCTAGAAATGTAATGAGAACCCTCTAAAAAACGTACTTTCTTATGAAGGGTATTTCAAGCTCTAGGTGAGGCAAAACTGGGCATTTGGGAAGGAAAAACAGTTGATGCTAAAACTACTATCTAGCAAGTAAATCAGCCTTTGCTTTTGCTATCCAAGTGCCCACCAGTGGTCATTGGCACCAATTCAACCCCAACAAAAATCCTAAATTTGGGGGCAGGGTTAAGAAGGAAACTTTATTCAGTGCAAAACAGCTCAAATGTGAACAGAGCAGGTCTGTAGGACAGCTCTGGGGCCAGGCCCCTCTCTGGCTACACTGCTCTACCCTGCACCATGCTTTGTACTGCACTGGTCGGCTCTGCTCCAGAATGACCTGCTTCACTCTGCTCTGGTCCCGGTTTGGTGAGACGTCCAGCCAGTGTTTCAGCTCAGCTAAGGTGACACAGTCTTCTTTCTTCTTTGGAAAGGGAACTACACTTTCCCAGCCAACGGGGAGCTGGTTTATATGGCCATAAGTCCATGCCCTTGGTCCCTGATTGGTCCATCCTCATGCAAATAAGGATTCAAAATCCTCGAAGTGGCCTAAAAGACACTGCCCTGATTGGTCAGAATAGAGCCGTTCTGATTGGAGAGACCTGCACAGCTCTGATTGGATAGGGAAAACCTCAATCATTTTGGTTGAAATAGGATTCCAGGAAAGCTTTTTAAATCCTGGCTCAAAAGGCAGAAACACCGTGCAGGCAGGCAGCTCAGTGCAAAGGCAGGCAGTATGCCCAAGAGGTCCTGTCTATGCAAAAGCGGCTGCTGGACTCTGCTTTATCACGAGCCCAGTTAGCCACCAGGAGTCCTTCTTAGTAGGTGTCTTTTTCCCTCCCTCAGCGTTCACACAAGTTTTTCCACTGCTATAGATCTCTCCGATGTATTAGCTTCAGTGTGGGATAATGTACTCACTTGAATATTTACATTTACAATGAAAAGAAATAGATTTTTTCCTAGAATGTTTTTCTAGAATTTCTGGAAATGCAGCTTTTACTGTATTTAAATCGAGTTGCTATAACTGTCTCCTTGAATACAGCTCTCAGCTCCTCTGTGTTTCTCAGTTTTAACGGGGATGGTGGTTTCCTCGGAAGTGACACTTTGGGCAAGAATCTTTATAACAGTTCTCCCAGTGGAGGCTGAAAACTAGTTTTATTTCAGGACTTCTCCATATTTAGGTTGTTTGAATGAGTGTCCGTGGTCCTGTTTCTTACTTTCTGAAGCTTGCTTACTACTTGCCACCTTTTTTCTATTCCTTCCTTAAACATCCATTCACTCATCCACTCAGTAGCTCATCACACAAATACTGGCTGAAGTGTAGCAGGTGGCAGGTTATGTGAAGGAGAGAGAGACAGGAAAGCTCCAATATTTGCTGCCCCAGACTCTGTGGTTTGCTGGGGGAGACGATGAGGTAGGGGCATAAAGCGGGTTCCAGGAGCTCGGCGGAGTCCTGCTTAACAGAGATGGCTGAGTCTAGGAGCAACTCTCAGAGAGACGTGTCCTTCTCCTGAGTCTTCAAGATGAGTAGATGTGAGTGATATCAAGAGTATGAAAGTTCCTCAAAAAATAAAATGAAAATGGAACTTCCATACAGCTCAGCAATTCCACTTTGGGCATTTATCCAAATAAAGTCAAAACACAAATTTGAAAAGATATATTCACCCCTATGTTTATTGCAGCACTATTTATAATAGCCAGGATATGGCCGTGACCTAAGTGTCCATCAATAGATGAATGAATCAAGAAGATGCAGTAGCTACATACAATGGAATATTACTCAGCCATAAAAAAGGAACGAAATCTTGTCATTTGGGGCAACATGGATGGACCTAGAGGGCAGTATCTTAAGTAAAATAAATCAGACAGATGAAGACAAATACTGTATGATTTTTACTTTCACGTGGATCTAAAAGAGAAAATAAGACAAATGAAAAAACAAAACAAAACAGACTCATGGAGAACAAACTGATGATTGCCACAGAAGAGGGAGTGAAAAAGGTAAAGGTGAATAAGAGACACAAATTTCTATAATAAAATAAATAAGTCACAGGGATGTAATGTACAGCATAGAGAATGGAATCAATGATAATTGTATAATTTTGTACGGTAACAGATGGTTACTACACATTGGCATAATCACACCATAAGGTGCGTAAATGTCAAATCACTAAGTTGTACACCTAAAACTAATGTAATATTGTATGTCAATTATAATAAAAATAAATAACTAAGAAGAGCAAACTCTGGGCAAGGCAAAGAGGTGCCTGTCCTATCGTCCCTTTCACACTATGACCCCCACAGCAGTTCTCTTCATTTTTTAAAAAATGAATCATCCAAAATGGTAAAAGACGAAGGGAAAACACTAAAAAGTAGCAAAAGAAAAAAATTTACAACTGCATTTATCGAATGTGAAAAGAATATGTAACTCTGTGTACATGCATAAAGAATACATTACAAGTAGGTGGAAGGCTGGGCTGTGCCTTCTATATCATGAGTAATTCCTGGACTCAGTTTTAGTTTCTCGGGCCAGAAATTCAGTACCATGTCATCCGCGGACGACCTGCCTCTACCACCACACACTCTTTGTTCTCTCGCTTATGTGAACGCCTCGAATTACCACTCAGGGCACAGATAATGTGCAGTCTTGCAGGGTCACTGGCTGTGAAGACCTAATGAAAACCACATGGGAGATGGGAAGGCAACAGATAAGAAAAGGGCATTGCGTTTCCAGGGGAAAATTCTACAAAATATATCCAACCCTCTGACGGCATGAGAAAGACTGGGTTTGTGGGAAGTGTGGAGGGACGTACAGGGAAGGTAGATGTTGTTTTTATAAAGCTGACTAGGCGTTTCGTGTTAGTGAGTGCCAGGGCCGGTCTTGATGAGAAAGAACCCTGTGCCGGAGGCTCTCAGAACTGATGAGGAACCCGCGTAGCACTTTAGGGAGGGTCCAGGCATCGATTTGCACATGGAAGGCAATTTTGCTATTTTAAAATCTTTTGGAAAGACAGTCCTTGTGAGGTTCTTTTTTTTTTTTTTGAGGTTCCTTTCTCTAAAGAGAAACACCAGTTAATGTGCATAGATAATTATTTTTAAATCTTAAAAAAAGAGCTGCTGGGAGGCTTTCACCATCAGTCTATACTAAAAGATTCATAGCCCATATTGATTTTTCTTCCCCTGAAGACATCTCAATTTTCAGTAAGCCCCTAGGCCTCTCTCCTCCCACACACGCTTCCCCCACTTTCTCTGCCGTCTCTAGCCTCTAGCCACCATCCTGGGCAGTCCGTCCATTCTCCAAATAGGTATGCTATTTTTAAAAGTTTTAGTGACAATATTTGGTTTGAGATATTTTAGCGCTCCTTTTCTCTGTGAGGTTGTGTGGAGGGGCAAATGGGTGACATTAGGCATGTCTAAGTCTGGATGGACTTGAATTTGCCCATGATGATGAACTAACATAGACAAAGGTTCTGCCAGAATTAGGGAGATAAGCAGGGCACTAGGGAATCTTCTTCGAGTGTCCACAGTGACAGCAAAGAGAGGTACATTGTGTCTTCAACGCGCTCTCACCTCTCCGCTTGCTGCCATTCCAGCTCTCCGGGTCAGACACCTTGTTCCCCAGCCATCATTTTCGGGGAGTTAATTTTGCTTCTGCACATGTCAGGTTGGGAAGCAATTCCTGATAGGGTGTTACTCAGAGAAACAAACCAACCAGAGTAACAACAGAAAACTAAATAACCACCACAAAAAAGTCTCCTAAAGGTGTTTTCAATGTGACTTATTTATTCCTTCAACAATCAGTCAATGAATGCCTACGGTGTGTCAGACACAGTGCTAATGAATGGAGATAAAAAGATGAATATTCAGAATGTAGTATGTTAAATGCTTTGATAGATGTACACACGAAGTGCTGGGAAAGCTCAAAAAAATCCAGCATCATGGGTCAAGCACTGCATGGTTTTTGTCATGTCCCCCTTACTACCATTAATCTCATTATACAGCTGAGCAAATGGAGGTTAGGGAAGATGCATAACTTATCAAGCCCACACATTTAGTACTCGGTAGATTTAGAACCTGGACTTGACTGACTCCAAATCTGCGTATCCCGTTTTACCCAGGCTGCTTTCCAGAAGACACATTCGGGCTCAGTTTAGTAAGGGAAAAAACAGCATTCCAGGCAGAGGGAGCCCCACATTCAAGGGTTCAGAGGCAGAAGACTCATGGCGTGCTCAAAGAACTCCATCTGGATCCTTGCGGCTGAGAGCAATCTAATAAAAAGAGCCGCGGGCCAAGGGCAAACCTGGGGAATTCCAACATTTCAGGGGAAAGAAAGAGAAACCTGAGAAGGAACCTGAGCAAGCGCAAACCGTTAGAAAGGGAAACCAAAGAACAAGAAACCTTCAGGTTGGAAAGGGAGACTCAGCAGGACTCTCTCCCTGCATAGGATTCAGGCTCAGAATTCAGCAACTGGGAGAGATGTTTCGGAGTAGAGGCCCTTCCTAAAATATATAAACGAAGATATACTGTGTCGGTGGCCTCCTGTTTCTTCCGATATTGCCCAGTGACAAGGACTGATGGTGGGTGGACTAATGGATAGAATCACAAAATTTTAGAGGTGGCCAATGAGATTATTTAACCATCTAATTTTCCACAAGAGGAAATGGAGACTCAGATCTCTACGGTGATTTCTTCCCGACCTTGCTTCACCAGTGAGGGACAGAGCTGCGATTAGGATTCGGCTCATCTGACTTTCTACCTCAAAAGGAAAGATGGGAGGGGTGGGTGGGCTGGGATGGGAGTAAAGGACAGAAAACTGTACTTGAACAATGATTAAAATAAAATTTAAAAAACAAAAACCAAATATATGATTAATATTTTATTAAAAAAAAAAGAAAGATTTCAGACATGTATCCTATGCAGTGGACACGCCTGTCCACAAAGGACACGCCCATCCACAAACGGCCATCAGGCATGAAGAAGTCTGTCTAGCTTCCCTCATAATCAAAGTGTCCTCAACAGGACAGGGAAACAAGCACACTGATGTACTGCTGGCAGAAATATAAATTGTAATGTTTTTGGGGGGAGATATTTTGGCAATATGGAAGTGGCTATATAATGTAGTGATTAAGAATATTAGCCCTCGCTGGCATAGCTCAGTGGATTGAGTGCGGGCTGCGAACCAAAGTATCGCAGGTTCGATTCCCAGTCAGGGCACATGCCTGGGTTGCAGGCCACAGCCCCCAGCAACCGCACATTGATGTTTCTCTCTCTCTCTCTTTCTCTCTCCCTTCCCTCTCTAAAAATAAATAAGTAAAATCTTTAAAAAAAAAGAATATCAGCCTGACAGTCGGACAGACTTGGGCTCAAATGCCGTGTCTGTCAACTGCTGTCGTGTATTAACCATCTTCTGGGCACGAGCCTCAGTTTCCTCTGAAAAAAAAAGTGAATATTAATAGTACTAAGATGATACATTTATCATAAGGATTAAATCAGATTATTTTTATAGCACCGTGCCCAGCATAGTCCGAAAAATGGTATTATTGTGATCGTTACATGTAGAGTTTTACAAACATTGGCATTCCTTGGACCAGCAATTTTACGTCCAGGAATTTATCTTATAAAAATGATCAGAACTGGGCACGAAGATTTATGTGCATGGATATTCATCACAACGTTATTTATAATAGTGAAAAATTGAAACCACAAATGTCCAGCAACGGAGTGCATGAATTAATGATGGCTCGTCTGGCTGATGAAATACCATGTGGCCATTAAATACTGTGCTGCGAAAGAACATTTAATCACTGGGGAACACATCCATATTAAGTGACAGAAACAGGGTGCACAACAATATATAAGCATAATGCCAATTTCATACTAGACCATTTATATGTAATATGCCTTCTATACAAACAGAAAATAGGAATGGCAACTTGGTGGGAAGGGAAGGACTAACTTGAGTTGGTCATTCATGCTGGTCGTACAAGTGCATGCCGGTGACATTTGGGGACTTTTGTCCCCAAACGGAGGAAAACCCAGTTGAGTAGACTGCATTGTAAACTTTTAAACAAGACTAAGATGAAAGAAATAATAAACATAAGTTCCTTTTTCTGTACTGTCAAAACGACATAAATATTTGAGTTTCACAAGCCATTCTCAAGCCTCCGGATTTGAAAAGCCTTGAGAGAAGATGATGTGTTACTGTTGCGAACGCACCGCGGCATGCTGGGATTTCCGCACGTAAGGTCTATTGACGCTTTTCAGTGCCAGCATGAAAACCTGTCCCTTAGACAATTGTCCCCAATGGTGTTTCTTGCAGGGACCCGATTAGACCAAATAAAATAATGTGGTAAATAGGCAAACCCTCTATGGACAAACACAAAAAAAGAATGTGAGATTTGATGTGTTTACTATTTTACTCTATAAATACATCCTAGGAAACCTACAGAGGAATTACAGTAACAATGAGAAAAATAAAGAAACCAAAGGAATGATCACTTTTTCCTACCTAGGTGATTCCAAATTTTTCACTTTAATGGACTTTGAAAGGACTGTAGTATGCATTCCCCACTGTACACCACGTATCTACTCTTTCTAGTTGTACATTATTTGTGGAAGGTTCAGGCCCTACAAATACAAAGGGTCCACCATTACTGGTTCTGTACTGTAATTCATATCATCATTAAGTAATAAGTATGTTCCTATTAATGTGTTCTTGGGCAGCTCCCTTAGCCCATCAGATCCTTAGAATCCTCATCTGTAAATGGTTGTAGGATTGAATGGAACGATTTCTAAGATTCTTTCTAGCTCTAAAATGAATGCAACAAACTATGGCACAAAAGATATGAATTAAATTTTAAAAACTTGGCTTTTCCTGGAAAAGACATGGTCTTAGAAAAAATCCATGTTTAGTCTTTTGAAAGTATAAAGTGCCTATGTAAATATTTTTGATGTTAAGCAAATTTCTGAGTACTAAATTAATTCAGATTCTGATTAGCAGAACATCACAGATTAGTTACAACTGGGATGAAAATTTTTTAGGTAATAAGTATGATAAAAATTGTTTTAAATTCCTGTTATATTTTGTGGACCAAGACTTTGTGCAAATGCATTTACACTGTGTGATAATAAGACTCTATTTTTGAAAGAGAGGGTTTTTTTTTTTTTAGTTTCAATTACACTTGCACGCAATATGTTTGTTTGACTATTACCACAAACCTGTGAGTGTAGGTGCAGTGGAGATTATATTCTTTTCTTTACAAAGATCAGAGGCTAAGTGACTTTTTCCAAACAGTGCTGTTACGTGAGTAGCAGGGCTAGTCACGTAACAGCACTGGAAACCAGGTCCCAAACTCCGAAATTCATCCTCTTTCTACTGTCACTTGTTTCCCCATGCCATCTAGCTCATCACAGTCCGAACTTTTAGATGCCTTGGAAGGTGGCTTTTGTGCACAGGGAAGATTATTTAGCAGTTATGTTTGTTTTCATGATTAACATTTGGCTTACCAAAGCATAAATTTAAAAACTTGCATTTGAAAATCTTCAATTTCTTAGATAAGAGGTTGGCAATCTGTAGCTTGTGGGTCAGATCTGGCTGATGCTTATTTTTTGTAAATAAAGTTTTATTGGAACGCAGCCATACCTATCGATTTACATATTGCCGATGTGTTACAATGGTGTATCTGAGTAGTTGCAGCAGAGGCAACAGGGTCCATCGACCCTAAGGTATTTACTATATCTGGTCCTTTACAGAAAAAGTTGCCAACTGGTCTTGGACTCAACATACAGATCTAGGAGGAACAATTAAGGCTGCTGCTATGCAGTGAGGGCCAGCAGATTCTCTGGGGTGCCTCCTAGTACTGCCACGTTCGGTGGCAACAGTTAGGGAACACCCCAGCAGCCCTAGAACTCAGACACCTTGGGATGAAGGTGTAGGTCATGCCACCAGGCAAGGAAGTCGGGCCCACGGACCAGCCTGCTGGGAGCAAAGGCTACATGGGGTGGGGAGCAGAGGCAGGAAGCCATAAATACCAACTATAAACTATGGCCAATAGCCAAAACAAGAATTATAGTGGCTACTCATGTTTTTTCTTGCTCTCCTTATGTATCACATCCACCTGAACGACTTTCCTATTTATTCCCTCTTTTTTGCCCCTAATGTTTTATAAAGGGTTTTATGGGCATGATTAACTTCACAATTCATTCCATAGGTTGTGGGATGTCAAGAATGGGTTGCGACGTGACTGGAGGAAACATGCACACTGCCCAGAGACCGAGGAGCAAATGTATGCGTACGTTAGGGAGGACCTGCGGTTACTGCTAACGTCTGGCAGCTTACATTTGGGAAGAGGGTATATACGGACATTCAGTCACCAAAGGGTTGGCCCACAGTGGACAAGGATTAGTACTAACGGCTATTTCAACCTCCTTTTTGTGCATCTTCCTGTGCTGCAGAGGTGGGAACACCCAAACTTGTACTTCAGACTTTCTAAAGCAAAGTTCTGGTGTCATGTGGGCTCTTACCACACACTGGCACCCTTCCAGGTTCCCTTCTGAGCTCCTGCTGTTTCTACTGGCAAACACGGTCAAGCAGCCATGGAGTGCTTCTTGGGCAGGGTTAACACAAGTGCCAGGTGCGGTCACTAGGTATATTGTCAAAGGAGGGCATCCGTTTTGCTGCTGCAGGTTCCACGGCTCTGGAGCTGACAGCAGCAGTGAAGACTTCTGGTGCTGGGGGTTCCTAATGGTGGCTCCAGCAGAGTGAGTGCCTCCCACGCTGCAGCTGGGGCAACCATTTCCCAACTGGCAGGCTATTCCCTGTTGCACCAAAGGCAGCGGTTCCCGTCATGGCCTGGTCCTGTGTGCGCTCTGGAGAGTCAGTCCCGAAGCTCAACCTAGAGCGTTTCTTCCAGCCTAAGCACAAGTCTGGAAGCCATTTATCACCCTGTAATAAATTTCTTTCTGCATATACTCCCTACAGTGGATTCTGATCTCTGCCAGGGAATCCTGATGTATATATCACACCCTAGCTGGTGTGGTCAATGGGTTGAGCACTAAAATAGATGATAGATAGATAGATAGATAGATAGATAGATAGATAGATAGATAGGAAAGAAAAGAAAAGAAAAGAAAAGAAAAGAAAAGAAAAGAAAAGAAAAGAAAAGAAAAAGAAGGAAGGGAAAGGAAAGGAAAGGAAAGGAAAGGAAAGGAAAGGAAAGGAAAGGAAAGGAAAGGAAAGGAAAGGAAAGGAAAGGAAAGGAAAGGAAAGGAAAGGAAAGGAAAGGAAAGGAAAGGAAAAGGAAAGGAAAGGAAAGGACAGTCTCCCTGGCTGTTGTGGCTCAATGGGTTGAGTACCAGACCGCAAACTGAAGGGTCAGGGGTTTGACTCCCAGTCAGGGCACATGCCAGGGGTTGTGGGACAGGTCCCTACTTGGGGCCATGCAAGAAATCAATGTTTCTCTCACACATGGATGTTTTTCTCCCTCTTTCTCTCTCCCTTCCCCTCTGCCTAAAAAATAAATAAATCTTTTTTTAAAAGCTTCCCATCGAGGTCTTAAGTCTTTGGCATGCATCAGTGTCCTCCATTTTTTCATGTTTTTTCCTATTTGGTAGAGCTCACAATCTTACATGTATTTAAAAATCGTATCTGTTACGGCTTTGTCCATGTCGTGGCCACTTTTATGAACACCATTCTACTGTGGGCTCTATTTTTAATTCTGCTTTCTTGCTGTATTGGCCCAGCAACCCTGCGCTGCGCTTTAGCTTTTGTGGGTGTCTCGGTTCTCCCCTCCAGGCACTGGCTCCTGCTCCAGACCTCTCCCTTCTTCTGTCCCCCTCCCCTCATTAACTAAAACGTCTGTTTAACGTCCTGTCAGAATCCTGTCTGCCTGCGGGTAGCCTAATGCAATAAACTAATTCAGGCTATGTTAATTGGTGACAGTGGAAACAATGCTTTAATGCTGATCATAATAATAATGATAGCCACTGTTGACACTTATTGAGTGTTGACTGCATGCCAAGAACTTTACAAGACGTGTGTCATTTAATCCTTAAAAATCCCCAAACCTACTACTATCTCCATTTTACACATGAAGAACCTGAGGCTTAGAGGAGCGAAAAAAATAAAACATGAAAAACTTGATTAGAGTCATACAGCTAGTAAGTGTAAGAATCAGGACTTAAATCTGGATCTGCACCCAGAGTCCTGTCTCCAGCCTACTGTACTGTGTTGCCTCTTCACATCCAAAGGAATGATTCAGGAATATTAGGAGGTTGATGGGGAAAGGTATTTTAAGATTGCAGGATAGGGAGAGTCTTCTAGCGACAAAAGCATTTATATATTACCGAGATCAGGAGAGCTAAATATAAGTCATTAAGAATTGAACAAAGACATTCCACGGGTTGAGGTAACATAATCATTTTTGTGGTAACAAGATATGCACTTAGGGTTATTTTGTTGTAGAAGAAGTGAAATCGGGAAACATTACTCGTTAAAGAAGGATAAAGGTATATAAGTAAATGAGCAAAACTGGAGGAATCTGGAAAAATGGGAAAAGGTTATTCTTATGATAAAATATTTCACTAAAGAATCTATATTATGCCCTGGCTGGCATAACTCAGTGGATTGAGCTCAGGCTGCGAACCAAAGCATCGCAGGTTCGATTCCCAGTCAGGGCACATGCCTGGGTTGCAGGCCATAGCCCCCAGCAACCGCACATTGATGTTTCTCTCTCTCTCTTTTTCTCCCTCCCTTCCCTCTCTAAAAAATAAATAAATAAAAATCTTAAAAAGAAGAATCTATATTATGAGAAGCCTCCAAACAAGTACAGTAGTACAGATAACGCAGTACATCAAGTTCAAGGCAGAATTTGACAAGCAGCGGGTAGTCGGGAATAATGACAAGATGCTCAAAGCTGAAGGTCACCGACTGTCTGAACGAGACAAGAAGGTGAGCGTGCAAAGTGGAGGATCTGATTTCGACAGATATCAGGTTCCTGAGGAAACAGTAACGGTAAGTGATAAAAACGGGGAACTACCGTTATTTTGCCGTGTATAACGCATACCCATGCTTTTGGCCCAGACTTTCAGGGGAAAAAAATCTTTTAGTTTTTTAATTAATTAATTAATTAATATTTAGACACTTGTTTTTTGTATTATGAAGGAATTTTAGCATTTATTTTAGAACATACCATGGTACAAGAAATTTTATATAACATAATTACAAAACACAAGAACAGGTGCAAGCTATTTCAGATACAACCCACGTATAATGCACACCTTTATTTTCCCCTCAAAAATCTGGGCAAAAAAAGTGGGCATTATACACAGCAAAATACGGTAAATGGACCAGCTGTATAGAAATCATTCCCACATTCGCAAATTATGGGAAAAATCTAGTAAGGTTCTTGATATTCACATATTACTGATAAATCAGGGTGTGCAAACCTATGGACTCAATCCTATAGACTCAATCCTATGGACTCAATCCTACGGAGTCCTGTGGACTCCTCCGGTGTCGACTGAATGCTCCAAAGTGGTGAATGAAGTCTGAAGAATAAAGGTGGGACTAACGTATGTGAATAACTAAACTTCTACCTGCAGAGAACCACCAGCCAGTCCCACGGCTGCTCTGGCCAGCTGTACTCGCCCTGCCAGGCATGGAGGGACCCTTACCAGTGTCTTGTGATCAGGTTGGTCAGGCTTATACTGATTAACAACTTCTGTGGGGAAGAAAAGCTTTAGGATAACAAATGAATAATCAGACATTAGGAATATTACCAAATAAAAGTGAATGTGTGTAAACATGAGTATCTTATTACAAAATCTAATGTTATTGTGTTCGCTACTGTAACGTTGAAACTACCCAATCTGAAGCAGAATATTTTAGTGATTTGTCTTATGCACAAAAATGGCATTAGGTACGGATCAGTTTTTAAGTTCTTTTTTCCTCAATAGTGTAAAAGATGAAACTATTATTTTCAGATCCTGAAATTAACTTTCAGAATTTATCCTCTCCTCTCCAACATGCAGATTAAAGGTTCTGTTTTGATGCTCTGGGGGAAAAATGATCTAGGAGAGAAAAAGATATTTATATTCACTATAACATCATATTTTAAATAATTACTCGCCTAACCACAACCACATTTTCAAACTAAAACGCATGTGAAAGTGGTTTACTAAAAGAGTAAATACTCTGACAAAGTGAAGAATAAAAAAGTTCCAAGTGACTGATCCTTTGGAGAGGAAAAGGTGAGCCGTGAACATGCTGGTGAAATAGCTGTGGAGGATTCTTCTCAGATGATGGTCGTTCCTGCCTCCGGGTTCAAGTGTTGCTCAATCAGCAAGGTGCTCAACTCACAGTGATTGCTGCGCATTTCCTTGTTGTTCGAGAAAACGCATCATCTCAGCTTAGCCGCATTTGCCATAAAAATGAATATAAGAAATCGAATTTTGATTTAAATTTTCCAGTTGCAGCATGTTGAGAAAAATATATGCAAGTGAAGATTCTCTTTGAAAAGCTCTGATTCAAGTAAGTCCAAAGAGAATGCATCTCTATGTACCTAATGCGGTCTTCGCATTAGAGAGTAAGCTCTTCGCGCTCAGAGCCCTTGTCAATTTGATTAAACTCACAAACACGTGACTCCCCCGTCTCTGTTAAAAATACTCAGACCAGCGACTGCCTGAGATCCGTGTGGCTTTGTCTTTCAGAGTGAGTCCTTTAGCAGAGAAATCATAACACTAGCTACAGGGGTATATGTTTAAACGTAATACTCTATAACTGGATTCTCCAAACGCCGTTCATCGCAGAGAGGGATTAAGAAGAATGCAAATTTTTAAGTCCACAATCCAGAAAGCCCTTCCAGACACGGACGTTTTCAATTGAAACTGGCCCTCGAGAAATGTGATACTTATTTTTAGAGTTGGTTTACAAGGTTAATTTTGGAAGCTGCTCCTTTTCCAGCATATTCTCTTTCCAAGATTAAATATCCTTCAGGTGAAAATACCTGAGAAAGAACGTCGCGAGGTTAGGCCCAGTGCGTGCGGGGATGGGTGGGTGCGTCTGTGAGTGTGTGTGTGTGTGTGTGTATTAGTGAGCGCGCACGCGTCTCTTGGGTAGGTGGGGAAAAAGGTCCGACGCGATTCCAAAACCAAAACAATTCACTCAGCCTAGACTAGGCCCTGGATGACCAACTCCTTCCCCACGAGACAAGATGAAAGGTCTCCAGGCCGCTGAATGGCCCACTCGGCGTTGGAGTGAGCTGGGGCAGCTGGTCTTGCGGCCTTACCAGCGGAGAGACAATCCCGGGACCCAACAGCTACTGGCGAGCCCCTGGTTTCCTCCCGGCTGGAGCCAGAGGAGCAGAGACGGCCCCCCCCCGCCGCCACCCACACTGGTCTGAGCACTCGCTTCCCGCAGGCGCCGCTGGCGTCAGGCGCAGCGGCCGCGCTGCCATAGCAACAGTGGCCCAGGCGCCCCTTTCCCTGCACCGAGCTGTGTTTGGCAGGACGGGGTGGGTCGCCGCGTTGCTAGGAAACAAGCGAAGGGCGTCTGCCTCCGTGGTTTCTCGGCTTCCACCCTTCACCTACTTCAGTCTGCAAGGGAGGTGGGGGAGGGTCGCAAGGGCGGTCCAGAAGCCACGTGGAGGCGAGGGGGTCTCAGTCACTTTCCCCTCAGAGGTCGGCCCTTCCGGGCAAGATGACGTGCTCTTTCCCTGGGGCTTACAAGTATTGTGTTCTGTGCCTTAGATGGAAAAATGAACGAAAACCCTTTGGTATTGCCTACCCCCCTCCCCCCCTCCCCCCGCACGCTACCTCCCTAAGGACAGTGACGTCCCCAGACTTCCACAGTTCTCCCCACTCTGAAAGGAACCATTTCTGGAGCTTTACTATATCAAATAGCAATTCTAAGCACTTTGCATGCGATAACTCATTTTCAGTTCTGTAAAGTAAGAACTAGTAACTTCATTTGGACATGCATAAAATGTGGCCAGTGTATTACAGCTGGCTGGGGTGCAGCCAGGATTTGAGGCCCGGTCTTGCTTAACTTCAAGGTCCCTGCTTTGTTACAATGCTTAAGTGTCCTGCCTCAGCTTCCTCTTGGCTAGCCTATCATCCCTTTTTTCTGTCCAAACGCACATACACACACACCAACTGGGACGCGCTGTCTGGAAGTGGTTTGAGAAGGGGATTAAAAAACTGAAATCAGGGTTCTCCACTGCCAATTTATGGAAGTCCCAGTCTGTAGTGTACTACCATAATCACCACCGAGGGTCCTCAGATTGGTCAAGGAAGAGAATCTAAGCCAAGGAGTTTGCCAAAACCCATACTGACTCCCGTGGGTGCCCCATGCTGGGCCAGATACTGTGGGAGACTGAAAGATGTTTTTAAAAATAGTGTCTAAACTGTGCTGTCCACAAAGAGTTTCTATTCTACTAGGGAATGTCTTGTATTGTCAAGGATTTGTGTTGGCAAGGGATTTATTAAGAAAGTGCTTTGAGGAGAAACGAGCAAAGGAATAAAGGAAACAATAAGGCAGGAGAAGAAGGCAAGCAAGGGAGCAATTTAAGGTCAAGTTCCAGCCTCGGCCTGACCCAAAGGCAGCTCTGGAGTACAAGGGATACAGTGGGTTGACCCTACCCTGCACCAGAGAGCCATTGGCCATAGGCCTTTCTGGACGGGGGTGTGAGAGACATGCACACCCAGCGTTTCTGGGTCTGGGGTCATTCTGGGAAAGCGGCTTCTGTATATTGAGGGAAGGTAGCTCTCTGGAATAGGTGAGAGGGGTGAGCCATTAGGAGAGAAGCACCCAGAAGCCAGGGAATGCCTACAGTGAACCAAAGGGGATGCAAAGGGGTCTGGGTAGAGCATGAAAAGCATCCTCTATCGTCCACCCCTTGCACCACTCAGGTCCACGTGCGTCTCTCGTGATTCTCATCTTGTCACAGCTTCTACCAGACTCTCATTGGTCACAGATCTAACCGCAGCCCATGCTTCTGCAGTTGGCCCTAGGGCTATAACTAATACCTACCCTCCCTCTTCTCTACCATCCATTCCAGATTCCCCTTATCCTCGACTAGCCCTCCTGCTAGTCTAGGTGGCTTGCCGGGTGCAGTGACCCAAATCTTCGTGTGTGAGGGGTCTGAGCAGCTCACCCCCATGTCTTTGTCAGGTGCTGGTTGCTGCAATTGCCTATTTTCAATGAAAACAGTTAAGAGAGATCAGCTGATCCTCCCAGTGGATCAGCTAATGCCAAACACATGCTTCCCTGGCCCCACTGTACAGCAGCAGCCTTATCTCCTCATGAAGATCGGGGTCAATTCCCTCTGCCACTGTGGTAACTGTTTGCTTCGACTACATGGAGTCCAAAATGATAAGACTGCAGCTGTAGCTAGAAGTTTAGTTTTTTTATGTTTAAGTTGTCATTTACTTTTTTAATCCTCCTATGAGGCTATGTTTATTGATTTGAGAGAGAGAGAGAGAGAGAGAGAGAAACATCCATCAGTTGCCTCTCGAACTTGCCCCAACTGGGGATCGAACCCACAACCTAGGTATGTGACCTAACCAGGGATCGCACCTGCAACCTATTGGCGCACAGGCCAACATTCCAACCTACTTAACCACTGGCCAGAGCTGTAGCTTGAAGTTTGGTGGAACTCTTCGTGTGTCCCTTGGTGTGAAGCATTCTGCCTCTGAGAACTAGAACCTCTAGACCCAATGCCTAGAGTTGTGAAGACAGGAAGGATGCATTCCCCAAGAAAATCACTGAGAGTGATAGTGAACCAGGCTACCTGTCTCTCCACCCGCTGGTTCCCAGGCCTATGTATTCAACTCACTGGAGAGACAGCACAATACAATGGCTAGTGGGTAAATGCATACAAGCTCTGTCCAGAAAAGTCAATATAACAAGAGCAGTTTACACAATATCCGTGTAACCTGGCAGCCAAGGAGAGGGGACCGGAATGGCCGTGCACAAACAATGACGACTTCACTCTGCTAGTCAGTTGGGGTGGTAGACATAGTTGAGTGAGCATGTGTACTGTGTGGTGGTTGCATTCAAAATGTGGGAGTAGAGCACTGAGTTTGCACCAAATTTTGCGCTAAGCTTGAACATTCCTCCATGGAAACGATTTGCATGATTCAGAAGGCTTTTGGGGATGATGCAATGAGTGCAGCGCAAATAAAAGTATAGCACAAATGCTTCAAAGATGGTCAAGAATCTGTTGAAAGTGATCCACGTTCTGGAAAGCCTGCAACAAGCAGAGCAACATTCAAGAGAATGTTGAACGCGCTCGGGCTGCAATCAACAAAGATCGGCGACTGACAGTGAGAGAACTAGAAGCTGTCCTGGGGGTTCCAAAAACTACTATGTCTGAGATTTCTGATGCAGGGTCTTGGCGTGAAATGCGGTGAAAATCGTTCCATGGCTTCTGCTACCCCAGTACATCACACTGCAGTTGGGAGAACTACGTGAGGTCCCAAAGTGCCTACTTTAAAGAGGACCGAGGCATCATTGTCCTGTGTATGATGTGTCTTGTATCTCATATCTTTGTCAATAAACATCTCTATTTTCCATAGTGCGTGGCTGGATGCTTTCTGGACAGACCTCGCATACTGTGCCCTGAGAGATGGTGCCCCAGCCTCACAGAGTATCATTTCTAAGCAAGTGTCTATCTCTGCCTTCAAAGATGCTTATAATATATCCTGCTAGAAGGTTCTGAATGCTGTGGTATGTTGTGGGATTGGTGGATCCCATAGTCCTGTGCCCATTATCGTACTTCCTTTGCCAAAAAAATGGGCAGAAAATGTTTTGTGGGATTCTGTGTCAGTAAAGCAGACATTCTGTGTCCTCGAATCGTGGTTCTTGCCCAGGCACTTCAGGCAGGCAAGACAAATTCATACACTGAATCTGTATCAATTCCAGTTAAAACAAAGTGCTTCCATAGCCAAAATGAGAGGGTGTTTTATAGTTAACTTGCCACCAAGTCTCTGGTCTCCTCAAGGAATGACACTATACTGGGGGCCCTGAACCAGTCTCTCTTGGTGACAGTGCCAGCAGCTAGGTCAGCTGTGCTGAGCAGCAGCTCATGCTTTCGGACTCAGGCATAGCTGCTGTCCCTGTAGCTACTATAGTCACAGGCCTGTGGCTACTGGATGAAGATTACAGTAACTAGAGACGAAGTCTGGCTGACATCTATTGGGCAAATCGTCCTGTCCATCTGCTTACTTCATGCCCCTGCTGCTGTGATTGCTCTCCTGTAGGCATTAACAGGCAACACAAAGATCTTCACTCTCATAGGTCCTCTTCCCCCGAACACCATTATCCCCCCCTCCTTCCAGCTCTGCTCCTTCCGGCCCCGTGACCAACCAGGGGAGTCATTTTCTACTGCCCACGAGTCTATCTATAGCTTTACATCGGGGCACCTGTCTCTCCATACAAAGTGGATGGCTAGGTGCAATGCCTAGAGGTCTACCGATTACAATGATTTGTCCTTATTGGTCTCTTCAGAGTCACCTCTGGAAGGGGCTATAGTGCACAGCGGTTCATTTTTAGTTTGCACCCATGTACTGAGTCAGTCTGTTTGTGAGCCAAGCTTGGGATCTCTCCCCTGTCAGCTGGTCATAGGGGATACCCAGTGGGGCCACACGTGTGAGCTGACGGAGATGCACTGATTAGTGAGCAGCACAGGGCTCAGGGCGCCCCACTTCGTGCAGCTCACGCACAGGTTCTAGACCTGATCAAGTGCAGTTCCACCCAGTTACACAGTCCATATGGTTGTAACTTCCTCTGTGTTTCTCAAAAGCTGGCGATATTGCACAAACCGGGGCATCCCCTACCATGTACCCCATCGCAGTTCACCAAGAATGAAAGTCTTAGTAACTGCACTGATATGGAGACACAGAATGCCACAGTTAATTCCAGGTGTGTACAACCTCTGCTTTCTTGATGCTTTATCATATAGGATAACTAAAGGCTTATTATATATGTCCTCAAATCTAAGTAAAATGAGATATTATTATATGCAATTTTCCTTTATATAAAATAAAGATATGCTGAATTTCTCACAAATACAAAAAAAAATAAATAAATACAGAATGCCACCTACCGCCAGGGATGGGATTCCCATTTGCATCTTGCCAGTGAGTGAGCTGCACCCACGACACCCTCCTTGAAGTCCACGTCCTGGGGTGACTGGAGGCACCAGCTGCCTCGGGCAGGTTCTGCAGACGCAGGCCCTGAAGAGAGGATTTGTGTTTAAGTGATTCACCCGGCAAGTTACCCCAGGAGAAACTGGTAAGGAAGGGCAAAAACAAGAATAGGGACCAAAAAATTAGCCAGGCAAAGTTGTGATTTCAAGTAAAATTCCAGGCTCAACCCGGACCCCCGAGGAGTTTCAGAGAATAAATCACTCAGCAGAGTGTATCCTGCGTGTAAGTGGGGGAGCCGGGTTCTCAGACTTCCGCCCCAGTTAGCCACGGGCCACAGGCCACCACGGGGGCAAGTTCCCGGCTCTTTTGGTTCTGGAGGCATCCGAGTGAACTGGCTCCAGGGTGCCCAGGGCAACTCGATGAAGGAAGTTACAGAGATGAACTCGGAAGCAAAGCCTGCAGAAACTGGGGGATGGCTACGCTGAACCGATCAGGAGGACCTCCAGGGATCTAGATGGATGGGGTACCACAGCTGCCCAAGGAGCTGAGATTAACATACAAATGACTGATGTGGAGCTTCTGGTTTCGGACTAGATGGTAGATAAGGTGGGCTTCTGCCTCCTTCTAGAATCTAACTGTAAAAACCACTAGGGAGACAGAGAGAGGCCGGGTCCCCATGTGTGTTGATGGGGGCAGGGTATACAGCGCATGGATACTCAGAGCATCAGGGGGATGGGTACCGTGGAGCGCTCTGCGTCCTCACTGCCCTGAGAAGATCGTTACCTGCTGGGATTAGGTTATAAAAGATTATGGCTTCCATCTTGCTGGGAGACTCTCTGTTGTGTTTTTGGATTGCAAGCTTTGCTAAAGCAAGCTGCCGTGTTGCAGAGGCTCCCAGAGCAAGTAACTGAGGGAGGCCTCCAGCCAACTGCCAGCAAGGATCTGAGGCCCTGATGCCAGTGGCCCTCAAGGAACTCAGCTCTGCCAACGTGAGTAGGAGGAGAATCCTTTCCCAGTTGAGCCTTTGGATGAGAACTCAGCCCTGGCTAATACCCTAATAGCAGCCCACAAGCAGTGCTTAAGAGAGGACTCGGCTAAGCCAAGGCCAGCCCCATAGTAACTCTGAGATAATAAATGCATGTTGTTGTTTTTTAAGATTTTATTTATTTATTTTTAGAGAGGGAAGGGAGGGAGAAAGAGAGAGAGAGAAATGTCAATGTGTGGTTGCTGGGAGCCGTGGCCTGTAACCCAGGCATGTGCCCTGACTGGGAATCGAACCTGCAATGCTTTCATTTGCAGCCCGCGCTCAGTCCACTGAGCTACGCCGGGGCATAAATGCATGTTGTTTTAAGCGACTAAATTTGTGGCAATTTTTACATAGCAATAGGTAACTAATACTAGCATTCTGCATCTGGCCTGTAGCTTGAGGACATCTGCCTTATATACGGTTGTCTGTGTACAGGTTATATCTACCTGCCAGAATGCAATGCCCACCTTGGACTCCCTGCAGCAGCGAGGGTGTGCCCCTGTATATAGTAATGGCATAGTATATTATTCCTAGGCAGGGACTCTAGGCATTTATGTTAATAACAAACATTGAGTCCTTACTATGTGCCTGGCTATGTTCCAGGCACTCCATCAATTTTCATTCATTTATCCTCACAACGATCGCATCAGATAGGGTCTATAAGGTTTTCCATCTCCGACGAGGAAAAGGAGGTTCCTAGAGGACGCATACCCGGCCAAGGCCTGACACGTAAGAGTGGCAGAGTGGGGACGCACGTCCTGAGCAGCCTGGCTCCAGAGCTCGTGCTGCCTCGCTCGGAACTGAGACGAGACGAGGATCAGGGCTACACAGATGTGTCCTGTTCTGATGCCCCGTTACAGCTCCGGCTCCTCACCTGGAGCTGTCCGCTGTTGGAGGTCAGGAATGTACCTTGTCTGACATGGAATCTTGCCTTTAATATTCAAAACATGGCTCTAGTGGACCCTTAAAAAGCTGTTTGAGCCCTGGCTGGCGTAGCTCAGTGGATTGAGTGCGGGCTGTGAACCAAAGCATCGCAGGTTCGATCCCCAGTCAGGGCACATGCCTGGGTTGCAGCCCACAGCCCCCAGCAACTGTACATTGATGTTTCTCTCTCTCTCTTTCTCCCTCCCTTCCCTCTCTAAAAATAAATAAATAAAAACTTAAAAAAAAAGCTGGTTGAATGAATGAATGAATGAATGAGACACTTCAACTAGGAGCTGGGGAGAAAAGGAAAGGGAACAATAAAATTCTCGATGTCTAGCTATTCCCCCAGCACATGCGCAAATGTCACTCTGCACAGTTGCCATCAGTATTAGCTCTTCTGGTGCTTCTCTGAGAGCGCGAGTTAGGAAATATGATGTTTTTCTTGATAAGGAGTTGAGAGGAGAAATAATTCATAAGAGGTAAGTGAAGTGGAAGGCAGCTATTGTCCCTAACAAGTGTGTTTATTTCTGATTGGTCTGACTACCCATGTTCGCACAAAGAACCCTGGATTATATCTAATTCTGCATTTGTAGCAGTTTATTACCTGCAGAGATAAGTGAGGTTATATAATGGGCTGGTTCAAAGAATGTGCTTCCTTGAATATGCAAATATCGGTCCAAATTGCTTAAAATAACAAGTTGCTTAACACCCTCCACTGAGAGAATTTGGTTTGAAATGTTCCACCGCCACCCTTCCATAGGCCTGCCTGCTAAAGTACATGAAATGAAAGATAGTCCCTTTATACACCAAATGCCTTAGCCACACAATATTTTCATAGCAAGAAAAGAAACTCAAGTCTTTTCTCATATTTCATTACTTTCAGCTACTAGATTCAGAGTCTATTTATTTAGAGATTTTTAGGATTCAGTTGCTTTGGTCATCACACAGACAAAAGGTGTCTGGGGGAGTTCCACTAACCACGAGGTCCTCCTTTACTTGGTAAAAGTGGATGCCGCCATTCGAGGATTGCGTTTTTGCCCCCTAATAGGCCTGGTGCAGCTGAGCTTTCTCTCCTCGGCCTTTCTCCTCCCTTTCACTGCCATCCGGGCCGGCCGCCCCACACAAGTCTAGTGCCGCCGAGCTCTGCTTAAGACATTTTACTGACGCTCCCAGGCCCCTCGAGAGAAGAGCGCACTTCCTGGCCTGATTATCCAAGGCTTCTGCCATCCACTCCCTACTCCCCTGACTGACTTCAACTCTCAGAGGTGTTCCCCACTCCCCGGCCTCCGGCCTCCGCGTCTCTACCCTTCTGCTCTATTTTCGGTTTCTCAGGTTTTCTACCATCTCCAAAGCTGTAAAGTGTGGGTCTGTCTGTCTTGTTCGCCTTCCTTTCCCAACCCCCAGCCTTGATCTCCTCTTTACCTTCCCACTGAGATGTCAGGGCCTCTGAAGCTATAGCCGCCCTGGGGAGGGGTGCCCGTCCCCACCAGGTCCCACTTTGTTAGCACGTCCCACTCTCCTGCTGGACTGCAAGGTCCCTGGGGGCCAGGACTCTCAGCACCCAGCACAGGCGGCTGGCTGGCTTGCAGGAGACAGGAGACAGTAAAAACACACAAATAAAAGCTCTGTTGAATGAATGTTCTCCTTACTCTCTCGTAACCTTCATGCGTCTGCTTTGGCTCTAAATTGCAATTAGTAGAGCATGTAAATTTCATTCAGAACGAATGACAGTTTAAGTGAAATCAAAGCTATTAGCACAATAGAAAATTTCCTGAAAACAAAATTAAATTAACTTTTGAAATGTAAGCGGCATAAAATCCATTTCTATCATTTCAAGTGCACATTTAAAAATAAGTTTCTCAAATTTTAAACCCAGCACTGCCTCCAAATCAGCCTGTTTTCAATTTGCACAAACCCCCGCCATTAGATGGGAATAAGATCACACAGAGATGTGCCTCTCACCCTCCCTCGCAAATTTTCTTAGAAAGGGTGACACGCATCATTTTCTGCTGGCATAATAATGAAAGGAAGGGTAAATACCGCAAGATTTGTTTCATACAGTGCTAGTGCAGGGGAGAAAAATAGCTAAGAAGATCTAAAAACTCTTCTAAAATACAGTGTTTATGAGCTAAATTGATTTTTATTTAGAAGGGAATTCTCTCCCTGCAGGGCACACTACTGCCCTTGGTACCCCCTCAGCTATTATCGGCAGCAGGAACGGTTTGACCAAAGAGAAGAGATGAGGCCGTAATTTAGGAGTGTTCCTAATTGGACCCCAGTGACTTCAAAACTGGGACTAGGAGCTGAGGACGTTGTGGTCCTTATTTGCATTTTGAAGGTTCCGATGGGTTTTGGTCTAAATACCTTATAAACCATAAATCACTCCTGGGGTTCCATGAAGTCTTCAACTGCCTTTATCAGTTTGAATTTCTAGAACCAGGGGACCCAATTTAGACATTCTGTAGTTCTTATTCTGGGGGAAAAAGCGACCCATGACATTTTTGTCTAGGAAGCCGGAGTAGTCCCCGCCCCACTTACCAGGGCTCACTCCCCAGGTTTGCTGAAAAGACATTCAGTGGCTCACTGCAAGCTGAGCTAGAACAAGAGAAAAGACAGCATGGGATGCAGAGGGAGCATTAGCTTCCTAGGGCTGCCATCAGGAACTACCACAAACTTCACGGCTTACAGCAGAAACCTGTTCCTTTGCAGCCCCGGGTGCCAGCAGTCCAGCATCAGGGTGTTGGGGGGATTGGTTCCTTTTGGAGGCTCTGTGGGAGACGCCATTCCATGCCTCTCTCCTGGCTTTGGGGCTCTTTGGTTTGTACACGCATCTCTGTAATCTCTGCTCTGCCTTCACACCGCCCTCCCCTTTCTCCGTGCGTCCACCCTCATCGCACATCTGCCTCTCCTTTCTCTCAGAAGGAGCCCAGTCACTGGATTTAGGGCCTACCAGTCTCCAAATATGCAAATATCTTATCCAGGATGGCCTTAAGATCCTTGACTTAATTACATCTGCAATGGCACTTCAGTGGTACCTCTTGGTACTCGTCACTGATTCGTTCCAGCACTCGTGACAAGTGCCAAAACCACAGAGCACCAAAGGATGAAGCATTTTCTCTTGTGGGGCAGCGTCATGACTCATACAAGTTCTGGCGATGTGAACAAGTGTTGAATACCTCACCCCATCCCAGCGTCTACGGTGACTACGACCATCCCTCCCTCATAGCAAGTGTGACGAGTCCCAAGGACGTGCCGAGGGCTGAAACATTCTCTTCTTATCAAAATGCGGCAAGTACGGAGTTTAACAAGCTCTGAAGCCAAGTACCAAGGTATGACTGTACTTCCAGATAAGGTCACATCCACAGGTCCCCAGGGCTAGGATTTAGATATCTTTGGGGGTACATAATTTGACCCCCTACCAAGGGAGAGTTCACCTGGGTAAGAATCCTTCCTGCTTTAACCCTCCTGAGAGTGTGTGCACACGCCCTCTCTCTATATATGTGTACGTAGGTGCCTGAGGACATTTTTTCACTGCTTTTAGAGAGAGAGGAAGGGAGAGAGAGAAACATGGATGTAAGAGAGAAATGTGGATTGGTTGCTTCCCATCCCTGGGATGGGATCATATCTCATCCCAAGTATGATTCCACATCTGGGCCAGGGATCATACATGCCCAGATCGGGATCGAACCTGCAACCTAGGTAGTTCACTGCACGGCCTACACATGTGCCCTGACCAGGAATTGAACCCACAGGCTTTTGGTTGTGGGAGAGTGCTCCAACCAACTGAGCCACACCCGCCGGGACGAGCTCTCCATATTCTGATCATTTGAACATTGTCCTCCAGCCACGGAGGCCAACCCCTGTCTCTTGTCTGAAGAGTTTACAATAAAACCAGAATCTGGGACACCACTGTGAGGAAATCTTCAAAACTGAAACAAGAGAAAAAATAACCAAAACCCAAACTAGTAAGGAAAACATTCTAAAAACCTAGAAGATCAAAATATAGAACTAGTGATGTATAACATGGTCTCATTTTTTGACAAAAAAAAAAAAAACCCTGCACATAAATTCATAGACAACACCTGGGAGGATATTTACCAAAAAGGTAACAGGGATAATCACTGGGTTTGGGGATTATGGGATCTTAAATTTCTTCTTTATGTGCATTTACATTTTACAAATTTAGATCATTTTAAAACACCTCCAAACATCGAACTAGTCATTTATTGAAAGATGATGAGGTCTCGGGATGGCAAAGAACTGCTCGCCTGGTCTCATCTCTGCCAGAGGCACTTGCTCCAAAATGAGGTAGAGAAGACGGCACAGGAGCAGGAGGCCCCTTTCCCAGGCCTCCTTTTGCCCCCACGAGTCCCACACACCACACCCCAGGGTCTGCTCGCTGTCTGGACAATCTTACTGAACTGTATGTAGATGTGAGGGTTGGACGATGCTACGCGGATCGTCTGGTCTAACCTCCTCATATTACAGACCACGAGAGAGAATGCTGCAGAGGGTGACAGGCTCTCCCAGGACCCCATGGACAGGTGGGACTTTTTCTATTCCTGCAGGTCTCATGCAGGCTAAGGTCTTAGGCGCGGACCACTGGACTAACGCAAGTCCTAGTGTGTATTTCCAGCTCAGCTTCTAATGAATAAGCCAGTTATCTATGCCACTACCAGGCACACAACATTTGTGAGGGCTTCCTGATTGAACAATTATGGAACACCTGCACCCTATCCCAGCATAGCCAGTGACCTGTATCACCCCTACTTCCTAGAAGAAGAAGAGAGTCAAGCATAGGGTGGTTAACTTGTTCAGTCCCCGGGGCCCTCAGTGGACCGACTGCACTAAGTGGCTGGGAGCCCCTGCCAGTTCTGAACAGCAGAAAGATATGTTCAAAGCTGTGCTTTTGGAAAATTAATCTGGCAGCAGATTAATTCAGAGATAGACTGTTTTTTTCTCAGCTCAGCAGCACCAGCTGGAAGACCTGACCACGGAGCCAGCAAGTGGCGGAATCGGGGTTGGAGCCACATGTCTGGTTCCAGTGGCCGTGCTCAAATCCCCCAGCCCATGTGGGCTGAATCTGGATGAAGGCCTTGGGCTCCACGAGCCCCCTTTCCTCACCGTGGGTGCTCTGGCAGCTCACTTCCTGGCTGCACTTCCTCTTGTCTCAAACCCTTCCATTGGTCTGTCTCAGCAGCAGACACTTCAGAGTGGAATATGCTCTGAAAAGCCCAGATCTACCACCAGCTGGGGCTGGTACGGCTGTCATACTTCCTGTTGATCTGGGTGTCAGGGGCCAGAAACCTATTGTTCTTTATGCCTGAGGCTGGGCTACTGTGCATTATTTAATACACTTATTGATTCTCTAATCAAATATTTATTGAACACTTACTATGTGTCAGGTACTACTTTAGACATCAGAAATAGAGCACTGAACAAACAGTTCCTGTTCTCGAGGACTTTTCGTTGTAGAGGGGGGAGTTAGACGTTAATAAATGTATCGGTAAATAGTTCACATTAACAGGTGCTTTGAAGAGCTGTAAGGCAGGGTGTGGGGCAGAGTCAGGGAAGAACTCTGACAGTTGGGGGTGTATTAGTCTGCTCAGGCTGCCAGAATGCAACACCACAGCCCAGGCAGCTTGAACAACAGAGATTAACGTTCTCTCTGTCCTAGAGGCTGGAAGTCTGAGTTCCGGGTGTCGGCGGGTGCAATTTCTCCAGAGGCCTCTGTCCTCCGCATGCAGATGGCCCTGTGCTTGCATTGTGTCCGCTTGGTTTTCTCTCTGCACCTGTGCGTGCCTGGCGTCTCTCTCGTGTTAATCTCCGACTACTACAAGGACTCCAGAAACAGTGGATCAGGGCCCACCCTCACTAGCCCATTTTCACTTATCACCTCTTTAAAGCCCTGCTCTCTGAATGCAGTCACATTCTGAGATCCTGAGGGTCAGAGCTACAACATATGTGTTGGCCAGTGAGTGTACACAATTTAGTCATGACGCAGGGTAGGGACAGGCTGTCCAAGGAGGAGGGACATCTCAGCAGAGATCCAAATAAGGGAACAGGCGAGGCCCTAGAGAGAGTCATGTAGGGGAGGTGCACTTGGGGCAGAAGACGCAGTTCGTGCACAGGCTCCAGGCTGGAGCTCCCAGGAGGCCACGGTGGCCAGAGGCCCGCAGGGGAGGCGAGGATGCCGCAGGCCAAGGCAGAGGCCGGCTCACGGGGAGTCTTGGAGGAATGGCTAGGATGGAATTTTCTTCTGAGTGTCATAGGGATTCACAGGAGTGTTTTGAGCAAGGCAGGCACAAAGTCTCACAGATGTTTTTAAAAGATACTTTTTAAAGGTACATCCGATTTTCTGTAGACTCCCAAGAATTCCATGGGAACGAGCACACTGATCATGAAACCTAGAGAAGCTTCCTGGAATAGTCAAGAGGCAGACCCACGTTTCCAGGGACCCAAGCAGCCCCGCGGGCCCACACTCCTGCTGCTCCTTTCACTGAAGCTCTTCCTTGTGTCACTGTCCCCAGCTGGAATCCACAGACTCTCAGAATCACCCGGGCTTGTGCTGTGAAACCATTCCTGTGTGAACTCAAGAACCCGCACACTACACCGGCCCAGCACGGACCCGGTCCGGGCCCAGTCCCTGTCCAGTGACGGCAGGAAGTAGCAAGAAAGCGACTAACAATGACTTTGGAAGTTTGTTTTTTTTTACAACTTGTCCCCAAAGACAGGGATCACCACAAAGCAGTTCACATGGTTATGCCTAGACCCCACTCTGAGCCGACCGAAGTCCAGGCTTCCTACAGCCCCCCACAGAGGGAGCTCACACAGCTCTGGATCATACCGCCGGCCATCAAGACATTTCTACAGCTGCTTAACCAGTCTGTGTCCATTTTTACAGAGTATTTACATTGTGCTCGGGTGCAAGCCTTCTACTCAGTTGAAAAGCTATCCATTGACTGAACTGGCGGTCGTTTTCATGGGGACTTTTAAACATGAGTCATCCATTTTCCATCTTGTGTTTCCATTAAACGCCGTTCCTGGGGGCTGCCTTCCAGCACCTGTACAGTTTCCTCGTATAAAAGAATACTATAGCAACGTCACACACACACACTTTCGACTTTCCTATTCTGATTAGAGTTAGCAAAATTTTACAAGGTCTCAGTTACATTTCAAAAATAGCAGAGACTTTCTCAATCGGTCTTCTTTTTGAAACACACTAGCTGTTTTATGAAAGGGAAGACGATAAGGAGGAAACAAATTTAACTAGTATGTGCCATGGAAATTACCTGGTGATAACTGGAAACATCAGTATGAACGAGAAAGGTCCCTCTCACTCTCGCACCACAGGGAGAGAAAATAGGCTCACCTATTCTGGTCAAAGAATTAGGACTGAAGTCCTTCGTAAAAGAAATGATCTAACACAGACGTCTGTATCTGAATTGTGCCTGGAACACTCCTGGAAAGACTGCCTTCAGGCACCCGAGAACACCAAACGCCCTAGGACCACGACGCGGTTCTCAGCGAGCCTTGGCCCCGAAGGGGAGTGTGCAGAGCCCGAGCCAGGACGTCAAAGTCGGGTTCCAGGTATGGCGAAACTGTCCGCGATGGCTGAACGAAAAGCACGGCGCAGTGGTAAAGGAAAGTTGCTTCGTGGGCTCTCACTAGCAAAGGCAGAGATTGTTGCTGATAACCCAGTCATCGGTGGAATGAGTTCCTGCGCATTCCGAAAACACGAAGCCTCCCTCGGAGTCTTACTATTAAGTCCTTGCTGCACAGGGGTGGCAAGTGTTATTAAGTTGTTAGATTATCAAGGTTCTACGGCATTTTCGCTCTAAGCCGGAGTGCTTTCACAGCTGAGCTGTAATGCGCGGAGAATGCCTACATAACAAGATCCAGACGTGCAGCTGAATCCCAATGGTAAACGGCCAGCGGCACTTCCACCCCATCACCTGGCTGAGGCTGCGGGAAGTCAGCACGTCTGGAAGGCTCTGTGCCTGAACCCACAAGCACAGAGGAAGCCAGCGTGGGAAATGGGTGGCTCTTGCGACAATCACTTACCTCGACGGGGCAGGAAGGCAGGTGCGCTTTCTACGGAATACCAGCACAAACTCCGATCCCTCCTTAGGAAGGCAGGTAGAAAGAAGGAACTGAAACGATCCTATTGATGATTAAAGGTTACCCTTCACTCCCCAGAGCCCATGCTGGGAACAGAATTTCGAGGAGTCACATTTAGCCTGCTGGCCAAGTGGGACTGGCCGCATCCTTGAGGAAACACCGAGTTTCCTAATACGCTGTCTTTCTTAGAAACCTGAAGTACTAAAACCCTTCAGTTCACGAAAATGTGAATGTCTCGGAGAGGCAGGAAAAGGGATCACGTTGGAGAACAACAGAGCTAGGAAGGAACCCAAATGCACCGTAGGGCATACCGCTGACGAGTTTGAGAAATTACATGGAAATGAACCAAATAACGAGAGAGGTATTAAGTGGAAGCTGTGCATATGAAATCAAATTCAGGAACATAATTTTTTTTCTGTGTTCGCAGCCATTATACTATATTTGGAATAATTAGGGGAAAAAACACATTGCAAAGAAGGTAATGTTCAAAAAGGCAGAGATACTTGAAAGTCTTTGAACACCCCACCAGAAATGATTTAACCCAATGAGTTTAAAATTCCACATCAAAGGTAGCAAAAATACAGACAGGGAAGAGAGACAGTTTCGAGACTTCCCATTCCCACACGCATTTACCACCATGCAAATGATACATGATGTGGGGTTCCCATCACAAACAATTCCATTTCCATCACATGTGTGAAATGCCATTACATCACTATTCCTGGAAACACGGCTGGTGGTTTCCATCAACCACACTATGATTGGTCTAGAAGCAGATAAACAATAGGGCAAAAATAATGATACAGAAGGATGAATCTTTACTGTCATGTAAGCAATCAGCAAACATTCATCGACTACCTGCTATCTTTAGAAATTCTATCCATGGCGTTACAGGAAAATCCAACCTTACATGCAAAAGCTTCACGTGATTTACAGAGTAAGTAAACCCACATTAAATGCTAGTGGACACTGATCCTCTCTCTGGAATGTGAGCTGGGGCCAGGATGCTGATTCACGTTTGTATTTCAAGGTCCTTACGTATCATTAGAGCTCCACCAATATTTGTCAAAATATTAAACGAATATCAAAATAAAAGTAAAAATACGGCAGTGACTCAGTTTCTTGAGTGATGCATGAGTGAGTCATGAATTCACAGCCTGAGTCTCCGTATCTGTGACATGGGGATGATCCTAAAACCTGCCTCATAGCATTGTTGGGAGAATGAAATAAATCAGCATATGAAAACATCCCAAATGTTAGCCGATATCATTGCTATTATTGTCATTCCCATTTAAGAAACGGCTACATGAATTCCAGAGTTCTGTTGCTCTGTGTGACGGCAACACTTTGGCTTCAGATTTTAATGGTTACCATGCTGAATGGACTGTCCATGGGGTCTAGTAGCTATTGAATAAATTAGTCACTTATTCAGTCATTCAAGAGGAAGTCCACCCCCAAGCCTGGGATCTGACCGGACACCCGAATGGAAGAAGAGCACCCCAAGATAAACGAGAGGCCCTGGGGGACGCGGTGCAACAGCCTGTAAGGACCAAGAGGCCAAGGGCCCCCCACCTGCACCCGTGGAACCAGCCGGAGCTCCGCTCTCCGTGGAATCCACTAGGGAAACGGGTATTTTTAGAGGAACGGAGGGAAAAGGATAATGGTAGCTTTAGCTTGAATCTTGAAGCTGTGTTAAGAGAAAATAACAGCGTCGGTAATTTCTCCTTCCTGTTTAAGCACCTCGGTGAAGTGCCGTCCCCTAAATTAAACTGGGAAGTAAGAATAAACTAGCTGACGCACCAGCACGCACCCCCGCGGGCCCGCTTGGCCACAGCCATCCAGCGCACAGGAGCTCTCTCGGAGGGGAGCCGGGCCGGACTCTGTACCTGGGAATTTCACTCTGATGTGGCAAAAAAAAGGAAGAGAAAGAAATTTAATCTTCTCCGTCGAAAACATATTGAAGTTTTCCCCCCAAACCCTTTACCTTCCTCCTCCTTTTTATTTTTATTGTGGTAACATATACATAGTATAAAATGTACAGTATTGACCATTTTGTTTGTTTATTTATGTATGTATTTATTTATTTTTCTAAGCCTTGCCTGAGGTGATGTTTTTTTCTCAAATGGATTTTTAGAGAGAGAGAAAGGAAGAGTGAATGAGAGAGAGAGAAACCATTGATGTCAGAGAGAAACATCAATTGGTTGCCTTTGGCGCATGCCCCGGCCAGGGATTAAACACGAAACCTCGGCATGTGCCCTGGCCAGGAATCGATCTCGCAGCCTTTTGGTGTAGGGGATGATGCTCCAACTAACTGAGCCACGGGGCCAGGGCCGTATTAACCATTTTAAAGCGTACTGTTCGGTGGCATTGACTACATTCACATCGTTGTGTAACTCTCACCACCATCCACCCCAGAATTTTTATCTTTTTCATCTGAAACTCCTTTATACCCATTAAACCAAGGGTGTCAAACTCATTTTCACCAGCAGCCACATGAGCCTCGTGGTTGCCTTCAGAGGGCCGAATGTAATGTTAGGACTGTATAAGTGTAACTACTCCTTAACAGTTAAGGGAGAGCTCAGCACTGCCATTGGGTAGAAACAAGGTGCTGGGCCGGATAAAACCAGGTGGAGGGCCGGATTCAGCCTTGTGTTTGCCACCTGTGCACTAAGCAAGAACTCCCCACCCTCCCCCTCCCCCATCTGGCCCCTGGCAACCACCATCTGCTTTCTGTCTCTATGAATTTGACTATTCTAGGAACCTCATATTGGAGGAATAATAGAATATTTATCCTTTTGTCATTTATTAAGTTACTTAGCATAATGTCCTCCAGGTTCATCAATGTAGCATGTGCCAGAAATTCCTTTTTTAAGGCTGAATAATATTCCATTGTGTGCCTGTGTCACATTGTGATTATCCATTTATCTGCTCTTGGACACATAGGTTGCTTCCATGTTCTGGCTCCTGGGGTTGGTGCTTCTGTAAACGTGGGTGTGCAAATATCCGTTTGGCCGTTTTCAGTTCTTCTGGGTGGACACTCCGAAGTGGAATTCTGGGTCATAGGGTCATTCTATGTTTAATTATTTAATGAACCATTACGCTGTTTTCCACAACAGCTGTAACATTTTACATTCCTACCAGCAATGCACAATGGTTCTAATTTCTCTACATCTTCACCAAAATTTATTTTCTGTTTTTTTTTAAATTTTTTAACTAACCTATCTCAAGGGTATAAAGTAGTATCTTACTACAGTTTGCATTTGCATTTCCCTAACGATTAGTGCTTTTCTTGAGTGTATTGACCGTTCGGATATATTTTTTGCCTCTTTTCAAGTCCTTTGCTCACGTTTAATCTGGTTGTTTTTTGCTGTTGAGTTCTAAGAGTGCTTTATATATTCTGAGTGTTAACCCTTTATCAGATATTTGCTCTGCAAATATTTTCTCACATTTCATGGGTTGCCTTTTCACCCTGCGGACAGTGCCCTTTCCTGCACAGAAGTTCTTACTTTTGATGTAGACCAGCTCATCGACTTCTTCTGTTGCCTGCACTGTAGGTTCCATGTGCATAAACTCATCCCCAAATCCAGTGTCATGGAGGTTTTTTCTCTCTGTTTTCTTCAGGGAGTTTTACAGTCTCAGCACTTATGTTCAGGGCTTTGGTCCACTTTGAGTTAATTTTTATGCATCATATCAGGCAAGGGTCTGATTTGGTTGTTTTGCGTGCAGATAGGCAGCTTCGCCAGCACCGTTTGTTGAAAGTAAACAGGTATTTAGTTTTCGTTTTGAAATCACTCATAACTGTGGATTTAAAAATCTTTTCTCAGTTCTTTCAATGTTTGTTTTGTGCAGTTTGAAGTTCTGCGACGAGGTCCATACACATCTAGGACGGGTATATTTTCTTAATGAATTGATCCTTTTTCACTGTGAACCATCCTGCTTTGTCTCTGGTTGCATTCTTCACCCTGAAATCCACCTGGTCTCATGTCACTGCAGCATTCTCGTGTGAGTGTTTATATGGTGCATCTTCTTCCACTCCTGTATTTTAACCTATCTGTGCCTCTATATTTAAAGTAGATTTCTCGTAGGCAACATTTGATTGGTTCTTGCTTTCTTATCCAGTCTGACTCTAATTAAGTCTCTGGCTTTTAATTAAAATGTTTTTATTTAATGTAGTTACTAATATGCTTAGATTTACATCTACCACCTTACATTTTGTTTCCTTGTAGGTTGTGTTATTTTTTTCTCTTCTTTTCATGCTTTCTTTTAGATTGAGTATTTTTAGATTCTATGTTCCTTCTATTGGCTTATCATCTGTATATATACCTGTCTTATTTTTTGGTGGAGTATAGAGTTCACAATATACATCTTCAACATCACGGTGTACTTTCAAACCATAATATACCTCATAATGTATCACCTGAGAACCTTACAATAGTAGGCTTCCATTTCTCCCCTTGGGTCCTTTATGCACTTGTTGCCATACATTTTATTTCTACATATATATATATATAGACTCCACCATCCATTGCTATTGTTTCTGCCTTTCACATTCAACTCATCTTACGAGGAAACTGTAACCTAGGGAAAATACATTTCGTACTTACACACACACTCACCATCCCCAATGTCCTGTCCTTGGTGTACCGCCAGGGGTCCCACCGGTATCCTCTCCCTCCAGCCAACAAAGCTTCCTTTAGCATTCCTTGCCACGTAGGTTTCCTGGCCGGAGAGTCTTATTTTGCTTTCATTTCTGAGGGTTACTTTTTCTGGATATAGAATTCTACTTGGGCATTTTTTTCCCTCCAACACGATGACAGTGCATTTTTATCGTCTTCTGATTCACATTGCTCCTGACAAGACGCCTGTTGCAATTCTTGTCTTTGTAATATAATGTTCTTTCCTTCTCTGCTTCTTGTGAGAACATTTTTGTCATTTGTTTTCAGCAATCTTATTATGAAGTACTGTGATGTGTTTTTATTCTTTTTTTTTCCTGCTTGGGATTCATTAAGCCTTTTGGATCTATACTTCATAGTTTTCATGAAAAGTGATGAAATTTTGGCCATTATTTTTCCAAATAGATTCTCTGTTCCCCCTCTTCTGGGACTTTCATTTTATGTGCATTAGCTCACTTGATTTTTGTTCCATGGGTCACTAGAGCTTTCTTCATATTTTTTTTTGTTCTGTGTGTTTCAGTCTAAATAGTTTCTTTTGCAATTTCTCCAAGTTCGCTCATCTTTTCTTCTGTAGTGTCCAATCTTCTGTTAAATTGATCCTGATTTTTTTTTCCATTTAGTTTGGTTGTATTGTAATTGCATTCATTTTCTTTTTTTACAATTTGCATTTCTCTCATTTTAATCATGTTTTCTTGAGCATATTTATAAGACCTATTTTAAAACTCTCGTTTGATAATTCCATTGTTGTTCTTATTTCTGAGTCTGTTGAATAATTTTTCTCCAGGTTGTGAATTGTATCTTCCAGCTCTTTGAAGGTCTAGTCAATTTTGACTGTGATTATAGTTTGTGTCTGGAATTTGTTGTCTTTCTTTAAAGCATATTGAAGTTTATTTTGACAAGCATTAATTTATTTGATCAGTTTAACCCTTTTAAGCTTATTTTTAAGCTTATTAGATTGGGTCTAGAGTATCCATTGCTTTCATTTTAGTTTATTTCCCCCACTAACGGCACAATTGTTCTGGGGTCTCTAATAAATGCCGCAGTAGTTTTAGGAAGCAGAAATGTGGCCCTCCCAAAATGTCCACACCCTAATCCCTGGAACCTCGGAGTGTGTTAAATTACAAAGGGGAATTACAGCTGCAATTAAATGTGCTGATCAGCTGACTTTAAAATAGGAAAATTATTTTGGGTTATCCAGGTGGACCTGAGGGTCTGTAAGCTGAAGTGGGAGGCAGAACAGAGAACCAGAGAGTCAGCGCACAAGAAGGACTCAGCTCAAGTTTGTTGGCTTTGCAGAGGGAGGAAAGAGGCCCTGAGCCCAAGGAAGATGGGCAGCCTCTGGAAGGTGAAAAAGGCAGAGAAACAAATTCCTTCCTGGAGCCTCTATAAAGGAATGTGCAACGTCAACCCTTTGGTCCTAGCCTAGTGAGATCCGTGTTTCTGACCGATAGAGCTATAAGATAATAAATTTGCATTGTTTTGAGACACTACATTTATATGCCTCTGGGCCATCTGTATGTCCTCTTTGAAGACGTGTCTATTCAGGTCCTTTGCCCATTTTTAAAAATTAGATTGTTTGTTTGTTTGGTGTTGAGTTGTATAAGTTCTTAAATTTTGGATGTTAACCCCTTATCGGATGTATCCTTGGCAAAAACGTTTTCCCACTCTGTGGGTTGTCTTTTCCTTTGATGGATGGGTTTCCTTTGCTGTGCAAAATATTTTTAGTTTGATGTAGTCCCATCTGTTTATTTTTTCTTTTGTTTCCCTTGCCTAAGGAGATGTATCAGAAAAAAATATTTTAACAAGAAATGTCTGAGACTTTATGGCCTGTGTTTTCTTCTAGGATTTGTATAGTTTTGAGTCTTATATTTTTCTTAAGTGTTTAACCCACTTTGAGCTCAACATCACTCAGCATCAGAGAGATGCAAATTAAAGCCAGAATGAGATGTCCCCTCACACCTGTCAGAATAGCCATCACCAAGAAATCAACAAACAACAAACGCTGGAGGGGATGTGGAGAAGGGGGGACCCTTGTGCGCTGGTGGTGGGACTGCAGACTGGTGCGGCCACAGTGGGAAGCAGTATGGAATCTCCTCAGAAAACCAAAACTGGAACCGCCTTATGACTCAGTGATTTCACTTCTGGGAATCTATCTGAAGAAACCTGAAGCACTAATTCAAAAAACATATGCACCCCTGTGTTCATTGCCGTGTTATTTACAAGAGCCAAGACTTGGAAGCAGCCCAAGTGCCCATCAGTAGATGCGTGTAAAAAAGGCTGTGGTACATTTACATAATGGAATACTATTAGCCATAAAAAAGAAGGAAATCTTCTCTTTTATGACAGCATGGATGGAACTGGAGAGTATTATACTAAGTAAAATAAGCCAGTCAGAAAAAGACAAATGCCGTATGATTTTACTTAGGTGTGGAATGCAATGAACAGAGCAAACAAACAGAACAGAAATAGACTGATACGGAGGACAGACTGGGTTCTCAGCATGGAGGACTGTGTCAGGGGGGAGTTGTATAAAAAAGGTGAAGGGATTAAGAAAAAAACAGCCTCACAGACAGAAACAACAGCATGGTGATCGTTAGAGGTAAAAGGGGCGGGGCAGGCGAAAGAGGCAAAGGGGGGATATACAGTGATGGCCGGAGACTTGACTTTGGGTGGTGAGCACACAGTATAATATGCAGATGATGTATCATAGAATAGTGCACTTGAAACCCACATAATTTTATTAATCAACGTTGCCCCGATAAATTCGATAAAAACTTTTTTAAAAAGACATTAAATGTACAGTATTTTGGTACAGCAGCCACAGGAAGCTAATACTGTGTCGGTGAGACTTCCCGCCCTGACTCGGTGGTTTAGAGCTCCCTGCTGGTTCCCTCGCGCGGTTTTGTTTCCTCCTCTCGGGGGTTGCAGTCCTTCTGTTTACTGCCCACAGACAATTGTGTCGTCTAGTTTGTACCGTCCTCTGGCTGTTTACAGCGGGAAGAAAACAAGTAGTCCTGTTTGTTCCAATATGACTAAAAGCAGAAGTAATGTGCTCACATTTGCATATTGAGAGAAAAACTGATATAGTGTGACTGGTATAAAAACCCCCTTCAGCACAGACCCGGAGGTGCGGCTCAGTCCGCCCTGACAAGGCGCAGCACTGCCTCCTCTGGGCAGTGGCAGCCACCGCAGAGGTTTGAAAGAACCCCTGTGTCTGCTTCTGATCTTCCCTCTGTGCGTGTCTGTATTCTAATCACCTCTTCTTTTAAGAGCACCCATTAGATGGAGTTGGCGCCCACCCTAGTAACCTCGGTCTAACTGAATCACCTCTCTGAAGGCCCGATCTCCAAATACAGTCACATTCTGGGGGACTGGGAGTTAGGGCTTTGATGTATGAATTTGAGGGAGACACAATCCAGCCTATAACAATGCCTTTCCATCCTTGAAAATACTTTTTCTTTTCTTTATTTTTATAAAGATCAAGTCTTTTTTTTGTAAGAATTTATTTATTTATTTTTAGAGAGGGAAGGGAGAGAGATAGAGAGAGAGAGAAACATCAATGTGCAGTTGCTGGGGGTCATGGCCTGCAACCCAAGCATGTACCCTGACCGGGAATCGAACCTGCGACACTTTGGTTCGCGGCCCGCACTCAATCCACTGAGCTACGCCAGCCAGGGCGAAGATACTTTTTCAAAAATGACTGGGAACCTTTTCTTCTGCTGCCTTTATGGCACATGGACTGCTCTATATCATGTAACAGCAGCAGCAACTACTTAATGAGGTAGACTTGATTTGCTCTACGCAGGGGTGCCCAACCTTTGGGTGTCTCCGGGCCACACTGGAGGAAGAAGAGTTGTCTCCGGCCACACATGAAATACACTATGACGCGTAATCACAAAAAAACCTCATCACGTTTTTATGATTTTGTGTTAAGGCCCCTTTCACAGCCATCCTGGGACGCATGCAACCCGCGGGCCGCAGGTGGGGCACCCTTGCTCTCCAGGGCGCCGCGGTACAGTTCCTGCCCTCCAGGGGCTTTCTTTTTGTGGTAGAATTATATTTTTGAAACATTAAAATATTAACTGATTTTTTTTGTCCTTAGTACCTTCTCCTACGCATTGACCCAAAGACAGATTTTCACACCGGCCTCTTTATCCTCGGGTACCTGTAAGTGCCTTGAAAATGCTGAGACTGGGGCCAGCGGGGGGAGGCCTTGCAGCCACAAGCGAGTGAAAACTCCAGAGTTAATGACAATGAACTGCCGACAGAAGTAAGGATCAGACCTGCACCAGGCGATGGCATCAAAGACCAGAAGCCCATCCTCACAACCCAGAACGTAGACGCAACTTCAGAAGAAATGAGAAAAACCCCCAAATGAACTGGAATTCCTTTTCTGCTATGCCATAACATAGGAAACTCAAGAAAGAAATGAAATAAAGTCACATTTTTTGCATCCTGAAATCAGTACCTACACTACGATCTCACTGAGGAAGCAGGACCTCTCCATAGAAGGGGAAGGGCTGACACTGGCAGCAGAAACAGGGAGGGAATAGGCTACACAGCTGATACTTTCTACGGCGGCCTGTGGACTCTGCGGCTACAAAGGTGGACAGGCGACACCACGAACGGTAAGTGACCCTCGTGCCCTGTTAACTGACCACACTGGTCAAGGTGGTGCACAGTGCCTAACAAGCTAGCTGCTATCCTAAGGAAACCCCAAAGGTAAAAGCTTAATCCATGTAGAAGTTTACTTCCTACATATGCACTAATGTGGCAGGGCGATCCTGGTTGCTAGGCAACTTCCTCCACACAGTTACTCAGGGGCCCAGGATGCTAGGTCTCTCCGGCTCGGGGAAGAACATCAACAGCACACTATAGACAGTACAGTGAGAGGGATCACCCTAGTCCCCATTCACCAAGTACTTCCCGAGTGCCAGGCGCCGGGCTGCGAGGCCCCATTCAAACTTCACAACAACCCTTTCTGAAGAAGCTGAGGCCTGCCCAAGCCCAAGCCGGACTCGGAAGCACTCTACAGCAGGCTTTTGATTGATGCTGATGTTGCATGCCTGCGAAGTAATAGTAAATTAAAAAACATGTAGAGTGAAAATGAATTTTCTCACCAGAAATGAAGAGAATGAAAAGCTGGGGAAATGCACTAGTAGACTTCAAAAGATTCCGGTCATGTAAATGTTTTTGCCATACTGCATTAACATGAGCAGTAAATAAACAGTTTATGGGGGGAAACGGAATATATTAAAATTTATTCATGGAATAACAACAGGAAAAAAAATAGCCACTGACTAATGGAGCCCTGACTAATACAGTCCGCAAACGCTGGTATGTAAGTCTGCACTTTCTACACGCTAAGAATTCTAATGGATGAAGTCTCTCATCACATTAATGATGTTCCAGACCAAACACTCTATTACTATGGGTGGCCCTGCTTAAACTTTTTCTTAGCATTCTTGTCTGAGTGAAGCATACAGCCAAAGCCAGTAACAAGAGTAAGTCATCATCATCATCATCATTAATAATAGTCGAGAGCAAACACTCACTGAGTGCCGTGTAGTGACACTGTTCTAACCGCATACGTGGATTCGTTCAGTATTTGCACTCACCCGATTGGACAGGGTCTTTTATTATTTCCCTTTTACAGATGAGGGGACTGAGGCATGGGGAGACTCGGCAGTTTCCTATGACAGTTACTTTATGTATCAACTTGGCCACAGCGCTCAGATGTTTGGTCGAACACCATTCTGGATGTTCCTCGGAGGGTGTTTCTGGATGGGATTTACACTGAAATCGGTGAGTGGATTTCGAGTACAGCAGACTGCCCTCCATAACGCTGGGCAGGCCTCATTCTATCAACGGAAGGTCCAAGGGGAGTGAGAAGACCAGCTTCCCTGAGCAAGAGGAAAGTCTCCCAGCAGACTGCCCTCGGCCCCCACCAGCCACCCTGGCCTCCCGGTCACGGACAGGCTGCCCCTGGGCTCGAATTGCAACTCGCATTGTGTCTCCAGCCTGTCAAGCTCCCCCATCAAACTTTGACGTGCCAAATGTCCATAATCACAAAAACCAATTGCTTAAAATAAATCTCTTTATAGATAAAGTTACAGATATCGCATACTATTTGTTCTGTTTCTCTAGAGAATCCAGCCTAATACATTTGCCTAAGGTACATGCCCAGTAAATAGTAGAACTGGCTTTCAATCCTTCAGTCTGTTGCCAGGTTCCATCAGCTTCGTGGAAACTGTCCCATTATTAGCCTGTATCAAAGCAGTTGGTAGTCTCTATTTTGAGGCTAGTCGCGATGGCTTTCTCTTACGTCTTCATATTAACTGAATGTATTGATTAAAATGATGCAAACTGCCTATGAAGCTAGCTGTCGTCATGAACAAATCTTAAATTTCAAAGGCCAAGAACAACAGATGCTGGTGTCTCACACAGTAGCGGGTTGACGGGAGCCATCCCGGTTGCTAGGTGCCCTTCCCCCACACCCTCGTTCAGGGACCCAGCTGCTGGGGGCTCTGCCATCTTCACCGCGCGCAGCTCCCAGGCTGCCCTGGGGCTCGACTTCACTGCAGCCCAGCCGCAAGGGGAAAGGAGGCATGGTAGATCAAGCAGGATAAGTTTTTACACTATGGCGAAGGAATTTCTGTTCAAAAACAATTGGCAGACAGCTCAAATTTGTTATTCTGAAATTATTTCATGCGTCTCTGTGTGTTGCTCATTTCTCTTTCATTTAAAAAACGTTATAACAACACTTAAAAGCCCATTTCAAAGTTACTCATTTCTCTTTCATTGTATTTCAAACTCGCATTAACAGGATGTGTATTGAGAGGCAGGTGTATGTCTTAACGAATCGGCCAAATTGACTGGAAGCGCTGTTTTGCACAGCAGTTGTTAAGAGAGAAGGTTGGAGAGAACACTGGGGCAAGAGATTGGAAAGCTTTGAATGCCAGGCCGAGGAGCTTGGACTTTATCCTTTGGGAGATCTCAAGTTCTCGCCTTTTCTCCTCCGAACTGACAGCCCCTATTCTCCCCCAACTAATCAGGAGCCACATTCACCACCATTGCGTGAGACCGATCATCTTTAACTTGTCTTCTGCTTGTTTCTTATTCCCCCTCCTCCCTCAACACCCCTCACCTGGATACACCGTGTGACTCCCAAGAGCAAGCACGTTAAGCTTTTCTCAGTGCTGCAAGGCCTAGCAAAGCCTCTCGTATGTGAAGTTTAGGGACCACGTGCTGTTGACATTCAAGGGACGAATATCGCACTAATTGTTGAATATGACTAGTATTTAATTTCCCCCCCAAAATGCAATGGGCTTTACCTTAAAAACTACGAACGGCGCCTCAGGCAATTAATAACTCCTTGTGCTCCCACGTTCTGGTCCGGGTTCTTCTCACCGGCGTGGGCCGAGCGGCTGTGCTCGCTGCTTTGGGCGCTGCCTCTGCTGACTGTCCTCACAACGTACAGCCCAGCCGCCATCACATTTGACGTTCTGTTCTTTGACATTTCTGTCACCGGGTGGGGAATCTCGCTTTTTTGGACTTCTTTAATTTTTCTTTTGTATCACAAAGACTAGAGTCAGCTGATATCTTTAGAGCTTTTTTTTTTTTGGAGGAGGGGATGTATATTTTTTTTAACAAAAGAGCAAAACATTTTTAAAACTCACATCATAAAACTGACTGCATAAGAAGCTACTGTGGAGAACAATACCCCGTTTGTACCAGCGTCAGCCAGGCTCGCTGAGCCGCTGCTGCCGCCCACGCGTCTGCGGCTCAGACTCATGGCTCAGCAAAAACGCACATGACTGTGCAGCACGGCTCTGGGGCTGACAAGTGATCCAAACTGTGCCTGCCACCCCGGCAGGGTGGCACATGTCTACGGTGTAATAGTAAATGTGACAATAGTGCTGACGTGACTATCACCAAGCCTTGGGACTGTGTGTACAGAACATAGAATGTAACATATGTCCGTGTGAATGGATATGCATACGAATGTGAGTTTGGATAAGTGTGTATTTTCAAGTTCTCCATTGCTACATAACAAGCTACCCCAAAGCAGTGGCTTAAAACAGTGGCAATCATCTCTTCTTCCCCCACACCGTTCTGGGAACTGACTGAGCTCAGCTGGGTGGTTCTCAGCTGGGGCGGATCTCTCCGTCATTGCAGTCAGCACGTGAGTGGGGCTGGGATCATCCTTAGGGCCCCGTCGTGCACGCGTCTGAGGCCTGCACTTGGAAACTCAGTTGAAAAACAGGCCACCCCCGGGGCATCTCTCTCTGTTTCTCTTCGCTCTCTCCAGGTCTTCATTCCACGATGACGGTGGCTTCAGTGCGGATGAATTTCTCACCTGGCAACTCACTGCCAAGGCCGGGAGGGGACTCTGCCAAGATGGGGGCTGCGATCTTACGTACTTGCATTCATCCCTTTACCCCTGCCACCTCCCGTTGGTCAGGAGCACATCACAGGTCCCATCCACACTGGTGAAGAGGGAGATGACGCAAAGGTGTGACTGCCGACCAGGAGGCAGGGCTCACGGGGCCACCTCAAAGCCCGCCCATCACACTCAGGGAGAATGGGTGATGTGCTGCAGGGCACACGGCTGGCGAGCAGCACAGACCGTATTTGACCCCCCGTCGCCTGACTCCAGGGTCCCCGTTCTCAGCTAGAACCGGAGGGACATTCGCTATAAGTGACTGTTTCTTAATTGCTCTAGTTCTCATTTTAAATGAACACATTCTCCTCTGTGCCCTTACTTCGTAAGAAACTCAGCCGCTCTGTTGACACGGCTAGAACCATGCGTCTAAGTCTGCGGAGCTAAAGCCCAGCCCCTGGGACGTGGTGACTTCATGTGGACAGTGCCACATTATCCTATGACGCTCCCCTGACAACACCTGCTCCGTGGTTATACCGTTAGTTCACGATAATACACATAACATACATGCGTAAACAGAGGAAGAGATCTTGTCATAAGACTGTACTTTTCTCTGCAACACCTTCAGGCCCGCAGGCACGTGGCTGGGACAAACGGCTAGTGTCTCCATGGGAAGGAACTGGGGGAAAGTGCAGGAGACCTCCGCCTCGGAGAGGACTCCAGCAGCAGCTGATTGTCTGCAACACAACAGGCTGGAAAAAGGCATCTCGGTAAAAATAAAGAAAAGCCTAACTGAGTGCAGCTGCCATCCTCCCAATAATTAGATTTGGAGGATTATTGCTGAGAGGAATGGAAGATATCAGATGGCCACCGCTAGAAATATTTGCCATCCTTGTCTAACTGCGCCGCAGACACTGGAGCTCCTAGCAGACCTACATATGTTCGTCTTTAATTAAAATGTGCTGAGCGAACCGTTAGCTGCACCGAGAGAATGAAGAAAAGCAACACAAGACAAATTGGCTAATTGACAACTCCCAACATTCTATTTTATACCCTTCAGTTATGTGAATGGAGATTTCCGACATGTCCTCATTGAAATGACACAGACACAGTTACATAATAATCTAAGAGGTAGATCAAAACATAAATAACGACAGAAGCAAAACCCACAAATGGGTCAAAGGATTACAAATCCATTTACTCAGACTTTATTCCAATGAGAATTTACTGAGCGCTTACTGCTTATTGTGTGCCAGGTTCTCATCGGCAAATGATCATAATGCAATATTCCTAGTGTTTCCAAACACACATTCTTTTGTTTCAACTTGCATGTTCTACGAGTATCGAGGTGCTATGCAGGGTTCATCTCTGACCACATGATGCAACGAGACAGCAAGCCAGTCTTGGAAAGGAGAGACCATAATTTTAAGTCATTTCAAAAGCTAGTTTGTGTGAAGGCAGAGAATCTGGCCGAGATGTTGACAAATGACATTTTATTCAGTGCACAAGAAACGAGCACAGCTGCCCGAAGGAAAATGTGTGCTGGGATTGGGTACACAGAGCAAGGCCAAAGGGCAGCCATATTCCAAGTGGACCGTGAACAGGAGGTTTATTGGAGGCCTTTGCAAAAATCACGGCAGAATTTCAGCTGTTGAGATAACCAAAATTCTGGCCAAAACTGGGAGTGATGTGAACTGTCACATGTCTTTGGATAATTTTGTAGAGATTAATCCCCTTGGCCGAGTCGTCTCTGATGAAAGGAGAATAATTCAGAGCCAGTCACTGAACACCCTTGCTCTTAACTGGAGGCACAGGATATCAATGAGGTAAATTAACTCCAATGCATTCAGAGTTTATTTACAACTAGACTGCAAAGCCTCCGTCTCATCCATATTCAATCAGAGAAAATTGTGGCTCATCCAAGACAAGACGTGAGCCAAATTCGGGGCGAGGCAAAGGGTGACATCATCTGAAAGGGCTGGAAATGAGGTGTAAATTTGAATATCATCTGTAGATAAGTAATAATTAAAACTGTGAGACTCAATACGGGCCAAGAGAGAAAGTCAATAGAAATGAGGAACAACAGTGTCCCATGATACGTGTCACTTCCGAAATGGAGACTTTTTAAAAAAAAATAAAGCAGTGGGGGCGAGATTTTCCTCCTTGCTGAATGATGTGAAGACAGACACAGATCACTTGCAAGAAAGGCGCTGGTCCTCTGCAGACAGTCACTGAATCACTTGATTGCTCAGCAAAGTAGAGGCGTTTTCCTGTAAGATTTATATTCCCAGGAAATGAGAAGTCATTCATTCCACTTAGTTTGGGGAAAATCACTCCCCTCACCCCAGATAGATCTCTTTGGTGAAATAATGACAAAGAGAATCGCCAATTCAAGCTGACGTTTGATTGTCCTTCTCACGTCTGCTGTTACATTTGGGTAGGAAGCACAGGTTGCTGTTACCTGAGTGCCTGATGATTTCATTTATGCCGTGCAGAAATACTTTCTCTTTTTCTCGGCTGTGTTGGAACACTTTAAGAGTGGCATAGCTAAAGTAGGACACAACATGAATTAATTGAAATGAAGACTAGTTCATAAGGAATTATTCATTATGCAAAGGGCAGCCTTTTACCCTAATCATCCCTCTAGAGATCTATGACTTAGGGCTCTTTATTTTTCCTTTTTATTTGTTTCTCTCTTTTTTTTTTTGTAGGAGCATTGGGGTAGGGGGGAGGGTAACTACCAACTCTCTAGACCCTAGAAGCATCCTAAAAAATCCTGTCTCGGTATTATGGGCTGAGCCAAACCATGAATGATGGGTGTCATGGGCTGAATTGTATCTCCCTGAAATTCATAGGTTGAAGTCCTAACTTCCAGTGCTTCGGAATGTGACTGTATTTGGGGACAGGGTCTTTCAAGAAGTAGAGTTAAAAAGGGGTCATTAGTATGGGCTCTAATCCAGTGTGATTGGTGTCCTTCCAAAAAGCCCAATGGGAAGACAAACATCTCCAAACCAAGGAGAGAGGCCTCAAAAGAAACCAACCCAGACAACACCTTGACCCCAGACTTTGAGCCCCTAGAATTGTGAGAAAACAAGTTTCTGTTGTTGAAGCCCCCCAGTCTGTGGTACTGCGATACGGCAGCCCTACAAACTGATACATGGGACAAAAGAAGTAGGGCCTTATATGTATTTTCTTTTTTTTTAAAGATTTTATTTATTTCTTTTTAGAGAGGAAAGGGAGAGAGAAAGAGAGAGAGAGAGATCAATGTGCGGTTGCTGGGGACCATGGCCTGCAACCCAGGCATGTGTCCTGACTGGGAATCGAACCTGTGATGCCTGGTTCACAACCTGCACTCAATCCTCTGAGCTACGCCAGCCAGGGCCCTTATATGTATTTTCTACAGAAGATCCTTCCCTTGAAACTTTCCTTCCATTCTAAAAATAGACCCGTCTCATAGCTTCATTTATTGTATCATCCTGAAAAAAAAATTACCTCTCTGAACTTTAGTCTCTTCATTTAAAAACTGGGATTAAAATGTTTGCTTCATAGAATTGTCGCACTGGAAGTGGATTCTCAACAAATTAGCGGGAACTTGTCTCTTCCCCCCTCCCATTCCCTGTACAGGCATAAAACACCATGGTTTTCCAAGAGTTTGCCCTCAGAATATTCTGTTGGAATGTGAAGTAACCCTGGTCTAGTCACTTGCTATGTGACTTTGGACAAGCTACTTAGGCTCATTATTCCTCATTATAACCTGCTTCATAAGGTTATGAAAATTAACATTCAAATGACAATTACTTAGCGCCTCTGGCAGAGTGTCTGGCATATGGTAGGAGTTCAGTCCCGCAGGTTGCTTTCATCTCTCTAAAGGCACGAGCCTGTTATCCGCCAGCAGAGAAATACTTACGGCATTTGATATTATACTCACTCATTACTGTATGCCCCTCTTCAGTCTAACAGGATTTTAGTTAGTCATGACTGTATCTCCAGAACAAATCAGTCCTCATGAGGGAGAGATAGAGTGAGACAGTGGCCAAGGTCATCACCTACCTCCCCATAACAAATTCAAGAGGAAGTGCACAGGGCTGACCCCTAAAGTTTCCTGCAGTGGCATGACCCCAAAACACAGGGAGAAGGCGCAGTGTTTTCTTTTTCTTTCTTTTTTAAAAAGATTTTATTTATTTATTTTTAGAGAGGGAAGGGAGGGAGATAGAGAGAGAGAGAAACATCAATGTGCGGTTGCTGGGGGTCATGACCTGCAACCCAGGCATGCACCCTGACAGGGACTCGAACCTGCGGCACTTTGGAGGCGCAGTGTTTTCTAAGGAGGCAGAGGGGAGGTGGAGTCCCACTCTGCAGCTCTTCACGGCTTGACTCCTTCCCAAAATAAAGCCAGTGTATCTCGAGCAATGGATCAGTTGGTCATCTTTTGCTTTCTAAAACTTCTTTAAAAATGGAAAACAGAGAGAGAAGTACAAAGGATATAGTGACCAAACTCCCATATTTTACTACTCGGCATTAGAAACCATTCACATTTTACCGTATTTGCTCCCAGTATTTTTAAAGAAACAAAACATTGTAGTCGAAGTCATGTTTAACCGACACAGAGGCAACCTCCAATGAGTTCGAATGGACCCTCCCAACACTGAAATGTTTATTATATACAGTAGTCTGCCCTTGGCCACGGGGGGTCCCCCATGGCCACCCGCGGACCCCCAGTTGAATGCCTGAGACTTCACGTGGTCGTAAACCCTATATATACCACTTTTTCTATATATACATACCTACGATAAAGTTTAATTTATAAATTAGCCATGGTAAGAGATTAACAATAACTAGTAGTGAAATAAAACAATGCTTGTTTTAAAACAATGTAATAAAACGTATGTGAAAGGGGTCTCTCTCAAAGTATTTTATCGCACTACACTCACCTTTTCACTCAACGGAGGCCCTTGACGGCTTCCCTTTGGCACATCCGAATTGTCAGCACCACTACTCTTGCCCTCGGGGGGCGTTGTTCAGTAAAATAAGGATGACTGGGACACAAGCACTAAGATCCCTGCACAGGGGACCTGATACCCCAGTCGGTCTCCAGCCACCGACGGGCGTGGAGCGTCTGCAGCGTGGGGACGCTGACTCGTGTCTGGGGGAGGACAAAGCGGGACTCGCGAGATTCCATCCTGCTGCTCAGAATGGTGCATACTTCAAAGCTTATGAATTGTTTATTTCTGGAATTTTCCACTTAAGATTTTCAGCTGTGGTTGACCTTGATCAGGGAGGATTACTGCATACGCACAAGGTGTTTGTGTGTGTTGCATGGCCATAGCAGCGAGCAGCAGCATATGGTGTGTACCATTACGTCTCATGCCCTTGCACGTCAGTTGTTCTCGGAGAGGAAGCTGCATTGTTACACGTGGATCTCACTCATTCACGGTAGGGGCAGCGTTGTGGAATGAGTCCTGCCCCACCCTGACCCCCCCTCCTTCTAACTCATGTGTTGAAGTCCCAATTCCCAGAACCTCAGAATGTGACTATTTGGAAATGGGTCTTTAAAGAGATACCCGTGTTAGGTTAAAATGAGGCCATTAGGGTTGGCTCTGCTCCAATATGATGGGTGTCCTTATGCAGGAGGAGATTAAGGCACAGACACACACACAGGGAAGACCATAAGAAGATGGAGAGAAGACAGCCATCTGCAGGGTGAGGACAGAAGCCACAGAAGAAACCAACCCTGCAACACTTCGATCTTGGCTCCAGAACTGTGAGACAATAAATGTCTGTTGTTTAAGCCACCCTGTCTGTGGTGCTTTGTCATGGTCGCCTGAGCATGGTAACAGACAGCAAATATTCCACAGAATACAGGAATCACGGCTGTGTTAGCCACTCCCCCTGTGGTGGACATTTAGATGAAACTAAGCAGGAACATGCATCTCTGCACACGCTCCTCATGCACACGTGTGCGAGTATCTCCAGGGTAATATCTAGAAATGAAATTGCCACGTTACCAGGGAGGCACATTTTCAAATTGTTAAGGTGCTGCCAAACTGCTCTCTGAAGCATTTGTATCAATTTACACTCTCAACAATAGCGAAGGAGAATACCACTGTTCCCATATCCCAGCCAACACTGGATATTCTCAAACTTCAAAAGTTGTGCCAATATGATTAGCAAAAAAATCGTGTTGTTTTCATTGCACTTCCTCAATTATATATGAAGTTGAATCTCTTTTTGTACACGCATTGCCTGTTCTTGTTGCCTCTTCTATAAATTCTCAGTTCATACCCTTCGTTGTTTTTCTGGGGGTGGTGGTGATTGTAATGCTCTTTCTACCTGATCTGTGGTAATCACATACGCTCTGGATACAATCCTCTGTTAGGAGGTTTGCAAATACCTTCTTCCTGCTTACCACCTGTCTTTTCATCTTGTTCACGGTGGTATTTTGACAATCGGATGTACCTCACTTTATAGGTTTTCTTTTTGTGTGTCATCTTAAAAAAAAAAAAAAGAAGCCTTTTTTCTCCAGAATTCATAATGGTGATCTCTTCTATTTTCTTCAAATGGTTCCCCCTTCCCCGTTTAGATCTTTGCACATCTTTATTTCTGGGATGGGGCGAGGGAGGAATTTTCTTTTCTTTCCCATTTTAAAACACTGTAATAAAAGTTGTGTGAATGTGCCCCCCCCACCCCACCCCCCGGTCATTCCAACACCGTCTTGAAATATCAAGCACTTGCTGTAGTCATCTTTCTAAAACATCCAAGAGCACCTGCAGACCGTCTCATCGTAAGTAGTGTAGTTTCTGGATAAGGTCTCCAAAAGAGGAGCCTTCAGAGCAGCGTATCCCCCTGGGTAAGTAAATACGGTGACCTAAAATGAGTATTTGGGTATGAGCCAAGCAAATGCTAGAGGTCGTCTGCCAAAAATGATTTCGATATTGGGAGAACGGACGGTGAGCCCTTCTTCCTGCCTGTCATTGGCTAGCACGGCCAGGTGTCTCTCTGGGGCCGCTCTGAGTTTGGGATGAGTAAACCAGCAGTGGCATCTGGACGGGCTGTTTTCCCATGTTCCATAGCGAGGGGGTGTGCCCTCTGCCCACCAGAGCAGTGACCCCTGCGTGGAAATCTCTGGAAAGGCATGGGGAAGCCGGCTATAGTATTGACTCTGGAGGGCGGAGGATGGGTGTCTGTGGGAAAGCTAATGCTTCACTGAATTTCTTCTTAACTGTAACCGTATATTACTGATTCAAAATAATAATTTCTTTATAAAGCGAAAGAGAGGGAGTATGTCACTAAGACATGCTAAGTAAAACCCATAGAAAGCATCTCTGTGCTAGTCTGCTTTAAACAGAAACATAAATGGATGAGAACTTTTTGGGGGGAGTAATCAAATAAAAATGACCCTTCACCTTAATTATTTGAATACTTTAGGCGACTGGTTTTCAAATATTTCTTTGCCACAAAACACTTGATTTAAAGGAGACCTTTCTTGGAAGACCAACAAATAAAATAGATGGAATGAGTACTAATCTTGTTTAAAGTGGGGATCCCCACTGGGGGCTTTTGGAGGGGCTCCGTGAGGTCCCCAGGGTTCTTTAGAGCCCGTTATAAACCTCCCTTCAAAGTCAACGTACTGGAGAATTAGTGATAAGTCATAATCCTCTTTTTCACTTTCTTTATTCAGTAATTCTGCTCCCTCTCTGGAATTCATAGCATTGTGTATTCATTCTGTCAACCTTCCTTGAGCACACCCACTGTTTTCTAGGCCCTGGGGCGTATACTGAAAAGAAGGAGGTGACTTGGAGAAGGCGAGCAAAATTCTGAAGTGTGAGCAGGAGACAGCTGCAAGCCAGCGAAGGCATTCCAGGCCCGGGAGACTGCAGGCGACAGCAGGGAGGAAGCAGGCCGCCGGATCAGGGGGACGGTGGACGGGGATGGCGAGATGCACAGGGCATCTGTTGGCCGTGCTGAACAGGTGCTGAAACCGGAGAGGCGGGGAGGAATGAGTTATTATGTGCCTGGTGGACCTTTCTAAGTTTGGACTTGGAAGGCCACGAGGAAGCGATGGAAGAGTTTTAAGCAGGAGATTGACACAGTCATATTTGTGCTTTGGAATGATCACGCCGGCCAGAGTGAACATTGAACGGGGGCGTTACTGAGGCAGGGAGACTGGGTGGGAGGCTGGTGCCGACAGCCAAGGAAGGGATGACAACGGACGGACCTGGGCTGGGCCGTAGAGAGAAAGCAGAGGCGGCTGACTAAGGGGATGAATTGGGTGTCAGTTGGAGGAGGAAAAGGGAAGTGTCAGCCCTGGCTGGTGTAGCTCAGTGGATTGAGCACGGGCTGTGAACCAAAATGTCGCAGGTTCGATTCCCAGTCAGGGTACATGCATGAGTTGCAGGCCATGACCCCCAGCAACTGCACATTGATGTTTCTCTCTCTCTCTTTCTCCCTCCTTTCCCTCTCTAAATAAATAAATAAATAAAATCTTTAAAAAAAAAGAAAGAAAAGGGAAGTATCTAGGGAATTCCTGAAGTTTGGGTTTGTGTAACCAGAGTTGGATAATCGGTGCTATTCAACATGGCAGAAAAGAGGAGAGAAAGGGTTTGGAGCAGCAGATGATGAGTCCTTTGGGGGCAGCGTTTGTTCAAAGCACCTAGGAGACATTAACGTGGAAAGGTCCAGTAGGCAATTAGGTATCCAGTCCTGGAGCTCAGGGGAGAGGTCGGAGATGGAAGCATCTATGTGGGTGCCATCCTGAGAGAGAAGCCAATGGTGGTCAAGAAGGGGGTTAAAGTAAGTGAGAGAACGCGGGCAATACGGAGAAGAAAGCCCCAAGAGGGCGCGGGAGGGCGCCCCACCACGCAGACTGAGACGGCTCAGCAGAGAAGAAGAGGGTCAGAGAGAGTGGGGGTCGCAGGAAGTGTGGGAGAGAGCTTTACGACGGGGGGAGCTGCTAGGAAATTCGGCGGTGCAGAGCAGAAACAGCAGCACTGGTGCCGGAGTGTCATGACCGAGGTGTGCGCCCCCTTGAGGCGGACCTGAGAAGACTCTGAGGAGCAACACGTGGGACTACGGCAGCAAGGATGGTTGATTCTAAGCCTGCGGTAGAAACACCTGGGAATTGTTTTTTCCTATTAAAGCCTGAGCCATAGACCTAATTGGTCTGGTGTGGGGTCTGGGCAGGAGCCTGTTTTCAAAGCTCCACAAGAGAACCTACTGCGTGGCCACAGTTGGGAACCAGTGATTCCCTATTTTGAGCAACAGAGGATTGAAACATGGGGGGGGGGGGGGCAGTTGGGTGACTCGCGTTGATCCTTGTCAGGACACCCAGGAGTGATCAGTAGAGGAAGTGCAGTCCCTCGGGTTAAAACGTGCCTGTGTCTTAAAATTGAGGAGACGCCAAAGCTGTCGTCTCCATTGCTGGTGAGGGGGATTTCAATGGGCTCTCCCAGAACACGAGACATCTGTCTCCCGAATCAATCTGAGTCTATACCTGCCAGACATCCTCTGGTTAGGCTTTGCCTGATGATTTTAAAATTAACACTTGTTTTCAAAATTTGAAAAGAATACATATATAGGATTAAAAAAATACTACAGAAGTAACATTCTCTAACCTCAAACCACCTCCACGTGCATCCCAAAGCCAACCACTTGCTCATTTCTTTTTTGCGTCTTCTGGTGGTTGCCCCGTAACCATAAGCAATGTGCTTAGTCCCCTCTTTCCTGGCGTGTCAATACTGTATGTTATTTTACCAGAACTGAACATGAAAGTTCACATCCCCTGTGTCCACTTCCCCTTCTTCTTTGCAAAGTGTGGCAGTCATAGTATCATGTTTAATTCTGCTTTTGGTTACTTTTATAACTTTAACTAATGTCCTTAAAATTCTATTTTCCCACTCCATCAACTTGACACCCTCTTCCTCAACTGCCCTTGTGAGCTGAAGGCGTCAGCTCCTCCACGACCCCCTTTCAGCTCCTGTCAGTCTGATCCGTGCTTTCCCGCTGTTCTGATTGACAGCTTTACATTCTGTTCTGGAGCCATGAGAGTCCTGTCTGCTTGGTCTACAGGTGAATTCTGAGTTGAAAGCCAAAAACTGCCTTCACATCACTTTGGGGTGGTAGATGTGCTTCCTTGGGGAGCGGAGGACTGTGGGAGGACCACAGTTCCTCCTCTTCGGCAATGTCACCACTCTTGGGTGACTCCAAGAAGGTTCCCAAGTAACGTGGTCAAATTGATTCTCTCCTTTTTAAATCCTCACTCAAGGACATGCTTATTAATTTTTAGAGAGAAGGAGGAAGGGAGGGACAGAGAAACATTAATGTGAGAAACATCTATCGGTTGCCTCTCGTGCGGGCCCTGACCAGAGATGGAGCCCACAGCCTAGGTTCGTGCCCTGACCAGGAATCGAACCACAACCCTTCTGGCCGATGGGACGATGCTCCAACCAACGGAATGACTCAGCCAGGGCAGACCGATTCTCTTCTAGTACTCTCTCCACCGAGGGCTCAAAACTATGGTTTATTTTAGCTGGCCACAATTTGGACCATGATTTTCTTGCACCTTTTTGAGTTCTTCTTACACTATTCTTTTGTTGAGAGAAGAACCGTTTTATCTTCACCATGTCACAAACATTGCCAGCTTCTTACTTTTCCAACTGATACATTTAATGCCTTCAATTTTTTTTTCTTACAGAGATTCCCTAGGGCCCACTCACTTCCTGTTTTAACTTGGACCCGGGAAAAGGGGTGTTGGAGGTGAAGAACACAAACATTCTGATCACTGAAAAAGGATAGTGTTTGTAGACAAATCAATTTGCCACATACTTATTCGTTTTTTCCTGAATTTCGTTAGTGTGGCTTTGTCATGGAGAAGCTAATTATCTGGGAACATATAAAGCAAACTCAGGTTCTGGGTCCCAGAGATGAAGCAGCAGACGCTGAGCCCCCCCCGCCCCGCAGTCTTACCAGGAGCAGCCCACACCCTTCCGTGCATCTTGGATGGACCCTGCGATGTGCTGCCAAGACGCCCCCAGAACGAAGGCACCGGCCCCTTGCCTCCGTTGGAGACATCTCTGATGGCCCCTCCCCTCTTCGGAGTTCCCGCGAGATGAGCGGGGGCCTCTTATGCAGCTGCTCTGAACTTCACCTTCTCTCTATGCCCTATCTTTCCTCCACTCTCTTATGGGTGTTCTTCCCAAAAGCACACCCCAATACATATCTGCCTCAAAGTCTGCTTTCTGAAGAACCATACCCACAGTCTGGCTTTCCTCTCATACCCCTAAACAAACAGAGAGTATAAATAAACAATATAATACAAACAATAAATACAAGCAAACAAAGGAGTTAATTTCTTGCAGGAGATATTGGATTGCTGTGAAGGGAGCTGTTCGTCACATCGTCACTGTCACCACTGCCCCTTTGAAGGTCACCAGCTACTGCACCCCGAACCCAGCCAATAGCGTCCTGGTTGGCCAGAGGGGCATTTCCATCCTAAAAGAACTGACCTCTGTACTGAAGAAATGAGCCATAGGCTCTGGTTGCCTGGCTGCTTGGGAAAAAAATCACTAAGCTATTTGAAACCTCATAACAAAATGTATTTCTGAAATCCTAACACTAGACAGTTTTGAAATTAATAAATGTGTATTAAAATTACAAGCCTATCCCGCTCCAGACCTGAAAGAAAGCGTTCAAGGAACACGAGATACAAAAAGGAGAAATGCCTGTTTGCAAAGGTAAGTCACTTCATATTTGAATCATTTATTTATGTAACAAGCCCTTCCAGACTGATGCAGGGAACTGCCAATTACACCAGCCGACCTTTCTTCAGGTTACGCAGAAGCACAGGGCTTTCCTCTCGCTTCACGTGGGAGATCTGCGTCCCGCCAGCCGGACCGCCTCCCCTTCCGTCCCGTCTCTGGGAGGACCCGACGCTCATGGGAAAACACGTCTCATCCTACACCGACGCTACAGGGGAGAAACACAACACAACAGGATCCCTTCCATCCCATAGGGGCTACTGAGCCTTCAGAAATGGGCAGAAATCAAAGTGCAAGATTTTCTTCTTTATCCATTTTTCACTTCTAAGTCTTTCCATGCCCAGCTCAAAGCCCACGGCTGCTGTGGAGCCGTTTCTAACCACCCCAGCTGCGCGTGGCTTCCCTTCCTCGGAACCCCAGCCGACACTTCCTGAGCTCACCCCTCACTGGCGCTGTCTTCACTCCTGGTAATGTTTGCTGATGAACTGCCTGAGTGGACTGTAGCAGTTACTAATTTTTACAAATTCCTTCTCGCTCTTCCGGGGCCCATGGCCATGAGTTCCGGGCTGAGCCTGCTATCCCAGTGGGACCATTCAGTGTTTGTTCTGCATAACTAAAAGCGCACACACGTGGGAAGACAGGTGCTCCTGTCTTCTCCTGGTCATGAGCTGTAAGGAAATTGCAAGCCTGGAATTTCTCAAGGCCCTTCTCCCTGGACCTCTGCAGAAAGCCTACCTTGAGAGATGGAGAGACCTAATGACATCATTTGAACCCCTAGATCCAGCTACGCCTGAAACTCTTCCTTGAAACTTATCAATTATGTGAGCAAATAGAGTCCCTTTTTTTGCTTAAGTGAACTTGAATTGGCCTTTATCATCTACAACTTAAATGACTAAGATGCTCTCTCAGAACTCCTCAAGGAAAAGGATGCCGAGGGATCTCCAAGTCTCCAGAATCTTTCCCTCTTGCTGCTGTGCTCCCGTCCTGTTCGGTCAAAGCTGATCTCCCCCGTGTTTGGCTTCCAGCCGAAAGTGGGGAAGGACACATGGAATATTGCACCACAGGTGTCTGAAGGCCCAGCTCTGGTGCTGGCGCAACAGCTGGCCTGCACGGTCACGTGGGCAGTCACTAGGGGCCTGGCCGCATCTAACACACAGCAAGGGAGGCTGGGACGTGTAGTCAGTCCGTGCACCTGTGTGTCTAGCCAGGACCCTCTTTCTGAAGGAAAGGACAGATGTTGGTGCACAACTGGCAGTCTAACTCGCACCTGGCGTTCGCAGGTTAAAATGAGCGAAATACCAAGTCCAGTTTAAATGCAGGTGGGGTTGGGAACCAGGGGAGGAAAAGCCTCTTCATCAGTAAAACGTGCCAGTGGGCAGGGCTCCATGTGGTCTACTGGGGAGGCTGTGTACTCGGTCACCTTTGCTAAGCTGGAATGACATCACCTGGAGTTCCCTTCCCTGGACGGTCCCAAGGTAGGGTTGGCCTGGAGAGAAGTTAGCACAAGATTTGGAAGGTGGCTGCAGCGGCTGGTGGACCCCAAAGGTCGAGGCAAATGCCCCATCTCCTCCTGCCACTTCTCCAGTCCCCCGCTTCTGTGGGAGACAGACACCGACTCCAGCTGACCTCTCAGGTCCCAGACTTTCTTTACCTTAACCTCAAGGTTTCTCACCCTGGGCGCTGTTGCTGTTTTGAATCCACTAATTCCTTGTTGTGTGGGGGCCGTGCTGTGCATTGTGGGAGGCTTAGCAGCATCCCTGGCCTCTAGTCCCTAAATACCAGTAGAGCCCCTCGCCACCCTGTGACAAGCCAAACTCCCACCAGGTGTCTTCGTGGGGGCAAAGTCACCCCTGGTTGGGAACCTCTGTCTTCACACCCCACTTTTCTTCGCAACTGGTGGCCTTGAGGCCTACAGCCACCTCAGGCCCACCACACACAGAGGCCTAGGCCAGCTTGCTGAGGCGGCTCCACCGGCTCCCACGGCCACACAGAGTCTAGCCCCACGCCACGCTCCACCACGGTTCCGCTCAGGGCTGAACACGTCATGCGCCCATCCCCTTCCTTCTTTTTTTAAAAAAAATTGTTTTACATTGATATTTGAAAGCTATTTTGGTATAAACACAAATATCATCTAGGATGGATTCATTATTTAATATTCAACATTACTCTCATTTTGATGGAAAGTCAGGCGTTGGGGGCCCCTGCAGGTACCCGGGGCCCTGGGCCTTGTGGGTCTGTTGGGGGAGCTGGCCCTGAGCCTGCGCCTGCACCTTCCCCGCCCCCTCCCTCCCCCCCCACCCCCGTGCCGGCTGACAGGTGCACTCACTTCACACACTGTCTCCTTTGTCATCGGAACAAACCCACAGGCAGCAATGATTTCCTTCTTCCAACACCCGCCCGAGTGCGGGGGACTGACTCCAGGTCCTTGACGCTGCACTCGGGGGCAGCGGAGCAGAGCTGGCCGGAGATCCTTCGAGTCTCTGCTTTTTAGCTGACTAGCTGGGTCAATAGGAATGATCGTTGCTATTTAGGGGCTCCGGGAGGGAAAAAAAAACCTCCCTTTTAAAAACACATCAAAGAAAACAAATGCATGTCAAGGTGAAGCTGAAGACATGTGTTTTCTATGTATTTTCCATTAGATTTTAATAATCAGATATAAATCACCGAGGGGAATCAAGTGGACCAATGCTGGGGACCCTTCCCCACCTGGTGAGGGACTGTTTCTGATTAGCATGGGGCCTCTACCCTGACTAGCAACGGGTGCCCCGGGGCGGGGGAGGGCAGGAAATGAAGGCATCAGGCACCTTGCCCATTGTTCCCATGCTCTCCTCAAGCTGCGCCCCCATCAAGGGTGAAAGGGGGGCTATAAGCTGGGCGAAGTGGGAGGACATTGGGGACGCAGTTTTATCCCACACCTCCCTCAGCAAGCCTGTCCACAACAATCACTTCGGAGCTAAAACACCTGCTTTACATCAGCTCTTTCGCAGCCGGGTACCACTGTGGATGGAAAGAAGTTTGCATCAAAGCACACAATTCTTCCTTTAGCAAGGACTCTGCTTTTTTTTCCATGGAAATATCGGGAACCCATTTTGAGTTGAACAACCAAACGAAGAGCAGTAGAGTTTAAGATAAATGTTATGAAAATTGCATGAAACATTATATCAAAACCCTTGGCAGTGTCAAAAAGCAAGATTTCTGAATCCAATGAGTAGCTGAAGAAGAAAATTCAATTCCATTTTTTCACTTTGTCTGCCAATTTTATAGCACTTCATTTAAAATGGAATCTCTAAAGAATCAATTCAAATTAGCTTTACAGTTTCCTCCAAAGAATCTGCTTTAAAATAAATTGAATTGGAGCATGTGACATAATAAGTGAGCATAAAATTCATGTTAACTAGTCCGAAGGAAAAACTCATAATAAGGAAACAAATAATCTCACATGACTGAGCTAAAAATAGTCTTTAGATTGTCAGTTTCAAAACGGAACAAAAATAGGGGGAGTTGTTATAATAATGATATGACGCTTTTTTCCCTAATGAAATGGCCTGAGTTCTGTAATAAATTACAGGAAGAGAATCCTTTGGGCAAAAGGAAGATAACAGACATGAGTCGCTTCCATAAATACAGTGACAGCGATGAAAATACCTGCCAGCCCCGGCCAGGTGGCCCCGTTGGTTGGAGCGCCATCCTGTGCATCAGAAAAGTTGCAGGTTGGAGCCCTGGTCAGGGCGTGTCCAGGAGGCAACCGATCGGTGTTGCTCTCTCTCTCTTCTTCGCTTTCTGAAATGGATAAGCCTACCCTCTGGTGAGGATTTTAAAAAAAAGAAAAAGAAGAGAAGAAAATACGGTTCCTTGCAGCTGGGGCTGAGCGGCTCTCCTAGGGGGTGGTGTCACCATGGGGGGGGGTGGGGAGGGCTGGGGCGAACAGCAGTGAGAGGACAGCCCGCCGGAGTCTGCTGCCCCATTCCAAAAGCAGCTTTTGCTTCTGTTTTTGCTTTATTTTGGTCAGGGATACAGATCATAAATGTTTCTTTAAAACCTCTTTATAGAGCTTCTTCGGACTCTGAACCTTTTGAGGACATAGATGATGTCTTATCTGACTTGGTAACCACCCCGTACCTATCACGGTGCCTGACACGTAGTAGGAATCGCATAAATATTCGAGGGAGAAACACAAGAATGAGTAAATTAATCCATGTATTATTTAAATCAGGTTAAACTCAAGTTTTTAAATGATACCTTTTAAGGAACTCAAAGTTAAGTCGGGAAATAGGCAGTGAGTTTAATTAGGGAGGAAATGGTTGGATTGTGGCGATATGTTTTTCTCTCCACTGAAGTCAGGAAACAAATAACTCGGCCTGTCATTGAAGAGGGCTTGAGCGCGATAGCGTCAGGCTCTGCCTGGAAGTCACCATTTAGGAGTTTATCCTAATGAGACCCAGTGTCTCGGAATTTAGTCAGGTCTCGATGCGTGGGGTCAGCCCTCCATCTCACGATACCCACTGGGATTCCTGCTTTCCCACTGCGGTCACTCCGTGTAGCTTCAAAAAGATTGTGTTGTATTTCTGCCACCGTATCCATCCTCGTTTTCAATCTACCCAACTTATTGGTTCATCCATCTATCTGTCTGATCACCTGTCCTTCACACACTTAAGGATATAGTCATAAGTAATAATAATAGCTACCATTTATTGAGTGCTTATTATATGTCAAAAACAGTTATAAACATTTTGTGCACTGTCATGATCCACACTCTACATACAGAGCAACTGAGGCGCAGCAAAATCAAATAACCTGCCCGAGGTCACACCACTCAGAAGCGGGGGGATCAAGATTCAAACCCAGAGCGCCTGGCTCTAGAACCGCCAGTCCGCTCTCCTAGTCAGATAGATACGGTCTTGGCCTTCATAAGCCTCACCCGCTGGTGGAAGAAAGAGAATTGAAACAAATAATTACGTCATTTTACCTGTGACAACTGCGTTCAGGGAAAAGTGCAGGTGTCACGAGAGTGCGTGGAAGGGACACGCGGCCTCGCCCGAGGACGTCGGGAAGGCCTGGCTGCTGCTGTGCGGGGTGGCCCTTGGGTTGAAACATGGAGGTGTAACAGGAAAGAGTGTTCCAGGCAGAACAGCATGTGCCGGTGAAAGGGGCCCCCGTGTTGAAGAATAAAAAGGGACAGAAGGGCCATGGGTGTCTATCAGCGTCACTCTGATCAAAACTCAACCCGCACACGGGCATCGTCCAGTTTTCTCCATCCCACGGCCTTGCGCCGTGTTTACCCAGCCGTGGAAGTCAGACATTCAGGGGACAACCGTGTCCCTTTCTCCCTCCCCCAACGCCAGGCGTGTCTGGTCTGTCACCAACTCCTGTCATCCGGTGCCCCACCACGTCTCTTCTGTGGCTCCCCCCACTGATCCATCACTCGTTTCTTTCTGACCCTCCCTCTCACCTCCCGAACCTGAGCCACTTTCATTTCTCACTCGGACGCCAGAGTGCCCCGTGGGACCCCTCGAGTCTGTCCTCCACACGGTGGCCAGACAGATATTTCCGGAAGACAAGGCTGGTCCTGCCACCTCTGCCGTTACTTAAAAACCTCTGATGGTCTCCCATTGCCCTTGGGAAAGAGACAAAGTCCGTTCCTGGACCACAATGCCCTGCTTGGTCTGGCTTCCTCCGTAAAGCCAGAGGCATCCTAGGCTTCAGGTTGTGCCCACAGCTCCTCCTCAGTCACAGGGTCTTCGCTCCCTCCCTCGCCCCTCCCACCGGGGGCTTTGGCACATGCCCTCCCCTCCTCTTTGTTCAGTTGGCTCTCGGTCATCCTTTAGACCCCCGTTGAATCCTCGGCCAGCCCATATATGTCCCGCTTGGGTATCTGACCCACCCGCATTTAGTTACCGGTGTCAGATGCCTCTCTGTTATGTCTGAACTGTTGCGGCTCTAACCCTTGGTGCTCAGAATGTGACTGTATTTGGAGCCAGGGCCTTCGAAGATGTGATTCAGTTAAACGAGGCCATTGGGGTGGGCCCTAGTCCGGTCTGACCGGTGCCCTGGTGAGAAGAGGAGATTTGGACACGGACACGGACACACACAGGGCGAACACGCGAGGATGCCACGAGAAGGTGGCCGTGGCAAGCCGAGAACAGAGGCCTCGGATGAAACTATCATAAACCTGCTTATACCTTGATCTTGGACTTCCAGTCTTCAAAATTGTGAGAAAATATATTTCTGTATTTAAGCCACCCAGTGTGTGATACTCTGTCATGGCAGCCTAAACAGATTAATACCCTCTCCTTCATAGGACCAATAGCAGCAATTTAACTTGCGCTGTGTTATTTAATTTCTATCTACCCGGGAAGAACGCAAGCTCCATAAGGACAGGAAACGGGCCTGGTTTTGCTCACCACAGTATCACCAGAGCCTGGCAAAGGGCCTGGCTTGTAGTAGATGCTCATTAAATCCTTGCTGCATGAATGAATAAAACATGTGAGTGAACGGATGGACGCACATATGAAAGAAACAGTAACTACACAGCAGTTTTGCCTCTGGGAAGGTTCACTTGAGGCCCGGGCTGCAGCCAGAAGCAAGGGCACCTTGGACTGGCTGATAAGTATTTATGTAACTTCACTAGATACAGCAAGTTCCTAGAATTGCAAGTTTTTAGTCCCTCAGAGAAACACTGTTCAATAAAATTTAATCTCATGGATTTTATTTTTAAAGAGGCAACTATTTCTCTCTAGGGTAAAAAAAAAGATCATTTTAAAAGACATAAATCCTTGCCACTGGAAGAAAATATATTGTCTGTATCAAATTGCGTTAAGGTCATACTTGATTTTGGTTTAGAAGATGTTCTTTCTGGTTTCTGCGGGGGCAACGGCATCGTGAGGGCCGGGGGTAATTGCCACCCAGAGACCGGGTGGGACACACGTGAGAATTCCTAAGTCTTTGGAGGAGTCCTCTTTTCCGAGAAACTCATTATTCACTTAATTATTCATTCTGTTTATTTACTGTATAGTTATTACACGTAAATATGGTGCAAATCCCCAGAATCCTCAAACACCAGATGCCAGTTTCCCTCCGCGGTCCCAAAAGACAGCGCCAAGCCATCACTGTGAGAATTAAAACAACAACAACTAAAACCCAATTAAAATTGTGCCAGCGTGTTCCTTTCCAAAAGGAAAACCCTGCGAACGAACGAGCTTTTGGTCTCTCCCCGGACTCCTCCTGCAAAGGAACAAACAAAAGAGCCTCACACTGACACTGGCATGGAGTTTGCATTTAAATCACAGCTACCATGAACTTCCTCTCTGCGCCGAAATGGGATTGGCCAAGTCAACCAGGCATCATTTCTCATTTCCAAATCATCTCCAGATCAAATGGCTGGGGAAAACGTTTGGCTTTTCAGAATTTTGACACGTCTGCCAAGCCGGGTGACGGCGGAAGGGGAAGCCAAGATGGCGACCCGATGGCTGGGTCTTGGAACCTGCGGGTTGTACAGCCTCCTCCTCCTAATGATCCTCGGGGATGAGGCCTGAGTGCACCTCACGCTTCTGAGCACATGACGGCACCTCCTGAGGCGGTTCACACACGGCCCGTGCTCTCTGAACAAAACCCAACTCACCCCGAGTCACCTGCCAAAGGCGGAGGGGCCAGTCTCCCCCAGGAGGCGGTTGGGGTGCAGAGAGAAGCACAGTGCCAGAGGGCAGTGCATGGTGGCTGCTGGCTGGGGGGTGTGGGTGCGTGTGTGGGAGGAGGAGGGTGTGTGGAGGGGTTGGAGGTACGTATGCAAGTGTTCACAGGTGACCAATCCTCCGGTGACATTGGTCTCCTGAAGAACAAAGTGGCCTTTGAGATGAGTGTATGGCCATGGCCACCTGGAACAGAGTCACAGTGTAACTGGGAGAACTGGCTGGACAGCTCCACCCACACCAATGTCACGGTCTGCCCAGGGGACACTGTGGGGCCTGGGGTGGCCGCCGAGAGGAGGCCCATCACTGGAACTGCCGAAGCTCTCCAGGGCCGGCCTGCACTGCCTCCCCAAACCTGCAGCTCAGACCTGGGAGGCCGGGGCCTCTGTTCTCCGTGTGGACATTGTCAGGATGTGCTCAGGAGTCAGACTGGCTAGGTTCAGACCCCAGGTCTGCCACTTACCCCTGAGCCCTTCCCCTCCCTGCTTGTTCCCCCTGCTCAGAATAAGACTGTGCCTCCAGCTTACAGTTGCCATGGAATTAAATGTGACAGTGCATGTGTAGAACAGTGTCAGCCAACGGCAGGCACACGATAAACATGTTTTTTTTAAAGATTTTATTTATTTATTTATAGAGAAGGGAAGGGAGGGAGAAAGAGAGAGAGAGAATCAATGTGTGGTTGCCTCTCACATGACTCCCACTGGGGACCTGGCCTGCAACCCAGGCATGTGCCCTGACTGGGAATCGAACCTGCGATGCTTTGGTTCGCAGCCTGCGCTCAATCCACTGAGCTATGCCAGCCAGGGTGATAAACATGGTTTTTACCATCAGTGCTAGCAAGGACCAGCGCATGCAGCAATTCAGCACGGGACTGAGCTTTGCAGAAACCTTTCTTCCCCCCTTACTTTTTATTTCTAAGGCAGCTGATAGAACTGTCTGTTTCACTTTGAGCAACAAAAATGTTGCTACTCTTGGAACCTCAGATTAAAATAAGCTCACCACCTCCTATCCCACAATGCCTCATGGCCATTTTTGTTACCTGTTGCAAATATTTTTTAGTCACACAGCCTAACTTGGGGCCCTCTGCTGAGAAGGCAAAAACGTTTTCTAATCTATTCGGCACCAACATCATAAAGTATCAGGCCAAACAAAACACAAAGGGTCTTCATTAATAATATATGGAACAGGAACTCTGTATAATATTTCATTATTGCATTCTTATTAACATAATATTAATAATCTGCTACTTTAAAAATGTATGGGCACAAAAGCCCGATATATTAAGTTGTGGCTCGAATTAGATGCATTAAACAGTGACACCCATGATATCATGAAAGAGACAAGGTAGAAATGAGAAAATCGATTTAAATGAAAATATTTCTGTCTTATGCTTCAGTTTCAAAGCGGCTGCTCTCTCAGGTCAGCACGGACATGACCTCCTTATCGGAGGTCCAGCGTTAACGCATGTGCCCCAGCCCCTTCCCTGCTGACAGGTATTTCAGGTAAAGTTGCTCCCATTCCTTCTCTTGGAGGCCTGGAGGGCAGGGGGCACAGCAGGAGAGGAGGAAGCGGAGTGGGGGGAGACTTCACAGTCACAACTGTCCAAGTCAGGCACCAGGGGCGGAAGGACTGGGCAGCCGTAAAAACATGGAACTGGAAGATCCTTCAGAGATCAGCTAATCCACCATTTCTCAAGGAATGATCCATAGAACATGAGTTCTTTAAGACGCTGTCTCTTTACACACACACACACACACACACACACACACACACACACTCACACACACACACACACACACACACTCACTGTTCTGTGGTCCATCAAGTAAGTCTGGGAACTGTCCGTTCTTCCTGCTTCTTGGAATGCCATAACGAACTTCAGCATTTTCAAGGTTCTGTGAACTCCCACAGTAAAAAATAACCATGCATCATCCTTAACCAAGTGTTTCCTGAGATCCCTTGGCATGGCCCCCTTTGCTTATGTAACACTTACCTGTACCAGGCAATGCGCAACCTCGTCTAAGCCACCTTCTTCATTGAAATGGAGGAGGAAGAGGACCTCGAGGCCCCGGAAGAGTGGCTTTTTGAAGAGCACAGGAGGCAGGGACCGAGCAGAGAGTGGAATACAGGTGATTCTCGGTGCCCGATCACAGGGCCTCTCAGAGACACTTCCGTCTCGTGCACCCATCCACCCAGGACTGTCATGCACCAGGCTCGGGCCAGACCCTCGGAACACAAAGATGAAAACAACATGGTACCTGGGTTCGGAAAGCCCGCACCAGGTTTGCAGAAGACAGGGAAATGTGCCCATCACAGTACAGCCGGGGCAGGACTCTGAAGAGACTGCTCGGGGCGTCCAGAGGAAAGTCTACCCCTCTCCCACAGTGGCTCAGGGAGTGGCCGCACAGGAGGTGATGTGGGCCGGGAACTGGATGGGTGACCAGGAATTAGCCTCAGCATATTTGTCTATTTGTCTTTCCCCTCAGTCCCTTTCTAAGAGGCACCCACAACAGCTCTGTTGCATGGGGTCCTGTTTGCAGAAATCACCACGCCGGTGTCACATGACTTTGTCACCTGATTGGACCAGGATCAAGGTCCCGGGCAGCCAATAAAGGCTGGCCAGCACCCTACAGGAGCGTCTAGGCAGCACTGTCCCATGGAGCTTTGTGCGGTGATGAAGGTTCTATTGGAACTGTTCCATCCGGCAGCCGCCCACCACCTGTAGTGGCTGGACACATGCAATATAACTACCAAGTGTAGCTATGCAGTGAGAAAGAGAATGTTTCATTTAATGTTGATTAGTCACAAATTAAATTTAAATGGCTGTGCATGCTGGTGGCTACCAATTTGGATAGAATTTTAGACTAGTGAACAGATTCACTTTGTGACTCTAATTTAAAATACAAGTTCCTTTAGAGTTATAATTTTATGTTGAAATCCAAGTTTAAAAGTTATGTTGGAACATTCAAGAGAATTAAGAATTATAGAGTTTAATTAATTAAATGTAAAAATGTATCTAAATAGATGGAAAGATGTATTTTTCATTGGAGAATTGAAGGTCTTAGAAAATTGATTCAAGGGTTTGAAAACATTCAAATAAGTCATCTGAGCACAAGGGACTAGCTAAAATTCAATAATAAAAAGTAGAAAACAAAAAAATTAACTTAACAATTAATTTCTGAATAGTCCATGCATCAAAAAAGAAGTTATAAGAAATTAGAAAATATTTTGAAGATAATGAAGATAAGACATATTAAAACTTGTAAGATACAGCCAAAGCAGTTCTTAGAAGACATTTATAGCCTTAAATATTAGAGAAGAGACTGAAAATCAATTATCTTAGCCTGTCATGTAGCTAGACATAAAAAAACCCAAAAGATAAAGAAGAAAGGAAATCATAATGATAAGTGCAGAAATAATGGATCTGAAAATAAAGAAAACAAGCCCCAAAGTTATGTTTTAAAATGATTAATAAAACTGATAGACCCCTAGAAAGACCAATCAAGAAAACTGAATATCTTCCTTACATATGTAATTAAAATGTAAGGAACTGTAACAGAATTATAAAAGCCACCTCAGTGATTAATAACATTCATGACATAAATAAAACAGTATGAACTTCGCATGAGATGAAAGCTTAAGAACGAGGCTTATCGCCGTTTGCTCTGGTCGGAATGTTTGTGTCCCCCTTCAAATTCGTAAGTTGAAAGCCAATCCCCTGAAGTGATAGTATTAGGGGGTGGGGCCCCTGGGAGTGATTAGGTCATGCGGGTGGAGCCCTCGTGAGTGGCACTGGTGCCTCTCCCAGACTCTCTGGCCCTGGGAGGTGAGCGTGAGAACGTAGGCGTCTGCGGGGACACGGGCTCTCCCTGGACATCAGACCTGCCGGCACCGCCATCTCAGCCTTGCAGCCTTCGGCACCGGGAGAAAGGAATGTGTTCTGTATACGCCACCCAGTCTACGGCATTTTTGTTACAGCAGCCTGAACAGACTAAAACACCATTATAAAGTCAATGAGTAAGATACAAACTCTGTAAAAGCAAACTGGTCCCTGAATAATCTCAGTGACCTTGGGGGCTTCCGTGGCCAGGACCCAGGGCCCCGTGAGGCCGAGCAGCCCTGACTGCAGGGAACAGGTGCTCCGTGGTTGACAGGCATTTCCCCAGCTGTAGACACAGGGCTGACATACAACATGGCCAGCTCCAGGTGCACACAGGATGACGTGAGACAGGTATGCACTGCAAAATGATGACGACACTCAGGTTCGTTCGCATCTCCATCACTTCACGTGATTACCTGTGTGTGTGTGTGGTGACAACATTTAAGACTGCCTCTCTTAGAAGCTTTCGAGTACGTAATGCGGCATTGTTAACTACAGTCACGACGCCGCACGCGTCATCCCCAGGACAGACCCATCTTACCACGAACGGGAAATCTGTGCCCTAGGACCACACTTCCCGTTTCCCTCTGTCCCCAGCCCTCAGAGCCACGATTCTTCTATGAATTTGGGTTTTGTAGATTTCACATGTGAGTGAGATCATAGTTTTCGTCTTCCTCTATTTCATACAGCATAACGCGCTCAGGATTCATCCACGTTGCCACAAACAGCAGGATTTCATTGTTATAGCTGAGTAATGCTCCAGTGTACATTGGATCCTGGCTGAGGCAAGGATTGTCAGGTTTTTGCACTGTGGTTCTGTCCTCCCCCTCACCCCAGCCCTTGCAGGACTCCTGGCAAGAAGGTCACTATACGCCACCCACACTGAAGGAATGCAGGGCTGTGCTGCTTCTCTCTGAGGGCAGAGCACCTACGTCCATTATTTGGAATTCTTCTGCAATGGAGATTCATCTCTACTCTTCCATTAACATATTTACTCAATCACTTATTTGCATCAGTGTGGACTCATAGATATTTATTTTATACTTTGGGTTACAACCCAATACTACTTGATTTGTCTGCTCCAATTGTTCCAGCTTTGGCCACTGGGAGCTCTTTCTGTTGGCTCTCGTGTCCTTTTGCCATATGTCCTGCCCACATGGGCTTTGTGTGTGTGTGTGTGTGTGTGTGTGTGTTGTTGTTGTTGTTTGTTTGTTTTTTTTTTACTTCTTCAATTTCTGGCACTATAAGATGCTCCAGAATCAAAAACAAAACAACAAAAAAACAGGCTTGGGGTTGAGCAGAGGTGGAGACTAATGAGAAAGGTTTGTTTGTGGAGTCGCCCCCGTAAAGGTGACGGCTGAGGTTCTGGGAGGAAACCATCCGTGGCCGGGGGATGTGTTCCTCCAGAAGGCTGGCCAGTTACGGGGTCTCGGAGAACGCTAACACGTACGGGCAGTCGTGGGACAGAAAACAGGAAGAGACAGGGAGAGAAGATGGGCATAAAATACCACGAAAGATTGTTGTTACGGAGGCTAAAGAGAGAGGAGCCCAGGAGAAGGGACAAGTGTGACGGGGTCGGAGAGGGGCTGGTGGCCTTTCGTAGATGACGGGAGACCTCTTTGGGAGCTGTGGCCGTAGGGCCAGACCGGAGCTGAGTGCACGGGGAGGTCAAGCGGAGGCCGGGGCTCTGGAGCCAGAAGTGGTGATGGCTTCCTCTTCCATCTTCAGCTACTCCAGTCCCTTTAGCAGACGCTTTTCTTCGCTGCCCAGTCAATGCTGTTGTTACCTAAGGCTCTACCCTTGGCTCTACGCTCTAGGTGGTTCGGGTTCTCTCGGTTTCAAGTGACAGAAAGCAACTGCGGCTGGCTTCAGCAGAAAGACGGGTTGGGAGGATGCAGCGTTACCTCACAGGACCTGGAGGGTTGGGACTGGGCTTTGCACTGAAGCTTCGACTAGAAACCTAGTGCCACAGGGTTTCTCCGGCTTCTTCCCTTCTTTCTTGATACCTATTTCATCTTCTGCTTTTGCTGCGAATCTGCCGTCTCGGATTTGCAGGCCCCGCGGTGGAAACCAATGTCTGCCACTGGCTCCTGAGTCGTGCCCACGCGGTCAGCCACTCGGAGGAGCGCTGCGGCCTTGCTCTCATTCCTATCTTCCCAGGGAAGAGAGTGAGCTGACCAGCCTGCGCAGATGCCAACCTGTGGGCCACCCGCCTGAGGGCAGACCTGCGAGGGCCGGGACAGGGACCTGAGTGAGAAGCGGAGCACAAAGCTTGCAGGGTGAGGGTCTGGATGGGCTCGGGGGAGTGGGAAGGAGGGGAAGGTGGCGTGAGCAGCTTCTCGTCTCCCCTCTTTGCTGCTGGTCAGTGCTCTGCAGGCGTGGGCAGCAAACTCTAGGGGCACTCTCCTTCCCAGGCCGGATGCCGGCCAAGTCCTTCTCCTCTAGGGAAGAAAATGGAGTGGCTGCCCAGCTCTTACAGACTCCCTGCCCCTCACCAGCCCGGGACCAGCCAGCCCTCGGGCAACCCCGGTGAGCACCCAGTGGCCACGTCCAGACCCTCTCAGTGAACCAGCGTTGACTGTTTCAGGGGCCAACCGAAGCCTCTTTCTGGGGTCTTTGCACTTGGAACTGGACAGACCACAGGCCAGCTGCTTGTTAGAATGGTGTGAGGCTGACGGTGGGTATGGCCCAGAGGCTGAGTCTGGAGGTGCTTGTCCTCGTTGCCCTGGAAACCTGGCCACACCTCTTCCCTCCCAGGGTCAGACCCCGTCAAGTAGGCTCCCATTTTCCAGACCCCCTTTCTGCCTAAGCGAGTGTGAGTAGGTTTCTGTGACACCAAAAGGGGCCCCAACTAATCCAAGGTCAAGGGAATCGCCCGATACAGCTGCCTCTTACCTCCCATATCAGCTGGAGAAAGTGACCCCTCCCCTTCTGACCCGTTTCCCGGGAGAAACGAGGTCCAAACAGTGATCGCAACAGGAGGCTCTGGGGTTCTGGCAGTCACTGCAACACTGGCACTTGGTGTGGTACCCTAATTTTGATATTTTAGAAACTGAAAATCAGTGTCATTTAGGTATCAAAATAAGGACCAATGTTTCAACTGATGATGAAAACACTTGCTGAATAAAACTCTATATCCAAAATCAGAAAAACCTTTTCGTTAGCTAGAGCAGTTTGAGCTAAAAACGCAGATGATACTCAGCGATACCACCCTGGCCCCATCGGCAGGACTAGTCTCAGGCTGCCAGAATTTTGAAGATAGTAGAGTTCCCATATACTCTTCACTCAGCTCTCCCTGTCGTTAGCCTTTTCTATGGGCATGACATATTAGCCACAATTAATGAGCCACTACTGTGCACTAGTATGAACTGAAGTCCGTACTTCATTAGCGTTTACCTAATGTCCTCTTTTATTTTAGGATCTCATCCGGAATACCACATTACGTTTAACTATTATGTTTATTTAGGCTCCTCTGGTTCACGACAGTGTAAGACCTTGTTTTTACTAAGTTTATCTGTTAACAATTTGTGTTAGAAGTATGCTTGTTAATGGTTCCATTTCACAAACTTACATTTTTACTTGATCTTGAAATACTTAATAAATTTTATCATTTGAATTACATTATTTTCCTCATATTGTTGATGTTAGCAATTCTGAAAATGTAGAGCTAAAACATTTGTATTGAGGGTTGCTGTTTATCTAAAACAAATTCTGAATGTCCAGTGTCACAGTTTGTGTTCTGGTAGAGCAGTTACTGTCCCAGGCCATCACAAATTTCTGCAGATGAGTCCTTCCCCCAGTATCTTCTCTGTGCTGTCTTTCCTCAGTGTACAGCGGGGCAGCGGGGGGCGCGGGGAGACTGACTTACTTGTGCCAGCCCAATCTGGCTTCTGTCCTGCACAGCCAGGGCCCTGGGGCCAGTTTGCAAGGATGCCTTTGACTCTGGGTACATCATCTTTGAGAAGACTGAAGGCTTTGTTTCCCCAGCGCCTTGCTCATTACTTGGAACACAGTGCGCAGGCGCCACAGGGAGGCGCTGTTATTCATCCAACCAAGTTGAATGCATGAAGGAAACAGCCCCATCGGCAGGGAAGAAGTGGCTCCTCTCCTGAAATGAGGAACTGACAAGAACCAGGGAACCTGGGAACCGGGCGGGGTGGCGAGGAGTAGTAGGGGAACAGAGCATCCTGGCCTGCAGAGTGGGGGGTTGAGAGTGACGAGGAGGGGATACTAAGCTACATGGACGGAAACTAAAGGACCCTTAGAGGATTCTGAGATGCTAGCAACTATCAGCATCTGAAAACCACGATGGAGAGTTTAAACTCGAGTGTGTATGCAGCACTGGCTTTTTGGTGGCGTGATGTCGACATGTAAGCACATTACAATCTATCAGTCTCCCCAGAGGTTGCCACGAGCAGGTCCCATAGTCAGGCCTCATTTCTGTCCACAATTCATGGCGTATTCGAAGTCTTTAAAACTGACATGGCCATCCGAGTCTTGATCTACTTCCCTGGAAAATGAAACAAGAAGTTATTTACAGGTTATTTTCATCACACTTGTGCATCAAGAATATATCACATCAGAATATATCTGAGTGTTTCTGTGAGAGGCGCCTATCCATCTACTTGAAGGCTGAGGCTGATGCCTATTTTTTTCCTTACACTGGTAAGTGGGACGGAAAGAAAAAGGCATTTACTAAAACCTATGGAAATGATGTCTTCGACCCATTTGAAGAAATGAAGCCAAATGCACAGGTTATGTACGAAAAGCGGGAATGAGGTTTTTTGCAATCATCCTTCAAATTCTCTCCGAGATCCATCAGTAAATGTACATGCATTACCCAACAGGAACGGGTAATAAGCCAGTAAGAGATCAGCACATTTCAGGAACAGTGATTGGCATCCTGCGTTGCACTCCGCCTTTACCTTCTTCCTCTCACCCAATCGGTGTGCCAGCGCTGGTCCAGGTCTGCTTGACAGACAGAAACAGGTTAAGTGATTCCAAAGACCACATTGCTGGTAAGGGGCAGCCTTGGAAGTAAAATCAGGATCGTTGAATTCCGCAACCAGGGCTGTACACTCTCCCGCACGCTGCCTCCCTACGGACCCAGGACGTCCAGGAGAGGCGGCCGGATTGCAATTTCCCCGTGGCTAAATCTAGCTCCAGGAGTTCTCGCTGACTTCATCCGTCGCCTTGTAAGCTCTGTTACATCCTCACCAATACCCGGTCAACTTTTCTGGCTCCTAAAAAGAGTGGTGAAGATGTGAACCTCTGGCTGGTCAGCTGAGGGTGTAGGTGGCCTCAGCTGGGTCGACCCTGCCTGTCCCTAGAACCAGGGAGAGGAGCATTGCCACCTGAACAGGGAGCAGAGAAACGGCACCCACGTGGGCAGGATACCGCATGTCAGAAGGACATACTGGCAATGAGGGCGTAAGCAGCACAGTCAGCCGTTACCAGAAAGAGTCATGTTCATTGAAAACCACTGTTTGCGAGGATAACTGATGAGCGGCAGCCACGACTCCTCTTTGGGGGACCATTCTAAGACAATGCTTTACATCCTCATGCAAATCATATCCTGTCGAAACAACAAATGGTTTCGACCATGACCATGACACAGGGCTTTTTAAAGTCAAGACTGGCCCAAGTAACAGAGCCACTAATCACTGTAATAGTTTTAAAGCAGGCTTTTAAAATATTGAATTCTAAAATAAACTTTCTGAATATTTCATGCCAAAGTCTTTGAAGTCTATAATGGTTCTGGATAGAGCAATGATAATTTTTCATTCTTTTGAAGTAGAGAAAATCCCCACTTCTCTGCCCCAGGGCAAAACCATGTTGCAGTGTGTTAGTATAAAATGATCGCAGACTGTGGAGGCCATTATTCTTGTTACTTCTTTCGGTGAAATATACACGACAATTTCATGCTATACAGGACCAAAAGCAGAACGCCAGATCTCTTCTAAGGGATTAGAAATAATCAGTATCACATGTTACTGACTACAGAATAGAAACCATCCCTTTTATTAAATTAGATAATTGAAGATTCTTAATGTTGCCTACGTATTTTTTTCCCCAAGGAACTGAATTAGATAAATGGTTTTTTTTTTTTTCTCTCTGCTCTGAACTGGTATGGTTGAACTCTGCATCTCAGAAGGTGACTTAAGTGGATAACCTAGAAAAGTCATGCTTAGAATAAGCAGCTCCTGACAATATTTTTGGTGTGTTTATTCGCTTACTGGGATGCTGCAGGCTTGTAGAAAAGGGAATCCCTCTGCCCGACGTTCCCAGTAAATAACCCTCATTGAAACTGCTTTCACTTCTTATCCTTCCTGCTGTCTCTGCCACAGCAGTCCATCATAAAACAGGGACAGTATAACCGAGAGGTGTTAAAATGGACAAGTTTACTCATAAGGTGTGGAGTGGCATTTTATTCCCACAGTGAATAGAGGGATGTTGTATTTCTATTTAGAAGGAGGCATGGTTAAGTGTTTCGCCTTCCGACGTTTCTCCCTCATCACACATCTGTATGAGCAGATCTGGTTGCCTCAGAGAAGAAATTCACATTTCAGAGCTGTGATTTTAAAAGCAAAAAATATAAGCAAAAATATACTTTTTTTTTTTACACTGCAGAAGGAATGAAAATCCAGAGGAGGAAGGTTTCACAGCACCCACACTCGAATCTCTGTGCGAGCAGAGAGCAGACGTGGCTGGTGGGTAGGATTACAGGTGGGTGGGCCAAGGAGAAGGAGAAATCGTCAGCAGGTGGAACAGTTGGAGTGTTTCCGTTTCTCTGGCAGTCAGCCCCAGAAGGAATCTACTCTGGCTGTGAAACTTGAAGGTGCGGTCCAATGTCACCGACGTGCTTCAGCACTGAAACGGTCCGCCACCCCGCACCCTGGCCGGAAGTCACCTCTGGGAAGGCAAGACCTTTCTCCAGTTCGCTGCGGGGCCCCGCCTCTCAGCGCATGGCAGGCCATGCCCGTGTGTGGGGAGAACAGGTTGGTGGAGCTGACGAATCTGGAGAAACAGTGGACAACGTAACGGAACAGCGACGATCCTCCAGGAGGTGCGGGGGATTTGAGAGAGAGAGGAGAGCACCCCTATTTCTGAGGAGTCTGGTCACTGGCCAGGGAAATAATATGCACTGGAGCAGGCACCTGGGAGCCACCACTCGGGGACCCGTAAGCGGTGTCGGTTCTGGCGTCCGTGCCCAAGCGCCTTTGACACATGCCAACTCAGTATGAGCGAGACCAAGGGAGAGACGAACTCCGGAAAATAAGGCTGCAGAGGAGAGCACGGGACGGGGGGAACCGCCCAGTGGTAGGCTGAGCGATTCAGAGGTAAAGAGCAGGAAACCGGACACCAAGAGAGAGCCCTGGACCAGCCTGCCCTGCAGCACGGCCATCCAGGTGAGCGAATGCTCTCTCGCAGGAAAGCTGGCCTTTGAAGAACAAGGCAGGTGCTAGGGGTGCGGACCCCCCGACACACACACACACACAGTGAAAATCTGTGTATAACTTGACTCCCCCCAAAATTAACTACTAATATCCTACTATTGACCGGAAGCCTTATCAATACTATAAACAGTCAATTAACATGGATTTTGTATGCTCTATGTATGCATATGGTATTCTTAGAATAAAGTAAGCTAGAGAAAAGAAAATGTTACTTACAAACCATAAGGAAGAGAAATTACATTGACGGTATTGACTGAACATAAGCCACATACAGGCGGACGCGTGCAGTCCAAACCGGTTCATTCAAGGGTCAACCGTAGACATATAAACAAGCTTATGTTTCTGAACTGGTTTATCGAAGGAGCTAACAAAGCTTGCACAGATGTTTAAGAGAAACAGAAGTTGTCATTATTAATAAGAACTGCTTTTAGAAACGCAGGTCCAGTGAAGTTGATGACTTTCTGGGTTGCGTGGTTTTGAGATGCAGAGGAAGACCCAGGACTGGTGCTGGGAGCAGAGACCCCAGAGAGCTGAACTGCCCTGTGTCACTCCGTACGGACAACTTAGGCCCGTCTGGGCGGAAGGTGCAGAAAGAGGGGGCTACCGAGAGGGGGAGGCTGGGGTGCTATACAAGAACTGGCCCAAGAAAAACTCCCACGGTACCATGATCAGAGGTCCTGCAGTTAGTGGCTGTGTCTACTGTGTGCTTCCTGGTATGACCTCTCCCCTATCTTCGCCAAGGGGTGCAACACACTCTAAGTGGGGACAGTGCATTTGGGGTGTCTGTGCGGGCTTGGGTGATGAGTTTGGTCAGAGTGGGTGCAGGAAGAGGGGAAAGGCAGGTGCGGAACAGTAAGACCACCTATCAACTGGATGAATTCAGAGAGACAAGAACTCATGAGCCATAAGCTGCCCAGGACTTTGCAGAAAACCTTGGGGAGTGTGTTATAATCCCACAGGGCGTGGAACAGGGGCTGCAGGCAATCCCACCTGGACTCTGCGATGCAGGAAGACCTCAGCTGCCACCGGGATTCATCGAGAACCTCAGGCAGGACCGGTCTCGGCCTCTGCAGCAGAGTTCCGACAGTCGTCAGAACTGACTCATCACGTAAGTGGTTACGATTGCTTCCATCAGCATGAGCTTTAGCATTTGCCTCTTCCGTATCCTGATTTGTTAGGCAGGATTTTGTTCTCTCCTTCCTTGTGGTGCTGTGCGGACTTCGACAGCCCAGCCCAGAGGTGCCACCGTGACCCAGGGACTGAGTGAGTAAGCCCACCCCTAGGGGCCAGGGTTTCACACCATGAGCCTTTCATCAGGTTAAGCCGTAGTGTTGCTCTAATACACTCTGAAGGGAAGTGTAAGTTGTTGCTTTTTTAATTTAAAAAATGTGTAAACCATGAATATTTCTCCCAAGTAGTAATTTTTTTGTACAAAATATTTTCATCACAACAATTTCTTGTAATGTTTTGAAAGTCCTTATTTCATGGAAAATAGTTTTTGCTATAAAATAAGTTGGGAGTACCCCATGGCCAGCTCTCCAAAGCCAGATTTCACACTGAAATAATTGCTTTTGCTTAAGTTACTTTAAAAAAAAAAAGAAAGGAAAAAAGAGGAAATTGTTGAATTTCATTACATTAAAACAATGAAATATTCTCTATTAAAATGATATAAAGACTATAAAAGTGACATTTTTCAGTGGAAACAAGAACACAAACTAATACATATATTACAATTACACATCTATATTTATTTGGGTAGAAGTTGAAGGTTATATACTCAACAGAAACTTTGTCTTATGAGTCATTTGTCTTAAAATATTCTTTAACATGGATATCTTTTTCAACTAGAGAATTTTCTTTCTTTTTAGTCTGAATTTTCTAGACAAGTGACCTCATTTCTCAAGTATAAATCCTCAATAGCTGGAGCAGGGTTTTTCAACCTCAGCATGGCTGACGTTCTGGGCTGGACAGTTCTTTGTCATGGTTCTTTGTGATGGAAGCTGTCCTGTGCAACGTAGGATGTTTAGCAGCGTGCCTGCTTTCTACCCACTTGGTGCCAGTAGCACCGCTCCCTTCCGCAGCTGCGACAGTCAGCACCATTTCTAGATGGTGCCAAATGTCCCCCAGGGAACAAAATCATACCTTGTTGAAAACCAGTGAGTTAGGCCCGGGCTGGGTGGCTGGATGGGCTGGAGCGTCAACCTGCTACCCCAAGGCTGTGTGTGGGTTTGATTTCCAGGAAAGGCACACCCAAGAGTCAACCAGTGAAAGCATACGTAAGTGGAACAAGTAGATCTCTCTCTCCCTTCTTCCCTTCCTCTTTCTAAAATCAATCAATAAACAAAGAAGAAAACTGCTGAGCTAGAGGAACCAAAGTTGGAGGCAAATTGTGGAACATTCCAGCTACACCTGCACTTGCTACAAGAATGGCTTTAAAGATTCCTTTTTAAAAACAAGTGACTTTCAGGGGCCACCGAGGCATGTGTGCTTCTTGGGAGGAGTCCGCAGGCAGCGGCCTCGCCATCGCGCAGGTTCGGCGCCGAGCCCGGAGAAGGCCCCACTCCAGAGGCCAGCCCCTGGGGGTGATAACACAGCCAGCGGCGGCAGGCCTGTGTGTCTGTGTTCCCAGCGAATACACTGACAGACAGCAATTACTTTGAGTCGCTGAGACTGTCACACAGGGCTTTGGAAGTTGACACCGTATTGATTGGCCTGAAACATAAATGGGAAATTTAATGTGGAGGCGAAGACTTCGATGAGAAAAAGTTTTCTTAGGGGAACGTTTTGGGTGGGGAAAAGGGAGAGAGACTCTCCTTCTCTTTGATTCTTTATAGAATAAGTCAAACTGAAGTCAAAACTGCCATTGTGTCAGGGACAAAGCTGTCATACTGACTGAAGGGTGAGAGTAGAAATCCCCCTCTAAGCAAGGAGCCCCCCGCCCCCCGCCCCTGCTGGGGAGGAGCGGACCCGCCCCACGAAGATGTGATGTTCACCTCGGCTCCCCCAGCAGCCTGCCTCCTGCGGAGCGGCCGGTTCTTCTCTGCTGGTGAGAGTTCCGCAGGGCTCTCCTCCAGCCAGCGGGTAACGTGTCTATTACTTTCCCCCTTTTAAAGACGCGTGTTAGGAAAGCCATTCAGACATGCAGGAAAGATCACGGGGATCTGCAGGTGATTCCTGGTCTTGCCTAGGCCCCCCCCCCCCCAGCGTGTGCGGGCCTCCCCTGGTGCCCCACCTCTGACACCCTCCGCCACCTTTTACCCCCACCGCCGCCCGCAGTCCCTCCCCTGGGCGGCACTCTGCACCCAGGACCTCCGCGGTTTGCTCTAACACCTGGGTGCCGTGGCCTTCTCACAGACCTGCGAGATCTGAAACTATGACAAAAGGAGTTAGTCCCACAGGTAACCCTTGACCAAGGAGGGCGCAGGCGCCGGTGGACGAACGCTCTCTCCTGCCCCCTCGGGTAGACAACTCAGAGGTGTTCTCTCGGCTCACGGTTCCAGCGAAAACGAGCTCCGGTTGCTCTACTCGCGGAAGTACCAGCCTGGGTAACAGACCCTTGGGCTGGCTTTGCCTCCTTCTCCGCCCCACTCTTGCTCCCCGAGGCTACTCCCCAAACAAACCACCTGCACGCACGCCTGCATCTACAGCTCTGATTTCAAAGGCGTAGCCCAGGCGAGGACCAGGTGGAAAGTTTACTTAAGAGACGCAGTTCTCCTGGGGCAGTTTCAGTGCCGTTCACACGCCGTTCAGATTCTCAGTCAGGTGAAAGGGATCTCACTACTGGAAACAGTCTCTTCTCTGATCTAGAGTGTTCTTCTATTTTGAAAATGATTTTAAGAGCAAATTAAATATTGCCTTTAAAAAGAGCTCTTGATGTGTAAAGTTCTAGGCAATTGAAATGTCAGAGTGAACTGGAAAAATGTAACAGCAATCTTCTCTTCTCCGTCTAATAGGCATGTCTTATTTAACAATATTTAGTCTGTTAACAGTGCATAGCATTATTATTAGACATTAAGTATTCCTCCTTCATGAGGACATTATAATCCTTCATATAAGCAAGTTCTTCTGCCTTTTGAATGCACAGGTACAGCCAGCGCCTGGCCATGAGCAGGTGGTGGGTTTGGCCAGTCAGGATGAGCTGTGAAGGATAAAAGGATCGCAGACTATAAACAGAGGATGACACAAGCCAGGCAACACTTTGGCCTCATTAGGACCTGGCTTGTCCTACCAGATGAAAGACACAGTGGACAATGTTCGTTACTGACCCAGCAGCCAGCCGAGGCAGCGGCTGTGAGTGGTGTGGATGGATCCCCACCCCAAGCTGCAGAACTGGGGTTTGACGGGCCCACGCCAATCATTATAACCCCACCCTCCTTGCCTAGGAATTGTGTTTGAGTGGAGGAAGAAGCTGTTTCATTGGACAGCTGGGATGCGGAAGTGAGGCTGGGTATCACACAGTCCTTTCCCTGCCGTAAGGGCGCAGTCTCCACAACAGTTCTACGATCCAGTGGTGCACTGATCCAAAAATGTACGCACGTGTTTTTAAGTGCCGATTATCAGCCCGAGAATGGAGTTATGCTCGGTGAGGGGAAGAGGCAGAAGAAGAGTGGAGTGATCTGGAGCCCAGTCACACCATGCTGGAGGCTGGAGTTCCGTGGGTTAGGCTGTCTGAGACGGATTTCCTGCTACTCGCAAATAACTGTCCTGATACACCAGGCATTCCGTCGGAAATCTCCTGTCAACCTTGCAGTATTCGGAACTTGGTAGACATGGAGCAGACGCGCCATACAGATAGTATTTTTGAAATGATTATTCCATTTTGAAAGGAACGCTAAAATAAGCCAGATTTCTCTTCTGGTACTACTGCAAGATTCTGGATTACTGTCCAGAGTCCTGCATTCTAAAGAAGTGACTTTCTTCCTATATCCAAGAAAAATCTCCGTGCACAGTGCCTTCACCGCGGTCATGTGCCAAAAGGGGCTATTGATGGGGCCAATACTGTTTTCTCCCTAGAGAGACAGGATAGACTCTCTAGTCCAAGAAAAAAAAAGGGAAAAAATGGATGTAAAATGCAGCTGGCAAACAAGGCTAACCATAAATAATGACTCACTTTTTCCTATTTACTGTGTTTTCAAAACGAGACTCTTATTTAAAACTAGAAACACTTGGAAAGGAGGACAGCGTAATTCCGTGTGCCTGACTACTGACTCCTGTGGGCACGTGGACAAACGCCATCAGCATACGGCCCGAAGTCTCGTTTCCGGCAAATGGTTTCATATTCCCTCTCCATCAAGTGGTTTAGCAGAGCTGCTAATAAGCAGTGACCTGATCTTTTTTCTCAGTTTGACTCTCTGGAAGAGAAATCGGGATGTAAGAAAAGAGCACGGATCAGACAGCTTTAGAGATAAAGAAAAAAAATTAAAAAGGCAAACAGAACATCTCTGAACTTGTTATAAAAAGTCTCGTTCCTGGACTGGGGTACTGGATCTCCGATTCTTCCCCCGCGCCCCAGCTGTGTAAAAGGAACCCTCTGCACATGTCACGAGGCAGGGTGACCCACCAGAAACAGCCCGGTTGTGAGCTATCGCCTCCGCAAGCCTGCTGTCAGGCAGAGTGACCCTGGGCCGGTCTCCTGGCCGCTGTGAATCTCAAGGGTCTCCCTTGTCAAGCTGAACGACTGAGTTGTGACTGAGACTGGCTGCAGCTCTACATGCTGATGGATCTGAGTTGCATGTTATCACGCCACCAGTGGCTCTGTACACAGGGCATTTTAAAAAGCAATCCAGCTCCTGCTGGCCACGTTAGCCTTTAAAAAGCAGTCTGATTCTTTAATCCTGGGGACAGTTGTAAAGAACCATAAACACATATAAATGCAAATGGGGGGAAAAAAGCTGATCCTACCTTCAATAGAGCGAAATATGAACGGAGATAAAGCCATTTCTATTTCAAATATATAATCACTTCAGCTGCGCTATCTAGTATCATCTTGAACTTGATTATGAGATAAAAGAAACGGGACAGAGATGGCAATCATTTAATCTCTTAAGAACAGCTATTCCGAAGAGCTTTCACTCTGTGCTCAATAGATTTCTGGCAGGTTATGATCCGGCTAGAAAGAAAGCATAATGATGAGGAAAATTATGTTTTCAATAACACACACTTTTACAGTACAAGTCCTTCCACAAAGGAGGCAATAAAAGGAACTCTGGCCACTTTAACAGATGGTGTAATGGCTCAGTGCACAGCTGTGCCCTCTCTGAAGCAACAAGTTCATGTCTTTGACTGGGGGTTTAGGAATGAGCTGAACTTTCAAGTGCCACGCAGGAAAGATTACGTCCTTCCAGACGAGAACGCTGAGTAGCAGTGGGTTCGTGGGCTGGGAGAGAGGGACTAAAAGAATACGGCTTAATGAGCTTCATTTTGCTAATGCAACAGGTAGAGTGGAAGTCCAGATATGAACTCCAGACATCAAGCCACTTATCGGTGCCCTGCTAATAACTTCGTTTGCCATGGTTTGACAGGAAGCCTGCTATTTTAAAAGCACATTTTCTCGGAGTCGGAAGACACCAATTGTCAGACAACGCTTATTTTCTCTAATAGCATAATATTTTTCGAGTGGAATATATTTTTAATGTGATAGAGAGATTGTAGGGTTTTTTGTTTGCTCTTTTTTTCTGTTTTAAAGGAAACTGATACATTGAACCAAAAGTTTATCTGAAAAAAGTAAGAAGATTCAGAAGATTTTTTCAAAAGATAGTAATATCAAAACAAACCCAAAATATAAAGCCTGGCTAATCAGGAATCAATGAATGAGAAGAACATGTGTTCACAGGAATTCAGCAAAGGTTGAAGGAAGCATTTCCAGTTCCTGGAGATGCAGCAGGTTGGCGGGAAGAGGGGCTGGGGCCACTGGCTACCCGTTTGGGGACGCGTGGAGTTTGATGCCACCCCAGGGCCTGCTACAGGTTCAACAAAGCTCACCACCGCCCTCTCTTCCCAAGAGCATAGCCACGGCCCGTGGCTAAGCCTCCCTTGCAATTAGACAGGGCTGAGAGGTCTAGCAATGGGGCGATCATAATTGGAGAATGCAGGAACAAAGAATATCCATTCCTCCCTCTAATTAGGGGCACTCCCGCGTCAAAGGTGTGCGGGTCCCGATCCTGAGGGAGGCCCTGACGTGAGCAGGCTCGCCAGGAGCCCACGGGGTTTCTGCCCTAGAGCTTGCTTACAAGAATGTTACTTGGAAATTCTAGCAGGGCACGTTTTTCATTAAATGAAGATGCAGAAATTTACACAAAATAAGATTTTTTTCTGTTTACACTTTAGTTTTAAATAGGACATTTGGGAAAATAAGATTTTGACATCCCAGCCCATTTCTCTTTGGTGTGCACCACCGAGCCAGCAGAAAATCTGGTCTTGTTTCCGCATAATTGTAACAAATTATTTATGTTTTCATTTACAACATGCTCCCAGCACTTAAAAATCCAGGTCTCTGGACGATGATAAACAGCATAAAAATGAATATAATGAATATTTCATAATGAAACAATTCCCAAAGATTATCGGAAGCACTCTATTAATAAAAATCCACCTATAACCATCAGTCACACCAAAGGAGATGACCACAAGGCCTTCATATGAGAGCTTCAGAGGGAAGAAACGGAAGTTCAGAGGGCACGTGACAAGTGTTCGGGAAACTATGAAATGCACAGAGAACGTCAACACGGTCAAATCAATCACATCCTAGGCTCAGACCAAGGGACTCCAAGTACAAGTTCAGAGGGGCTATTTCAGGACTGAAATCTGGGAGTGCTTCTTCGTACAACAGCTAGAAAACAGGACTTGTTTTCTGTCCTTGAAACGACAATTCTCAAGGTTGGTACAGGCGTGGGGAAGAAAGGGCAGGTACCCCCCTCGATGGGGTCTCACGAATTGCATATCACACCTCCCTGCCCCAACCCTGACAGGCCTCTCCACTCCCGCCCAGCACGGTGCCAGAAGCTGGCGCGGCGTCTGCCTTCCTGGATGGGTTGGGGGGTGGGGAGAGGAATCTTCAGAGTTCTCAGCCTGAGAACAAAATCTGGCCACGAGGGGTATCCATGTGTAAATCTCTGAGGGACACTGGAGGTGTTGGGGCGCTCCTCCTAGCCTTGGGGAGAAACGGCGCTCTCCCAGAAACGGCCACACTAACACCAATTTCAGGGATTCAAATCACTGGCCCCATCCAGCGTGACATTTCATGCCGATTATCTAGTCTCTCTTGCCTCCAGGCAGGGCCCCGTCATTGATTACGGAGAGCCTCGACCACTAAAAAAGATCTGGATCATCATTAAAGACATTAAGTGTTGATCCGTGCTGGCTAAGTGACTTAAAAGGTTCGTGCCCTTCCAGTAACAACTCAGAGAGGCTATTTCAGGATATTTATTAAACGAGTTAAGTATTTACATCAGGCCCAAGCACGGAGGCACAGCCGCGGAGTGCACAGGTGTGGGAAGATGAAACCAAGAGAATCTACATCGGGGGAACTCGGCTTCTGCCGTTTCCCAGAAGCGGGTGCTGAGGACCCGCAGGATGTTTGGGAATGAGCCAGAGGTGGGCAGACAGCCATGGGTCCTAACCATCACCTACACATCTTTTTTTTTATTTTATTTATTTATTTTTAGAGAGGGAAGGGAGGGGCAGAGAGAGAGAGAGAGAGAGAGAGAGAGAGAGAGAGAGAGAAACATCAATGTGCGGTTCCTGGGGGCCGTGGCCTGCAACCCAGGCATGTACCCTGACTGGGAATCGAACCTGCGACGCTTTGGTTCGCATCCCGTGCTCAATCCACTAAGCTACACCAGCCAGGGCTACAAATCTTTTTAATGTAGCTGCACTACGGCAAACAGGAGGAAAGTTCGTCCGCATGCACCGCAGACGTTTTCCTTCCAGAGCACAGTCTGCAGAAAGCAACGGTTAAGAAACAAAGAGACAATCTAGGAAATCTCATTCAACACCTCAAAACTAAAGAAAACAGGTACATCACTCCTACAGTGGTCCCCACAATTAAAATTTTCATGCACTAATAATAATGCATCCTACCCCACAAGTATTTCTCTAGCCCCTGGTACACACTGTGGTAAAGGAGCCCACACTTTCTCGGAGAGAACAGCAGTCCGTGAACAGCGGGCCACCTGTGCTATCAACATTGTAGGTTTCCTCCTCACCGGGCTGCAAGCTTGCAGTCGGCAGAGACCACACACACCTTGTTCACTGTGCTTTTCCTAGCACTTGACACAGTGCCTGTCACACACTGGCATCCAAGAGACGTGTGCTGAATACGTGTACCTGTGCATGGAAAGTTTGGAGACGGGAGAAAAGAAGCATCACTTGCCATCCCGTGATCTTAAAATAATTGCTATGATCATTTCAGCACCTTCCCTTCTAATGAACATAAAACTATTTTCTATCCTGTTATTCTGCACATAATATAAATATTGCCCCCCCCCACTGTTTGAGTCTTCATTATTTTCATCCTTTAGTGGGGCTATATAATTCTATCAAATGGATTTATAATAATTTCCTTATTTGCTGGGCTTTTAAAATACCCCAGTCTATTTGCAAATGTGTCAATGAATACATTCATTAATGCTTTTGCTCCTTAGAAATAGGTTCTTGAGTTCATTTACTCATTCATCGGACACACCAGGTGCCCATGATGGGCCAGCCAGGTGCACTGGGTCCTGAGGATGTAAGGCGGGCGGAGAAGACACAGAGCTCCTTGAAGCTTTAGTCCAGCCAGGGAGAGAATTAAACAGTCCTACACACACAGTAAAATCGCCAGTGTGCCGAGTGCCCTGAAGGAGGGACAGGAGGCGCTGTGGGGGGGCGGGATGAAGGGACTGGCCACGGAGGTCAGGGGAGCAAGCCCTGCAGCTGCCGACGGGGGCTGAGAACCGAAGGATGAGCGGGGACATGGTTACGGGGTGACAACGGCAGGGGAAGAGCTTCCCAGGCAGAGGGAACATCCCATGCAAGGGGTGCCTGGCAGGAGAGAGCAGGGTTCCTTCACGGAACCAGGAGAAGGCACTGTGGCCGCAGTACAGAGGGAAGATGAGCCTGGAGAAGAATGAGGGTGGAGGGGGAATGCGGCGAAAGAGCTCAGGACCTCGTGAGCCACTTAAGGATTCTGGCCGTGACCCGGAGGACGATGAGGTTCGGGATGTTGAAGTTGTGCGTGTCCGTGAGACAAAGAATGTGGACACGTGGCGGGGTCCTCCCCTATTTCCATACCCTCCCAACGAGTCACATGATACCCATGCACATGATTTTACCCTCCATGGCCTCATGTTTGTCACATGTAAAAAGACAACAACATATTTAGGGTCAGGTCCAGTTCTAAATCTCTGACTTCACAAGCTTGGAAAAAAACACACATGCTTTTCACTGAGATTCCAGTCCGGACTTGGCCATCCTTTGGGAAGGAGTGAAGCTGAAAAGAGAACAAACTCACAGAGAACAAACAGATGGTTGCCGGAGCGGAGGGAGCGGGGGGAGCAGGGGGAACGGGGCAGGGGATCACGAAGTACAAACTCGCACTCACAAAACAAGTTCCCGGGGATGTGATGTAAGTACAGCACAGGGAGCATAGTCAGTAAGATCACAGCACAGTAACTACGCGTGGTGACAGTCACTAGCTTACTGTGGTGACCCCTTTGTAAGGCACACAAATGTGGATTCGCTGTGTTGCCCACCTGAAAGTACTACACTGTATGTCCACTGTAATCGAAAATAAAATTTAAAAATACTAAGTAAATAAAAACAGTGGATCTAAACTGAAGGCGGGGGGACATTCCAGTAAAAATAGTATCCAAAACATAACATACTCTGGGAATACCTCCGTAAGAAACAGGCTGAACGACTGTGAAGAAAGCTACGAGCCCCACGGCGGCACGCAGAAGGACGCCTGAAAGCGCGGGGGGCAGGGCGTGCCCTGTGCGTGTCCCTGGACGGGAAGACCGGGCACTGTCGAGACGCCAAATTCTTCCCAATTCATTTATAGGTTGAATGCAATTTTCATCAAAACCCCAAAGGGAGCTTTTTGGAACTCCACAGAAACGACTCCGCCGTTCATCTGGAAAATGAACAGGCAAGAATCGCCGAGAATGATTTGAAGACGAGAAACACCAGGTTTCAGAACACAATACAGTAGCTGTGGGGGAAGGAAGGAGGGACGGCACCCTCGGTGTCGAAGGAGGAGGCCGAGGGCACCGAGCAGACGACCTGGAGAGGCCTCCTGGCGTGTGAAAAACGCAATGCAGAAGGTGAGCGTGGATTGTTATCCGCTGTTGTTCAAAGGATTACTTAACAAATGATCATGGAAAAACTAGATAATTTTTTTAAAGATTTTATTTATTTATTTTTAGAGAGGGAAGGGAGGGAGATAGAAAGAGAGAGAGAAACATCAATATGCGGTTGCTGGGGGTCATGGCCTGCAACCCAGGCATGTACCCTGACTGGGAATCGAACCTGCGACACTTTGGTTCGAAGCCCGCACTCAATCCACTGAGCTACACCAGCCAGGGCAAAACTAGATAGTTTTTTAGAACAAAAATGCTTACATGATCACCCCATGCTATATAGCAAAATAAATTCCAAAAATATTAAAGGGCTAAATGGTGTTAAAGGTCGTACCACAGATTCAAACCAACCAAGAAAATGGAAGTGAGTATTAATTTGGTTTCTAGATGAGGAAAATTATCTTAGTATAAAAGCAATGGCAGAAATTGTGAAGGAAATGGTATAGATATGAGTACATGAAAACAAGATTTCTGAACATCAAAAATAATAAAAATAAAAAGAAGCCAATAGACTAGAAAAAGTAAATATAACAAAATTGAAACTGGTAAATATTTTTACTACAGAAGAGAAAATGGACAAATGACATGAATAGTTTAATTCACAGAAGAGGGAATCAAATGAAATAATAATCATGTGAAAATATTCAATATTACTAGCAATCAGTGAAATAAAATAAAAATGAGACACTATTTTCACCTATTAAACTAGCAAAGATTTGAAAAATAAATTAACATTCAATCATTGGCAAGAAAAAGGTGAGGGGTAAGTGTTGCCAGAGGGGGTGTCATTTGTTTATTAGGTGATTTAATAAGAAGAACTGGGTCCTGGCCAGTGTGGCTCAGTTGTTTGGAGTGTCGCACCCTGAACTGAAAGGTCATGGGTTGCAGGTTCAGTCCCCGGTTGGGGCAGGTACATCAATGTTTCTCTCGCATTGATTGATATTTCTGTCTCCCTCCCAAAAAAAAAAATCAATATGCATGTCCTCAGGCAAAGATAAAAAAAGAATTAGGAGTCATAAAAATGATAAAATAAATATGGCATTCCCACATTTAGGAGCCTCTCCTAAGCAAATAATTCCAAAGTACAGACAAGTATGTTGATTGTAGGGTTATTTATAAAGTGAAAAGAGCAAGATAATTGAAAAGCATGGGCTATAAAACTCTCATTTACTGCAACAACAAAAACATGGAGAGAAACAGGAAACAATAAACACTGAAATATTAACAACAAGTACCTTTGATTTGACAGAAACATGGTTGGTTTTTGTTTCCTTTTCCTTACTTTTCTCTAGTTCCAAAATACTCTGCAGGGAGCATTCCTCACTGTAACCAGAAATCCCTGACCCCGCCCCGGCACACCTGCGTGGGCGCACAGAGCCGTGTGTGCGTCCTCCACACCCACCCCCTGCTCCGCCCCGCCCTGCCTCGCTTCGCCTGGCTTCTGCCAGCCTCCCCGGCGAGCAGCGGAGAGCCAAAGGAAAATTCATGCCTGATAAAGTCACTTGGAGTGTGATGGCCAACAGGGGAAAAGCACAGAGTGCTTCGAGAGCTTACATAACATGAGTTTATCAGAAAGGAATGAAAAGAAAGTCGTTGCGGATGGAACGGCTCAAGAAACAAGAGTGTTCCGATCTGCAGAGGGGAGCGGGCTCCCGGGTGCCCCCGTCTGGGTGCGCACTGCCCAGAGGCCCCTTCCTTTCGGTGACTGCATGGTCTGGCTATGTGGCTCACTTGACACTCCTTGGTAAGGAGTATGTCCCTGTATGGAAGTTGTTCTGCAAAACACCTCCCTGTGGGAGAAGAAAACAAAACAAAACCTTTTTCTTAGTTTGGATCAAGCAGGGATAAAGCAACCCTGAACTTGGCGCTGGTGTTAGGATCTCAGGAGCACGGTGCAGAACAAACACCCGGAGACGGGAGCTGGCCATCTTCCCTCCCGCTCACACCGTCCCTTTTTTGCCTCTTAGTCCACGACCTGCTGTGTCAAGGGCTTCAGACTGTCACCTGCCAGTCCCAAATGCTCCAGTGCACTGGGAGAAAGGCCACTTCTAACCTGCCCACCACACTTCCAAATTCTGACCCTCTCTCCATAATAAGAGCACTAGTCACTTTTTCCTGTAGGGGACTTTAGAAACCACCCCGCTTGCTCTTTCCACGTTGCAGATGAGGAAGTCAAGGCTCAGAAACTTTCCAGAGGTCACGTATCCAGTTGGCAACAAAACCAGGTAGAAAACCAGGACTCTTCACTCATAGCACAGTCCTGTGTGCCCGGCTAATGATCTGGGCTTTCTGAGACCACGGAGACCTTGGTCAAAAGTCCACGCTGGGCTGATACTGCTACACAGGAGGAAAAGCCGCGTTGCAGAATGCCTCCACTCAGAGCTCTGCACGGCGCCCCCTGCAGCACGAGGAACGAGACTTCAGGACTCCTCCCTTCCAGCTCCTCCGTCATTCTCCGTTTACGTGGGCGTAGGGGTCACCTCTGGGACCAGGACCGCTTTGCTGTGCTGTCAGTCGGGAGCTTTGCACAACCCTGCAGACTTACAGGCTGGGGGGGGAAGCACATTTCAACATATCGGTACTTCAAAATGATACAGTAAGTGTACAATTGAAAAATTTCCATGAAAGTTCTTAATTATGCTGTTCTCCCACAGATGCTGGATTGTGCTTCAGAAAAGAGCCCTTAGCAAAGCTTGAATTTAACAGAAGCACTGATACCAGAATTAGAGGGATTTCTTTATAAAATCCTTTTTAATTAATACTGTGTAGGTGGCAGTAAACTCGAGCCTTGAGCAGTGGTGAGGAAGTAAACGTTGGAGGAGAAAAGTGCTCCCGGAACATCTTGGAGATTAGAGTTTTTCACCGGTTTGACAGAGCGTTTAACTGGAAAGACAAAAAGCGGAGAACGTCGAGGGGCGAGGCGAGCGAGTGGCTTAGAGACAGGGCCGACTCCAGGGGACAAGTGCAAGGCTCCAGAAGCCTCAGCAACACGGCAGCTGAGAGCCCGTCTCCTCAGAAAGAAAACCCTGGAAAATTCAGAACGACAAGCGAAATGCTTGCGAACCCAAAATGGAAAGTAACCAAAACCAGAAAAGTGTTCTTTTTACAATAGGGTTAATCCACCCCTAGTATATTTTGCTGGCAATCACAATTATTTGTATATTAGAAGGCTTAAAAGAAAATTTTAGAAATTGTAACATAGTCTTGGTTTTTAATTTCTGAAAACTAAACAACAAAAATTTAACATAAAGAGCTAATACTGTTTTTAATGGAGATCCAAATGGCAGTGACATGTTTCCCAAAAGCAAGGTCAAAGCAAAGATACTCTTAGTCACCCATGTTATTTAAAACTCTGTTAGAGGGTCTCACCGTGGTGATAAGGCAGGAAAAACAAGTAAGAAAAATTAAGAGCAAAGGAACGTTACTAGTTGTGTAAGTCATGATGTTATAACCCAGGAAATGCAAAGTAATCTACAAAGGATTTTGGAAATAAAATAATTCCATATATTTATCATACAAAATATACTCAAAAATTATAATAGTATTTCATTCCCTTTTAACAATTACAACTACTTAACTTTTTGTTTTGAAATAGACTTCCCTCATCACAAGGACAAAATAGGTCAGTACTTAATATACATTTATTGAGTGCCTATTGGTAATTAACCTACGGTGGGCTATAGCAGCCCAATAAAAATAAGCTACAAATACTTTATAAAAGACAAAATAAACAAAAATATTGTCAAGATGGCAACATTTTAAGTTAATTTATATATCTAATACATTTTCAAATAATAATAGGATAATTTGTTCCATAAATATTCTAAAAATCAGGGACTGTTTCGAACAACAGGGGGGAACATGCTTTATGAAATAAGAGTGTGTCACTAAGCGAGCCACATCAAACGTATGTTGCTGACTTCAGAAGTTCGTGGGACAAAGAACCCAGCACTGAGACACGAGTTACGTAAGGATTCAGGGCATGGCAGTCTGAGTGCAGCAGAAAGTAGTGCAGAGGTTATTCGTGGATAATACTGAGACATATAAACTTAGACCTTTACTTCATACTAAAAATCAGAGTAAAACTACAGTAAAGAAAAATTTAACACACAATTCCCCAATTTTAGGAGGAAATGAAACAATATATTTATCTCAAGTGGCAATGTAGGATTACCACTTAAATGACAGGAGAAGCCCTGGTTGGTGTGGCTCGGTGGTTTGAATGCCGGCCTGTGAACTGAAAGGTCGCTGGTTCGATTCCCAATCAGGGCACATGCCTGGGTTGTGGGCCAGGTCCCCAGTAGGGGACAAGCAAGAGGCAACCAATCAATGTTTCTCTCCTCTCTTTCTCCCTCCCTTCTCTTCTCTCTAAAAATAAAATCTTAAAAAAAAATCAGAAATTATAAATAATAAGTGACAGTGGGTTTGGGGGACAGGTAAAACTAAGATAAAAGGTTAATTATTCATATGAAAATATTTGTAATAAATATTACATGTAAATTTTGACTTCTAAATTATATGAAAAGCTCTTATAAAGCTGTGAGAATAACTCAAAAATTTTCAATGATAAATGGTTCAAGCTTAGAAAAGAAAAAATGTTAAATATGCCGAATTTAAGTAAATGTTCCACTTGCCAGGTGAGGGGAGTGACATGCCACTGTACGGTAACACTTTGCACTTGAGGAAATGCAAACACAGGGACGAGCGACGGAGACCAGAGCCGGAAGCCCCAGGGACACACCTGGGTTCCAGGACAGCGAGTGCTTCGGACTTCTCCGAAGACAGGCTGACAGCACGTACCGGCATCACACACGCACGCGCGATAGTGGTTTGGACTCTTTAATCTTATTTCTGAAAATGTATCTGAGGAACACACATTTTCAAAACGTCTCCTCAAAAGACACTGTTCAGAGAATGGAAAGACAAGCCACAGACGAGAAGAGAATCTTCGCAAAGCATAGACCCAATAAAGAATTCTCAACATTCAACGATGAAAAAGGAAACGACACCATAAAAAAATGGGCAAAAGACTCGAAGAGACACTTCACTAAAGAAGACACAGAGAAGAAAAACATTGGGCAGTTTTTTAGGAAATGAAACATCTACCTACCCTACGATGCAGCGAAGGAGGGTGGGGAAGCACATAATCCACTCCAAGACTTGTACCGGCACGCTCACGGCAGCTTGTGCGCAACAGCCAAAGACCCAAACAACCCCAATGTCCACCAGCATCTGAACGGACACACGGACTGTGGTGCACCGCTACAGTGGAATACTACTCAGCAACCAAAAAGGAATGGGGTACGGATACGCACGATAACGTGGATAAATCTCAAAACGTTTATGCTGAGTCAAGGAAGCCAGACAAAACTGAGTGCATTTTGTGACTGTTTAAAGAATATTCTAGATGATGAAAACTAATCTGTAGTGACAGAAATGAGTTTGGTGGTTGCCTGGAAAGGGGGGACAGGGGTATGGGGGGGGCGCCTGGGTAGGACCCATGTCAAAGGGCGGCATTGGAAACTTTGATAGTGATGACTGTCTTCATCATTGGACTGTGGTGATATTTCACGAGTGTATACATGCCAACACTTATTAAATTGTATACTTTAAATATGTGTAGATCGTTTCATGTCCGTATTTCAATAAAGATGTCAAAAAATGCTTTAGGTAGAAAATCACTTATACCATCATCTTTTTTTTTTAAGATTTTATTTATTTAGTTTTAGAGAGGGAAGGGAAGGAGAAAGAGAGAGAGAGAGAAACATCAATGTGCAGTTGCTGGGGGCCATGGCCTGCAACCCAGGTATGTGGCCTGACTGGGAATCAAACCTGCAACACTTTGGTTCGAAGCCCGCGCTCAATCCACTGAGCTATGCCAGCCAGGGCTTACCATCATCTTTTTAATGGCAAAAACTCAGTTAGAAACCCGAGTGTCCACCCAGAGGAACACGGCTCGGTGCCCACCGAGGCCGACCAGAAGGACAAGCCCACGAGTCGTCTGACGGGCAGGGGGGCAGACCCCGTAGTCACTAAAAGCATTAGGAGATAAAATGCATACTCTGTGCCCATAATTTGAACTTAGATAAAATGGACAAATGTGTCTTACATTTAACATTTCAGGAAAAATATTGAGGGAAAAAAGTACAATCTGAAGTAGAATTGGAAAAAATGTCAGTGTCTGTTAATTTGGTTGGCAGGTGCCTTGGTGTTTTCTGCATTCTTAAAATGCTTCAAAACCAAAATTTTGAATTCACTGAGAGAAAACTATTTCCAAAACTGATTTGACCAGCAAGTGTTTATTGATCATCTACTATGTGACAGGTATTACAGCGGGGTCCTGGGAATACACACAGTAGCCAATAAGACAGACAGATCTGGGCCCTAATGGAGTGCAGTTTGGTGAGAAAGACAAACAAGGAAATAAACAAGGTGTACACACACATTGTGGTAAGTGCTAGAAAATAAATGAATCCATGAAGACACATTTATTTACTGGGAGAAGGCTAGCTCCATGCAGGGAAGCTTGGGAGATCGGAGGACGAGAGACAGGGACGGTGAGAAGCAGCGGGATGGGCAGAGAGCAGGGGAAGGGAATCCCGACCAGAGGGAACTGTCAGTGTGGGGGGCCCCGAGGCCACACAGAGCTAGAGACTCTACAACATCACGGGGTGAAAGGGAGTTTGAGATGGGGTCGAAGAGGTTAGATTTTATTTTAAAAGCGGGAGGAAAACGCTGAAGGTTTTCAGCGGAGGGGCTGGCTTCAAGGTCCCTTGGGTCACGGAAGCGGACCGTGAGAAGGGACGAGAAGGGACACGCGAGAGCCGCAGGGGACAGAGGAGGGCGGCTCAGGGCCGAGTGGAGGCAGTGGGGGTGAAGAGCAACGGGGCCGCTTAGGACAGTCCACTGTGGCTGGAACTGAGTGTGCCCAGACTCAAGCTTGCCGTGTGTGTGCTATGAACATGCCACCCAGCAGAAACGCCCATCCAGTCCACCCTCGCTGGCGTCGTCGTTACCACTCGAGTGGGCGTGTGCAGCGGCCTCGAGGTGCTTGCTCGGAAGGCACGTCATCGTCACCCACCTCGGGCCCGATGGACCCTGGGGCCACCAGGTGACAAGGGTCACTAACATTCCACTTCACACTGGCAACAGCTGAGCGCGGGGTTCAGGGTCAAAGACACCACCAAGCCTTTCCCAGACCACCTGGGACCACGCCTGGGACCACGTCGGGATCACGGTACCGAGCTGGTGCCCGGCGGGATTCCGTCAGGAAATCAGGAAGACAACGTTAATTTAAAAGAGCGACTTTAATGTAAGAACTAGGTTAGATAGGTAGTCGGGGGCTAAAAAGGCAAAAGGGCGACACTGCAGAGAGAAAAGAAAGGCCGTTTCACAGCATAACACCCTCTGGGCCCACCCACACTGTCCCAACGGTAAGATTTCATTCCCTTTTATGGACAAACAGTGTTTCATTGTATCTATGTACCACATCTTCTCATCCAGTCGTCTAGTGATGGGCACTTGGGTTGATTCAAATCTTGCCTGTTAATTTATTATTATTGTGTAAATAACATTGCGATGAACACAGGGGTGCAGATATTCTTCTGAATTAGTACTTTGTGTTTCTTCAGATGTACCCAGGAGTGGAATCACTGGGCCATAAGGCAGTTCCGTTTTCAATTGTTCGAGGAACTCCCCTTCCGTTTCGCACGGTGGCTGCACCAACGTGCACTCCCACCAAGAGTGCACAGAAATTGTCCCAGAGTCCCCAGTATTGGAATAACCAGGTGTGGTGCCGGGTGGGTACTTTGTAAAGTGTATGATTATCTAACCACGATGCTGTACACCTGAAACTAACACAAACTAATACTGAATGTAAAAGAGAAAGATTCCAAAAGCCGGCCGTGACCGTGACTGCGTGAAGCCTCTCTCACCGGCAGGGCTGAGAAACACAGGAAAGAGACTGAGGTCGTTAGGACCTAGCAGATGGACAGGGTTCCTCCCGGGACAGTGCGGGAAGCCGCAGCCAGTGCCTCCACGGGGCCCCCGCGGGGCCCAGGGTGGGGAACACTGGGAACTAGACCCACTGCAGGTGCAGGAGGGGAGGACTTGCTGGGCGACCCTCATGGGAACTGAGTCACAGGAGACAGCCACTGCATCTGTGTCCTGCAGCCGCCCGACCCTCTGCCTCTCGAGGGGACAGGCCCGAGTAGACGCAGCGCAGCGGGCAGAGAAGAGTGGGACATCAGAGTCTCAGTCCCGGCCTCCCCGGGCAGAAGAGGAAAGGCGGGCTCCGGGCTGAGAGACCAGGTTCACAACCAACAACACGGGCTGCCTCATCCACGGTCACAACTTGTGAAATAATTTTCTTCATTCTTGACACCCACCTGCCTACAACTGTTTTCACCGTCACCAAGCCACTTTGGAGACACTGAGTGCGCTTTCTAGGGCACGTCACCTTCACATCTGTCAAGGTTGTCTGGAGTAGAGGGCTTTGTCATTCCAAGCCTGTCACTGACACTAGAAATTTTTACCTAAAGCCACTTACTAGCCTTTTGCATAACATGATAAAAGGTGTGTTTGGGGTTTTTCTTCCGTTTACCTGAGATATATACAGTATCTGGGATTCCCAATATGTAACCACTTACTGTATCGCTTTTAAAATGATGTTTAGCCCTGGCTGGTGTAGCTCAGTGGATTGAGTGCAGGCTGCGAACCAAAGGGTCGCAGGTTTGATTCCCAGTCAAGGCACATGCCTGGGTTACAAGCCACGGCCCCCAGCAACTGCACATTGATGTTTCTCTCTGTCTCTCTCTTTCTCCCTCCCTTCCCTCTCTAAAAATAAATAAATAAAAATCTTTAAAAATAAAATAAAATAAAATAAAATAAAATAAAATGATGTTTAAAGGCTCATTTACATGATACATTAATATGACCAAGCAGGGAAACTGGATGTGGTAACTTTCTTTCCTCCTTTGTCTGCCAGGTTCATCAGGCGACCTCTCTGAGCATCAAAACCTCGACCTGGATGAGGCTGTGTCAGGCTCAGCTACTATTTCCTTGTTCAAAACAAAGTAACTCAGAGCATGTTTGGTAGTCAAAGAGACTTCGTAGGGGAACTAATTCTTTCCAGAGGGATACGTTTTCAAGAAAGGTCTCATTCTGTATTCATTCCCACAAGGCAGTGCTGCTTCAATTCTCTGTGGTAAAGGACGCTGTTAAATTTTTTCCAGTCTGTTGCAAACTGATACTTTGTAAAAATTAATAAAAATGAATTAGGAGAAAAACAAAATGGAAAAAAGACACGGTAAAAGCTGTAATTTTGTATTATTAGTTCGACAAATAGGAAATTACACTGCAATAAATATTACCAGGGTAAACATAACATACGGGGGAAAAAGTATGAAATTGTGCATGTTGTTGATTCATTGAAAGTATGCACACAGGCAACTGATACATAGGCTCGCTATTACACTTCGTAACTTATTTTTATTTTGAGGGAGAAAAATGATTCCCCATGTTGAATGTCTGTAGACACACTTTGAATGAGCACAGTGTACGCAGATATTTAAAGTTTTTAACGTGATAAACTGACTTGCTTCTTGCTTGATAGTTTATCTAACTAGATGGGATTGTCAACAAGGCTACCTGTAGGGGATAATGCATATCTAAACGATTTCTGTGTTTTATTTTAGAGCATTGTCCCAATACGCCAAAGTTGCGGGTTCGATCCCTGGTCAGGGCATATACAAGAAGCAACCAATGAATGCATAAAATAAGTGGAACAGCAAACTGGTGTTTCTCTCTCTCTCCCCCCTTCTCCTCCACCACACCCCCAAAATCAATAATAAAAAAATAAAAATGAAACAGAAAAAGTGCTACAAAGTTTTCAGAGTCCTTTAAAGCCTTCGTGAGAAGTCAGTTCCAGCAACGTACCCTGTAAGTTACAGTTAAATTTATGTTATCTTTTGATGAAAGAAAAAGATTCTGGATCCATGCATTTTTTAGGCATAAATCTTCTTCTGAAGGAAAATAAAATTTGAAATGCTTTATCAAATTCTAAGATGTTTTGTGATAGCTTCTCACAGATGTACAATACCAGATTACCACCTACGTGATGGATAATTGTTAAATTACAAAAGGTGTTGTAACAATCTGTAGCAACTTTTCTTCCGAGCGCCTACCTTTCATCTTTGCCCTGTAATCTTGTCTGCCGTTGAGCACCGTGCTGCATTTCTCCCTCCTGTGAACGTACCGAGACCATTAAAAGCACTGAAGACCTTAGATGCATGAGTCGTCCTCCTTGTCCAACTCATTCCTTCAACAGGCCGGGACCAAATTGTCTTGTGATTTTGCAGAAACACCGCGTTGTTCTGGAATCGTTCTCAAACATTTGTCTTCTCCTTTATCAGCAAACTTCAGCATCTGTTAACAGCTGTTGGCGAATCTTCCACAGTATCACATGACACAAGAAGATAATCCAGAATTTAACACACCAGCTTGCACCTAATCCGTGGTTTTTAGTACGACACTAGCCCACTGTTCAGCGCCACCAGCAGTCTGCATCACAGGGCTCTCCCAGGAGGGAATCGGTGCGGTGATGCGCGTCTTGACGTGAGCCCTTAATCGGGATCTGAAACCCCAGGGTGTTCTCTGCACCCCCAGGACACGCCCCTCCGCAGACTGTAAAGGCCAAACCACAGCTGCCAGCGATGCCGTCCTTCACAGTTTTACACAGCTCAGATTTAGTCATGACTGTCAGCAGTGAAGCTGACAAGGGGACTTCTTCCTTCATGTCGCCATCATGTGCAGTGGCACATACACAGGAATAAAGTGAAAATACCACGGGGCAGGAAAAAATAACAAACACGGTACCAGCTTTAATCGCTCTGTGAGCGAGTCCTCCATATCACTAGCCAGCTCCCGAGCGTGCTGGGCCGGGGGCCCCGGAGGTACCAGTACTGAGCTACCTGCTGGGCTGCGGACTCACCGACCTTTCCAGGCAAACACCTGTGACACAGCCCTCCCCAAGGTCTCGGCAGCTGTCTGCGGATTTCAGCCTTGGCACGCGGACATGCTGCTCATTAAGAAGGGAACACCCTAATGTTTATGTGTGAAATATTGGACATCTGTTTCAATCAGCTTTTAAACACAATATCCTTTCTTTCCAAACATGCTTGTGGGTTTTTACCTAATTTTTATAAGCAAATGCCCCGTAGGTCTTGATGGTTCCGTTCCTTCGTAGGCAGTACAGCTGCAAATATCGAAACACGATTTTCAGGATGTCGGCCTCCATGACAGCTATGAACCCCCCAGTCTGCGGGGGTCACGGTTTTGAGGAAACTGCTATGAACGTTTGGGTCTTTGTTTCTTCAGAATCACGTCCGCCTTCCCTGTTCGGTTATTTCTCCCCACCTGCAGAAATCCTAAGTGTTTTCTTGCCATGAAAACAAGGACAGAACCTCCAGTGAGGCTGGCTTCACCTTCAGTAAATTGAGGGTGGAAATAACTGATAGCAAAGCTTTCTTTCTCCAATGAACTAATCACATTAATAAAATGAAAAATTCTGATTAAAAATGAAAACGTGTCAGTGTAAGTTATAAAAATACATTGCTTACGTTGTCACGGAATTTCTACACTTTCGGGGCGCAGTCATCAAACCAACCATAACACACCACACACTGGGGCTGGCCCTTCGCACGTGCTGAGTGATGGCACCCGCCCCCCCACACACACACACAGGGCGCGCCATTTGGGCCTTCTGGTGCTGAGACGGTCTGTGCCCTCTTCAGTGAGATGCGTCCACCCTGGGAACTTGGCCATCACAACAATCTCAAACTGCTATAAAGGCTCCTAATGCCTAGTCTCAATTTCTAGACCTAACTTCTAGTGGGTGAATAACAAGAAGGTCATGGCCCAGCACCAACCTCAGTCCACCCTCTGGGTAGTGCTGTCATAAGGTAATATGAGGAGAGAACCAAGGGTGTTTGCTGATGAATTAGGGGTGGGGGGTGGGGTGGGGCTAGTAACGGAAAGGGAGGTTTCAAGGAAGACAGACCCTTGGGCAATTTTTGGCTCGAGTCCGGGGTGGGTGGGGATGCCACTTACTGCAGTAGAAGGGGGCTCATGTTAGGATATGTTCGGTTTGGATGCTATGAGGCACCCAGACGGAGAAGGTCAGTATGGCTGAGTCTGGAACTCAGGGAGTTACTGGTCTGAAGGCATAATTTGGGAGATTACCAGCACTCGGAGGTCACAGCTCCTCATGAGATCACCTAGGGAGAAAATGTGGGTACAGAAGAGAGCCAGGAGCAAGGCGTGAGCCCTGCACCGTGCAGAGGCAGGCAGAGGAGGGGGAGCGAGTGCAGGGGGAAAGGCTTTGGGTCGACAGTTCTGATGCGCATCTCCGAGGCAGAGGCTCGGGTTAGATTTATCGTGAATGTTCCACAGCGAGCTACAGCGGCAATCAGAGGTTCACCTGTGATTCCCCGCAAGCCCTTACACAGAGCACTGCATAGAGAAATGCTTAATAAATATGCATTGGATGAATGAATGAATGAAAGATGTGATAGCTGTGAATATTACTGCACCTGTTATTCTGAAACTGACATTTTGTGGCACTTTAATTTTACAAAATACCTATGATTACCTGTATGAGTACCTCATTCCTTCCAAATGAATAGCGGCACCTTCGGTGCACAGAGCTCTTAAGTGTTTTAACACCTTGGACCCTTGTGACAGTTTGATAAAGAGTCTCATTTTAAATGCATAAAATGAAACCAACGGTACTGAAATAGGTATCGGAGAATTTTAAAAAATCAATCAGCAATAACGTGTTATAGGTGCTTCTTTATCAATACGTGAAATAACAAGAACTGGTGGCACGACATACAACTGCGGAGGGGAAGGGAAGGGAGGGTCTGGAGAGGAAGTGCACTGCAGTTTCAAAGCAGTGGAGAGGGTGAACAGAAATTCGGGCTGGCCACAACATTTGTATCATAAGACAGACATATCTGTAGATTCTATGGGTGAAAAAGTCACGGACACTGCCAAAATGGCTATGCTTTGCTGCCAACATGTCTAGGTTTAGAAGATGCTATACGTGTAAATCCATCACAGGTCTATGCTGAAAGACCCCCGGATGAAGAACCCCTGGCTTAAAAGGGCCCTTTCACGGGGACTCTCACCCCCTCCCACACCCAGGTCAAGTTCTCTTTTAACCAGGTATCTTATTTATAAGAAAAAAACCCATACACACCAAACGGTACAACCCTTTTGGGAAGGAAATTCAAAATACGCATGCCCTTTGACTCGGAAATTCCGCTTCTAATAATTCACCTTGAAAATACAGCCCCATGTGTGAGCAAATGCATGTGTACACGGAAGGTCACTGCTGACACGTGTGAGCCTACTGTGCGGCAGGCGCTCTTCCAGGGGCTGAAGATTCGGCGAAGAACCAAACGGACACATTTCCCGCCCTCGTGCAGTTACCCTCTAGGGGTGGAGACAGAAGATCAACAAAATAAAAGTAAACTTCATTGTAAGTACACGAGATGGTGATATGTACTATGGAGAAGGAAGGTAGAGAAGGCTGGGAAATAACGTCCTTCATAAACACCATGGCCAGGGAAGACCTCCTGGAGAAGGGGGTGACTGAGCAAATACTTGAAAGCGTTAGGAAGCAAGCCGTGTGCAGATCTGGGGGGAAGAATGTTGTTGGCAGAAGGCGAAGTGTGTGCAAAGGCCCTGAGACAGAAACACGCCTGGCATGTCCGAGGGAAAGCAAGAAGGCGAGGTGGCTGGAGGCGAGGTATGAGTCAGTAGGAGAGTGTAGAGGAGGATGGGGTTGGGGGGGGGGGGTCAATGGGAGAGACAGGCAATGACCTGAAAAAGTCATTTAAGGCCTTGTTGGCCAATGGAAGGACCTTGGCTTTCATGTAAGTGAGATAAAAAGCCACAGTGTAGGAAATGGAGAAGCATGGCCCATGAACATGAACTAAGCGGGGGGAGGGGGGGAGGCGGGCGTTGCTGGAGGAAATGGGGAATGGGGGTACCAGCTGGAGAGGGGCAAAGGGGGGTGAGAAATTGGGACAACTATAACGGCATAACCAATAAAATATATTTTTTAAAAAAGATGGGCCCTGGATGGTGTGGCTGAGTAGATTGAGTGCCAGCCTGCAAACCAAAGGGTTGCTGGTTTGATTCCCAGTCAGGGCACATGCCTGGGTTGCAGGCCAGATCCCCAGTAGGGGGTGCATGAGAGGCAACAACACATTGATGTTTCTCTCCCTCTTGAAAAAAAAAACAAAAAAGAAAAAAGATGGGAAAACTGTTATGAGAAGCATGCTTGGGGAAGATCAGGAGTTTGGTTTTGAACATGCAGGTGCCCATCACACATCCATACGGAAAGCTGAGCAAGAGCAGAAAACAGCAGAAAGGCTAGAGGCAGCCCTGGTCGGTGGCTCAGTTGGTTGAAGCATCGTCCCACACACCAAAAGGCTGCAGGTTCAATTCCTGGTAAGGGTACATACCTAGGTTGCAGGTTTGATTCTCTGATGGGGCATGTATGGGAGGCAACCAATCAGTGTGTGTGTGTGTCTCTTTCTCCTCTCCCTCTCCTTCCTTATCTCTCCAAAATCAATAATCCTCAGATGAGGATTTAAAAAAAGGAAAAGAAGGAAAGCTAGAATCTATTAAATGCCACTAACAAGGGATGGTTAATAAATTACTGTACACTGATCAAGTGCTGAAAGAAGAGTTACAAAGACTGTGCTACAACTATACAATTACGAAACTCTGTCCACATCCTATGAAAAGACAAGCTACAGAACGGTACGGTCGAGTTGCAGTAAGATTCTAACCTCCTGTGTGAGCATGCGCACGTGTGCGTTTGTTTACACGCCGGGGAAACGTCTGGACGCACACGCACCAGACAGTTAGGAGCATTTATCTGCAGAATGGGATCAGCAGAGGAGGGAATGGAAGGACACATTTTATTTTATTTCTATACTGTCAGAAGTTTTAAATGAAGAACAGGTATTACATATAATATAAAAAACTTAACAAAGATTAAAGAGTTTTAAAGCGTTTTAAATGATGCCCGGTTCAGATGTAAGCAAACACTCACCACAGGCACCGAAGACATCCTTGGGAATGAGGTAGAAACTTCCAACCGCAGCTTTTGTCTGCGGCAGCAGGCCGCCCGGGAATGGGGTGCTCGGTGGTGGGAGAAGAGTGAACAAGAGGAAACAAGACAAGCGACTGGAAGAATTCAGAGATCACAAATCTCTAGGCATGTTTTCTTCTGGCTAGCATGGCGGTTTTCAATTTTTTAAGCATGGATGCAAATTTTAGGCAACTTGGGAGCTCCCCAGTTTGCTGCAAGCCCCACCACTCTCTATAACCTCACACCCAGCCCGAGTCACACATTTATGTCACCTTAGGCCATGACTTCACGTTTCTACACTGACAGGCATGTGCTCTTCCCCTGGGCTGACCACTGCGTTCGACTCTGCCTTGTGCGGTCTTGGGCCTACAGGTAAAGCCAGAAGGTTAAGAGCGTTAATAATAATTTTGCCCACAAAACCTGCACATGTCTCTCCTGTCCCTCTTTTAGCCATATTCATTTTCTCAGACAGGTCAATGAAAATCATGACCATAATATCACATTCTTAGTGCACAATTATGTTGTGAAAATGTGAACCGTACCAATCGGTAGGCAGTGGAACCCTGACTTCTAGTCAATTTTGACAATCTCTTCTTCTCCCCGACTGGTAGGAGTTCTCCCCCTGCTTACATATAGAGTAGCATGAGGAAACCACGACCCATGACACTGTCGAAGTGACTGCAGCAGAGACAGGTGGAAGCATAACAACACGATACAGGTGACTACGCAAAGCAGACCCAGCTGACTGGCGCAGCCTGGAGGTGGGGAGAAGACACAGCGGCAGGTAAAGGCCACGTAAAGTAAACAACAAGCCGCCTTGTTTGCCAAGCATCTGCCCACACCTTCAGTAGTAGCCATTCCAAGATGACTTTAAGTGGCCATTAACATAATCACTTGTTGAATGGAAGATGAATGCAAAAACAAATGCATGTTCTGCATGGAAATCTCCACCACAATTTCCTACGTGTTGCATCTCCTTATTTCAATAAAAAGAGAACGCTGAATAGTTCTGTGCAGAATTCTTTTTGCAAAGTGGGTTTTCAAGCTCCAAGTGGGGCCCCTCGGCCGGCGTTGGGTGTGTGGGCCCTCGAGTTCTGAGTGTGGAATACAGAGCAGAGCTAAGAGAAACCTCACCCCAAAACATGGAAGGGAAAAGGCCATCATGTTTAATCACTTGTCTCTAGGAAGAAAAAGAAAACTTTGCAAATGTTCCATTTCCAACAATCATGGGACATACGTTGCATCTGAAGATTGGTTTCTCAGAACAACAGAAATCATTTACTCTAGGAGAACACAATGTGGCTTAATTTTTTTCCCCCTTTTCTCGATTCTCTGCCAAGAACTACAGAGCAAAATGAAATGCCAGTGTGCGGAGACAGCTGCTAAGTAATCTCTTTGTTGTATTCCTAATAAGATAGCTACATCATTTCTGCTGCTTATGTATGGCCATATTAGTTCTGAAATAAGCCATTATGGGTGTTTTCTTCCGTTCAGCGGGCTCCAGTTGCAATAAGTAATACATCATTTATAATGGGGAATGTGTATCATTCCAAAAGTTTGTTCTTCCTCTCTCAAACTTCTAAAAATTTCTGAATATATTGCTTGAATCCGGAACCAGCAGATTTGCATACATAATTTGATACTGATTGAGCACCTTCTCTAGCCCAGGCACGGAGAGCATCCGGAGAGAAGTGGCGGAGGGCAGGACGCTGAGGAAGACAACATTTAAGGAACGGAGACTTGGAAGGTTGGCCGGGAGAGCAGGAAGCGCACAGATGCCAAGGGCAAAAGCGCGTGGAGAAGGTGTGCTCACTGGTGTCGAATGTCACAGAGAAGGACCAAGGTGCCCATCCATCGGCTTTAGCAACAAGAGGCCACTGTTGAGCCGGGTCGGTGGAGTTGCTGGGGCAGGAATAAGATCCCAGAGGACTGGGAGGGATTTGATATGAGAAGTAGAGGAGTGACTGCAGCTTCAACGCAGAGCTTCCAGTAGAGAAGATCCCTGATGCTCTCAGGTCCAGCAGAGGCGGAGAGGGGCAGAACCCAAGACAATGGCGGAAGGATCTGTCTGAGACAGGGACGACCGGAGGGGAGGGGTCATGGTGGCAGGTCAACGGTGAGTGGGGAGAAAAGCTAACCCGTTGCCCTCCATAGATCTCCTCATCGACAGCGGGCAGTAAAACTGTAGAGGGGAGTGGGGAGCAAAAGACATCGTTGCTTTGGTGACTCGCAGTTTCTTAGGAAGTAGGGAGCAAGGCTCCCTACTGAGAGTGACAGGGGAGACGGTGGGGCAGGAGCCCGGGAAAAGTGGCATCGTTGAAAGGGAAGAACGGTTGGGAGAACACCGAGGAACCCCTGGGGTGCAGAGGCCCAGCGGGCGTGGACACGTGGGTGCTGCTTACACTATTTATACTGCAGGCACCCAACCTGAGCGTGTAGCAGGAAGATGGAGAGGCGGGTTGATCCAGGGCTGCGGTCTTGCTAGGTCAGGGCGACGGAAGGCCAAGGGGCCAGGAGGTTGAGGACGCTGCTGAGGGTGTAAAGGACTACAGGCTCCGGACCCAACAGGGAAATAAGGGAGTCTGGCAGCGGGTTCACGGCCTGAGAAAAACCGAGAGGGTCAGAGGCCTGAGGTCTCAGTGAAGGTGAAGGTCAGGAGGAACGGGACCAGCCCGAGACCCAGGCCAGAGGGGACCTGCCCTGGGCCTGCATGTTGGAGGCTCTGGTCTGGCCCTTCTCTCGCTGCGCGCCGCCCCCTGCCCCACAGAACAAGGGGTATGCAGGGCAGACATGCATGGAGGTGGTAAGAGAAGAAGAAATAAAAGAGAACCAATTGAAACTGTTGGAATGAAAAAAATGCAATTGGCAAGTCTGACACTACTTAACAGAGGTTTGATGAATGGGAAGGTGGAGCCGAGGAAATCTCCCAGAACACAGAACAGAAATTAGAAAAGGGGGGTGGGGCTGAAAGGAAAATTAAGGAGACACAGCAGATGTAGGGGAAACACTGACAAACTAAAAGAAGTTTCAAGAGAGAAAATAAAATGGATGAGAAAATATTTAATGCCGCAAGTACCAGACTGAAGGAGAAAAAAATATGAGCATGTATATATATATGTATGAAAAACACTCAAAGAAGTCCAACCCCTATTTACAATGGAAAAACTGAGAAGATCTGAAATATAAGGGATTTTTTTCCTTCCACCAAAACCCTATCGCACAAAATGTCGAGACTTTAGAAGTGTTTCCACAGCAAGCTAGAAACACAGTACGATGCCCACTGCCACCCTGACCACCCAGCACTGTATCAGGGGCCCTGACTCATGTGAAAGAGCTACTTGAAGGTGACATTTTAGAGACGTCGCACTTCCTGGCAATGGCCAAGGTATAGCTAAAGGAACAGACGGCTTACGTAATGGGGACAAAGGTCACTAGGACAGAGTGAAGGACCGGAAATCCGAAGTGCTGGGCAGCACCCAGGGTGTCGTCAGGGTTCCGAGGCAGGCAGGAGGCTGTACGTGATGCAGGAGACCTGGAGGCTGGGGGACGACAGTATCATGGGCACAGAGGGAAGACCGGTCAGGCAGCAGGGTGATCAGGAGAGCAGGGCCCACCATCGGGGGGAGTGATGGTCCCCAAAAAGCGCTGTGCCTGCGGAGCAGTGTTTGCTCGAGACCGACTGGGCAAAGCTCTCAGGGAAGAGCCAAAGGTCAGTTAAAGCAAGAAGGCAGCTGCCACGTCCCAGCCCAGCCCCCCGCCCCCGAAGGATGTAGGCAAGTTGTGGACTATGGGAACGGGAGTCCAGGAATGTCTTTGGAAAGTCTGACAGAGTGGCAAGTGTGAGGCTGATCGGAACAAGGCAAGAGCAGGGTGGAATGGCGATGAGACAACCAGAGAGAACGGAGGGGCTTCTGTGCCGGACAGAGACGGGGGGGCCGCGAGCCCGGAGGGTCCGGGGGCCTTGAAGACACAGCTCTCTCCGCTGGTCTGCCACAGCCTGACACTGACGGGAGACTCCATCATACGGGTTAAGAAACGGAACCTGAGGCCTCTTTGAGGTTACGTTGGGAGAAAATTAAAACAAAAAACAAGAGACCTCTGACTTGGGGATCGGATCCACTAGGCATTAACTGCAGTTTCTCATTTAGCAGTGCCCTTGTACGAAAAACACTCAAAGAAGTCCAACACCTATTTACAATGGAAAAACTGAGAAGATTTGAAATATAAGAGATTTTTTTCCTTCCACCAAAACCCTATCGTACAAAATGTTGAGACTTTAGAAGTGTTTCTACTGTCGTCCACACTTGTTTACATCCAACACAGGTATACTCACTCTTACCAGCATAGGCAATGTAGGGAAACTAGGGCATGATGTTACAGGATGTATCTGGAACAGAACGATACAATTTAAATTCAGCAAATATCTAGTAGGCAGCTCTAGGCTTGAAACCTGGAAATATTTAATAGGTTAATCTTACATTGAAGCTACTTAAGATATTTTATTTTACAATTTCAATGAAGAAATTGTTTTACACTTTGCATAATTAATCTCAGAGAAATAGATTTTGGGGACCGACCTCTCTGTGGACCACTTCACTGCCCCCCAAAAGCAACTGTCTCCATTACATTTGCTTTGTCACCTCCCTGGTGCAGAAAATGGCACACGCCAGTCTCAGGAAGCATCCCTTTCAATAAGGAACAAATGTATCAAAACAAGCAGGGATTGGCATCTGTTAGCCTATGAATCTGGACTGTTAATTATGTAAGACAAACACGATGTATTCAAGAAAATGGTACCCATTCATCTGCTCTTTTTCAAAATGGAAAAGCACCACATTTAATTTGTAGTTCTCTGCATTTTAAATAGGCAACTCAATGAAGCAATAAATGTGCTCATAATGAATAGATTTTTCTACACGGGGAACTGTTAATGGCAGACACAGAACTGAAGACTTAACCTGGTGACCATACAAGGGAACAACAGAAACACATAAGGATAATTTGAATTGGCCGGAAAATGATGTTTTGCTGGTTTAAAAGAAAAGAATCACCATTGTTGAGGGTAATTTTTAGGCTGTGATGTAAATGCATAATTGTGTAAAAAGATCGCCGTAATTAAATTACTGATATCTGAAATGAGACAACAGCTTTCTGTACGTCTTGCCTGTCTCCTCAGGCAGATGCTGGGCTTGGTCACTCCGGTGAGGCCCTCTGGCCACCCGGTCTCCCCTACCTTTCTCCTCACCCTGCTCTGTGTGTGTTCTCCCTTAGCCTTGACTCCCAGTCTTCTAAACCTTCCCACTGGGCACCGTGGACCTTCCATTTCTAGTTAAATTTCCCTGTGTCCTCAACTTCTTCAGCTAATGCTTTCCACCTCAAGCCTGGATTGGAACTTGGTTCTCTGCTGGAGACGGGGCTTCCCTCTGCCTGTTCCCCAAGCCCCTCCCCTCCTGCCCCTTCTGGGACCTCGCTCTGCTGATTTCCTCTTCGCTCTTGTGTCTTCAACCTTCTCTGATGGGCTCCTTCCCATAGAATTACAGCGATCTCCTCTCACCCCTCTCCCCTCCCTCCCTCCCTTCGCCCCTTTCACCAACCTGCTGCTCTCTCTTCTTCCTCAGGCGTCATGCGGTGGGAGCCTACCATTCCCTCTGACACTGTCCTGGGTGGGTACAGTCAGAGACTCAACAACTCCTCCTTGTTGCTAATCAACAAGACCCTCCTAATCCTCACTGTACTGACTTCTTGATAGTACTGGTCACCACTGACCCCTCCTTCCTTCTAGAAATTCTGTTCCCTTGGTCTCAATGACCACACAATTTCTGAATTTTCCTGAACCTCTGGGCACTTTTCTCAGACATCTTTGCACGCTCTCCTCTCTTTGCTCGTGTCCTAAATATCGGTACTTACCATGGTTCTCTATTAGTCTTTCCTCCTTGTTTAAACCTCCTCTCTGAGATATCTCAGTTACCATTTGTATGCTGATGATTCTCGGATTTATTCTCAGACCTTCCTCCTCAGCTTCAGAACTACGTACCCAAATGCTGACTGGGCATCCCTCCTGGGTGGCCACAGGTAACCCACATGGAAGTCATCTCTCCCCTTTTAAATCTGCACCCCCTGTGTTCTCTCCCTGGGTGAACACAATCCCCACTCCCGGGTCTAAACCTGAAAGCTAGATTCAATCTTGATGCCTCCCCTTCCTTCTTTAACCCAGTCTACTCACCTAGACAGGTAACTTCTCCATGCAAATCTCTTATAAATCTATGCACATCATTCCAACACCTCAGCCACACTCTAGCCCAGGTTCCCTCGTCTCTCTTCATGACTGTCACGCTGAGCCCGACGCATCTCCCTGCCTCTCGATATCCACTCTCCCCTGACAGAGAGATCTGCCCAAACGCAACCTGTTGTGATGCTCCCGTCTGGAGCCCCTCCAGCACTCTCCATTGCCCTAGGAGGAGTCCTGACTCCTCAGCTCCCAAGACCCTGCATAGCCTGGCTGCCGTCCTCTAGTCCAACTTCAGGTCTCACCAGCCCCGCCACCCCTGCTCCAGTGACACCCCACTTCTTTTACCTTTGCCACGAAGCCATGATCTCCCACACAGAGACACAGTACACATTTTCCGATATGCCCAAAGCAATCAGCCTCTCCTCTCTGTCTGGCTAACTCTTCTTACTCATCCTTCGCCCTGGAATTCCCCCGGAAGCCTTCCCTGCACAAGGCCAGGTGCCCCTGCAATGTGCTCCTCCGTGTCACCTGGGGCGACTCCTATCACTACCCTGACCACACTCTGTGCGAATTACCTCTGTCATGGCAGACGACTGTTACCTCCGGGGGCGAGACCCACATCTGACCAGCACAGCACATCATCCCTGCACCAGGCCAGGTCCGGTACACAGTGGGCACTCATGTGCCAGGTCAGTGGTTCTCCAACTTCTGGCCTCGAGATTCCTTTACACTCTTACAAGCGGAAAACCCTAAAGAGCTTCCGTTTATGTGGGTTATATCTATCAACTTTTACCATACAATAAATTAAAGCGGAGAAAATTTTAAAGGGTAATTTATTCATTGGGATAGATATTTTAATGAAAACTAATGGTCCAGACAAATAAAAAATAGGAAGAAGAGGATTATTTTACATTTTTGCAAGTCTTTTAACTGTGCTGCTTAATACCTTACAACTAGATTCTCGTATCTGTGTCTGCACTCCCTTTGTGGCAATACGATTATAGTACGTACAGAAAAATACAGTCTCACACAGACACGGCGCTGAAAGGAGAGGAGCACTTAATAGTCTTTTCAGATAATTGGAGATATTCTTTTTGATGCGGTAACTCAATACGTGGTAGTTTCTTAAAGGCTAGCTGTAACAGAATCTGAAACCGTATCAATGAACTTTTCCTGCTTTGTTACATTAAAACCCACCGGGGTGTGGTGTACTTTCAATAGGTCTTTTGCCCGAGCATGATTCTGTAATATTATGCATTGGTTATCTGAAAAATATTAATTTGCCGAACTATACAGATCTTCTAAATGCTAACAGATTTCATTATACCATCTAAAAAAATCACAGTTGTTAATATCACCCCTGAATTCATCAGACAGGTCTTTAAGTATTGAGAAACTGTCAAGCTCACAGTGGTGGATGCAAGTTTCCCCGAATTCCAATTTCCACTCGAGAGCCTGAATTTTATCATTGGCAACAAATACTGTCAGTTGTTTTCCTGAAATGACAGGCTTACTTGCTTCGTTTTTGAGAAAATGTTGACAAAATACTTAATGTCTGAATAACGGTAGTTTGTCTGTCAGTCATTCTCTCAAGTAAAATGGTGTTCCGTGAAAACAGCAGCCAGTTCAGATTATAGCGTGAGCAACTGGGCCACACACCGGGAGACAACCCTGGTCCTTTAGCATGAGACGGACGTGCTGCGAGAGCGTGTCCCAGAACATGAAACAGATGTGCACTTGAGGACTGAGATTTTTTTTTAGATTTTATTTATTTATTTTTAGAGAGGGAAGGGAGGGAGGGAGAGAGAGAGAGAGAAACATCAATGTGCGGTTGCTGGGGGCTGTGGCCTGCAACCCAGGTATGTGCCCTGACTGGGAATCGAACCTGTGACACTTTGGTTCGCAGCCCGCGCTCAATCCACTGAGCTACACCAGCCAGGGCTAGAGGACTGAGATTTAATGAAATAATTTTTATTGTTTCACTAGGGTATTCTTAGGTGACACTGATTATTTTTTTTTTACCTGTGAGCGGGAGGTAGTGAAGAATGCAAAACAGGTAAAAGGATTCCTGCAGCTTTACCTAAGAGCAGTGTTTGCATCGTCAATGCAAATGGCGACAGAGTGAGACAAGGTAAGTAGTGTCTTGGCACAGTGAGAGTAGCTTTGACCTCCAGCCGCCTCAGGGCCACGGACCACACAGGCAGAGGCTCACCGGGCGAGATGGAGAAACACAGGGAAGGAGGTCACAAGCCGGCTCGGGGGCCTGTGACAGCGCCGCCTGGGGCACGGGCCCGCCCGACCTGAAACCCATGCTGAGCACCTTCTGCACGGCGGACTCCTCTGCTCTGTGTTCTCGGGCCTCCCAGTTGCCTCCTCCCACCCAACACCTGGTTTGGGCTCAACCCCTGGGTGTCGCTATCTGGACCTTGGAAATACTGGAAGTGGAGCCCAGAGGTTTAACTTCTGGGGGACTTTGGGACGATGTCTCACGCTGCCCCCGGGAGTGAGGGACACTGCTGTGGGAAAGCAGGATGCTGTGGGGTGGTGGATGCTTAAAGGCACTCGAGTCTGCGCTCTGGGGAGAAGCAGGCTGAAGATGGGCCCTGGGGCGAGGTGGGCTCATTGGGAGCCCCGGTCCCACTGGTGCATCTCTGGGACAAGTGACCTCGAGGGTGGCCACATTCCTTCTCCTTGACCAACAGAAATACACTGACGTCCAACCTCGGCGAGGCTGACCTAAGTCTCCCCAGACATCGAGAGGCCGTGTTTCAGAGTTAGGACGGTGAGTTCTGGGGGCAGAAGGCCTGGATTTGAATATTGGTTCCATCGCTTATAAGTTGAGTGACCTTGGGCAACAGACTTTTCTAAAAACAGAGACAGAAAGTACACCCACCTTGTGGCATTATTATAAGGCTCTACATAAAGGTCCTGTCACAGAGGCTGTGATGTAGCAAGTGGTCAACAAATGACAGCTATTATTATTATTACTCTGGAAGTGTAAGATGTACATCCCCTAGGAGGAGGAAAAATGAACTGAGGAGCTTTATATTCTGCCCATAGCCATCCCATAGAGAGGATCCTGGGAAAAAGTTGAACCTATCAGATTTCTTGGGCACCAATGAAAGAATATGTTACTCCCTATCGGAACTGTTTCCACCCTTATTAGGAAGGACCTCCTTAGACATAAACATTTGGATTACTAACAAAGTACTGTGAAAAGATGTAGTCTTACTGAAACCAGAAAAGTCGGCATGCGTGCTGCCTGTCACTACCAGAACCAGTCGGTAGAGACAAGGACTGAATCTTCATGAGCACTTTAATCAGCTGCCTGCAATCTGAGAAGCTGGTGGGCTATGACCCTCCAAAACCGTTTTAACCTCTCATCTCCAGGAGACCTTCTTGATAGGGAGAAGGAGAGGGTAGGTAAAGAGTTTGGAAAAAGGTTCATCAAGTAAGAGTGGCTGTCCGGTGGCAATTTTCCTAGTATCTCTTTATCTGCTGACCGACAAACAGTTCTTTATCTGAGTCATGGACATTCCCTCCCTGGAACACAATGGCTCGGATACCACCTCCAACCCTTGCAGACCCCCAGGGCACGAAGGCTGAATTGCTTGATGACCTCCTGGAGGCACTTGAGAAGTTCATGCATTCTAGTTCCTGGAATAACAGCTTTCCGCATGCATTAATCACTGACGCCTATCAACTATGCCTGAAGTTTAAATCTTTAACTCTTGTGCTCCCCTATATTTGTAAGATGAAGACTCAGAGGGTGTGAGGTCTCAACCACAATTCTAGGTCCAGAGGCCATTGATCTCCTCAACTCTTAGGACCTTCGCCTCCATTCTGCTACGAAAACTGACCTTGAATGGCCAGACCAGGAGCCTTGTCAACTACCCAGAACTTCTCTGCATACGAACTGGACAATGTCAAGGTCACACTCACTGTTCTCAACTCCCTATTCTTATAACACCATTGCCCATTTATCCCCAGCCTCCCTTTGACATCTTGGGTATGCCCAGAATCTGGACCACTCTACATTCGCTATTCATGATGCCCATCTGGCTTTACTTATTCCTACCTAGCCTAGAGCCCGTGGTGCCACACCTGGTGTTATACTGACCATTACCCTCAATCCGCTGCCTGGCACCGAACCTACAAAACCCAAACCTGAGATCAAACCAATCACAAATCTTCGACTAGGCTTTGGGTCCTACTCCTCCCACCTCCTCAGGGATAAGCCCCTTCAATCGTGTTCCTAGGCTTTCACTTCTACTCAATATTTCTACCCAACACATACATGTTGCTAAACATCTCCCTGGATTCCAAGTTACTTCTGTAGCATCTTATTCTTCAAAAGCAGTTCACGACAGTTCTCCTATTAACCTCACCATCGATTCACTCCTCAACCCAAAGCCATTGGGCCTGTCTCCATTATCTTACCCGAACTGCGTTTGTTAAGATGATCCATGCTTTTCATATTGCCACCCAAGGAGTCCTTTTCAGATGTTACCCTTTGTGATTTCCTGGTGTCATCTGAAACTGCTGCCCACTCACTCCTGCCTTCTCTAAACTCGCTTTGCCTTTTAAATGCCAGCGTTGCCCAGGGCCACATCCTTGCTCTCTTCTCTCTTTCTAGACCCTTCCAGTGTCACCTCATTTGAACATAAGGCTTCAGCCACTCATGCGAGTCACAGACTGGTAACACCTAGCTTAGATGTCTCTGCCGAGCAGAGACCCCCATGCACACTGGTTGAGAATGCAGACTACAAATGCAAACAAATCATCACTCCAAATCCTGCCTCTGCACTTACCACCTACCTGACCACAGGCAGGTGTTCACTTGGCCTCAGTCTCCACAGCCATAGAATGGGAGTGATCACGTCACTGGTGTGCACCTTAGAGTTCACAGGAGGGTTACATGAGATAATGCGTACAGAAGCACGGAATTGACACTCAAGAATATTACTTGTCATTGTTATTACAGAAATCTCTACCTAAAACTCCAAAAGCAACTCAGACTTCACATTTTAAAAAAATCACCTTAATGTCTTCATGGTCCTCCTTCATCACAGTAATAATCATAATATCTCTCAACAACTGTTATAACGAATCTGTAAGTTAAATGTCAGTGACCCCATTTCTCTACATAAGGAAGCAGAGACCAAGAGAAGTTAACTACCAAACTCTGTCGGAAACGGCAGGAGTGCGACAGTGAGGGTGCAAACCCTGGCCCTTCCACCCGGCACTGTATAGGCTCTGCCTTCAGTGCCAGGCCCAAACCCAGGACATTGATTTTGGACGTCCTCAGGCTCCCTCAGCGGGTGGTGTGCTAGGGAACTGGCTCTTGTGGAGCAGAAAAAGCTTCTTGGATTTGTAGCATTTGCTGGGGTAAAGCTATCAAGGTGACATCCTGGGACATCAGCTGGGACAGACGGGCAGAACTGCTCGAGGAGCCGCCTCGGCGCACCCCTGGGCCCGAGTCCCGTGACCCTGGAGCTAGACCAGGTGGCTGCAAGCAATCTCCAAACACAACTTGGTCAGCATCAGGTGGGTGAGAACAACACGTGAGCGTGAGCGCAATCGGGTTGAAAAGGAATGCTGTTTCGTGGTAGGCTGCAACAGTTTTCTCTTTCTCTTTGGCTTTTTTCCCCTACATTTCCCCCCTCCAGATAACTTCATTTTGGCCAGCCATTCCCAGGATGTCCAACTACAGGCTGATGGCTGCAAGGACTTCATTTCTCAGCCTCCCCTCCCCACGGCCCTCCCTCTCCCTGCCCCGGCCTCCCCACACATCCTCCCGTCCCTCACGGGAGCCGTGTCTCCTCGCCTGCGGGCCCCTGCACGGGCAGCGCCCCGGGCCGGAACCTCTGTGCCCCGCGCCCCCCTCCACTGCTGTCTCTGCCGGCTGACTCGGAACTAAGTGTCACGCAGCGGGAGCTCGGCTGGAATGCTGCATGTCCAGGGACTGGCAGGCTGTCAGACTACACTAGTTTTCCAAGCCTGCGTGGGATGGCCCTATTTTGGGGGGGGGGGAACGCGCACAGACCCAGGAAAGGGCCCGGGGGGTTAGTCTCTAGGGAAGTCAGCAGTGATTTCCTAAACAATTGGTGTGATTATGTGAGGGTTTGTTTTCGTTTTTCTTTTTTTTGTCTATAGTATCTGTGATAAGCATGCATTGATTTTGTAACCAGAAAACCTACTTTTGTAAGATAGTTTTATTGTTAATGTCTTTGTATCCCAATTGTTATCTATTATAAGCAATTTTGGACAAGGACGACTGACTGACTATTCACTGGAGAGAAAAAGAAACCCTGGAAAATAATGAAAAATGGATAATTCCTAAGAACAGGTAAATCATCACATGGGGCACAAAACTGAGCGGAATTGATGAAATCAGACACCGCAGAGATCAACTTTGGACTAACGTTCGACTTCAGTGAGACTATCGGGTTGATCAAACTATATTTGGCCAAATTCTACTTAACTCTACCTCCTTGAGATGTCTTGTGAATCTTCACATTTTCCCTTTTCCGTCCCCTTTGTTACCAGTTGGGGAAACGATCAAATCGCTCGGGACACGCAGACCTGTTACGATCAGAGCTCTGCCTAGTCCTTGGCATCTTTAGCCACGTGCTCCCGTCGACGCCCCCCACCCTGTCCCCCAGACCACCGGCTGGCCAGCCAGGAGCTCTGTGCTCCAGGAAAGCAGACTCCACGTCCCCGAACACGTCGCACGGTTTCAGTTCCCCGCGCCTTCCCATGTGCTGTGTTCTCTGAAACGCCTTTGAAACACACGTGTGCGCACACACAGAGATGCAGTGGGGTCCCATCGAGTGTTAACATTAGTCCCATCTGCGTGATGGACATGACTAGAATGGACACGTCTTCTTAGCCGTGGCACTCTAAGTGCCTCTGGAACTCTGGGACCCGAGGTGCGGTCTCCACACCAACCGCGTCGCCACCACCTGGTGGCCTGTTGGGGGGCGAATGTTCAGGCTCCGACCGTCTTGGCCCCCCACCCCAGCATTCAGTTTAGGCCTCGGCCATGGAGGATTAGTCCCAAGAGACTAAACATCAACCAATGGGAATTAAGTTGGGATAGTGGCCACGGAGGATTACTCGCAAGAGACTAAACGTCAACCAGTGGGAATTAAGTTGGGATACTGGTCACTCACTACCTACTGAATCGGAAACTCTGAGGGCGGGCCCCAGGGAGGGCGTCTAGAAAGCCTTCTGGGTGACTTCCGCACCTCACATTTGAGAAGCGCTACTCTAGGCACTTGTTAATGCTGGCTAAATAAGCTGACAAATGATTAAAAACTTGGACATTCCCTTTATATATATATTTTTAAAGCTGCCTTCATTCCAAGCTCTTGCTTTTGTGTCAGTCTGGACACATGTATATGTAGATACATAAAAAAATCAATATCCGATCTTATCAAAATGCCCAGTAAAATCTTAATTATGTGATCACTGCAGGACATTAAGCTTCTTCCTTGAAAAAGAGGCAATGAAAACAGGACTTCACTTACTATTAGTCAGTTGCTTAGTAGCTCAATTTGTCTTCCAGTGCAGAATTTCGGCTGGAGGAACAAAGCCCTAGGAAGTTAAACAGGCCACGTTTTGCCGAGGACCACGCAGCAGTTTCGTGGGAGGCCAGGTCCAGACTGGGCAGCCTCAGAATCTCCACCGTGGCTGCGTCCGAGGAGCCACAACGCCACTCTACCTGCAGGCATGTCACCACCACAAACTCGGCGCAGAGACCTTGGGGGGTTACGGTAAACACTTCACTTTGTGGGCAGGCAATTAAGTAGGGAAAGGTCTCCACCCTCTGTCTGGTCATGACCTACAGGACGTTTCCACCCGGCCAGCCGTGATTTGTTGGTGCTGGAATGCAGGCAGCCTTTTTACATCTCCCTCTGTAGCTGTGGAACTCTTGGCTCGCACCCAACTGCCCCACTTGGGTTTTGTTCAGGAAAGATTTCTTCCAGCTGCTTTATTTGTTCCACGATTACGTGTATATGAGCTTCCAGAATGTATGGGGTCACAAGTCAAACGGAAGGCTTCAGTTCCCAGTTCGCCCAAAGAGATAAAACTGGAAACCAAGGAAACACAGCGAAAGGGGGGGGGGGCAGGGTGTCAGTGGGGACGGGCGTCAGTGAGGACGGACAGTGTCCCCACTGAAAGGCCGGCACACGCCACAACGTGGCTGCGGGGTAACCGTCGCGTCTTTGTGTTCCATTATGGTCCCACATGCAAAGGGACTCAGCGTTTGCAAGCGAGAGAAACAAAAAAAAAATATTCTATTTAAAAACAAAGAAAAACGTGCACGCCCATATTCACAGCAGCATTATTCATAGCAGTCAAAAGATGGGAGTGACCCGAAGTCCCTCGACAAACGAGTGGGCAAACAAAACGCGGTGTGCCCACACACGGAATATCCCTCCGCCTCTGAAAGGAAGGAAATTCCGCGTCCGTGTAGATGAACCTTGAGCATATTATGCTAAGTGAAATAAGCCAGTTAAAAAAGATAAACTACTGTAGGGCTTTACCTCTGAGAATCACCAGGAGTCGCCTCACTCACAGAAACAGAAAGAAGGATGGTGGTTGCCAGGGCCCGGTGGGAGGGGACAACGGAAGTTCTTTAAAGGATGCAGACTTCCGGACTTTGCAAGATGAGAAGTTTTAAAGACTGGATACACAGGAATACGAACACTGTTAACATCACTGCACTACACATTTAAAAGTGGTTAAGATGGTTAAAAAAATAAACAAAAATAGTCACATAAATAGGACTCCTCTTTTCAGGATCAAAAGAATACATCTAAAAATGATATGTGGCCATCCTGGATTCTGGCCCCAGACATGTAAGGAGCCTGGGGCTCAGAACAAAGACACACAGGTCTGCAGGGAAAATGCAGGTGTACAAGGAACCGGAGTGGACAGTTCCCTGTGGCTGATGCAAGAGTAACCAAGGAAGATGCAGATACAGACCCACGGGTCATAGGGTCTGAGAAAAAGATGACTTTTAGCATGAAAATGGAGAATGCGACAAAAAGAAAAATCATCAAATGCCGAAATATCCTGGAAATTTAAGAAGTAAAAATCTGAGGATCCATGAATCTCAAAACACACGCTGGAATGCATTTAAAAGGCGACGGTCCTAAGATCATCGAGAGCTTCAAACACGCACCCGTGTTCACCACTTGTCATCAAGGCACACAGCCTGGCTGTACCACCAGTGGGACGACCGGAACACATAAGGGAGGTCAGACACGGCGACACCTTCAGGGGACTTGCTCGAACAGCAAGGATGTCTTATCTGAGGCAATCTGGACCAACACTCAATCAGCTAGTTTTCAAAAGTCTGCAGAAACGGGAAAACACTAAAAAAAAAAAAAAAAAGGATGCACACAGCTGTGGGGGCCGTGGCGTCCCATCCGATGCTGGGGCTGAAAGTGACCCCTGCTGAGAGTTCCCAGCTGAGAACCCTGCTCAAGATGCAGGGCCCCCGCCCCCCAGCCCCCAGGAAGCCCACGCCCAGGGCGCAGTCAGTGCAGGGGACGGGCACACACGGCCTCTGTCGGCCGCATCTCCGAACGGGAGTCGGTCGGCACTGGTGCACCCCAGCGTAGTGGCTGAGGCTGGGCTTCCATTCTCCTCGTCTGTCCTGCTTCCTCCACACTCGCACGGCCTGGTGCTGAGGGCGCCCAGTCTGTTCACCAGGGCCCAACCTAAGACACTGCCATAGCTTGAATGCCTAATTTAAAATTTCAAATAAAAACATGCAGGCATTCCCTGAGACTGTCTGTGCCCTGTGTCAGCGCCTCCATCTGTGAGAAGCAGCCTGTGGATGAATGTAAACTGCACCTGAAATGCATTCCCTACCTCTTTCTCTTTTGGGTTCCAGAAAGCATGAGAACGTAAAGACCATTGGAAAACAAATTACACGTGGAATCCCTCTACGTTTTTTATCCCTCCTCCCGATCTTTCATAGTTAATCGCGATAACCACTGTAACCACACAGCTCAGCCACAGTAAGTACAGTTGCACTGTATCACCGCCATCCACCCCCAGAACTCTCCTCATCTCACCAAACGGGACTCGGTATCCACTCAATGATAACCGACCCCTGTCCCTCTGCCCCTGGCAACCACTATTCTACTTTCTGTCTCTGGGAAAATATCTCAGGTTTTTAAAAGAATTTAGTGACTAATCTTTATTAAGTTTTTCCAAAGCCTTCAAAATTTAATCTTTACATTCTGTTAGCCTAATTACATAATGACCGTACAGTAACCAGTTCAATGGACAGAAAAAGGTTTGAGAACGAACAACACCAACAGGTGTGCGAGCAAGTGCATCTGAGTTAGCTGGAGAAGCGCCTGCGTCCCCCGGAGAGAAGCCCCCGAGCACAGGCACCCCCCACGCCCTGGCATCCACCGGACGGCTCTGCACAGGGCCTGGAAGCTTCCTCGAAGCTGGAGCATTAGCTAAGGGAGCTCCTTCCACTCTGCAGAAAGAGATATTGCTAGTACTGATTGAGCACCTACTACGTGCTGGGCACTGTGCTAATAAGCACATAGCTTGTACTATGTCACTTCATCTCCACGATCCATGAGGCAACTATTATGGTCTCCATCTCACGTACAGGAAACCGAGGCACAGAGGGGCACTCGAGCAACTGATCCGCGGCTGCACCCCTCAGGAGAAGCACCGGGGTTTCGGATTCTCAAGCTGGCGTGCGCCCAAAGGCCATCCTGCCTCCACCTGCCGCGCCGGCTCGTGGAATCAGTGTTCGATGGAAGGTGTGAGGAGAACGGAAGTACAGCCGCGATCCTTTGTTTTCCACCGGCATCATCCGAAATGACAAAATATGTCAGGTCTGGTTTTTTAAAAAGACTGTAATTTAACAAACAAGGGATGCACTTAAATCCTCACCAGGAAGGAGTGTGGGTAGTATAATCTGCAATTGTTATTTGTTTACATAGGAATGATTTCAGTTAATTAAAGACAGAAGAGTTAGGCAGTGTTTGGAAGGGAAGAAATGAAGTCAGACCTTTTAATTACGCTATCGGATTAATGCAGAAAGAGAGAGTAAGCTGGAAAGTTTGTAGGATGTAACAAAAGCCAAGTGTGTTACCTCTCAGGATAACTCTGTGGATCAAAAATTAAAAAGTGAGCTGGCACATCTAAAATAATTCGGAGTCGGATAGAAAGTGACTCATCAGGGAGATCTCGTTACAACCATCTGTGTCAACACCCACACGGAAAACCAAGCCGTGGTTTTATTAGAAGTGTTTCCCCGGGAAAATAAAGCATGGATTTGTAGTTGTCTATTAAGAAGAAAAGAGAATGACATTTCCAATAGATACAGACATGAAAAGCAACCCCCCCCCCAAAAAAAAGGAGGTATTTCAGATTGCCAAATCACAGAATCCTAGCGAGCAGAAGCCAGCCCCACGTCCCAGCCTGCGGGAGGCCTGGCAGAGAGAAGGGCCCTGTTCCCCCAGGACAGCACCCGCTTCTTCCCTGCAAACAGGAGGGTGCCCGTGGCTCCCCTCCTCACCCGGGACATCGAGACAGGACAGCAGCAGGGATTCCCCACACAACGGCTCTGCCAGACAGGCTGCCTGTGCCCTTTGGCTCTTTTCTGTCCAACAATCCGCGAAGGGGACGCCGACAGACACACATCCGAACCCAGGCTCTCTCCCGGTACCCTGGGACAACCTCTCTTCCGTGGGGCCCTCTGACCCGGACGCCCATTTCTAGACAGAACCCCCTTCCTGTGGGCCCACAGATGCATCCTAAACTGGCATCGTCAGGAGCCCTGCGCCGCCGGCTGCTCTTCCTGCGTCCCCTCACACCACCCTCCCCTCAGACTCCAGGTCGGAGCCCTATGAGCCCAGCTGCCCTCTGCCTCCCTCCACTGCACGCCCTGTCGCCTGGCCCTGGGGGCTTAGACATAAAACACCCCTTAAATGCCTTGGCTCTTCCACCATGGCTCCTGCAGTGAGGCCTCTTCCCAGCCAGGCTCAGTCCGAGTCTGACGTTCCATCTTCTCATGTCCCGAGCTCGCGCTGTGTCCTAAATAATGCCGTGTTCAGTCCCTTCATCAGCCAGGGCAAAGCCCCTGGGACAAACGGGAAAAGAGGAAGGGGACCTCCCCATAGTGTTCTGTGTGTGCGGAGTTTTCAGCACCCCACGCAGGCGCAGGAACAACCCGTGACACTACACGATCATCTGCAGCTGACCACACGGGCCTGCTCCTTGCACTGGACCAGCAACCTGCTTCCTTCTGGCAGCCTCCTACACTACAAGGGTGCATTCTGGGTGAACACAGGGGTCCCTGCTAGTAATCTCTCCCAGGTGAGGTCTGTACGGATCCTCCCAACACAGGGGAACCCCCCAGAGTTTTCCTGAGACCCCCTGTGCCGCGGCACAAACTACGGGCCTGGCTCTGAACCCCCCAACCCCCGCCACATACGCCACACACGGTGCAGTGTCAGTCGGCTCAGACAGCCTCACGGGGCAAAGGAGTCAGCCACATTCACTATCAACAAGGCTGGTCAGAGCTGACCACCACCGATCGAGGTCAACCATGGGCCAGGCCCCGCAGCTCTGCCCCTTAGGCGCATGCCGGCACGTGGGGCGGACAGAGGCAGACCAGGAGACGTGACGACTCTCACGAAGCACCGGAAGATGTGACAAAGCACTGCACAGGAAGGGGGGGGACTGACCGGGATGGTGGAGGAGAAGAGAGAGAGAACTTATTCAAAATGAGGTGAATATGCAAGAACTCCAGGCCTGACACCAAGCTCACTTAAAACAATGCCTTCAGTGGACTTGTAACTGAGCTGCATGGAGGCTTACAGCTGCTACTGACCTGACCTTCCCCCCCCCCGGCCCCCCCCCCCGTTTTCCTGGAAGTTCACGTATAAAATCACCAACAAAATACCCGGTGGTCACTGGTTCAAGTTCTGGAAAGGTTCCCCTTTCATTGTAAGAAGCCCCTCGGAAGGCTTGTTTGGGGCAGGGGGGGAGGGGTGGGGGACATGTAAGTGGCTCACCGGGAAACTGGGCAGGTTCCTTCAGCTTGGTCCTGCCTCCACTCAGAAGGCTCCTTGGAGACGGTGCGCTCTGAATTGTGTTCCAGACAGGGAGTGTTTGCTGTCCGGAACACAGAGGGAAAATGACATCTTTTGATTCTAACACTTCATGATTTTTACCACCACACCTCCTTATCTTAGTCAAGAAAATAAAAAGAAAGTAGACACTGGAAATAATAAGGTGGAAACCAGAAATTCTGATAGTCGCCTTCTGTTCGTGGAAAAGGAGTGGAATAAATAACTTGGATCCCAGACGCTTTTCAGATCCCAGACGCGGCGTCAAAGGTAGCAGACAGCACTTTGTGTTTACAGAGGCCGTGGTGGTCTTAAAATATGTCCACAGATGCTTTCACGCTCCTCCCGAAAGTGGGGTGCTGGGGCTCCCTCTTCGCTCCCTCCCCTGAGCCACGCACTTTGGGGGAAGCCAGCTGCCATGTGGGGAAGACGCTCACGGAGCCCTGATGCTGAACTCCTGTCACCCGAAGATAAAAGGGTTTGGCGAGACGCGGAGAGGAAGGGAGGCCCCCTGCAAGCAACGGGCACGACGTGCCAAGCGTCCGAGTGAGCCTCCTCAGCCGTGGCTCCTGCAGCCCCGTGAGGGACCCTGCCTGTGACCTCCCGAGAGGACGTGAGCCAGAGCCACAGGCCAAGCCGCCCCCAGGTCCCCGGCCCACAGGCGAGAAGTGAAAAGTGCCTCGCTTTGATCTGCCGAAGAGTCGGGGTGGTTTTTTTGCTCAGAGATGCAGGCAGACCTCTGACAGTGCGGCTCCGTTCCAGCCCACCATAATAAAGTGAGTATCGCAACAAAGCGAGTCAAAGGAGGGTCTTGCCTTTGGTTTGTTTAAAAAAAAAAAAAAAAGCAATATCTGCCCTGACTGGTGTGGCTCAGTGGATTGAGCGCTGGTCTGTGAACCACAGGGTTGCCAGTTCGATTCCCAGTCAGGGCACATGCCTGGGTTGTGGGCACAGGAGAGGCAACCACACATTGATGTTTCTCTCCCTCTCCTTCTCCCTCCCTTCCCATTTCTCTATAAATAGATAAAATAAAATCTTTTAAAAATGCAATATCTGTGAAATGTGATCAAGCAAAGCACAATAAAAAGAGGAACGCCTGTCGATAACTAAGATACAGGCCAACAGGCTCCTAGAGGTGGGCGCCTGTACTCAGGCAGCACCACAGCACCGTTTCTGTTCTCTGGAGCACGGAATCCTGCACGATGGCGGGTCTCCAGACAGCACGGAGTTAGTGCTGCTTCTGCTTCACCCCCCACATCCTGCGCCCCCGGGAAAGAAACTGCAGTTCACAACACTAGAATCACGTAACTAAAGATCAGCAATGGGTCGTGGCTGCTTAGACAATAATTTAAAACAAGGGGTATGAACTCTGTAACGTATGTAATTGTCTAACCACTAATGCTGTATGCCTGAAACGAATTCAAAATAATATCGATTACAACATGTCATTGAAAAAAAGGGTGACACTAGAAAAAGTAACAATACAGAATAAATAGAACAAGGGATACGCCAAGGCATTCATCATGAAAGGAAACGGCATCACAACACTGTAAGGACTGGGCAAATGGAGCAAAGTAGTCCGAACCGCAACTATTAGGTAACAAATGATGAGTTTTGAATTTTATTAGAACTGGTGATTGGGGCATTTAAGTAATTTATTTCATGTATTTAAAAATATAGATTGTAATGGGTAGTGTGAATTATTATGTGAAGTTTCAAGATGTTACATTTGCAGCTAAAAGAAGGGGCACTTGCTTCTCATTTATATTGATCTCAAAATTCAGATTCACGTATTTACAAACATTTACTGTATACCTAATTCCTGCTGGACCTCACCCTAAGGCCTGGGCATGAAGTAACAGAGACTATATGGTCTGTGACCTCCAGGAACTCACAGAGGGTGGACAGGTGCTTCTCACACGGGTACGAGGTATGTGCACACTCAGGCCTATTTCTAGAAACTCACACACCAAAGTGGGGGAGTGGGACCTGGAGATTTCCTAGAGATGGTTTCAAGTTCATAATTGATTCTTTTTTAAAAAAGATTTTACTTATTTATTTTTAGAGAGGAGAAGGAAGGAGAAAGAGAGGGAGAGAAATATCAATGTGTGGTTGCCTCTCACACGCCCCCTGCTAGGGACCTGGCCCTCAACCCAGGCATGTGCCCTGACTGGGAATCGAACCGGTGACCCTTTGGTTTACAGGCCAGCACTCAACCACTGAGTCACACCAGCCAGGGCTCATAATTGATTCAGATGCTTAGTTTGGTTGTTCCCCACCACCTGGTGGACAATAATACAACACAGCCCATGTGTTCAATCACTGAGTATTTATTTACTGAGCCCCATATGTGTACCACATGCAGGCGCTGGGGGCTGGAGGTACCCCCACATCCCAGAACACACAGGCAGCGTGAGGCTGGGAGGACCCGAGTCGGCCACAGGAGAAGGAGGGTGATGCTGTCACAGGCAGGGCACGATCGAGGACCCTGACTGCGTCTCCGAGTGTGGGGTCACACCCTGTGCTAGGCTTGATGACTCAATGAGAAAAATAAAGCAGCATATTCATGGATTCTGAATTTGCGTTTTGTTTGTTTGAAAGACCTAAACGACCCTCTAGTATAATCCTCTCACTTCACAGCTGAAAATCGCTAGGGTTGACCTGTCCAAGGTCATGCAGCAAAGAAGGGAACAGGACCTACATCCTGTGCCTTTTCCTTCACTCATAGGAATAAAGGGTGTCTTCAAGAACCAGAAAGAAGTCAAAGTATATTTCTCAAGTCTAAAAGGCACAACACAATTTTCGTGTCTTACTACAGGCATACTATCTCAAGAGCTATCAATCTGGGCCATTTTCAGAAAGATATAACCAACAAAGAAAAAGCAAGGTACATATAAAAAATGTCTTTGAAGCTATTTCGGCTGCTACTGTCAGAAAAATGTTTAAATTTAAACTCTAGCAGGCATAAAATAAGCTTATAGAAAACACTAGTTTTGGAATCCAAATCAATGACCTAGAAATAAATCTCAGAAAGGGATAAGCGCAATTTTGAAAGAGTAGAGTGAAAGAAAATAAAAATGTTCTTTCCAAATGGTTTGTAAAAATAATGTTTTTGGGTTACAATGGAGAAATAGGTGCATTTTAAGTCTCCAGGTATTAATAATATGCTGGCTTTTTGTTACATAACACGTTGGGTAAGGAGTGGATTTCCTTTGAAGGCATTTATTCCTGGGGACACCTGAAGGATCTTGTATCACTGTCTCCCCAATGACACGAGCTCCTCCCCCTTTTCTGAGTCTCTGCCGTCTGGCCTCTACTTCCGCCACTTCTCGGAAGTTCTCGAAGGCTGTTCTGTCCTTCTGTCCAAACCCTCAGATGCCCTGACCTCCTGGTTCACCCCGCCCCCCAGCACCCTCTTCCCTGCGTGTCCACGGGACTGCAGGTTCCTGGCTCTCCTCCGACCGCTCCCGGGCCGGCTCCCCGGCCAGCCACAGGCACCCTCTCGAGGCTCTGCCCGGTCCACTTCCCTTTCCACTCCTCCACTCGTGCCGACGTGCGCCAGGGTTCTCCCGCTCACCGAGGCTCCCCGGCCCGTGCAGCTGCCCTCAGCAGCTCCCTCTGCACGGCTTCCCCCAATCCCATCAGCCTGTGGAGCTAGCAGAGTCGGTCTGTGTAACACACACACATGACTTGACCTTCCCTTCACACGCCCATCTCCTTTCCCCTCCAAACAGGACCCCAGGGGTGGAGCCCTGATCAGTCATGACGCTTCCTGAGGACCGGCTGCTTCATCCTCGGGTACAGCCTGCAGCCCGCAGCCTGCAGCCGGGTGAAGGCCTTTCTGTCGCGTCCTTCCTTGTCCAAGAATCAGTGCAGGCCCTGCTGACTCCAGCCTCCGTGCCGCTCACCTGGAACAGGACTGTCCCCTTTGCAAGTCCAATCTCGCACTTGCTCTGAGATCCAACCAGAAATCCCTTCTCTCGGGATGCCTTCCCAGCAAGCCCCTCCCACAGTGAGTTTTAATCTCCTGCCTCACCTGGATCACACTCTCTCAGGCTCACCCTGTACAACTAAAGGGCAGTTCTCGCAGAGACAGTGGTGACGCGGGGCCGATGGGAGGGTCTCCGTGGAGGTTTGCTAAACTGAACTTCCACCACAGCTCTGCCAAAGCTTAATTTTAATTGCATAAAGATTGAGAAAATAAAAAGCACATCTTCTTGCTTCAAAAGTAACAGTTACACTTGAATTTCTTAAACTGTAAAATTGGAGACGGAGACATATGAAAAGCACTTTTTAAAATTCGGAATATCGTTGGAATAAAATCTTCTAAGTGTCCCTAGCTTTCACTCCTTTGATGTTTCAGAAAGATCTCACCACCCTGGATAGGAAGGGGTCGTTGGCACTTGAGGAGCTGAGGATGGATGACAACGGGCGGGCTCCAATCTGTGAAGGATGACTTGTGTCCAAAACCCTGGGGGTCGGAGAGGTGTTTTCCAGACGGGAAATGAATTCTGACAAGAGGCCGCCTGCTGGGAAATGAAGGCAGGCTGTGGAAAGCTGGTAATCACGACTGCGTTTTAGTTCTGTTGACCAGTCTGAAACACACATGTGGAATCCACAATATACAAGGCGTTCTGCAAAGAACGTAATTATGCAGAAGAGGAAGCCAAGGATCTTTTCAAATCTGAGTTAATATGTCACAGGCAACGGGTCTGTCTCACAGAGTAACTGACATCCGGGAGATCTTTGCTGGGCTTACAAATCTTACCGCCTTCCTGTCAAGGTTAGCTCCTGGCAGGAAGATGCTATAATAAGATACCTCAAGATCACGTGTGAAAATTAAAATCGCACACGGGTACCTGTATGTAATTTCCTCGGCATTCTTTCCTTCTAATCACATGTGGAATGTGTTTTTTTTTTTTAATTCATTCACTAAGCATTTAGCGAGCACTGTTCAAAACTCCAGAGATTCAATGATCTCTGTCCAAAAGGAATTCGCAGCCAAATGGGAGCTCACAGGCTTGATGGAAAGAAATGAAAAGGGCAGGAGACAACCGAAACAGAAGAAAACGCTAAATGGAAAATTTCAGGTTTACTCCTGAACTGATTAAGTGAAGACTAAATCCAACAACTCAACGTTCAATAAAGCCAGTGAAGATCTCTGACAACTTGATCGCGGACCCGGTTTTCTGGAATTTTCCTGCCTGGATGTGTCAGGCCCAGACAACAGGGAGCGGCAGTCCCCAACATGGTAGGGGGCCGCAAAATAGTGACAGTGTAGACGGGACGGTTTTGAGCAACTACAAACTGTCCCTACGTTTATTTCCTAGGAGATAACTGTGGATAGTTTTATTTTCTGGTTTGCTTTTGGCAATCCTGTCCTCAACATTATTATATCATCATAAAGCCATTCTGAAAGAGTAACAGGAAATCGTTACAGAAATGTTGGAAAACGCGCAAATAGTGGGAAGTGATCCATGCGACCAAACCCTAATGACTCTCCAGGAAATAGGGAACAAAGAAAACCCTGAAATTAAACAAGAGGCTCTGACAATCATTTCAGGGGAAACAGAGTGAGATGTAACTGCAAAAGCAGACTGACTCGGGGGCCTGGACCGGCCTCCCCTCTTCACCAGGACCCGCCTCTCGGTCCTCTGCAGGCTCCCCCCCGCCCCGCCCCCACCCCAGCAATGGCTCTCTTCCTGAACTCCGTGTTTCATCTCACCCAGTGGAACCAGCAGTGGATGGCTATTTATTTTCCGTCCTATTGCCCTTCGTCCCAAATGGATGGCACGCTCCTCCCTGAGGACGGGACGTGGGCCTTCGATTTCTCTAGCAACCGGAGAGCGCCCTGCGCATGATGGGTGTTTGCTGAGCGGGGCACGTATGTAATTTTCGTTTAAATATTTACGTGAATGTTAGCAAAATATACTTGGTTGAGGAGAAAGGTTACAAAATGTTAAATGCTATAATATTTTTGTTTTACTTGGCAACATTTCTGAGGAATTCAATATGGCCTTGTATTATTTAGACAACTAAAAATTGTAAGAAATAAAACCATCCCCGTTGAAAAAAATGAAGGTTCACTTATTCTGAATTGTAAAATCTTTCTACTTAGATAAGATAGATAGAGAACAAAAGATCATCAAATCTTTCATTAACCAATAACATTTATTTTCAGCTCCTTCCCTTCCTGCCAAACTCCAGTTTATAAAGTGATTCTAATATATCCAATGAAAGATACTGTTAATTTTTTTTTAAATAGCAAATAATTTTAAATAATACGTAATTATCCTAAACAAGTAGGATCTACGCCTTTTTATTTTTTCCACCCATCACAACCACACACGTTGCCTGTTTAAACTTCAGACTCCCAGGTTCAAATGCCTATGGCACAGACGTGTCAGAGGCAAAGACCGCTGGGTAATCTGAGCCAGTGCGGCAGGTAAGTGCCCGTCTGAGTGTGTCCACCGGAAGGCTGGTGGTGTGGGAAGTGCAAGTTTCAGGGACTCTGAGACGGCCCCACCGTCCACTCTAAAAACAATTCCTTCCCCTTCTGTTTAACATTCTGCAAATAAACAGACTGCCAACATCGTTGGGCGATTCCCTAGAACCCACTAAATCCTACTCCCATTGTGAGTATCCAGGATCCCCCTGATTTTGGAAAGAAGGACCTCACCCACACCCACAGCTTCGGGGGTGGGAGAGTGATCTGCCAATCAGCAGGGCGCCCCCTTGCTAGTGGTGACTGTTCTCAGATCAGGAGACACTCCTGGCCCCAGTAATTGGTTTAGGGTTGTCCCACGACCTCAGAGAGAAGCACAAGGCAAGACCTTCAGGCTCGGGGTGTGAGGCCCGAAGCTACTGTAGTGTGTCGCAACTACAGCGGGTACCCGGCCGAGGTCACAGGGGACACAGGGGTGAGGCCTGGGTCCCAGCGCTGAGGAGTCACACCAAAGCCAACCGCACCTCCCCAAGGTTCAGCCTGGGAGCCGACTGATCTCCTTCACCACTCACAGCACCTGAGTTACAATCAGCACGGTACATTCTACAGACTGGCTCAAAATCGCATCATAAAGTTCTCGTAAACCACAGGGGGCAGAGTCTTCCTTGGTATCCGGTGTTGATTTGGAGATTAAGCCTGGGGTACCTGAAGGGAGAAGAGACCCCTGAGAAAGGGAAAAGGCAGTTTAGAAAAGGACGGCTGGGGAGGGGGCGTCGGATGAACTTTTTAAATGTTACTTACTGCATAATTTTGCCCAAGCCTTGGTCGTTGGGGAACTTGGGTTTTTTATGAGATGCATTCCTCAGTTACAGGATTTCAGACACCGTGTCGGAGGTGACTGGGAAGAGATTTCTGAGCAGGGGCCACGCCGGGCACCTCTCCAGTCCCACACAGGGGGCGCCGGTGGCCCCCAGGCCCCTCCAGACCTGATCAGCCCTCACTCAGGGCCACATGGTACAACCTGTCAGTCTTGCACCTTAAATTCTTAAAAAAAATGTTTTTTTAATTGATTTTAGAGACAGAGGAAAGCGCAGGGGAGAGAGAGAAACAATGATTTTGTTGTTGTTGTTCCACTTATTCATGGATTCACTGGTTGGTTCTTACAGATGCCCTGACTGGGGATCGACCTGCAACCTTGGCATGCTGGGACGACACTCTAACCCACTGAGCTACCTGGCCTGGGCATCACTCTAAATCCTTAACACCAGACCCCAAACCCTTGAGGCCCTAAGCCCCTAAGGTGGCCTCCACGCCTGGGGGACAGAGCCCTGTCTCTGCCCCACCTCCTCCAGGCTCCCCACCCCCAGGCGTTCCCTTCTCAGGTCTCACTGGCAGTCACACAGTCATGAAGACCCTCTCCCCCCCCCACCCCACCCCCGCTGGGTTCGGCACACACGGTGCACCTTGCCTGAGAAGCTCTCCGCAAGGCCTGGCCTTCCCTGCCCTCTGCATCTGGCCGACCTGCCTCCATCTCCAGCTCATAGTAGCCGAAACCTCCCTCTCTCAGAGCAGCCAGCCTACCCCCATCTCACTCTGGCCTGCGGTTATCATCAGGCACGATATCCTTTGCTTTTCTAATGTAGCAGGTCGAGATTCTTGATGGTCTAGGTTTAGCGTAACTGTTTACCGAAGTCTTCTTTCCTGATGCGACTGTCCCTAAGTACGAAGGCAGGACCAAGCTGTCTGCTCATCACCAGTGCGCAGGGCCTGAACTTGCTGAGCGATTTCGGGTCCTCTGCTCCCTCTGCAGTGTGACACCTTGTCTCCCTCTTTGGGCCGCGTCCCTGCCTTCCAGCTGCCTCCTGCATAACTCCCGCCTACAATGGGTCACTATGTCCTCAGCCCACACCGTCCTCCCCACACCCTCCCTAACCCTCCCCTCCACCAGGGGAGCTTCGACTGCTGCCTCACGGTGTGGACGCGTGGCCTTTTCTAGGAGAACTAAGGAGTCAGAAGCAGCACGAGGAAAGAAGTCGTGAAGAGCAGGACTGGCCCAGGGGAGCTCCCACCAAGGGAACAAATTCCACATGGGCTCCTCTGTCTCCACGGTGACCCTCCTGTCCCCCAGCACAGCTCCCCTTGCTCAGCCTTATTTCACTATTCGACACCCTAAATAATCTACACTTGTTTGATTTAATAAGCATTTAATTAGTACTTCCTTTTCATGCAGATGCCTCAGGGAAGATGAAGGGACTGACAGTCATGAACACTATAGTGTGAATGAGTTAAATCTGAATGCTTCCCCGCTACCACCCACCCGAGATCGGCTGTGAGGAGGACATGCGAATTTGGGTGGCGCACGGAGACAGAGCGATGGGCTGGTGACTTGGGAACAGGGGGATCCTGCCAGGCAGGAGGGCACTGAAGAAAGGGTGGGCCCAGCGCCTAGACTGGCTGGGAGGGGAAGCACCATGGATTCCGAGGTCCAGTCATTACATTCCAGGTTCCAGGTTCCACTTCCCCCGAAGCTGGAAACCTCAGCCAGCAGCTACATTTCCTTGTTTCTTCCAGGGGGGAAAACTCAGCTGAGCCCACAATAACTGTGCAATAAACACCCATTTAACCGACAGGTCCGCTGTGTGCAACCTGACCGTGGAGTCGAAACAAAATACTTGGCGCCTGAGGAGAAACCCAGGAGGACTAAACAAAACTAAAGGTTTCTTCTTGATCATCTTCTACAGACCTTCGTGTAGTTTATAGGTTGACAGCCCTGCATTTTAAGGTAGGCATAGTATTTCAGCTGTTATTGCTTCTGGGGTCGTGTGGTCTGCAGGAAGAGTTCGTGACACAAAACAGCCCTACTCCAAGGAAAGGTATTTTGATTTTGTATCAAGCCCCACCGAAACAAGGCATGTATATTATTAGTACACATCAAGATAAAAGCGCTCCTCGGAGTTAAGTAGTGAACGGTCTCCCGTAAAATGCGCTCCTGAACCCAGTGTGGCCGGGGGTTCTCTTCCCGGCTTCCCGAAGCAGGGGCACTTGTCTTCGAGAACACAGCCGCGGGGAGCTGCCCCCCCAGCCCCCGACCCCCGATCCCAAGGGGCGGCTCCCTCCCGCTCTCTTTATGCTGTGGCTCCTTGTTTTAAGTGCTCTGTGCATCAGATTAAAGTATTCATTCATTTATTTTTTTCCTGTAGCTGAATAAAGATATATTTGCAAACTAAGGATAAAGATGCTTCAAACCCTGCCTTTGAAGCCCATTTCACATCGAGTAATTGACTTCCCTCAGAGGGACTAATTATAAATCAGGAGGAAAGTGACATCCCTACCATTCTGCAAGAATACCAGCGACCGAAACACTGTTTAAACCTGTGTCCTTTCTTACGGAAACAAATGCGTGCACACCCAGTCTCCTGCCAGCATGTTCAAAGAAATATATCCACGTTCAGCAAAATAAAAATATCTTTAATGCACTTGTTAAATTGAGCTTATCCAAAAATATTAACTACCCAGATAAGAACGATACAGTTTTGGTGAGACGAGTAAGTATGCAAGTCATTAACAAGACAGGTGACAGGCCCCGGCTGTGTGGCTCAGGTGGTTGGAGCACTGTCCCTTTCACCAACAGGTTGCGGGTTCAGTCCCCAGTCAGGGCACATGCCTAGGTCTCGAGTTCAACCCCTGGTTGGGGTACGCACAGGAGGCAGCTGACTGATGCTTCTCTCTAAAATCAATGTTTCTCTCGCTCACTTCCTTTCTCTTTCTCTGAAATCAATTGGGTGGAGATTAAAGAAAAGGGGGGAGGGTAACAAAATCTGAGCATTCCACCACTTGTCCTTACTGTGTAACTTCTCAAGACTAGAACTGTGTGGAATTCTGACTTCCACGAGGAAAAAACAACAAACAAACAAACAAACACACAAACACACAAACAACAAAAAAGACCTATACGCTCACGTGATTTATCAGAACGGATTAAACAGGGTTCTGACATTGTTAAAAGCAGGGAATCCGCAGAACAGGCTTGCGGCCCGCCCAGGAGGACACGCACAGTTACTTTGCCTCTCTGAGCCCTGCTTCAACACAAAAGTGGGGCACGACCAGCCGCCTCGGGGGTGCTGTGAGGAGTAAACGAAACAGATCAGGGAAAGTGCTTGGTTCCTGCAGTATTCGGTGATAAAAAAAAATTTAGCTAGTAGTGTGATGACAGCAACTGAAGGGCGACCTCACAGGTCACCTGGTGTCCTGCCTCCCAGGGTTGGCTGGCCCCAGCAGGGCGCTGCCCTCCCACACGGGAGAAGAAGCGTTGGGGACCTCCTAGGGGCATCGTTTTGGGGCCAAGCTGTCGTTCTCGGGGGACACAGAGAGCACATGTTGTCCTTTGGAATTCTGCCACCAGAGAAGGGTGTGAAGGACACATCTCTCTCTTCAGACGGGAGGCGGAACCGGGGAAGGGGAAGAAGATGGGTCTCCCCACTGTCCTGGACAGTGAGGCTGGCAGAGCACACACGACATGTCCCCGCGTCCCTCCACTGCCAGGTAACGTCCCCCAGCGTTGTAAACGTCGAGAGTGTTCGCCGTCTGTTTTTAGGAATGAAGACAATAAACTGCATCTAGAATTAGACATCAAGCCAAAGTGATTTTGATTGACCTTAGCTTAGGCAAATGTAAGAGCACTTAAATTGTAACGAAGTTCATATCTACTGAGAAAGGTCAAACACCGAAGCTCTCCAGGATTTCTTGCGAGCAGGTGTTTGATAAACCATTTTCCTACTGGACACTGGAGGCTTCTTACGGGAAGTCATCATCCTCTACTCTCCTAAAATCCACACAGGAATCTAGCAGGTGTTATGCAATGCACAGCCGTTGAATAATTTTAGATATAAACTAAGTTACCCGAATCTGGTCATAAAAATTTACTATGTAGCAGTTGATACGTGGGAAACAATGAATATGTGTAACAAATAGCTACATCATGAAGCATGGTAATAAACCCGAAACGGGTGAACCCATCCCCAACTCCGGAAGTAGAAAACGAGCAAATGTTACCGCAACTACCTGCCTGCTCCTCTCCCGACCTCCGCCCGGCACCTCACCTTCAGGAGCCATAGTTTTGGAGGTATCACTCCCTTGTTTTTCAAGATGATAGTTTTCCAAATATGAACCTTTAAATGTATATTGCTTAGTTTGGCCAAACACCGCAGAAACCTGGAGACCACCTCTCCAAATGGATGTGACGTCTGTGCTGCGGAGTGCGGGAGGGGCTGAGCTCGGGGTGGGGCCGCTGACACTGGTCCTCAGCAGGCGGCGTGCACCTGCCCTGCCCCTCCTCTTTCAAGAGAGCCAGCTGACGTTCTAAACCTTCTCCTGGTTCCCACCCATTGCAGCCACAAATCTCCCCCATTCTCACTCAGGACAGGTGCCCACGCAGCTATTGTCTGAAGTGGGGTAGAACTTTCTGCTCCCCCAATACGAATCTCTGCACTGGTCATCACGACAGAGCGGACTCAAGGCTGACGCCGTCCTGGAGAGGAAGTCCTCGTCCTGTGGCGGGGGGGGGGGGGGGCAGCCACCCAGACACTGTCTGTGCGTCCACTGCAACCACCCCCTCCCCCTGTTACAAAGCAGAGGACCCTTCCTGCCTGGTCGACCACACGATTTGTTCAACACATTCACTACCAATTCCCATGGGCTTCCTTCAAATGCTGTGAGGGACCAGGGTTTCCTCGCTCTTCTTCCAGAAAGCACCACGTCACTGTCAGCAACCCACCCTCACGGATGAGACTGTGGAGAACGGGGAAGGATCTGGGAATTCAGGCTCCTTGCCGCCTGCCGCGGTCGCGGGGATGCTGGCAGAAGGCCCAGGACCACTGCGTCGCAGACAAAGGGCTTCATTACTCACGGCACGGCGAACAGCTTGAGGGGTCACACACTTCTCAGTTCCTCTTACCCCCAAATTCTAGGAGGTGATGCACACGGGCCCAGGCAGATGCAGAAGACGGACCTTGAGTTTAGGGAGCCCAGATCTTCTAAAGCGGTTGGCAAGCGTGCCTGCCTTTAGTTCTCGCAGGGGCGTCCAACCTGCAGCGCCCAGGGTGGCCATGAGTGCAGCCCCACACAGAATCGTCAGCTTACTCAAAACACTGAGATTTTTCGTGTGTGTGATTCCATGTTGCAATATATTTAATGGGTGGCCCAAGAGAACTCTTCTTCTTCCCGTGTGGCCCAGAGACGCCAAAAGGCTGGACACCCCTGTGAGGGAGACACTAACTCGGTCTTCTAAGACTGCTCATTCACTGCACAGACATCCTCGAAAAGAACAATATTCTGGAACAAAGGGCGGTCCGCGCCTCACTCGGAAGACGTGCAGAAACAAGAGGGGTCCGCGGGGCCCCCGCAGTCTCCCATCCTCTGCTATCCTCTCAAGTTTTTATTAAATTATTTTTTATTGTAGGCTCGTTTTGAATTCTGTCTTGAGCCCAGAAACAGCATCCATTATTCACAGAGCCGCTAGGAGGATCGAGTGCCCGTGTGCGGTGCAGGGCTCCCCGAGTGTGTGAGTGTGTGTGTGTGTGTGTGTGTGTGTGTGTGAGGGCTGACAGATGGGAGGGTTCTAGGTTCGGGCATTCAGCAGTCTTGAGAGAGTCCTCCTGACATGGTTTTTTCCCTTGCACGAAATTACAGTGATTTTGCTTTGTGATATTAATTTGGGACGTAATTAATAATGCTAAGCGACGTAAAGATCTGCTGTGGGAACCATGAAGCTGCCGAAAGGCCTGGCCAGCGTCCGCGCAGCCGGCAGGCCTCCCTGACATGACGGAGGCGCGTCCTTGCCGCCAGGCCCCTACTTTACATTATCCCACAATTTGCACCTTTTCCTCCCAAATTGTCGGTGTCCCATGTTACTAATGTACTGACCTCTTCTTCATATTACCCCGCAATTTGGACCTTTTCTTGACGTCCGCCATGTTCCCTGCATCACTAACGGCTGACCCCTCTCTCGTATTATCCTGCAATTTACACCTCTTCCCCCTGACCCCATGATTGCCCACGTCACTACTAATGTACTGACATCTCACAATTTGTACTGCATTTCTTGCAATTTGCACTCACCTTTCTTCTTTTTTCTTCCCAGGGAAAAAAAAACAAAAAACAGATGAAAAACTGCATTATGACCATGTGTCCAGAGCTGAGGGGCAGACGCTGCTGAGAGTGAGTGCCCTGGACGCCACTCCGAGCCTGGGGACAGGGTTCCCGATTTAGGAAGGCGTTAGGACGTGATTAAGTCTGTGTTCTGCGCTGATGGCCAAGTCGATGACGAGAGGAAGATGCCAATTTTACCATCTGTCCTTTACGAAAGTTTCAGGGGCTCCGCAGGAGGAGAAAAGTCTACAACAACCAGCGTCGCTTACACGGAACATATTCTTTTTATTGCATCCATATAAAAGAGAGGCCGGTTCACGTGTTAACAATTTCCCTCAGTGTGTCCTACTGCCGTGTGCCGTATTTCCTCCTGGTCACTCCGAGGCGAGACTTCCTGCAGAATGTGCCACCTCCACTGAGTCTCATGTGACTTCGAGTTGGTGGGACAAAGGGAGTAGAGTTCAGAAAATTCCAGGTGCAAAACGCTGCATGTGCTAAGGCACAGAGGTCTAAAACCTTTAGGGAACTTCGATACTTCCGAACGGTTCAAGCACATATGAACAGGAAGGTGGCTGAAGCTACGAGATCACAGAAGAGCCATTGGAAGGAACCTGGGCATTCTACTCAGTGGATGTCGTTGGGAGCCGCTGAAGAGTCTGAAGCAGGAGAGCAGCGTGCTCGTATCTGAAATCACAATGATCTCTCAGACGGTGGCGAGGGGGGTATGTCAGCATGGGGATGATGCCAGAGGCAGAAAAACAAGTCAGGCGAGCGCACGATTAATTAGGAAGGAGATGGTGAAGGCACGTGTTACGGGCCGAACTGCACCCCGCCCCCACCCCCAAATTTCTGTGTTGAGGTTCTCGGCATAATCCCTTGAGGAGGGATTACTCCTTGCACCACAGAATGTGACTCTGGAGACAAGGTCTCAAAAGAAGCGACTGAGTGAAAACGAGGTCATTAGGGTGGGCCCTGATCCACTCTGACTGCTGTCCTTACACAGACAGGAACTTAGGACATGGACACACAGACAGACATCCGTGAGAAGACACGGAGGACAGAGGCCCCAGAAAAGCACCCCCCCCCCCGCCCGACACCTTGCTTTCACACTCCCATCCCCCAGAATTCTAAGAAAATCGGTTTCTGGGGTGAGCCACCGTGCTGTGGTATCTGTCATGGCAGACCAGCACAGCCTGGGTTAAGGGTGGTGAGGAGGAAAAGACCTGAGACGGACTGGGCTGGTGGAAGAGACACAATCTGTTGGTTACAAGTAGTCAAGAAAAGAAGCTGGACTGGGTAGATGATGACACTGTGAACCAAGAAATGCAATACAAGAAGGAAGATCAGCATGTCGAGGTAAAAGACAATAGAAAACACTTAGAACATGTGGAGTTGGAGGGGTCGGTGGAGACATCGAGAGAGAGAATCGGTCTGGAATGCAGAAGACAGGACTGGGATAAAGGCATGGATCTGGGAGTCGCCCGCGTGGTCGCGGGCGCTGTGAAGGAAGCCTCCCTGAGAGAGCGTGTGGGTAACAAGGAGAGCACTGGGGGGCGGGAAGCAGAAGGCCGCCCCCTGGAGGAGATGGAAGGGAATGACCGCCGTGGGGAGGACAGGGTCAGAGCTAGCACCGTCGAAGACACCAACGGAAAAGGGTGTTCCAAGGAGGGCGTGGTCATCAGGGATAAAGGCTGAAAAGGGCCAGAGACTGAAGAGTGGCCACCGAATTTGACAATTAGGAGATAATCAGTGAACTTGGCAAAATTACTCAGTAGAGCTGTCAGAGGTAAAAGCCACACGACCGGAGTGGAGAAGCGAAGAGACTGGGGTTGAATAAAAATGGCAAGCACAGCTTCCTCTCGTGAGGAGTGTGGCTGGGTGGGCGCTAGAGCTGAGGCAGGGTCCAGTGTGGGTTCTATTTATCATCATCATCATCATCATCGGTGGTGCTGGCGCTGGCGGAGGAGGAAAGGAAGCAGATGGGGCCCCAGCGGTCACACCCTGGGGTCAGAGGGTACTGGGCCTCTTCGACTCATTATCCCTCCGAGACTCGATCAAACATCATCCTCACGGCGAGTTCCTCCCGCTCCCACCTGGGGCGGCTAGACTCGGATCAGAGCAAATGCCTGTTTGGAGTGTGCTCGTGCGTGTAGGTGACTCGTCTGCGCACAGCTACCCATGGGCTTCTCGGCCATGTGGGGTAGACCGTCTTCGTTTGGTATTAGGAAGGGGTCAGCTGGGTCAAGAAGGAACAGTGAGTCAAGAAGGAGGTGGGGAGGAACTTTGTCCCCTGCAGAGCTGTCTGCCAAGGCTACAAGTCCGGGGACCTCCAGTTGCCTTCTACACATTTACTCTCCCGCCAGACCGTGAATTCCTTGCCTGCTGGGATACATCGCGCTATAGTAACCTACGGCTCCCACACAATGCCAGGCACCTAGGAGCCCACCCAACGCTGAAAGAGAACTTGACCATGGCTGTGCAGAGATCACGGCCGGGGCGGGTCTGCCTGCCCTGACATCCAGGCCCTGCCGGCAGGGCGAGGGTGAGCCCAGTGAGGGTCCACACCGGATGTCCAGGCCCCGTGGGAGGCGAGGTAGGGCAGGCAGGGGCGTGTGACCGCACGGTCAGAGAGCGGCTCTGCAGGCGGATGCCCAGAACTAATTTTGAGCAATGTCAAGGTTACACCCAGGGAAATAAAATAATGAGACCAAGGAGGATTTTAAAAGGCAGAATAAAGGAAACTGGATGAAGGCAGCATTTAATGGATCAAATTTGAAAACAGTTCAGAACCAGGTAGCTATGAAGTGTTTGTCTGGGCTCCAGGTGCACATTTTCTGGACTCAATGCTTCTCAGGACACCTTTCCCCCATTTAAAACTCTCCGAAGTTGTGATGCATTGTGATTGCATTGTGTCGTGATTTAACGGGCAGAACTTTTTCTTTCCTTAGCGGCACTGAAGATAACGGTGCCCCAGAATTAGGGGTGTCTCAGACTTAATATATAGTACTGTATTCTAGAAAAGGCCGTGGCACTTGTTTTAATCTGCTGCTTCAGTTAAAAGTACTCAGCTTTAGCGATGGGTAAATTCCAGGGCTACTGAGGACAGGACACTGGGGACATCACTCATGTAACACACACAAAGTCTCAGTGCTATCTCAACAACCGAGTGGCTCAAAGGTACCCTTTCGTACGTTACGACACTGAGTAACTATTTGGAGAGCCAACCATACACATAATTTACCGCGCAGAACAGTGGCCGGCATGAACTCTAATGGGCAGAAAACACTGTTATGCTCTATCATGAGTAATGACACCCGAGTCCCAAAACTCAACAAAAAGAGCCTGATTATTATCATTTTTTGTTCAATTGTTTCTATGTTTACAAGTAAGTTTGTGCTTTTGTTCTAACACTGTGGAATGTCGATCACTACGTGGGTGGGAGAAAAGCTTGCAGACTCTATTATTTCAAAAGGTGGAACAACCATTCTAGCTGGCAGTCGGGACAAGGTGAAAGACGGCTCTGAGAAATATTTGATACAGCAGTCCCTTGCCAGACAAACCCTGTGGTAACTGTGGTGTTTGGGGTTTCTACTGCTTTCAGTGTTTACAAGGTCAAATCTAAATTCATACACTAGAAATGCATTCTATTTTAACTGCTAAGTATGAGATGAATCGATTTATTTGCTTCTATTTACATGTGTCTACTGGCCTTTAGAAGCTATCGTTTACATAAAGGTGCTTTTGAACTTTACCAACATGTTGGATGCTATCTGCTGTCCAAATATTTTCAATGAGGTATTAGATATGTACCAAGCAGCAATCTATATCCAAAATAAGAACATGAAAGACGGGCCCTGGCTGGGTAGGTCAGGTGGGTAGGGCATCATCCCAATACACCAAGGTCGCAGGTTCCATCGGCGGGCCAGGGCACACACAAGAAGCAACCAATGAGGGCATCAATAAGTGGAACAACAAATCGATGTCTCTCCCTCTCTCTCCCCCCCCATCTCTCCCTCCCTCCCTCCTGCAAATCAATAAATAAAAAAGGAAAACGAAAGATGGAAATCATTGCCAAATGCCTTCCTGAATGATATGTTAAAAATAATCATTTTCACAGATTTGTTTTTATCATACTGAATTAAAATGTTTTCTTAAAATATTGAAACACGAATATCTAGATCCATTTGCAATGCTTTATATAGACTATGAAGTACATTTTGACAGCAATCAATATGTCTGCTTTAGGCAGTTTTATAATGGCCATTACATTCAATGTCTAACTGGGTTTTTTTAATTGACTTAAGAGACAAGGAACAAATGTGATTATTTATCTCAACCCTCTTTGGGACCTGAACGCACTTTTCGGCACGGCCTTTCTCATCCCCCCCTCATTTTCCCCGTGTGCCCGGTTATTTACCAGGACCATGTCTCTTTCTTCCTTTGTTTTTTGTACTTCATTTTTCATTATTTTTTAAAAAACAAAATCGCTTGTTGTTAAGTGATGTACACACAACATTAGGATATGCGTTGTTACCTTCAAAGATTGTCTACGTGGTATTATTTCCCTCTATTCCTTCACCTCATTTGAATTGACCTTGGCTGCACTTTCTGCTTTCTTTTGACCATCCTTTTGCCAAACCACAGTCCCCGTCTTCCTGTGCCCTTTGATCGCTACTCAATAGCTATTGTATTCAATATTTAGCCACATTTCTTTCTATTCTCCATTGTTTTTGTTAAGCTCTGGTGGACAGCTCTAACATGTGACTATTTTTCTTTTTCATCTACTCTCTTTGTCTTCTTTCATTTATATTTCAAGACATTAAAAAGACACCTCTTCTTCTATGAAATGTAGGTCACTTCCTATTATTATTCTTTCATCACTTCTGCTGTTCCCGACATTAGTTTCCTTCCGTAACACCTGTATGGCCTCTTTTTCATCTCGCTTGTTTAATTGAGTGATTATAATACTAACTATAGTATAATCCTATAAAACCACTTCACTTACTCAACTTAAATTTGTCGACTTTTCAATGAATTACAAGGCATGTATTTACCTACGGTACGATGCCAAAACCAAAAAGTTTCCACACAAAAAAAACCACCAAGCAACAAAAACAAACAAAAAGTACCTGAATTCCTTACAAATACATACCACAGTTTTATATACCAATACATGTTTGAATGAGTATTTTCTGAAGAAGACACAGAGCACACTCTGCCTTTACCAAACACTATCTCTGGGCCAACCCACACAGCTGGGCCCCAGGCTCCTGTCCCCGTTGCTGCCGGCACGGACGACGACTTCTCAGCAGAGCCCGCACTGGGTTCTTAGTCAGGGCCACCCGACAGTGAGCCTGGCCTGCTCTGACCTTACGCAGTCTTGCCTTTTCTAATTACAACGAAAGGAAAGTGATGATTCTTCCTCTGTGACAACACAGGGATTTTAAGAAAAAAAAAAACAACATTATATATAAATCTCTGGAAAAAAGTTGTTCTATCAGAAATGTCAGAGATGTGTAAAGGCACATGTTAGTCTATCCCCTTTTCACATCTGGCCTATTAATAACTTTTAGTTTCCATTTATCCTAAATCTGCAAGTATAGCTTTCGTAACATTTATTGTACGACTCCTCTCTCCTGAACACTGGACTGCAGAGCGAGCTGAAGGGGTCGAATTACTTGATCTCACACTCAAAAGTTCTTACCATCTTTCAAATTGATCCTAAACTAAGAATTTGCTTTCATTTTTCTTTCTTTTGAAGGTGGCTTACACGAAGTTGAAAAATAAGGCTCTGGCTGGCGCAGCTCAATGGATTGAGCGCGGGCTACAAACCAGGGTCACATGTTTGATTCGCAGTCAGGGCACATGCCTGGGTTCCAGGCCATGACCCCCAGCAACCGCACATTGATGTTTCTCTCTCTCTCTCTCTCTTTCTTTCTCCCTCCTTTCCCTCTCTAAAAGTAAATGGATAAAATCTTAAAAAAAAAAAAGAAGTTGAAAAATAACAATGGAAACTAAATAATAAAATGGAGAAAATAAATGCTGATTACTTAAAAGAAAGCCAATGACAGAAGTGTCCTAGCTATGTCTACCTATAAACCCTATGGCTTTGACAGAGAGAGAGGCAGATATTTAGTGAAGAGCACAGACTTGAGAGTCAGGTGGCCTGACAATCTTGGCTACTTCATTAGAACGAAAACCAGTATTACTTACAGGGCAGTAGAACATAGTGGTTAAGAATGTAAAGTCAAAAATGTATGAGGAAATGCAACAAGTTAAAAAGAGTCAAGAAAATTCTGAAGAAATTACAAAGCCCTAGGACTTATGCTACTGAATATCAACACTTATTATAAAACTATATAATTAAGAGAGTGTGTTGTAGGCTCAAGGATGGACAAGTCGACCAATGGAAAATAACAGAGTCCAGGGAAGAAGTGATATCACAGTCTCTCAAGTTCAAAGGCAGTCTGGAGGCAAAATACCTTCTTCCTGGGGGGCCCTCAGTCTTATGGCCTTTAACTGATTAGATGAGGCCCACCCACATTATGGAGGGTAATCGGATTTACTCAAAGTCTACGGATTTAAATGTCAATCACATCTTAATACTCTCACAACAACATCTAGACAGCTGTTTGATCAAAAACTGGGTACCATGGCCCAGCCAAGTTCACACATAAAATTAACGATCACACTGGTGTTGGGCAGATTTCTAAAATAAGGCAGATTTCTAAAATAACCCATGAATCAATTAAAAAAAGTCATCAAAATAAAAAAACCTTCTATCTCTAAAAGAAAGTATGAAGGAAATGAAAATAAAAGTTACAGACTGAAATTTGTATCTAGAATATATAAAACTCTTACAACCCAGTACTTAAAAATAGATTATAGAGACAGAGACAGAGATCTCTGGCCTGTGTGGTTCAGTTAGTTGGAGCATCGCCTGTAGGCTGAAAGGTTGTGGGTTCAATTCCCGGTCAGGGCACATACTCGGGTTATGGGTTTGATGCCCCGTTGGGTGCGTATGAGAAGCAGTCCGTTGGTGTTTCTTTCTCACTCTAATGTTTCTTTCTCTTTCTCTTTCTCTTTCTCTCTCTCTCTCCCCCCGCCCCGCACTCTCTTTTCTTGCCCCTCTCCTCCATCTAAAAGCAATAAAAAAGTGTCCTCGGGTGAGGAATATATATATATATATACACCAAAGACCGAACATATACTTCATTATAAGAGGTATGGGTGGCAAACAAGGACAAGAAACAATTATTTAAGGTAGTTATTAGGGAAATACAAATTAAAAGCACAATGACATACCACTATACACCTGTTAGAAAGGGCTACAAACAAAAACATTAACAATACCAAGTGCCAGCAACAACGAGAAACAGTCTTCTATTTTATATACAATGATGCAGCCACTTCAAAGAAAAGCTTGCCGGTTTCTTATAGAATTAAAACACCTACCACGTGACCCACACATCTCACTTATTAACCCAAAAGAAATGAAGACAAACACCCAAACAAAAAAACTGAGCTCAAAATGTTTATAGCAGCACTAGTCATAACTGTCCTAAACTGGAAAAAATACAAATGTCCATGGACTGGTGAAAGGCTAAGCAAACGACGGCGCGCATGTGCAGTAGAACACAACGCAGCAACGGAAAGGAACCAATGAATGAATGCCCAACATCACGTGAAGTGAAAGAAGCCAGGTGCCGAAGACCACGAGCTGTGTGATGCCATGTACGTGACCTTCTGCAAAAGGCAACGAACACGGGGGCAGAAACGAGCCTGGTGGAGAGGGAGGGAACCCCGAGGTCCGGAAACACTTTATGTGTTGACCGTGGTGCTGGCCACACACTACGTACACACCTGCCGAACCCGTATGACTCCACACCTACTGATGGAGAATTCCACAATACGTAAATTATAACTTAATGAACCTAACTTTAAAATACTGCCAGTGAAAGCCGAAAGATAAAAAAAAATATTACATTAGGGTAAAATTTGGTGACGGGAGAAAAATAGAAGCAGGAGTTCAAGTTCAAAAAGGAAGAATGTGAAATTTCAAATTGTTAAAGGAGAATCTGTTCCTATCACTTTAAATGCTTGCTCACACATTTTTTGAAAGAAACATGGTGAGTATCAAATCACTGTGGTATTTAGATTCCACTGGATACATTTAAGAGTAATATCACAGTTTGGTTTGTAAATGTCAATATTTATAATACACTGGAAATTATATGCTATGCAACCATTTAAACTTACTCTGAAAAGCTTTAGCTATCAATCTGAAAATGCACGAGGAAGTGCATAGTTTCTAAGAATCCTTTCAGGGAAACACAAAGACCACGGCCCTAGAACACGGCTCTCCGAAACCCTGCCACAGCTGCTTCACAGGTGCGGCAAGGTATCGAGCCCCCAGGTCTCTTGGGCAGGCAGGCAGTCTGCTCTCAGCCAGTACCAACCTGTCTGTCAACAGAAACGTGTTTCATAAATAATCTCACTCTGCAGCATGGGGCGAAAGTGGGTTTACAGCTGTTCGTATGGAAAATAAAACAACTACTAATAAGTACTAATACAAAAGGAAATGTGTTTCGTGTACTCAAAACTGTACACCTACTTTTGCCCCACCCTGTACATGGGGGCAATATAGTGAAAAAGACGGTAAAACAGTAACTACCCTGGAGAAACTCTTGCACATATGCACAAACAGAAAGGTCCAGACCACTTAAAACAACCTAACTGTCCATCCGCAGGCAACTAGATCAAGTGTAGAATTACCTTTCCATGAGATGCCCTCTTCAAGAATCCCAAAGAAAATCTGATACATTTAAATTGATAAAAATCAAATACCAACTCTAACATAACTTATTTTTCTGAGAGTCTTTAGTAAATTAATCCATTAATTCATTCAACAAAAACTTGACGGCCACATGCTTTGTGCTGACCTCAACATCCACAGGTAATCAAGACAAACAGATGCCCTGGTTGTTGCGGCTCAGTGGATTGAGTGCTGGCCTGCGAACCAAAGAGTCACCAGTTCGATTCCCAGTCAGGGCACATGTCTGGGCTGCAGGCCACGGCCCCCAGCAACCACACACTGATGTTTCTCTCTCTCTCTCTTTCTCCCTCCCTTCCCTTTCTAAAAATAAATAAATAAAATCAAAGAAAGAGAGGAAGAAAGGAAGAAAGACACATAACATCGCTGCTCCCATGGAGCAGACAATAAGCCAACGAAGACACAGGACCGTCTCGGAGGCTGGTGGGTGCCAGGAATGACAGACCTCCAGGAGGCAGAGCTGTACTGCCGGGTGAGGGGAGGGAGGGTGAAGTCACTTCGGAAGGGAAGGGCCCCTCTGGTGAGGCAATGCTTAAATAGGGAACGCACATGCAACACCCCAGAATAGAAGGAGGTAAATGTCTCGGACAGTCGATGCCCGGGACCTCCTGAGCTTAATGAGAGGCGTAAACCTTCTAAGCCTACAGAAATGCAAGGACATTTGTCATCGTGTGGTAGTTTGAAAGTTTTATAGTTCACTTCAAAAGTTAAAAAAAAACCTTGTTTCCCATCCAGGAACATTTAAAGAACATCACACTTCAGTCATATAGCGTGACTTCTTACACGCTACTGAAGTAAAAACAGCATTACAGTATTACACTGAAATAAAATAACATTGAAAATAAAATAACAAGGACTCCTTGAGGTATTTATTGAATGACACTGGCAAAAATCAATCTTTTTCTAACACATGTACTATCCGTTTAAAAAAGACAAGACTGTAAATACATTCTTGGGAACAGGTGGCAGGGAATGAAGCGAGCAAGCTTAGGCGGGGATCAGAACAGGTGACTAGGAACAGTGAAATAATATTCGAGTGAGACATTGAACATCCGCGTCATATTTCCGCACATGTGTTACACACTCAAACTTCTCTTAAAGCTGTAATGTGCTTTCTGGGGACTGGATAGAGCGAATAGTTGGACTCTTCATTTCAGGAAAGAAATCTCAAATGCACTTGTGGAAAGGCCAGCTCTACCAGCTCTGTTATTGCAGTCACCATCTACATCCCAGAGGGCCATCCAAGGCGCATTTAAATTCCATTCCTTGAGTCATTGTCCAAGACACTGAGGTAGACAATACGGCTAGCACAGTGACGAGAACTTCAAGAAAGGAAATAAAACCGAAGACGCTGTCCTGTCTTTGGTGATAGACCAAGGAGCCGCGACACCGTCTCTGTTTGCAGTCCCAGCCGCGGCACCGCCAAGAGCCCGGCAGGAGGTGTAGCAAGGAACAGTGGCACTAACTGGTGGTCCAAGACCGGGCGACCCTCCTGCAGAAAGACGGAAGCAAGTGACTCAGACCCTGTGACCCAGGAGCAGCCGAGAGAGGCTTATGAGGTCAGGAAAGGTTTGTACATGATAATTAGGACGATTTCCCAAACTTGAAAATTAAAAGAGCCATGAAACAACATCACAGTTTTATGGAAATGTATGAAACTTAGCCATAAAGTAGGACAAAACGAAATAAGAAATCAAAACACGAATAAAGCATTGGATAAGTCATAGTTTCTGAAGCCTGAGCTAGAATCCTGGTTTACGACGCATCAGCTGTGCTGCCTTAGACGAGTCTCTGAACCTGTCTGTCTCGGTGAAACGGTGTTTGTGAGATGAAATAAAGGAAGAACGGTGCCTGGCAAACAGGAGGCGCTGTACAAACTTTAGCCATAGCTGAACGTGCAGAAAAGAGTCCACATACCAGGCCGGACGACTATCCTGCTTACAAAGGCAGTCCTCGGCTGGCGTCTGGGAACTTGGGTTTCCAGAAGTTTCCCACCAACGTTCATGCTTAAGAATGGGTCCCCGAGCCCAAGTGTGGGCAACAACACGGTTTATGGTGTGCGCTGCTTTCCGTTGGGGCAGAGAGACTGCCCTCACTCACGATCACCCCACGGGAAACACCCTGGGTGCTGCGTCTCTAGGGGGCTTCTCTGACTGGCGACGTGTCACGTGTCCTGTGACACACCTTGCTGTCGGGGGAGTCGGGCACGTCCTGTGGGACTGCACTGCCAGAGGCTCCTCGGAAGCCCGCACCCGGTTTCCCCGGACTGCGCCCACGTGCTTTCCCTGGGCCGATTCTGCTTGGTATCCTTTCGCTGTAACAAATTGTAGCCGTGAGTACAATTACAGGCCGAGTCCTTCCGGTGAATCATCAAAGATTTGCGGTGGCCTTGGGGACCCATCAACACACTCAGACACAGTTAATTATTTTATACGAGGTATAAATATACTAAAAATGCACTGAAATACATCTTGAAGGCAATTTCAAGAAAAGTGATTTTTAGATATAATACTTGGATAGCAAGAAAAACATATGGCATTGTTTCTTCTCATTTAAAAAAATGTTTGAAATTTAAAAGTTGAGATTCAGTGGCATGTCCATTAAATTATATCAGTATTTCCGGATAATATGCTTTATGTGCAAGAGAATAAATATTTAGCTCACACCCAAATGATGTTCCAGAGGACAGTCAGCGGTCAGGCAGTCAGGCACAGCCTCCACACAGCACCAGGACACAACTGAAATGCCGGTCACTAAACCTTGGAAATGCATCCCTCATTTTACACACTCTCCACGTCTCTTACAGACAAACGGTCAGTCTTCTCCGACACTTAACAAATCCATTGTTCTGTCCAATAAATCAATATCTGGGAAAGAGAATTTAGAAAGAAACATTTGAGAAATGTGACTTTCTGTTTTTGGATTGTCAGATCAATATGCCCACTGGGAAAAAAACAAAAACCAAAACCAAAAATGCTGGATCAGACACTAAAACAAAACGATCTCAAAGGAATGGAGTTAAAAAGCACAGCGCAGACAGGCCGTGTTCTTGGGGCAGCTCACACCCGAAGAGGCTGGCGGGAAGTTGGCACCCAAAGCCACATTTGCCCCGAGGTTGTGGGTGGGCCCACGTCTGCACGGGAGCTTTGGTTTGATGGCTTCACTCGGGAAGAGCTCAGGAGTCAAGACTCAGGGCTTGCCCCACACAGGTCATTGGGTGTGTAAACTGACACAAATGACTGGGGGGCACCACTTGGCAGTATGGTATATTGGCCCTACGTAAACATTTGCATACATTATAACCCAGGAATTCCACTCCTAAGTACCTGACTAAGAGGAACACCCGTACGTGGGCACCAGGAATAAGAACACAAGCATGTTCGGATGGTATTATTAGCAAATAGCAAACGCAAATAGAATTGGGGAGAAAAAACTAAATGCTTATCAACAGAACAGAGAAATTACGGTAATGTCATACAATGGAACGCTGTACACATTTAAAATGAGTGAATTATAGCTATATACAAAACAAGGATAAATACTGGAAACATATTGAGGGGAAAAAAGTAAGTCCCAAAAGACTACATACATTTGGCAGTCATTTACATAGTTTTAAAAAAATGAAGATTATACATTAGGAAAGTATACAGGCGCATGTGTGTGTGTATACACGTGTGTATGTATGTTTGTTTGTATGTATGTAATTTTTTTAATTTTTAGAGAGGGAAGGGAGGGAGAAAGAGAGAGAGAGATAAACATCAATGTGCGGTTGCTGGGGGTCGTGGCCTGCAACCCAGGCATGTGCCCTGACTGGTATGTATGTCATTTTAAAGCATGAAAATAAGAATCACTTAATTCCAGACAGTGACTCCCAAGGTAGGAGAGCATGAAGACAGGAAAGAGGAGCTCGTGGGTTTACATGAGTTAATGGTCATATTTTAATTCTTGGATTAAATGCACTCATTGTAATGTTAAACACATTGACTTAAATAAACAATAGCCATGCATGAAAAAAACTATTCAAAAAATTAACTACACACATTTACAAATTTACATGTTTTTCCCATCTGATTCAAACTATCACAGCATAGTCTTAATTTATGCAAACTGTTAACATGCCACTTTGGAATAATTTATCATAACATTTAATTTATCTATACAACCTACTGGAAAAACTTGCACGTAAACACCAGTCGAGAATAAGGAGAGAATATGGTATACGTTACTTCCATAAAGCTAATTTAAGGAAGTGCAATAAACACTTCCTTCAGTATGAAAAAACTAAAAAGCTTCCAGCAACAAAAAGCCCAGTACACTGAAACTTCTCAAAGAGATCTAGCTGTAAAAATGTACACCATCAGAAAAACAGAGAAGAACGCTGTGACCTATAATCCATTGCCACAGACTGAATGTTGGTGTTCCCCCTAAATTCATATATTAAAACCTACTACGTGATGGTACTTGGAGGGCGAGCCTCTGGGGGCTGCTTTGTGCCCTTATTCACAAAGCGGAGCCCAGAGAGCTCTTCCGGCTCTTCTGCTAGGCGCGGACAAAGCGAGAAGACGGCTGTCTACGAACCGGGAAGCAAGCGGGCCCTCGCCGGACACGCCCTCTGCCAGCACCTAGCTCCTGGGCTCCCAGCCTCCGGACCGGTGAGAAATCAATTTCTGCTGCTGCTGCAGCCACCGAGTGTATGGTTCTCTGTTACAGCAGCCCAAATGGACTAAGACACCACGGCCATGGAAAGCACACAGTGACAAGGCTGAGACCCAGATCTCATTCTTGATCTGTGCCCGCCTGGGTGTGTGACCCTGCGTGGGTCACTCACCCTCATGTGTGTGAAATAAGAGACTGCACCAAAGGCTCTCTAAGGATCTTTTTTTTTTTGTAAAAGTCCATGCCCCTGTAATAGACTATTCTTATCAATAATTGGTGAAATCATGATGCCATTTCCTTATACTCGGATAAGCAGCACGTTACGTGCTTTAGGACTCCCGTGCCTGTCCATGGTAACAGTGTCTACTGGAGCATCAGTACGGTGTTACCATGGGACGAGTTAACATGCAAAGTTTGTTAATATGTCACGCATAAGAGAGTTTCTAGGAGGCAGATAAATTTGACTTCTGGTGGATCAGAAGTGTTCTGTGGTGTAGCCTTTTCATGTGACTACACGGAGGCGAAACCTCGTAACTGAAGCATTAGGATTCAAAGATTAAGCAGTACACTCTACCACGTCAAAGAATTTAAAAAGGTAGATCTTGTGGAAATATTGTTCGAACTGCCTAATACAAAGTAGTAGTTGTTCAAAGGTAGTATTAACATTCCAACAGGCAGAAAAATCACAAAAGAGAACCTATTAGTATGTTCAAGTGATACTTTACACATCCTCTACATAATTTTAGACTTTGGACATGTCAAAGAGCCTTATGTTTCCTATTTTTTGAAGTCTTCTCTATTTCTGGGGATGTGGGGAAATACATACATACAAGTATATAATGCCAAATGATATTCCCAAATCGTGTGTGTGTATCAGATTTTTATCAAAAGGTAACCCATTTTAAAAAAAGAAAAAGATAAGCCACTAAGAGGTAAAGATCTGTGTGACTCATAAAAGAGAAAGAATAGTCTCCAGAATATGTAAAGAATCCCTATAAACCAATATAAAAAATAACTCAATATTTTTATGTAGGCCAATAACACGAATAACCAAATGGCTAGCACACATGATGCCGAACTTGACTAGTAATCAGGGAAATTAAAATCACAATAAGATGCCATTTCATACCCAGCAGACTGCCCAAAACTAGAGTTTAACCCCCAGTGCTGATGAGAATAGGCTGGCAAAGAACTCTAACCACTGACAAGTGAGAAGGTGAAGGACTCAGGAGGCCAGTCCGGTTGCAGACGAGCATAGCCAGGAGCCTGCTGTCCACGCCCAGGTGTCTGGGCCCCACAGGAGCCCTCCCAGTGGTGGACCTGCCCGTCCACGGCAGCCCCATTTGTGGTAACAGCAAAGGGGTCCCCTTCCGGAGTACCATTCCCAGCCTCCCTCCAGTAGCCCTAGAGATGCAAGTGCCTTATCTAACTGACATGCCACGCCCTGCCCTCCACACACTCTGCCCCGCCACGCCACACGGTGGCCCTCATGGGGGGAGTCCCAGGCTGGCAACACGACCTGGGACTGGAAGGGTAAACCTATGCAGTTCTGGCTGCATTCTAGCGAGCCCGCCCCCGCCCCCCCAGGGAGCCATCTCACAAACACAGCTGATATTTTTATCCAGTACTCTCTAACACTCCTCAGATCTATTTCTCAATTTATTCTAGATGCGAAAAGAGGGTGCCAGATATTGTGCCCCCTGGAGCCCCCAACAGAGCACTCTACAGCAGGGAGACACGTATTAACATGGCTGAGTCTTAAAATACACAGTGATGGGAGAAAAAGCAATTTGCAGTTATGTAAGGTTTAAAAATATACAATACAAAGCCATACGTTATTTAACAAACATAACTCTGTGTCATAAAATATAAAGACACGCGTGAGTGATTTGAGACATTGGAGCTAGTGATTCTCTCCGGGGCAGAGGAAGGGAGAGGCCCCCCGGCGGGGCTGCCCGGGGCGCTCCAGCCACGCTTGCAGTGGGATGCTTTGTTTCTGCGCCTGGGAGGAACAGAGATGGATTTCTTTCCCCGTCTCAAATATTTCATACACGCACACTAGCGTGCCATGACGCACATCGACGGGAGAAACAGCAGAGCTGACAAAGCTATGCGAGCTGCGTGCCGTCACCATGAGGCCCCGGCAGCTCTGTCCAGGTCCCCGGGAACAAGCTCTGTCCAGGTCCCTGGGAACAAGCTCTGTCCAGGTCCCCGGGAACAAGCTCTGTCCGGGTCCCCGGGAACAAGGGCAGGGGGAAGAGGCGCTGTTCTGGACGCGCCTGCAGGTAGACGCTAAATGTAGCACTGGCTGCGTTTTCTTCTGAACAGGAGGAAAACCCATTAAACCACAGAAAGCAGGGAGAATTGGGACGAATAAGGCAAAACAAGTATCCAAGGAGTGGAATTTCCAGCAGCAAAGCAGGGGAAGGCTTTTAGAACTTACTTTTGCCAGAACGAAACCTAAACTACTGCCTTTTAAAAAAATAACACAGTCTTTCCATTAAGTACCTCTGAAGGAAGATTCGATAAGCGCTCTTGGTAATGCATTTCAGTGTCTTATAAATCCTAGAAAGTTTAATGCGGTGGAAATTTTACGCCAGTATGTTATCACTACATACGGTCTTCAGAAACACAGGGACAGTCTGCATTGTTTACTGACTCCCTTGTCTAAACCAGGCACCCCGAAACATGACCGTAATAACGGAACAGAGTCTACAAGTCTGTACTGCTTCACCTAAAAATATATATATATATATATTCTTTAAAACTTCCACATATTTGATTAAACTACTAATGCTTAACAACTTCCTTCCTCCAGAAGAGAGTGTTCGGATGATAAACGCTTTTGGTCTGACGCACGCACAGGCGCCAACATCACTTCGCCACGCCGTGCGACTCCCACGAAGGGGAGCGGCCGAAGACTGCACCACACTGGCACTGACTGGCGCTCAGGCTCCGTACTTGGTCCTTAACGTCATTTCACTCTATGCAGCCTCAGGGCAAATGAGATGCCAGCAGAGGTGGCTGAGCCCCGACTGAAACAACAGACCCAACCCAGCAGAGCGGCTTTCTGACCGAGTCTGTCCCCCTTTCTGGAGCACTTGTCCGGACAGCCCTGTGGGCTCATTAGGTTCCGCGGCCCGGGACGGACTCAGAAAAAAATCTGTTGAGCTGCATTTAACTGATAATGAGAAACAAATGTGGGAAAAGGGTGGGGGAATCCAAGAAAGGGTACTCTCCACAAGCACAACTGTGGATACTGGGAATGGCCCAAAAACCCACGCATCTCGAGGACTCACCTCCCTTTTTACGAGGCCTGCAACCTTATAGCAGGTTACACAAATAACACTAGTACAATATATGCAAAATATGCAAATGATGTAAAATAGATACTATACCAAAGTACAGAAAATATAACATTATAATATGATGTAATATAATATAACATAATACAATAAACATAATACAGGCTGGCATCCATGAAGAGCGCATCATCACGCCCCTGTCTACCTTTCAAATCCTGCCCCAGCCCCTCCTCTTGCTCATTACAACCCAGCCTTTCTTTTTGTTCCTCAATCCTGCACGCTCATACCCAGTCCAGGGCCCTCCAACTGCTCTTCCTCATTCTGGGCGGTTCTTCTGCCAGGTGGCAGGCAGTTTTTCATCATTTAGGTCTTACTCAGATGTCCCTCAAAACGTTAAAACCTCCCATCTAGAGCTACCCCTCCTCCACTCATCCTGCCATTTACCTGGGCTGCCCTCCTTGCCTCAGTCTGAAGTGAGGCTTTTTGCTCAGTCACTGCCTGCCTTCTGGCAACTGAACTGCGAACTCGGCGGCAGGGACCTCCTCTGCTTTGTCCTTGGCTCTGCCCCCAGCATCCAGAAAGGTAGTAGGCACACAGTAGGTGCTCAATAACCACTTACTGCATGGCTACACAAATGCGTGCCTGTTCAATCTGAAAGGCCTCCGTCTCGAGGCTTCTAAGACTGCAGCCACGCATTCCCTATTTCATCAAATTCAAAACCCTTTAATGTTGTGTTTACTTAAAAGTAGGGGCAAGCAGGAGAAAATGGAATTCTTCGAATGAACACGCGAGCCGAGCTGAAGTCACGGAGATCACGGAAGTGAATGTTGTCATTGAATTTACATATTTTCATCACACTGATCTGAGTCATTAAAAACTAAAAATAAACCCTCTCACTATTTTTACACGAGGCACTAATTTAATTATATTCTGTTCCTAAAGCTCTCACATTATTTTCCATCCAAATTACCATGCACTTTTCTGGCTGTGATACGAGCTCCCTCGATATGCTGCAGGTATTCTCGTAGTCTGAGAAGTAGTACGAGGGGAAATGCACTACGAACGTGCTACTGAGTGAACTGCCTAGGAACTGGGATGCTTCCTCTCGGCCAGAAGAAGGAGACACGGCACATCCGGTCGGTCATCAGCCGTGAAAGCCCATGAACAGGGCTGTGTCTGCGTCATGCACGAACCCGACGCCCCTGCATCTCTCCTAGAATCCGAACAACTCTGTGTTACTGAATACACATTTAAAGGAGAAAGCTACCTCTTAAAAAAAAAAAAAACAGAAACCAAATCAAGAATCATTTAAACACAATTACACTGGCACAGTTTCCAAATCTGTTGTAAGCTATTTTGTCTACGTTAAATGTAAACTCCGCCATCTTTCAAGCTGACCTGCTACAATGATTAGGCTTTATTATTTTCATTTAAAAAAATGTTATTGAGCTTATTAGGGTGACATTGGTTAATATACTTATATAGGTTTCAGGTGTACAGTTCAATAACACATCATCTGTACACTGTATTGTGTGTCCGCCACCCCAAGTCAGGTCTCCTTCCATCCCCATTTATCCCCCTTCACCCTCCTCTGCTTCCCCCACCCCCTTCCCCTCTGGGGACCACGAGTCTGTGTCCGTGAGTTTTTCTTCTTTGCTTAATCCCTTCACCTTTTCCACCCAGCCCACCCCCAGCCTCCCCCCACAGCTGTCAGTCTGTTCTCTGTGAGTCTGTTTCTATTTTGTGTATGAGTTTATTTCATTATTAGTTTATTTCGTACAGCCCCAGAACCATAAAAAAGTCCCACTTTTATAAAATAAAAGCAAACATCATTCTGTCTGAAATGAAGTTTCATTTTAAAACTTCATACATTTGGGGGAGGAAAAAATAACACCTATACTCCTGGACGCCGCCGTCATTTGCCGTGGAAGAAAATGTCACCGGGCTACGGCGGGAGCTCGGAAGTGAAATACACACTGTCAAGTGAGGACTGTTTTGCTATTTGGCAAATACAGAGCTTGTTTCCATACAATGGGTAGGAGAGGAAGGGAGAGGCAATTCCAGCTGTTTGCAAACCAGGAACACAAGGTTTTTTTTAAACTTAGGCTTGTGAAAATATTAGCATCTTAAAAAGCAGTGTTAGCTTTGGATTATGTTCAGAAAATTGTAAGAGACAAAACAGAATGAATGTATTAAGGCATGTAAATAATCGCAATTTCTTATCTACTTTTAAGACCATTTCCATAGAAATATAAACTGGAAAATGCACCGACCGCAGTTCAAGAAGCACCTCCAACAGACCTCATCTCATGTGCACGTGGTGGGACCACGGGTGGTTGACAGGTCAGAGGCCTGGCATCACACAGGATCCTCTGTCGGGGGAGGAGGTGGATTCCCAAGATGGCCCTCAGGCGCGGTGATATGCTACATTTCGCTACATTCTTTGGTCAAAGTAAGACACAAGTCAGCTAAGATTCAGAGATTAGAGAAATAAACTCTACCTCTTGATAGAAAGAAGGCCAAGCCAGTCTGCACAGGGCTTACTGACAGGGGTGGGGAATTGTATCCATCCTTGCAAACAACCCCCACCCCCCTCCTGCAGTCTGAATGTGTGGGGTCCTTTTCCAGTGAAGCGGGTCTCTGAATAAGAAGGTTCGGGGGATCAATGGGAGATCTTAACTCAGTGAGTTCAATGGGAGAGACTTAGGGTAGTTACCGTTAACACTTCAGTCCTCACGCATGCACAGAGAGCATGGGAACTTGCACTTGGGCGTGTACAGCAATGTTCCAGACACTCATGAGGGGTCTAGGCCCCACCCCTGCGCACCCCCGAGCAGCAGATCACAGACGGGAAGAGATGCACCGCAATGCAGGGCAGGCAGTCCACGCTCAGCGCGAGATGAGAACTACAACACTACCGTCACAGGTGCTAAAAAGACGGAGGGTCACCGAGGAGTGGACTGATCAGAACAGGCAATAGAGGAGGGGACCCGACCTCCCCAGGTGCAGCGGAAGGTGCGTCCCAGAAAGGAGCTGTCAGGGGCCAAGTGGGAAAAGGGCGTGCTGTGTTCAGGTAGGCAGTTCATCAGTTGGGAGAGAAGTAGAAGAACCGCAGGGGAGGGCAGGAGCCAGAGGGCAGCCAACCTTGAATTCTGAGTCAAGGAGTCTGGCCTTCGGCCTGTCCACTGAGATGGGCTAGACCCCGGACCGAGGTGATGGAAGGGGGCTGACAGCGAAAAGACGCCGAACAAGCAAAGGGACTCGGGACGACAAGGTGACTGCGTGGATTAGAGCAAAGACAGAAGAAAAAAAAACATCAGTGATGGCTGCGAGAATGAGTCTGGGAAAATCAGGGGATCACTGACAAAAACCAAAGGAAGAGCTGACTTTGGGACCAGGATAATAATGGCTCTCCCCGCCAGCAGGATGAGCTGAAGGAGGTGACCACCATTCCCTGAAACATTCCCACCATGTATTAACTGTGGGACTTTGGGAAAATTATCTAACCTCTCCAGGCTCGGTTTTCCTGTCTGTAAAACAGGAACAACGACAGTGCGCAGCCCTCCAGGTTGTCGTGGGACTCAGTGAAGCAATGGCAACACCGGGCGCTCACCGCAGCACTGAGATGCCACGGGGGTGTTCGCCGTCACTGCCCAGTTTACTGTCACTGCCCAGCGTACCATCCGGCAAAGGGCCCAGTCGCTGGTTCTTCGTCACCTGAACTCATGACTGTCTGATAAACCTCTCACCGGGTCTTTTTCTTGTTTCTCTCTCAACACAACAGATACTTTAAAACATTCTATTTAGTGGCAGTCCTTGTAAGTTTTCCACGGCATTTGGGTCTGAGCAATTTACAACCGGGAGGAGGCTCCCCTTCTGTGACACGCACGTCAGCTGGCCCGCCAGGGTGCGACCTGAACATCGGACGGCCGTGGTCTTCCCTGGGACCCTCCGATCCGGAGGCAGACGTGCTTCCCGTTGCGCCACTGGTCCCCCACGACTACGGGTTTTCCTAAGAAGCCTTACCCAGTAGTTTAAATCCGGCTTCTGTACAGTGAAAAGAACCAAAGGAGAAAGACTATATATGATGCCATAATAATTTGCAAAATGCTAAGGGATCTCATTGAGATGAAAGGTTCCTGTCTTCCTTCTTTGTCTGGGGTTTTTGAAAGATAACATTGAACAATATAAGATTATACAGTAATAATGCAGTCACGAGGGGGACATGAGTGAGGGTGAACCTCGGGTGAGTCTGAGGATTGAACACCGGAACTACTAGCATACCGGGAAGCGATAAACAGATCTTCGTCGTGTACACAGTAGGGGATTAATAGACATTGGTTACATAATGCTGAATGAAATTGATGAAACCAAATTATTTAATATTTCTTTCCTTGCCATTAGATCGTGCACTATTCATTATAGTTTTCTTCAAAGAGTCGAATCGAGGCATTTAAAGAGGAGGCTGAACTCCGGGGAGGTTAGGAGACTTGCCCGCGTCATCAGCTCCTGCTCACGGGGGAGCCAAACCCGAAGAACTGACCGACCGCCCTGGGCGCACGCCTCGACCCCGCAAGGGACGGGAAAGAGCTCCAGAGAAACTCGAGCCAGCCGATTCTGTGATTTGCTTCAAGGTCTAACAATAGGCTGAGCGGAATAGATAGATTTTGAGAAACACGGACTTCAATTATTTGAGCCATAAATGTTTCCCACTAGGATGTTTAAGCAGGTCCTGACAGTCTAAAATATGGATTTTTTCATCCATTAATGCAGTCACATTTAACAGTGTTGCAGTATGAGATTTTTTTTTGATATTTTTATCAAAAGATTTTATGGCCAAATTGTCAGAAATCAAGGGGGAAAAATGTACAGTTCAGTGAGTGTTTTCATATATCCGCAGCCTTTGGTCTATGAAAAGGGTTATAGCCATAGATTACATAGCTCTATTTTTGACCATGAAAATTTATATGCTGTCCAGATCTCTATTCTATTGAAACTGAACTGGAAAAAGGCCCTTAAAGAAAATGACTTCCTTTGAAATCTGTAAACTGCAGTAGATCTGACTGATAAAGAGAATGAAAATCCCTTTCAAGGGGGCCCGTGGGGAGAGGCACACAGGGGGACGGCGAGGTCCTGCCTCACGTGACGGGTATGTTTGCTCGTGTTTCCACTCTGGAGTCAGGCCGTCTGGGTCGAGGCCAGATTCCACCACCAGTGTGGCCTTAGCCAAGCTGCGCACTCACTCTGTGCCCATTTCCTCCTCTGTGAAAGGGGGGTGATGCCAGTAGCCACTCCAGGGGCTTGTCGCGTGCATGGGATGAGTTAAGACACGCTGGAGGGCGGGACAGGTCTTGGCTCACGGGAGGTTACGTGTGAGGTGTTCTGCTCCCTCCCTCACCTCACCAGCTGCATCTCCCCTCCTTTACCCGCCTGTCCGTGCTGTTGCCCCTCCCCCTGGACGCCGTTCCCCCTAAGGAGTCTGCAGGACGTAACTTAGTCCTTAAGTTCCCGGACCGCCCCAGCTGAAATTAAATCCTTACCCTTGGTCACTCCATGAGACGGTCCCTGCCTGATCTATGGCCCCAACACTTCCCTTCTCCATGCCTTGCACGTGGCATTTGCTCAGTAACTACTTGTGGAACAAATCAACATACAGAGCTGTCTTCCATTGCCTTGTTGACTAATGGCTGTTACTGTGATGATTATCAAGGAGGAAGGGCTGGTCTTGGGGGCCCAGGCCTGTAAAGCTGAGGCAAACATCATGACTGTCTTCTGGAATGAAGCATAATTTATGAAATGCAAAACTGATTTAATTTCACGAAAACTGAGAACTTGCAGAACAAAATCGGCACAGAATGAAACATCAGATTAAAATAAAGTCCCCTGGTCTGCACCCCACCTGGGCAGGGCACATAACTGCTGTCATCTCTCAATCAGGCATAGTAAAGAGGAGTGGACCTTCAAGATAAACGCCCATTTGGCTGTGACAAACTATTCCAGCAGTCCAAACCTTTCATGTTCTCCTGCCTCTTTTTCTAGAATAGTCTACAGACTTTCATAAAAACATTAACAAACAGCGAGTGTCCACTACGGGCCAGGCCTAGTGCTTTTGTCTGCACCCACCCATTTAGTCCTTCAAACAACTCTATGATGCAGATGCTCTTAACATCTGTAGTTTATAGATGAGGAAACTGAGGCACAGAAGTAACTTCCCCAAAGTCTACTGGCCAATTCAATGCATTTTCATTCATCTTCCCACATTTAACGTCCAATATGGGCATGCAGTGGGGATCGGTGTGGAATACCCAGGATACTCAGCTGCTAGTGGGAAAAAGAGGGGCCAGAGGAATTCTCACAGGGGGGTCTGGTCAGGTTGGGAAGGACGGGACAACCATGAGACTTACAAGGAATTTCAGGGGTCAGAGGGGCTCAGGCTAGATGCAAGCAGACTCCAAATCCTAAGGGATCCAAGCTCGTATGCAAAGCAATGGACTCTCTGGGCAACAGTGATATGGGAGACCCAGTGGGTGTTCCAGATGACACACTCATTTTAGAGCAAGAGCCAGCCAGGAGCTTGGGAGAAGCTGGCCTTCTAGACAGGAAGCTATAAAAGCAGAGTCGGAGTTTGGAGCAAGCCGTCGCACTAATCAGGAAAATGCAAGAAGCTGGACATGCTGAGCCGACTGCAAGGATAAGGAGAAGGTGAGTTTGGGAAGGTGGCCCCTAGGATCAACCCAGAGACAGGCTACTCATGCCACCTTTAAGCCACTCTCCACACTGCCATAGGAGAGATCAGATAAAACATTTGAGTGGCTCCTACACGTCCTCAGGATGAAGTCCAAACTTCTCAACCATTTACAAAGCCCTTCATGATCTGCCCCCTGCCTGCCTCTCCAAGCTCATCACTCCCCACTCATCCTTCGGGCCCCACCCACCCACCCAAAGGAAAACGTGTGTATTCCAGAGCAGACTAGCTATTCTGAACAACTCTCGGTTATCCACAGCACTCTCCTACTGACCTCTGCAGAGGCGCTCTGCCCAGAACACGCTCTCCCTCTCTCTGCCTGGCTGTTTCCATCCCTCGGGGCTCACGGTGGCATCGCTGTCTTGGTGCCCCCACCTGTACTGCATGTCCTTCCTACGTGTTCCCACATGCTCTGTGGCCACCTTGCAGGATTAACCATCTTGGATTCTAACTACCTATGTCCCCAACTACACTGTAAGCTCCTAGAGGGCAGGGCAGTGTCTGTTTTGCTTATTGTCATATATTCCCAGTGTCTGTAATGCAGTAGATACAAACACATACTTGTTACCAAAACAAAGAACGACACCAGGCCAAGGGGAGAAGCGCACAGAGCAGAGCCGCCTCCTATGGCCGTTGGAGGGCACAGAGACAAGAGGCTGTGCTGCACATTAGGTATCAGGTGAGGACCATACACACAATCAAGAGTCCAGGGAGGGTGTGGAAACATTACCAAATACCTGGAGAGCGTCCACATTTCGGGCGGTGATCTGACAGCTACATCCAGCGTGTCCAATGTAAACGCAAGAACACAGACGTCTATTGAGTAGCTGTGTCACTGCAAGTATGGAGAGTTTCCCCTGGAAGATGTGAGGTTCTGACTCCAGAGTTTTTGCCTCGTGGGGAGATGCAAGATGAAAGACAGAGAAGAGAGAACCCGAGAGCTCAGAAAAGCCCTTTACTACTCCTTCAGAACCGACTTCAGCTTACTGACTGGGGGCGGGGCGGGGGGGGGGGGGGGACAGAGGAAAACCAAGAACTAAATAAAGGGAACTGGGCGTGGAGGTATAACATGAGGATGTGGCAAAGGGGAAACTCTCAAGCCTATTTGGTTGTAATCATTAACAAAAGTGCACCTAGTTCACGTGGCTATGGATCAGGCTGGGGAAAAACAGGACAAATTAATCTAAGACTACTCATTTTGTAATAGCTTAAAGCAAACAACTTTTAGCAATACTGTGAAGCCAGCTAATAAAATAAAAAGAAATGAAGTCGAAGGAATTTAAACATGAAAATTTGGGGGGAAAAGAACCGCATAAGGCAAAACGGACAAAATACAAAGCTAACCAAACAAAAGCTAAATCCAGTAAATCGGCATTGCTGTGTGCCCTGGAGGCCCGCCAAGGAGAGTGAATTTCAACAAAGCACGCTTCTGCCACCAGGTCCGAACACTTCGGTTCCAGAAAGGCTGCAGCCCCTGCAGAGTGGCCCGGGGAGCCTGGGGTGGAGAGGCAGCAGATCAGATGCCTTTTCAGGCAGCCCACTGCCTCCCCATGCACCCCCCACTGTAAGAAACAAGTCCAGGTCATAGATGAGACACTGGCAGCAGCCTCCTCTTCTCCTTGTGCAGATAAGACCATTTAAATACCTCTAGGCTACCATCCTAGTATCTGAAGTGTAGAGATGAGCCAGTCCATGTGGCCCCAGGAAAACAAGGCTTGGGCAATTATCTGTGCACTTGGATGCTGGGAACAGGGTCCCGGGCTTGGGTGCAGGCATTGCTCTCCGGGTTAGAGCACAGCTCTCCATGCAGTTTCGCCCAGGAGCAGGCAGAGCGGTAAGAACAGGGAGTAATCCTAGCAGTGATGACCTCACCACCACGAAATAGTCCCCTACCCGAGCACTTACTCTGTGCCAGGCACAGAGCTGGGCCCATGAATTGTGTCTGACAACCCTCCCAACAACCCATTATTATCTCGATTTTATAGCTGCTCACTCTACGGACAAGGAAGCCAAGGTAAGGAGAGACACTCTTCAGAGGGATCACAGCCAATCAGCAAGGGAGCAGAGGCTCGGACCCAGGCAGGGTTATTCCTGAATCACTCACTAATAGCTGGCGTGGCTCGTACTACGAACTACGCTAGGTGAAACTGGGATACGATGGAGTCTTCATGAATAATAATAAGGAAGACTAAGAACTCCTTTCACTTAGACTGTAAAAAAAGACTTGAACTTCATTAGCTCTTCATAAAGAAAGGAGCCCTACTCTTTAATATTACCACATCTATCCAGCCAATATTTAGGTTGTTCAAACCCCTAAGGAGACTAGCAAAACAAAACAAAAGGAGAACTGATACTACACAGCTCAGGGGCTCTTTTTGGTTGGCAGGACCCCAAATAACAGACTTAGTGGCAAACACTGGGAGACTGAGAATCCCAAGTTCCTTAATATTTCCTTAGCATGGCATTGCTTCTCCTTCAAGTTTTACTTTGCTCTCTTTATTGAGCTTTCTGTACATTAATATATGCTTTTTTTAATTTGACCCATTTTCCGATGGGACTGAGAGAGGAAAAAAAATCACAAATGCATACTTAAAGCCACAAAAATATTTAAATTCTCCCTATTTTTCTCGTACATTTTTAGTGCTTTCTATTTGAGATAAAAGATAAAAACTCGTGTGTGCGATTAATTGTAACGATGAAAGAAAGCTGGGCAGTTGCTTAAGAAACGAGAACAACAAAGGAATAAACTACTGCAGGCATCACCAGGACTGGAATGACACTGCTCTGTGTACTTGATTTCCATGGCAACTAGCATCGGGAAGATGAATGTTTCATAGTCACTCCGCTCTGCAGTGCACGTCTATAAATCAAACTTGCATAAAGAGCACAAGATTTCTGCTGTGGGCTGTACTCAGAGCTGGTTTATTTTCCTCTTACTGTATAATTATGGAAAAGCAGCACAAAACAATGAAGTCACTTTTAGTGGGGAACAAACTCAGAAATCACCAATACACCTGCGGCCCAGGATGCCATTCATGCAGCAAGAAATGAGAGGCCGGCGAGGCGGAGGCTGAATGAAAACCCTGCCTGCTTCTCCGTGGGGCTCGGACGCAGGCGCACATCCGCCCTGGCGGAGGACTGCGGTTCCCGGCCGCCCTGCTCCCCCCGCCCCTTAGCTCCGCACTGAAATGTGCATCGGAGCACCTTAATTAACTGCCTTGCGTGCAGTCAAAGTTTTCGCTCTGACAACTGGGCAGAAATGATACTCCGTGTTCAGTGTGAAAGTTTATTGAGGCTGAGCAAGCATACACTTGCTTTTATATACGCTGAAAATGACGCATCCTCTAGAAGATAAAAAAAATAACGCAAGGGCCCTGAGTTGGGGGTCAGGGGACTCGAGTTCTGATCCGGGTCTATGCAGCCGTGGGTAAGCCCTCCCTCTTCTGAGCTCTAGTGTGAGACACATGGCGTGTGTGATTGCTGAAGTCTCAGCCGCCATCTGACTCCATGGTTCTGGAATCTCTAAATCTCAAAGGTCTGAATCCCCCAATCAGATCTACCCAAAGGCGTTATTTGTGCTGTTCCTCCAAAAATACATACCTCACACTGTTATACTTTTTAAATGCTATGCTGGCTAGAGCACCTAATTAATAGAGTTTTATGATTTTACTATCTACTGAAGCCTTCTTTGGATTTGTTTCAACCTTCCAAACAGAATATGCGGTGGAAGTTTTAATAAAACAAATTGAATAAAAATTTAATTAAAGGTTCTAAAAAATTTTTATAATTCTACACTCACTTTTATAATATTATGAGAAACACAGAAATTGAAATAACCTTCCTGTTACACAGAAAGGAGCTGCCTACCGAGTCCAGCTGGTGGAGAGCAGCCCGCTGCGTGACGTCTACAGCTCTCGGGCGTGCGCGTCTCGGGGCCCTCCGGGAGCGCCTCTTTGGAAGAGTGATGCTTGATCAAAGTGTGCGGAACAAGTAAATGGACGAACAAGCTCTGAGTGACACCTTTCTGACACCTTTCAGCGATCTGCATTCCCTTCCTCAGTCTTAAGTGTTCAGGCAGATTCAGACCAACACATAAATATATATGCTCAGGATGGACAGGCGAGTGCTTCAAAACCAGATATAACCAGGTGCCTCTCGTGTGAGTCCGTGAGTCTTTACAAAATCTTTGTGGGACTGGACAAACCGAGAAAGGCCTTTTCATTAGCAAACGCAGGCTGCAGGATCAGACGCACTGAGCCCTCCGGTCCGAAGGCCCCGTCCACTCCGCAGGTCAGGGTGGGCTCGACCAGGGGGATGGCGGGTAAACAACACCCAAGGAGCACCGGGTGCCTTGCTCAACGCTCATACCAACTCTGGAGAAAAGATGTTAATTATTCCCATTTCACAGGCTGGGCAAACTGAGCTGCAGAGAATTTATCTAAGGGACTAAGGGACAGTGATGAAACATGTAGGGAAATTCAAAACCTGTTCCCCCCACTCCAAGGCTTCTAGCAGCCCTCGGGACACACTCAACAGCAGACTATTGCTCTAGTGTGGACTTCTCAGATGCTAAAAAACAAAGGGCTGCAGAGGGTTCAACAAACAAGCCTAGCCCCTAAAAAGCACGTTAGTAGTAAAAAAAATACCAGTGCCAACATGAATCAATATTTCTTTGCTCTAACTCTGGCATGTAAGTAGGACCAGGAATACCACTCAAGAACACCTGCATTCCTCAGACAGCGGGCTGAAGGCCATTCCCAGGATGCAGCCAGATGTTACACAACATGCAATTTATAAAGTGTGAATTGTATGAGAGCCCATGACATCTTTACAGTTTACTGGGAATGTATTCTGCTGTCTGTCAAAGAGAGGTTTGGTCCCTAAGCTCAGAAGGTGCAATACTTTGGGCATATATTTTTGGTACTAATTTTTTAAAAACTAGTAAGATAACATTCATTAGGAAAGGCTCCAGGTTAACCACCTCTCGTCCCAATTAATTTCTTATCAGAGTTTGTAGCGCCACCAACTGGAGGAAGAGATCTACTGCAGACTTGCTCGGTTCTTAGTCTGCTTTGTTCATTAGGAGGGAATCATACCTTTATTTCACATTTCATGTACAGCAAAGTAATTTATTTCAGTCTCTAAATAAAATTAGAAATGACTTTCCTTGTCAGTCAAATAAATAATAATCCACTTTGGCTTTTCAACATAAGAAGGTATATTTTGGTTCGTGAGTCATTAAGAAAAGACGAAATCTACCCACTAAAGCTAATATCGTTTATTCTACCATAAGCTCGCACTCCAAAAGCAAAGACTAAGGACTATAATGAAAATTGGAAACTGAGAGCGAGAGAGAGAGAGAGCACAAAGGAAATGATACGGAATGCTATGGTAGCCTGCAGCGTCTATATAAGGCATTAATTTTAATAGGAAATACAAATAAGGAGGGAATTACACATTTAAAAATTTTCTGAGCTTTTCCCACCAAGAGTCCCGACTCAGAGAGGGATTCTGCCGCCTGGGATGGGCCACGTGTTGCCATTTCCCTTCCTCCCTGTCTAACTGAGCCGTATGTAGCAATGGACGCCAGCAGACAGCACAGCTGAGCCCTGGGGGTCCAAATCGGATCTCTGCACAATCCGTCCATCTCTGAAAATAAGTATTCCTGAAGAAGTCCAATTTTTTCCGCCCAGGATAACCAATTTGTGGATACAAGTTGTTTATGAAAAGTACATCCAGCTACTTGTTGTCATGACACATTTGGAACCAGAATAAATGACACCGTCCTATAGAATTTACAGAAACTTCTCTACCAGACAATGAACAACAGAAAAAGAAAAAGGCTGCATCCAGTTAACTGAATCTGACCCTGATGGCAGGGTTCTGCTAAAAAGTTTTCTCAGAGAGTATAAAACTACTGTAATAATTTTATGATGACGATGGAAGTTTAAGTCTCTATATAAATGTGTGGTCAGGCTCATATTTTTTAAAGATTTTATTATTTATTTTTAGAGAAAGGGAGGGAGAATGAAAGGGAGAGAAACAGCAATGTGTGGTTACCTCTTGTGCGCCCCCCACTGGGCTCCTGGCCCGCAACCCAGGCATGTGGTATGACTGGGAATCGAACCGGCTCAATCCACTGAGCCACGCCAGCCGGGACAAGTTCATACTTTTCAAAGCCTCTGATCTGCCATTGAAAAGCCAGTAAAGAAGACAATGTGTAATGGGCCCAGATAAAATTAAGGCCCAGCAGCTGATCTACCCAATTTAACACCCAGTTTGAACACACAAACTCTGATCAACCTCCTTCTGTTCCTTTGCTCATTTACTTAGTCTTTACTCATTCATTCTTGTATTCACTGACTATTCTCTCTCCACCAAACAGTTAAATTTCTGCAAAAGTGGACCAAGTGTGAGACTCTTCTACTGCCCTCCCCCTCCTCGATGAGAGCCTCGACAGATACGCCAGCTCCAAGTCAGGGGGGTTTCTACATGGAATCACAAACGGGATGCCAGGAATCCTAAGGAAAAGAAGACTGGGGTTAAGAAGAGTATTTTGTAGCCTTTTTTTTTCTTTCTAAATAACATTAACATGATTCCTGAATGACATGTAATGCTAAATGTGTTTAGACATTTTCTCTTAACTATAAATTCCATCTACTGTACCACTGTTATTAGGCAGTGGTATTCTGAAATCAAAAGAGCCAGGAAAGGAAAACCAGGCAGAGGCCATGACCTTGCCCATGAAGCAGAAGGCAAGGTCACATACAACGCACAGCAGTGGAAGGGTTTGGTACAACATGACAGAAAGCAAGTCAATCTCCTCGTGTGTTACAAAGCTAACGAACTGACTCAGGGTGCAATAGCAAGAAGGGTTCTGAGGCTCATCAGGAGAGTGCAGGCCACAGGTGCACGAGGAGACATGCCAACCACCTATCGTCCCTGAACGGGGGAGTCAAGGACAGGTGAGTTCAAGTTCTCCTGGACGGCAGTGGGGTATTACGTGACTCGAGTGGCAGGTACCCCAGACCGCAACACCGAAAGGAAAGCACTCAGAATCACGCAGGACCAGGGAGGGGAACTGTGCACAGAAGAGTCTGCCCGCGCAGTCCAAACTCATTGGTCAAGTAGGCGCAACAGTCTCTGCCTGGACAGAGAGGCTGGTCCCATTCTGGGATGGACAGTCAGAGGATCAAGGTCGGCAGCAGGGGATCTAAGCAACAGGATCCAAACAGGTAGACAGACACAGAGCTCGCTGACCTCTCAGACATGACACTTGATGAGAGAGGGAGAGGGACACTGACTGTGGTGAGTGTGTCAGGGCGGAGACTGCACCGCAGAAAGGCACGTGGTACGCTCGCTCCGGGGCTCAGGTTGGCACAGAGCACATCCAGGCAGCAGAGCCTACTAAGAGCCCGGGCCCTGCAGCATAGCACCGCAGGCTGGTCAGGACCAAGGTGGGGCCTCTGGACAGAGGCACAGTCTGAGGCCTGGGCGGTAAGCGAAGACAAAGAGGGGACAGCAGTATGAACTTCCTTGGGTCTCAGCTGCAGTTCAGGAGAACAGAGGTGGGGAGTGGGGAGGATGCAGCAGGGGGAAGAAGAAAGATGGGGTCCACCGAGAAGAGTCCAGCAGCCATGTTTAGCCCCCAGGAACCAGTTCCGGGCTTGTCAAATTCTAAGTCCCACGGGCAGGAGAGCCTTACAGGTGAGTGATGGGCAGGAGAGAGAGGTGGGAAGAGGTAAAGATTATTAGTGTTAGTGCCTGTCCTGTCTTTCCCGGTGACAGGCAGAGGTGAGGGAAGGAGCAGGAACTAACAGGCACCACATGAAGTCTGTGGTGCATTTAATTATTATTTCGCCCTGATTTTCTCCGGCAGCAGGTTGCAGCCAAGGAGGGAAGACAAGCAGGTAACGTGGGCAAGCTGGAAATGATAACACACAATGTGCGACTCACAGCAGCTGATTAGAAGGCTGTTCCAGGGGAATCGACGTACAATCCTGCCTTCTGAAGAGACCATCGTGGATTCAGGTTAGCATTCCCACCCCACTTAAGATGATAAAACCCTACTTACTGATCTTACATTTTGTTTTTCCAGGTTACTTGGCACAATACTTTGCAGCCATGAGAGACTTCCAAAGGCAACATGCGCAACACCAGGCTTCCGATCAAAGCAATGCAACCCGGGATGCCTGCTGCAGTTTCACGCGATAAAAATGTTGCACCGGCTTCCTTTTGTACATTTTTGTAAACAGTCCCTTTTGTTTACAGTGCAGATAATCAAGTGAAATCTCAAGTATAGCAAGCCAAACCAAACCAATTCACATGAACAGGGGAAAGGTACCTAATTACGCAGCCAGTTTATCAGCGGCGCCTCCGGGCAGGGAGAACACGCCTTGCTTCCTTACCCGAACGCCAAGTGGTTGGCGATAAAAAGGCATGGCTCCTGCTCTCAGGACGTTTATACTGTTAAAGGAAGTGAGAGGGGAATAGAACAGTGATTAAAAGTCAACCTGCCTCAGGGTGAACCTTGGTTCCATTACTCACCAGCTGGTGACCTCAGGCAGGTCCTCTGACCTCTCCAGGCCTTTCCTTCATCCGTAAAATGGGAGCGGACAGAGCCCAACCCCCGCGGACCCTGCGAGGATTCGGCACCGAGTCTGGTACACACTAAATACTCAGCAACTGTCAGCAGAGGCCAGTGTTACTGTGGTTACCATGATTAGATGCATTGACGTGGCCAGTACCATGGGAGTTCTGAGGAAGAAGAAAGAAGTTCTGTGGGCTGCAGTGATCAAAGGCGTGGATCCCATCTAGATACGTGAATGGGGAAGTCAGACGGAGAGAAGAGAGGGCAGTGAACCCGGCATGAGCAAAAGTGCTGTAAGAGAAATGAGACAGGACCAGTATACAGCAAGGGTATCAGAAGGGTGGACTAGAATTTCTGATTTGGGAAATGCAGGGAGACAGGCTACAAAGGCATGCCAGGTCTCTCTGCATGTAGGTAGGGGCCTTGTATGCCAGGCCAAGGAATCTTGATGTTATCTGGTAGGCAATGAAGAGCTACAGAAGTAACATTAAAAAGTCATGCTGTCCTGGTTGGTGTGGCTCAGTGGACTGAGCACTGGCTTGCGAACCAAAGGGTCACCAGTTCCATTCCCAATCAGGGCATGTGCCTGGGTTGGGGGCCAGATCCCTGGTGGGAACCAGAGACAACCACACATTAATATTTCTCTCCCTCTCCTTCTCCCTCCCTTCCCCTCTCTCTAAAAATAAGTATTTAAAAAAAAAGTCATGCTAAAATATTCTCATTATCCAAAACTTAACTAGAAGGGTAGCCAGCGATTTTCAAACTTTAATGTATGTATGGATTACCCAGGGAACATATTAAAGTAAATACATTTGACTCAGTTCATTCGGAGCGAGGCCTGAGATTAGGCATTACTCATAAGCTTCCTAATGCTGATGGTGTTGGTCTTTGGGGCACTCTTTGAATGATGAGAATGCATCTAGTCGAGGGAGGCTGAAGGAGGAGAATGTTTGATGGCAGGTAGGTAGACCAGATGGACGAACGTGAGGCCGCAAAGGCACAGGTCAGCATGTTATAGATAAAGATGTAGCACTGGAAATCTTTGGTTCTGGTTTTAGGTTATACATTTGAAGGATAACCTAAACTTTCAAGTGTAACTCTTCATTCTGACCCTATTTTTTCTTGACATCTTAAAACAATGTTACTTTAAATATCTCATATAAGATAGAAGTTTCTTTTACTAAGTACCAGTTTTTCTTATTTTATAAATACAACACACAACATTATCAAGGTTTTCACCCAGAATGTACCTATCTACCACAAAATAAAAACATGACCAATGGATTCCTTTTTCCATAAAGGAAAGTGGCACGAACACCTCCATGATGGGCAGCTACTAATAACTTCAAGGATGACCGAAAGGGTCAGCAACATTCGGTCACAAGAAAGAAACCACGGCAGCAGTTCCTTATGTGACAGGTGGATTATGAGAAAAACAGCCTTCCAGCGATCACAGCGAGAACGGCGTACCCGACCGCATATGTAGATGAGAAATTGGATACGCTGGCCGTAACACTTGTTACAATGACTTTTCAAAAACTCAACCCCGGGTTGGGCAGCTGTCAAACCCAGTGATTTCTTCCTGAGAGCGGGCATCTGTATTCCTGTGGGTGGCGGGTGGGGGGAGGGGGTGTCGGAATAATGTCTGTGACAGACAGAGAGAATAAAGGGGACTGCTTCTGGTCTACTCTCCGTGACAGACGGCCCCATCCGTGGGTGTTGGAGCTGGAAGAAGCCTGCCAGATCATACGCCGTGACCCCCTCACTTCCGAGACGAGAGGAGCGCAGGCCAGGAAGGTTCGGTGATTTGGGGGAAGTCCGGCCGGTGGCAGAGCTGGGACTAGGTGTCGAGTCTCCTCATTCCCAGCCCCGGGGGCTTCCTGAGCTACGGAACCTTAATACGGCGGCGCCGGGGTGGCATTTGGAGAGTAAGACAAAAGTACGTAACAAAAAGCATGCTCACCACAGGAGCCATTCATTTACACAAAATGCAGTCATCTACCCAACGCGTATGAACTGCGCCGCGGGCAGCACGATGATGAATGCCCTGGTCTGCCTGTTCACGTTCAGTGTGCGTTTAAGGACTGGAAATGACATGTACACACCAATAACTACGCGGAAGCATACACAAGAAAGATATTTATGACAGATGGGGAGTTTAAAGCAGAAGCTGGAGTCTGTCCCCTTGCAGGGGGTTGGAAGGTGGTGGGTAGGGTACAGGGTAGGGCCTCTTTCAAGAAAAATACCTTAACGCCTGGGCCTTGAAGGATGAGTAGCATTTGCATCTGAACGTGTTTAACATAAGATAGGACTACAATATCTGGAATCCTGAATGTGAAAGAGATTAAATAATATATCCTTGATAACATGAACTAAGTTAGCTTAACCGAAGAAATAAAAACAACACATTCTATCTGAAAACCTACACAGTAAAGTCATTACTTGTCTTCTGGTCCAGCTTCTGAGCTTTAATTCCTGCATCATCCGTTCTGAAGTCTCTGCTGGTAAAAGGATTATTCTCAAATGCGAGGATATAATTTTTGTCCATGGAGTGAGATGGATTAAAAACCATCTGAAAAACAAACATTTTATGATTTTCAATCATAAAATGATCAGACTATAATTATTTCTATAGCTGGATTTTTAAAGTCCGGTTTTGTTTCCAGAGAGAGGAAATTCTGAGGTCATCTGGAAGGGCTTACACAAATCCATTCTCCCCAAAGGGATCGTGCGCAAAAGGATAAAGAGAAAATGGGATCTCTGACAATAAAATTCTGAGACAAAACAGTGGAAATACAACTAAGGCATTACCACTGCAAAGAAGATACACAACTTGGTAAGATAAAAATGGAAATCTCAAGCAGTCTACTTCTTCGGCCACTACCCTCCGCCGCAGGTACAGCCAGTGACTGCTGTGTATGGGTGTGGAGGACAAGATGGGATTTCTAGTCTTTTCTCTACTTTTTTCTACACAGGAGCATGTAGCTACTTCCAGATCAATAATCACATCCACCCCCACGGGTCCCCACTCGAACAACTGCAATTTTGTTGAGGTCGCATGACTCCATTTATAAGAGAATCATTTGGATGCACAAAATAATGACCAGGAAATTCTAGCCAGAGATTGTCCAAGACATATGTTCACGAGTCAGCTGCCGGCAGAAGGGAATTACAGGAAGTGAAAGAACACAATGAGGAATACTGTTGCAAAAGAGGAGCCGATGATCTGCAGCAGTAAATGCTATCCTGAATCACTTTCCTCTGGGACCCTGGGCCCTGTAAGCCTCTTCCGCTGTGAGTGCGCTTCACCCAAGCTCACGACACTCCTTCCCTCCACAGTGGCTGTGATGGGAGGCGCATACGAATATTTCTGCCAAGAGAATATCCCTGAGTCCCTCTTAAAACTGCCTAAGCCCCCGCCCCCATGGATACTGAAAATTTACCTGGTCCACAAGTCACGATCCTCTTACCTTCCACCAATTTTAAATACCCACAAAAGAAGAAGTATACGTTCCAGGTAACATGAAGAACGGAACTCTAACGCCAGAAATATCAGATACAACTTTGAACGTCTCCTGTCGTGACTGGAAGCCTTTTGGTGCCTCCGCATTTCCACAGTACGTCCGTATCCGACAACCCCTGTGCCCTCAGAACAAACGTGCCAGGTCAGGGAGGGGCCTTTCTGCACATCCCCGTTTAGGGTCACGGCTGGGAAGCAGAAGGAGATTCCCAGAGCTCTTTGCCGATCGACAGATGGTGGGAATGTGCAGATCTCAGTCCTCGCGAGGAGATGGAGAAGGCCCCTCGGGATGAAGGAGTAAACACCGTGCGGAGAAAGACGCCAGCCAGAAACCACAGGGGGCGCTGGCGGGCAGAGGCGAGCCTGGGCAGTGTGTCGGCTTCCTGATGACCGCAGAGGCTAAATCGTGAATGGAAAATGTCCCCAAAATAAAGCAAATTGGGGCCATCGGAGATTAAGGCATACTTTAATGTTCTCTTTTTCAGTTTATAAGAAGTAAGTTAATCCATAAACTACAAGTGAGAATACTGTCACTTTTACTATCACTGGGTATTCAGAGTGACAATGGACCAACACTTACTTATTAAATTCTACGGTGCACAGAGCACTGTGCTGGGTACAGTGGAAGCTGCAGATAAGCTCATAAACTCAAAGAGCTGGTAGCCGTTCATGGGGATAATCCTAAACACTACATTTCTGTTTATCAAGTAAGTGAGTGGGAAAAAATACACAGCCGTAAGTACAATGAAAATTTAGATAAAGTAGATAAGAACGTTCAATGTGAAGAAAGAAAGGCTCCGTGGAGCAGGACCGTGAAAAGCTGGGACTCACTCGGGCAGACGGGCACCAGGGAGGGCGCGACCAGCAAGGGAAACAGAATCAAGTTTAACTCCCATCCCCTGTCCCAGGAGCAAGCACTCTCAGCCGAGGAAAAGCAGGAGCCGGGGACTGAGGAAGGGTGAGTTTAGGAAGGTGACCGGATGCTGGACGGCCAGGTTAAACGTTACAGTCACTGGTGATTTTGAGGTGTTTTTTTTTTTAAAGACAGCACTACAAGCCCTGGCTGGCGTAGCTCAGTGGATTGAGCGCGGGCTGGGAACCAAAGTGTCCCAGGTTCGATTCCCAGCCAGGGTACATTCCTGGGTTGCAGGCCATAACCCCCAGCAACCGCACATTGAGCTCTCTCTCTCTCTCTCTCTCTTTCTCTCTCCCACTCCCTCCCTTCCCTCCCTAAAAATAAATAAATAAATAAATTTAAAAAAATTGTAAAAAAAAAGTAAAAAAAAAAACAGCACTACAAAATTTTCAGTGAGTTCTATTAATATGAAAAAGGAAATATTTCTTTAACCTTTTTTTGTACTAGGAACAGCCTGTTATCTCACGTTGATTCCACTGTATAAACAGCATTGTCAGTTCTCACACCTCTTGAACTTCTGCCCTTTGCAGTGGGTAGAAAAAATTATTTTAGTTACGCAAACAGTTATTTTAGAACGCAAATATACAAATCGTGATTACTGGCTCTAAGTAGAAATTATGTTTTAAACACTGAAAGGAACCTCAAATTTTGAAATCCAAATATTAAATATTTTATACGTTAGGAAAAACAAACTACTACCAATTTTTATTTTTGTTTTTTATACAAGGTATCATCTCTTGGCTTAACAAAGTAACTTGTTCCTCAAAACCCCTTCTTTGGTAGGAAAGTTTCTTTCTTCAATTTATATTTAAAAGGCTGTAACAGCAGCCCCCAAGTAATCACCCATTAAAAATAAAATCTCAGCCCTGGCTGGCATAGCTCAGTGAATTGAGTGCAGGCTGCAAACCAAAGCATCGCAGGTTCGATTTCCAGTCAGGGTACATGCCTGGGTTGCAGGCCATGGCCCCCAGCAACCGCACATTGATGTTTCTCTCTCTCTCTCTCTCTTTCTCCCTCTCTTCCCTCTCCAAGAATAAATAAATAAAATCTTTAAAAAAATAAAATATAATCTCAAAAATCATTGTTTCTCCCAATACAGCAAGCACCTCCATAAAACATGAGTTCAATGTAGAAATAGAAAAGCTTAGGGGAGATGTAACGCCAGCAGATACAGCTCAAGAAAGAAATGTACAAGAAAAATAATACCGTAAGGCGGGGCCAGGGCATGCCACACTGGGTGCAGCACGAGGGAGAAGGTACGTTGCCAACAATACCCCAAGAGACATGCGAGCAGAACAGGCAAATGAAATAGAAACTAACAAAAATTGTAAAAGGACGTCCGTCCAACATGAGCATAATCGGTGTTCTCAAAGAAAAAGAAAGTGACGCAAACCTGTTACTAGTCAATCCACTGTGTACTTTTACGACATTTTTGAACATGAACGACGCCAGGGAAGATAGTCTGATGATCCCTACTGGACAGAGGACCAGCTTCAGCTAAATGGAAGCAATGGCACAAGGCCTGGAGGTGAGCTGTGAATCCATTTATTTGTAAAAGTAACGTTAAAATGAAAAAGATTATGATTGCAGAACAGAATGTGAATGTTATGAACCCTGGCTGTATATATTTTAAAAGACATTGCTTTTATTCATTATAAAAATCATGCCCTGGCTGGTGTGGCTCAGTGGATTGAGTGCCAGCCAGCAAACCAAAAGGTCACCGGTTCGATTCCCAGTCAGGGCACGTGCCTGGGTTGTGGGCCAGATCCCTGGCTGGGGCATGCAAAAGGCAACCCATCAATGTATCTCTCACACATTGATGCTTTTTCCCCCTCCTCCCTTCGTTCCCCTCTCTCTAGAAATAAATTAAATCTTTTTTTTTTAAATCAAGGTAGACGTAACTGAAATAGTTAGGCACCAATTCACAAACCTTATAAAAGTCTCTCATTTCGTCCTTGGAATGCCCTCCAATTTAATCCATGACACACCAGTGTTTCTATCAAGGTATAAAGTGAAATGATTCTTTGATGCCTCATGACCCAAGTCTGTCTTTTTGAATCACTGGCTTTGGTTGTCTAGTTGGTTTTATTGTTGTGCTTTTTCGGTTTAGCTTGTAAAATGAAAGTGTAATATGGGCAAGCACTTCTGGAAGAGACAGCTCTTGATCTTTAGAAGTTTCTTTGGGAAGGATCTGGCAGTCACCGAACTGAAAATGATGAACACTCGCTCCTTCAGTCATGAAAGGCGCAGATGCCTGTGCCAACTAGAAACCTCCCTCTTTCGTTGCCTTATTTTAGTGATCAGATACCAGCTTTCTTCCAGGTAACTGGGAACCTGGGTACTGAACTCTACTGATGCTGGTCAACTCAGTCAACCACCACTCAAGCTTCTCAAACACCGAGTGTCTAACCCTAGAAACATTATGTAATTTTACATTACCGATTCTCCTTCTTCTTTGAAACCACCTGTGCCACCAAAACAGAGATATGTGTGGAAGTTAGACATCGCTATTTCTTTGGCCAACTTTGATTCATACTTGGAAAAACATTTTTCTCTCCTTTTTTGGTTCCACAACTTCATTTAATGCTTATCACGCATCATTTATTCTGCTTAGAAATTACAGTGCTATAAAAGGATAACACAAAGGAGAATTTAATCAGGGCATGTTCAGTGAACTATCATGCCTGGTTTGGTTGCACACTGCGGTGGTCTCCAAACTGCCGTGGTCACATAATCCTGGGGAAGATCGGATGTACAGGCCTATGAATACATTTATCAATACGTTACATGCACATGTGCTACTCCGTTACTATATTATGCACATTATAAAATATAATGTGGAAATTCTAAGGAACTAAAGATGCAAATATTTTATTTGTTAATGGCAAATGGCTTTCTGCTGTCACTAGGAATTATTCACCATATTTATCAAGGACGTGATTTAATGTACTTCATTATTTCTGAACATCACAGTTTAATCCCTTGTGCTCGAGTAATCTGTTTTAATACTTGGCTTCACTGGCTGCCAGGGACATGCCACGGATACAGGCAGACACGAACGGAAAAAGGACATCACGGCCCCTCAGTTTTTAATTCCATCCCCCGATTATGAAAAGGTTTAGGGTTGTCGTCGTCCTTTTTAACTATTACTTTGTTGTTACTGCTAACTGACATTCAGCAAGTAAATGTCCTCCTTTCCTGACATTAGTTGCTCTTGAAAATTTATGAGAGCTATCAAATTTTTAAATTTTTAAAAATTGCGTTCTAAGCCCACTGAAACTTAGGACATTCCATTTTTAACTTATTAAACATGCAGATGTGAAGGGTTTTAATTGGTGACACACATCATTTTTTAAAAATCACATTTCTAGCCCTGGCTGGCGTAGCTCAGTGGATTGAGCGTGGGCTGCAGACCAAAGTGTCGCAGGTTCAATTCCCAGTCAGGGTATATGCCTGGGTTGCAGGCCATGGCCCCCAGAAACCGCACATTGATGTTTCTCTCTATCTCCCTCCCTTCCCTCTCTAAAAATAAATAAATAAAATCTTTTAAAAAATCACATTTCTAAACACCCATTTCCAAAAATGCTCTCCGGTAGCACAGGCTTCTTTGGAGGTACTTTCTCGCTTATTGTTAAAATATTGCTTCTCTCTTGAAGGGCTATATTTAGGGGTACTGTTCAGAAAACTTCAGAGGTAGGTCATCCCATCTCCATGGGGTGACCCACCTCATAGAAGTAAGATGACCTTAACACGTAAGGGCCAGCAAATTTGGACACTGTGTCTTTTGGTAAAAGGAAAATACAGTAATGATTCTTTGTTCTTTAGTTAAAACAACCCCATACAATAGAAGTACATTGACATTCATTACTCATCTCACAAAGCGTCTACAAAGATGCTATTATATTTTAAAGGACTTCTCGTCCTAGAACCATCTAAGCAATACTGCCCTGTGGCACTCCACCTGTCCGTGCCTTCAACTGCCTGGCCACGCTCCGACAGTTTGCTCAACGCCTTGCTCATGAATGATGCAGCGAAAGGATTTCATACACGTCACTGTTAACCACGGTGAGTGCAACTCCTTACTGCAAATGACCTATTTGATCATTTCTAATGGGCAGGGCTGACTTCTGGTCAGATTTCATGAAATTACTTTAATCCCAAATGGGAACACCTGCCAGATGCCCCCCAATATCCATTCTCTCCTTCCTCTTCAGTATCAGAAACTTGGAGGACACGTGACTTCTCAGGGCAAAGACAGCATATCCCACATGACCTTGGAACTAAGTTTTGGTCACGGGGACGTACGTAGGAATAATGGAGAGGCTTAAAAGGAGGGACGTATCTTCTGCTCCCTTTCCTCATGCTGGTACTTTGCTGGGGTTCAAGTGTGATGGATGAAATTGAAGCAATCCTTGGAGGAGGAGGGAGAAGCCAGGTGCTGAGGCAGCCAGAATAAGGAGAAAGGAGGCATCTGGGCCCTTCCTGACTATGTTACCCTCAGATCAGCCCTGGACCGCCGAGTCTGCGTGAGAGAGAAGGACACTGCTGTCTTTCTGAGCTGGGTTATTTGGGGTTTCCTGGCTTGCACTGCTGAGCCGCCCCGACTAATGCACCTGGTAACAGGGCCGATGAAGAGCTCCCACTCACGGTCAGAGGAGGGGCCGCTCCACCATTTTCTCAGGTCAGCCTATGACCTTCGACCTGCAGCTTCCTAACAAAAACCCCTTAAGCCGCTTGCCCATTTTGTCAGGATCGGTTCATCAGCAGAACATAGTATACTCTCCAAATCTGCTCTATCAGGCACGCAGGCTCCACCACGAGGGCGCCACCACCACGCCAGGCCAGCTCTTCTCTCCGGACACCTCGGGGGCCACGCGCAGCCTGTCCCACATTAAATATCAAAGCTTCGTCGGTTCTGGGCGATACATAAATATACAAAGAAGTTCTACTTTCCTCCTGTCCCTCTCCCACCCTCACCAACTGTTCTTACGCGCCTCCCTGGCGGGCAAGCAGCCACCACCGAGGGTATTGGTGCATTAATAAGAGCGAACTGTAAATAATGTCTCTCCTGCATCGAGATACTATATGGTGAGATGAAAATGTCCCTTAGGGAAAAATCAGCACAGAGAGGTGCTCGCCATAAAACTGAGAACTTGTAAAAGCAAACGGCACACCAAGGGGTGGGTGTACGGGGAGACTTTGGTGCCTTACCGGAAAACCTCGAGAACGCTCCTTTCTGGTAACTTGGGAGCCACCTGCTTGAATGCTTTTTGGAAATCTTCCAAAGTTAAATAGCCACGATCTGTTTGAAAACAAAATATAAAACATTCACTTACCTCTATGAACCCTATAAACTGTTATTTCAGCCATAAAACTTACATGCTACTTTATTTTTTAAAAAAGATTTCGGTTATTTGTTTTGTTTTTTTTTTTTTAGAGAGAGAGAGGGTAAGGGAGGGAGAAAGAGAGGGAGAGAAATATCAGTGTGAGAGTGATCATGCGCCCCAATCGGGGACCAAACCCACAAACTAGGCGTGTGCTCCGACCAGGAATCAAACTGGCAACCTTTCACTTTGCAAGACAATGCTCAACTAAACTGAGCCACACTGGTCAGGACTTACACGATACTTTAACATGCTATGAGGAGAAGAGCAGTGATTAACAGTTGATTTACATGTAAGATAAACTACGAGTGTCTCCATGGGAGAATTTAAGAATCCAGTGATGTTCTCCTTCGGTGAAGTCACGGGCGATCTGGAGGGTCACTTCCAGTCCTGTCATTCGCTGAGTCCCCAAGTCCCAGGGAAAGGACTACAGAGACAGGCACTGCAATAACAGCAGCAGGCTTCAAGTCTTTGTAAACCGCCAAAACAATTTATTCTTCAAGATTCACTTTTTTTCTTGCTTGGCGCTGGAATGATAATATAATCATATTGAAGGGGAAGCCATAATAGCAGCCAAGATGCTGAACCTGGACTCCGTGAGCGTTTTCGCCCTATGTGAGGTCCGTGGGGCGGGGGGCTCTGTAGCCACCCTCTCAGCCACATCCAGCGAGGGGAAACAGTGCCTCTAGCACTTGGTGGGTCAAAGCAGGAGTCAAAGGAGACGCCACAGTCTCCCACACCTCCATAGGTGGCTCGTGACCTATACTCCACACGGCCAGCCCTTTTGTTGTCCCGATTATAATCATAAGTACAAGTACATAGCTGTCAACGTTATTTCATCCATGGTAAATGCCAAGAATTTAAAATCATGATGGAGGAAAAAAAAAACTCCCACCAATACCTAAGGTGATAGCTAATGAGGACAGTAAAATAAACTTCCAAGTATATTTATTTGGCTTATTGAGTATATGTTCCCATTCATAGTTCCTTAATAGAAATTTTTTTTTTAAGATTTTACTAATTTGTTTTTAGAGAGAGGGGAAAGGAGAGAAAAAGAGAGGAAGAGAAACATCGATATGAGAGAGAAGCATCAATCGGTTGCCTCTTGCAACAACCCCAACCAGGGACCTGGCCCACATTTGAGGCATGTGCCCTGACTGGGAATCAAACCAGAGACCTTTCAGTTTGTGGGATGATGCCCAATCCACTGAGCCACACCGGTGAGGGCCTTAACAGTCATTTTTACTATAAAAACAGTTTAAAGAGACTTACAGTATCTGTCAAAAGCTGTGAAGATGTGTCTTATTTCATTCCAATATACCTGAGCTTCCTTCTTTTTCCTTACAATGTTTAAAAACTCCTCCAGTGATACACCTAAAAATTGAAAAAAAAATGTCCAAAGTTGACTGCCATCCTCTTTACAAAAACACAAAACAAAAATAAGAAGTAATACATATCACAAATTTTATCTTAATTTCGGTGAACAGTATTTATTTCTAAAGAGCTATAAAGTCGAAAAGACATTTTGCTAAATGCTAAGTAGGCCCAACCCTAGGAGTCAACAGCAAAAACAACGGATAGTTTTAGCTCACTGGGCTTTTCCAGGGGACAAAGGGGGGGGTGACCTCAGAAAAGTGGAACACACTTCCCTATAACAGAGCGAACAGAGGGGCCCCAAGCTGTATATTAAACAAGGCGTCCTAATTTTTCTTCCCTTCTGCTGCTTTGATCCTTCCGTCCTAGCCAGATGTCATTACCGCAGGTTTTTTTCCAACTGGGAGATCAGGGCAAAGAAGTAGCTCCTCAAAAGTCAGCACCGATTGGACACCACAGATAAAAGCGGAGAGAACATTCCGTAAACAATAGGGCTGGCACCGGCCCCAGCCCTGGGTACACCCGATGACTGTTCTGCAGCCTCGGGCTCTGCTTCCTGCGACTCTCACAATAAAAGAGCCCAGCGTGATCATATGAGATTGGATTCCATGCTTACAAAGTCTAGTAAAATGAATTCTAATGTGATCTTTGTAATGGGTTTAAAGAGTGGAGCCAAGAATTTAAACGTTTCAGTGACCTGAGCCCTAAATAGATAAAAAGAACAGTTCGTTTTTATATATCGGGATTTCAGTTAAAAAAAATATGTATCACCGTCTTAAAAATAGCCCCAAATCATACAATTACTGAAAACTCGCACCCTTTTCCTTTTGATGAGGTGATACGGAGTGGCATTCCCTTCCTAAAAATAGTTCCAATGGTGGAAAAAAACATAGAAAATAATTTTCTCAATTTTTCCACATTTTTCTTAGTTGTATATAAAGATTGAGAAACTAAAAAAAGTTGAACTAGCTTTAAGTGCTGAAATGAGTCTTTCACAATTCTTTACGACCCACTGTGTGCAGGCATGGGCCACGCCCTGGAAACAGGGGGGAAAAGAGAACACACACACACACACACACACACACACACACACACACACATCCCTCCGGTCCCAAGGGAGTTGCCGGTCTAGTGGAGGAAGGAGTGGTCACACAGGACCAGCTGCAAACATACACGATTATAATACTTTGTGCGCCCAACAAGGGGAAACAGGGAGGTTTAAGTGCATCAGAGGGATCCTCCTGCAGAGCGCCCTCTGGTGGAGGAGAGATCTCGTAGAACCGGTACTATCTTAGCTAAGGCCCAAACAATGAGAAGGTACCAGCTGGCTCAAGGCTGGGAAGGAGAGCATTCCAGGCAGTGGACACTGCAGGTGCCAAGGCCATCATGGTCGGGATGTAGTGAGAGAGACAGTGACAGGAGGTGGGGCTGCTGAGGCGGGCAGGCCCTTGTGGGACCACAGGAAATCGTCTGGTTTTTATTACACTTGCAATAGGACGTCAATTAAAAAAAAAAAATTTTGAATTGGGAAGTGACATGAACTGATTTAGACTTTTTAAAAGATCTTCCTGGCTGTTCCCTTGAAAAGGGACTGGAAGAAAGTAAACGGAAAAAAGGGACACCCGTTAGGAGTCTACCGGTGAGAGATGTGCGTGCTAGGTGTTGGCGGTGGCAGCCGAGGACAGAAAGGTTTCCACCCAGGTTTCATAGGAGTTGAAGGGCTGGAGAAGGCAGATGTCCAGAAAAACCCCTAGGCTCTGGCTTAGGTTGGTCTGAGGAGCCATCTGAAGGGATGAGAAAGGCTAGGGAAAGAGCAGGAAGTCGAGCAGGCAGCCGGATGTACTCCAGGCAACAAGGCGTGTCTCCCAGTCCCTCCACGGTGCTTGCGGTGTGTTCGATGAGAAGGTACTGAATGGAATTCGCACACGTGGCGTTTGCCCCCACGGGAGTGAGGGTATGTGCTGATGCAGCTTCGTTCTCACCCATTCACTCCTGTGACCAGAGAACATGCTGAAATCTGCTGGCTGAGGTTAAAACTGAAGTCATCACACCGGGTGTCCGAGGGATCAAACCCATAACTTTAGTTCCACGAACACCAAAAGCTAATCAATGAAATAGCATCTAGACGAGTTGAAATTCTTGAATAATGTATTCACTGACCACGGCATATCTTAGTAGGCCCTTCGCCATCTAGCCCCAGGCTGCCTCGCTGGCTTTCCTAGCAAACATCCCCGTGTTTCTCCAAGATAGTCGGCTCTCTCATACCTCCATACTTTTCCACGTGTGGGAACGCACTGACTGGAACGTGCATTCCCTTTTCTCCTAGTGAACTTTTTTAAATCCTCACCCAAGGATATGTTTTCATTTATTTTACAGAGACAAGAAGGTGGGGTGGGGGGGGAGAGGGGGAAGGAGAAGGAGAGAGAAAGAGAGGGAGAGAGAGAGAAACATCAATCGGTTGCCTCCTATACATGCTCCAACTGGGGATCGAACCCGCAACCTAGACATGTGCCCTGACCAGGAATGGAACCCACAACCTATTGGTGCACGGCTGATGCTCCAACCAACTGAGCAACCTGGCCGGGGCTTTCCTAGTGAATTTTCATTGGGTTGGCCAAAAAGTCTGCTTATTTTTTTCCATAAAAGACCCATTTTTCATTTTCACCAAAAACTTGATTGATTTGGATATTTTGAGTATGCCGGCTATCTCCCACAATTGGCTTCTAGTGGGTGGAGGCCAGGGGTGCTGCTAAACACCTTCTCATGCATAAGACAGCCCCACAGCAAAGAATTACTCGGCCAAAATGTCTTGACCAAAGAAACTTTGCAAACCACTTCTGATATGTTCCATCAGTCACAGCACCTTCTCCACACACTGCACAAATCTTTTTTAGTGTTTCAGTTGACTTTTTACCTTTCTTGACATAATAAAGCATAATAAACCAAAAATCTCACATATTTTCTTCCACCTTCAAAATTAAAATGGCTACACAAAAATTCACCAATTTTGATAAGTTTTCTTAAATGCATGTTGATATGACAGCTGTCACAATACAATCTAACAAAATTGTTTCCAAAAGAAGTTAAAGACAATTAAGGACAACTGGAGCCATTGTAGGGAAAAAAACTAAACAAATGTTTTGGCCAACCCAATACATCGCCCTCCAGATGCAACGAGGGCCTGACCTCCTCTTTGAAAGCCACCCTGGTTTCTTTCCCCGGAGTCCTTTGTCTGTGGCTCTGCGCATAGCACAGTCATAGGCTCTGTTGGGTCCTATGGTAATTATTTGGCCACACGTTTGGCTGAGACATGCTAAGGGAAAGCACTGTTTACTGCTCAGAATTCTATCACCAGTGCTTAGCATGACACCTTGCATGTAAGTAGGCACTCATAATGTCTGTGAATAAGTAAATAAAATAATAGGGAGATACTATTTCTAGTTTTCAGCAAAAGGTATTAAAATCTGTTTGAAATGATCTTATAACTTTGTAAACAAATGCCAAAATGTAGGTCTCTTTTGAATAACATAGCCAGCAAAATCAATAATCATTTGAGACCCCAATTTACATATAATATAGTAAAAAATAAATAAAAACCAGAGGAAAGGAAATGCATGCATTATATTTGGTCTTATCATTGCATCTGATTTAGGGAAATTACAAGGAAAAACAGCACAATTTCCTGGTTCATTGCATGATTCACAAGAAAAAAAAATACATGAGTAGTGATATCTTTTAAATTACATATTCAGAAAACTCATTGGTGTTTGGAGCCATAAAGTAGCCAGGCCTTCATTGCACAATGCTGTCAGATACAAAGCAGATGTCCTTCAGCTTTCCTGAAGTGAAAATGTGGGTTTCAACTGTATGGTTGTCACCACTTAAAGAGGGAAACAATCTAACACCACAAATAACTCTATGTATGTAATCAAGTTCATTGGCACTGTTTTCCCACAGGATCATTCACTGTATTTTTTGAAATCAATACTCTAGAAGTCATCAATATCAAACCATGTAAACACTCTCCTGCTGCCCCCTGCCCTACATGCCCTTCACTTGTTTTAATCTTCCATGGCAACACATATCCAAATGCAAACCCCTTCTCTGAAAAGAACCCAGGACTTCGCATCAGCTTGGCTCCCACCCTGTAGTAGTTAAGATCACTTTCAAAGCCACTGCGTAATGCTTTGCTATTCCTGCCGCTCTAAAGTGCAAGCTCATGAATGCAAGTCTTATGCATTCTGCTGCTCTTTAAATGGCTGAGAAATAGAGGTCCTCCCACTAGCTCCACCTGCTGTTACAATATTCAAACCTAAAACTGCCACTTCACAAAGACTTTCATAATTCTGTTGCCATCAGACTTTGAACACAATGAAACCTGCATTACCAGTGCCCACCCCTAGAGGGAATATGTCCGAAGCATTCTCACTTCAAATGCAACCTTAGGTCCAAGCGCACCTCTCACTGATCAGTTACCTAAAAAACACACCTGCCTATAGTTACACGTTGAGGATCCCAACAATGTCAGGGACCACAGACCTGGGCATTTACCTGAGCTTCTTACTACTCTGTCTGCAGACGGCGTCCAGAAGTCACCTGGGCAGTTGGATTCTATCAGTAGTTTGCGACTTGTTCTTTTTTTTAGCTGTACGAAAGCTAAACGTGCAAAGGGGATGAACACAGAGCTGTTTGGTTTGGAGCGAGGTGGGCTCCCCACCATTCCCTGGCAAGCAGTGGTCCCGGAAGTGCCCCCACAGGACCCAGGACTGAGGATCACATCTTAAAGACCACGGGGACCGACGATCTTTACAAATCCTTCGAGACGGCTGGTCTCTGCACTTTCCACACCACTGAAAACATTTCCTCCCATTTCATAAACCACTCTTGGCCAAATGGACTCTTTTCATGTTCTATAATGAATACACTCATATATACCTTACTTCCCACACGACTCAAGGCATGTGATATAGATATGTCATATAAAGAGACAGACAAGGAAATGTTATCTTTTCTATTTTTGTGTATTTTTGTTTTTAAGCAGTTTCCTAGAAAGGTAATCATCTTTCACTACAGGGTGGATATATTCAGAAAGTCTAATAAAACTATATAAGTGTTTTCCTTGAAAGTTTCATTATGTATATATTTTTTGTGGTTCACACGTCTAAGCTTCAGGGCCCGTGTGCACAGAGAAGTCCTCTTGAAAATGAAGCACTGGTCCAGCTATGGCTAGCACAGTGAGCTTAAATTAGAAACTGCAATAAACCTGGGGAGCGTGAAAGAGAAAGCAATAAAAACGCTGGCTTATTTAGACGGTAAGTCTGGCCTTAGATTCAGTGGAAAGGGGAGGGTTCACATTCATAATGCCACATACTAATTTTCCTAGGGGCTGAAGAATGCCTGAAAGTGCAGGTTTGAAAGGCTCGAGTAGCCTTTCTTTCTTTTTTTTTTTTTTTAAGATTTTATTTATTTATTTTTAGAGTGGGAACGGGGGTGAGAGGAAGAGAGAGAGTGAGAGAGAGAGAGACATCAATGTGCAGTTGCTGGGGGATTATGGCCTGCAACCCAGGGATGTACCCTGGCTGGGAATTGAACCTGGGACACTTTAGTTCCCAGCCCGCACTCAATCCACTGAGCTACGCCAGCCAGGGTCGAGTAGCCTTTCAACAGGTACAGTGCAAGCCTCCTCTAGTGTGAGAAGCAGAGTTCAAGTTGTGACTTCTGGAGGCCACGAGGGGAAAAAAGGATAAAATGTGTTCACATAAAAACACAGTAAGGACAGCGCTGGCTGGTGTGGCTCAGTGGATTGAGCACAGGCCTGCAAACCGAAAGGTCGCTGGTTTGATTCCCAGTCAGGGCACAGGCCTGGGTTTCGGGCCAGGCCCCCAGCAGGGGGCACACGAGAGGCAACTGATAGATGTATCTCTCACACATGGATGTTTCTCTCCCTCCCTTCCCCTCTCTTGAAAGATAAATGAAATCTTAAAAAAAAATAAATTTTCATCTTTTAAACTATATGTATACATAGTAAGGACAGAACGTGCAAATGGCATCAATGACGTGGAGCTGTCACAGGCAGCTGGGTAAGTACATTCAGAGCACTAGTATTTTCTCTCAGCTTCTTGCATGAGAGTAAGGGAATCAAAGAGAAAAGAATCATCCTTAATGGAAGAAATCAAGTTTTACTATCATTTTGGCGAGAAATTGAAAAGAGTAAAACAGGTTAGAGTACAATAGAGAAATCTGAACCAATAAAACCTTATTTCTATCAAATATTATGTATATCTCCTGCTCATAAACCTTCAGAGCTTCCTTGGTGTTAGTAGTGCAAAGTCCTGACACCTCATTCTGGAATTTAAAGCTGCAGGATTCCTTCTAGGCAAACTGGCCCTTAGCCCCCTTCCCAACCCCCAACTTCTATCCCTTTATGAGGGACAGGGACCTGGGAGAAGGAACTTCCGCCCTGAGGTTGGAGCGAGTGGAGGAAGAGGGTCTGTGAGAAACTCCCAGGGCGGGGGAGCGTGGGTAATGCAGGAAGACCCCCACAGCGGAGAACGTGCTGACCCGGCCTTTGCACAGCCTGCTGCGGAGAGGGAGTGGTAAAGCCCCTTCTCTGTACCACGAAAAAAATGCCTCTATAAAGTCTACATGACATGCAACGCTTTGATGGCCGTGGAGTGTTGAGGCTGAGTCTAACTTCACGCTGGGTTCCACAGCCCCCGGGCACGGGCAGCAGGTAGAGAGAGCGAGCACCTGGAGCCGGAGGACACGCTCGCAGCCGGAGTCAGCACCGCCGTCATCCACTGACTGTGCTCTCCTCTCGCTTCTCCACCCTCCCCAACCCCGCCCATCCGTCCTAGTTTGGCTCCGCCCACCCCTGCTCAGGAAGGGAGCGCTGGCTTCCTCCACATTCTCAGAGGTTTCCTTGTGTCCAGTAGGGAGGTGACATCTGGCCACAAAAGAAGTGACAACACTCCTTTCATCTCTCCTAACCCATATTTTATTTTTTTTAAATGTCTTTAGGTCAGTGTCTCTTTTTTCCCTATCCCTACAATGCCTACGCATCCTCTAAGTGGGTAAGTAACTGAACTAATTTATGTATCAATTTAATCTGTGGGTGATACCACAAAACAGTCCCAGGATGATGATGCCAAGAAAAGGCAACCTCAATGCGTCTGCAGTTTCCTGATTATAGAAAAGAACTGAGAAGTCAACTGAAACCTGTAGTCACACAGAACTTAGCTATGCGGGATACAACGTGACCGTGGCTGTTTACGTACAACCTGAGAGACTAGAAAGTGGAAATGGAAACTTAGGCCAAGAATGTATCTAATAGTAAACTGTCTGGTTCGAAACAAACCGGACGAGATGGTGATAAACAGAAGCACGCAGGCCGGGTGCCCGCCCGCCTCAGCACCCACCAGCTGCTCTTCGACCGACCGGACGCTGGGCAGCGCGGCTGAGTCAAACAGCCGCGATCACCTTGGTGACCAGTCAACCTCTTGGATTTTCCCATCATTCAAAGGTAAAGGTTAGGAGTTCCCAGAAAGCTTTTTTCTTTTTTAAGCATCCAAGTAAACTATGTTTGCTGTTCTAAAAGAGCAATAACGTAAGGAAACAGAAAGGGGGCGGGGGGACAAACCTCAATCTAATGACCCAGTTAAGGCAAAATTCTGATGTGCTCTGCTCTGGCTTTTCCCCTCGGGCTCACTCTATGTGGATCTGGGACAACGCAGAGGCAGCTGTGCGAGGGTTCGGTGGGGCACCGTCCATGCCCTTCTCGGCTGTTGTGTTTTAGACGAGATGCTCTACAACGTGACCCACAATGAAGTCCAAGCCTCTGAGACCACACGTGGTCTTTGCCCTTCAAGGAACTACACAGACGTGCCCGGCACCGTGCCACTGGCCTACGGGGAAGAGATTTTAAGAAACAGCCATACAGAATTCACTAATGTGTTTACTGAACCGCTTTGTGGACTTCCAGGTCCACGCGTCAGACACTGCGGGAGAAACACCCCCACATCGGGGGAAATGGTGTCTCTCCAGAAAAGTGTTTCTGTCGTGCGGATCGCTGTACCTGGCTGTGGTTTCCCGTCTGCGCAGGACACTGAGCAGCACGGAACCGATTCGGACGTCTGCATCTGCCAGCTACACAGAACCTGCCTTCTGCGTCCTGACCCGCCCCTGCCTTCAACCCGCCCCTTCCTAAGGGAACGAACACTGGCCTCCAGCCCATGGCAATGACCGACTAGTCGGACTCTCGGCACCGTCAAAATCAGGGGGACGGTTCATTGAACGGCTGACAGGGTGAGCTTGGAGGGCAGACCACTGCGGCCAGCTGCGTCCTGGCCCACTGTGCCACCCTGGGCACACTACTTAGCCTCTCTAAGCTTCAGGATTTTTTTTAAACCTACAGAATGGGTATAATCTTCACAGCACAGAGCAGTCACCTTCAATTTAACAATCCCTGAATAGCCCTCATCACAGAGTCTGGGCACGGTAGGCACTAGGAAACCACAGGTGTAATATCTATAATAATAATAACAAACACTGCAACACATGCAAAAGTATTTGTGAACCCTAAAGAAGCATCGAATGCCAGGATGAAGATTGTCAATTATTCCTCCGTGGAATCCAGTTTCCTCACTTTAACAAAGGGAACAAAGGACAGATCCTGGGTTTCTGCTGGTCGCACACTTCTTTCGCCCTCTGCACCCGGAGGAGGTGTGAACTGCGTCACAGCGAGTGAGGGGCGTGACGAGACAAAGCCCCGTGGAAGAGTCGGCAGCGGTGGACACCGGAACCAACCCCAACAGCGGTCTGCTGCTTCTTGCAACAAGTGGCGTGATTTTTTTTTTCTCCCACTAATGTCATTCCTAGTTCCTGGTGCTTGTTACAAGCACTAAAAGAGTCTTCAGCACCTTTTCATTCCTCATTCTGGCTGCCCTCAGGTTCTTCCAGTGTGAATTTCAGGTAGACATTCTACTCTTATTTCCAACAGCTTTAACTCTTCACTCTTGATTTTCACAGAGAACCCCTACAGAAACGACCCACGTTCAGAGAGACCAGAAGCTCTTGGAAAGCAGGATCTGGGCCCCCAGGTCTAGGTTCTGTGTGACATGTGTGCACCATCAGGACTCAGCCAAGTCCCGGCCACTCCAGGATGTGAGCGTGGACCTCCCCCAGGAAGCCAGGCAGCAACTGGGCCCTGCACAGGGAACCCAGGGGGGGGTGGCATGCGAGGATGTGGCCCGGCCTTGTCTGGGTGGAAGAAGAGCCGCAGCTCGCAGGGGCGTTCCTGAGTCTCGGCCCCCGAGAAGAACCCCGGAAAGTTGACCACATGAATAATCAGCTCCCAGAAAGTCGAGGCCAACATTTCAGCTCTTCTTCAAGATCAAAACATTAATGAGAGAGATAATATATTTGAGATAACATTTAATCTGTGTATAAACCCTCTTTCCTCAAAAAAAAAAAAGATTTCAATATGACTTATGTCACTGAGAGGGAGAAAAGAGGGAGTTGATGGCCTCCTGAAATCGGTTCAGTACTGGAAAGTTCTAAAAGAAAAAAAATATGTTGGCAGTAGTCAGAGTTCAGCAGGGACTTCCTGCTGGGATGGCTATCTTCTTCTCGAGTGTTTGTGGTCTTGGGTCTTCCCTTGCAAGCGAACACATATTGAAGCTAGTGAGAGAGTTAGTACCCGGGCTGTACATCTCTCCCTTTAAAATGCGAAGTGGTGCTTTGAGAAAGTCAATTTGACATTGACAGCAAGACCCCAAGAGGAAGGGAGAAGACTGGAAGCTTCTACAAAGGAGATCCCTTTCACAGTCATTTCAAGGAAGGTAGTAAGCGCCTACATTGTGATTTCATCTCTCAAACCCAATCTTCCCCGAGTTTCTCAGATGACTACTATACCCTACAACCTTTTGAAATATATCTTAAAATTCATGTTCAGATGAAGATGGAGGCACAGGTAAATAAAGCTTGCCTCCTGCACAACCACATCGAAATTACAATGAACTACAGAACAAACATCACTCAGTACTGTCAGAAATCGAGCTGAATGGAAGACCAACAATGACAGAATTAAAGAATCCGCATCCATCCAGACTGGTAGGAGGGACAGAGACATGGAACGGGCTGGTCCCACACCCACGTGTGGTGGGTAAAAATTCAGGAGGGATATCTCGGGAGCAAGGAGTCCCAACCCCACACCAGGCAACACCCATGCCTTCCCCAGCCCAGGGTTCCACAGACAAGAAGATAAGTCCCCATAACTTCTGGCTGCAGAAACTAGTGGGGACTGAGTCAGTGGAAGAAATTCCTGGAGCCCCAAGCAGTTCCTCTTAAAGAACCCACACATGGACTTCATCAGATTCACCCCCTCTGAGCTCCAGCACCCGGGTAGCAGCCTGAAAGGCACCAGTGGGCACGTACAGGGAGGGACTGAAGTTGTCTGGCATGAAGGTGAGAGCTGGGGGACAGCTTTCTCCCAGAGAGAAAGGCAGGCAGAGGCCACTGTCCTTTCTCTGAGCCCTTCCCCCACAGAGCCCCAGAGCCAGAATGTGGGTGCCTTATCTGAGACTCATCAACCTGGCTGACACTTGTTTCAAGTAGCTTTTCCATATGAATGGCTGGTCTTCACTCATGCTTCACAACTTCCTAAATCCTCTCAAACAAACAACAGCCCACCTCAGTGAGCCCCCAGCCCCCTTACCTCTTGCTAAATGGCCACAGGTCTGGCACTGGTAGCAGCCAGCAAAGTTCACAGCTTGGCTTTACCTGGGAACCTCCAAGCCCAGCACAAACAGCAGCTTTATAGCTCAGGCAAGGTGGTCCCAGGCAGAACACAGGTGGGAGCTGACCTTGGCCTGTGCCACCTGGGAAACCCCAGGGCCTGCACACCCAGTGGACAGCTACAGACTACACTGGAGCACCACCACACTGCCCCTGCACAGCTGACCCTCCACCAAGGGTGGAGATTGGTGGTCAGTGGTCACAGCCAGTCCTTGCAGCTGAATGGGCTGGGTAAATCCCTCCCATTGACCTTCCAAGAGCAATCAAGGCTCAACTACAAGAGGAGGATGTACTCAGCCCAGACAAAGGACACACCTCAAGTACCATTTAGGTGATAGGGGAAGCTGTGCCACTGGACCTTACAGGACACCTACTACATCAGGACACACTACCAAGACAGGGAGTCATAGCAGCTCTACCTAATACATAGAAACAAACACAGGGAATCTGCCCAAACAAGGAGACTAAGAAACATGGCCCAAATGAAAGAACGGATCAAAACTCCAGAAAAAGAGCTAAAAGAAATGGAGATAAGCAATCTATCAGATGCAGAGTTCAAAACACTGGTTATAAGGATGCTCAAGGAACTTTGTGAGGACCTCAACTGCACTAAAAAGATCCAGTCAGGAAAAAAAGGATACACCAATTGTAATGAAGAACAATTTACAAGGAAAGAACAGTAGACTTGATGAAGCCAAGAATCAAATCAGTAATTTGGAACATAAGGAAGCAAAAAACGACCAACCAGAACAACATGAAGAAAGAAGACTCCAAAAAAACGAGGACAGTGTAAGGAGCCTCTGGGACAACTTCAAGCATTCCAACATTCACATCATAGGGGTGCCAGAAGGAGCACAGAAAGAGCAAGGAACTGAAAATCTATTTGAAAAAAAATAATGAAAGAAAACTTCCCTAATTTGGTGAAGGAAATAGACATGTAAGTCCAGGAAGCACAGAGAGTCCCAAATAAAGATGGATGCAAAGAGGCCCACTCCAAGACACATCATAACTAATATGCCAAGGGTTAAAATAAAGAATCTTAAAAGCAGCAAGGGGAAAGTAGTTCGTTACCTACAGGGGAGTTCCCATAAGACTGTCAGCTATTTCTCAAAAGAAACTTTGCAGGCTAGAAAGGATTGGCAAGAAATATTCAAAGTCATGAAAAGCAGGGACCTACAGCCAAGACTGCTCTACCCAGCAAAGCTATCACTTAGAATCAAAGGGCAGATAAAAATTCCCAGACAAGGTAAAGCTAAAGAATTTCATCATCACAAAAATATTAGTATATGAAACATTAAAGGGACTTATCTAAGAAAAAGAAAATTAAAACTATGAATAATAAAATGGCAACAAACTCATTAACTATCAAGAACTGGATCTAAAAACCAAAAACAAACTAAGCAAACAACCAGAACAGGAACAGAATCAAATACAGAGATCTTTTGGAGGGTTATCAGCTGGGAGGGGAAAGGGAGAAACGGAGGAAAAGGTACAGGGATTAAGAAGCATAATTGGTAGATACAGAATAGATGGGGGGTTGCTAAGAATGGTATAAAAAATAGAGAAGCCAAAGAACTCATATGCACGACCCACAGACATGAACTAAGGCAGGGCGAGGAATCGCTGGAAGGAACAGGGGTACTGGGTGGAGGGGGACAAAGGGGGAAAATTGGGACAACTGTAATAGCATAATCACTAAAATATACTTAAAATATAGCATCAATACAAATGCATGAAGTTGTGGTGTGCTTGTGTACAGTGCGGCAAGGGAGGGTAGGGTGACAGGAAGTGCAAATGAGAAGACAAATGGGGTGAAATGTTAACAATAAGTGAGTCTGGGCAAAAGGTACACAGCCATCTCTGTACTATTTTAAATTATTTCTTTAAAATGTTTAAAAAGCCAACCCAGCATGCTCTGGACCCTGCTCTCCAAACAACAGGCACTCGTCTTTCTCGCTCTCATCCCCCTTTCCCCTCTTCTCTGAGTCATTCTGCTAAGCTTAGAAACACCTTCTTTATGAAACAAACAAATAAACAAACAAACAAATGCAAATATTGCTCTTGATCCACAGCCACTAAGGTCCTCGTGAAAGACGTGCCACACTTTCTCACTCTCCGTCTACCTTGAACCCTCTCTGGCCGGGCCCCTGCCATCACCCCACACAGACACTGGTCTTGCTCAAGCCCCCAGACACCCCCCAGGCTGCCAATACCGATGGATCCTCTTCGGTTCTTGCGCTACTGGCTCTTCCACTGCATTTGACAGCAGGGACCACACCCACTTCTACAGCCTTTGGATCCAACACCCTTGATTTTCCAGTCCTGCCCCTCTGCCCCTGCGGACTCTCCTTTTCCATGTCCTCATCCTCGACCTGACTTCTAGCGGTTACAGTTCCTGAGGTTCTCAGTCCCTCTGTCTCTCGAGGAGGTCTCACCCATCCCCACGGCTTCAAAAACCATGTCCCCGCTGAAGACCCCCAGATTTGTCTCCTCGGCCCACAGCTTTGCTCTGAACTCCATGCTCACACGGACCAAGTGCCCTGACCTCCCCACTTGAATCTTCTCAAAACTCAACTCTTGGTCTCCCCAAACCCCCAATCTTCTCCCCAGTCTCCCCATCTCCGTAACTGCCACTTGACCTGCTCGTGTCAGGAAACCCAAATCAGCCACTGGATGTTGAAATTATAAGCAAGATTTTTTCTTCATGCTTTTCAGAGGTTTAACATATTCCTACAATAAACATATACTTATGAACACATGAGTTCATCAAAATTAAAAGAACCAAAGCTTCTTTCTTTGAAACAGAACAAAGCATTGAAAACAGAACACAATGCTTTATAGTCTCTATATTTACTCTTAGTTTTACTTTCATGAATGTCTAAATACGGATACAAAAAAGTAAATGTTAATTTTATTAGTTACCGGAAGTGTTTGGATTTACTGGAGACATCACAGCATTGGCTTCTATCTAGAAAAGAAGAAAGAATAGGGCATAAAATTTCGTCCAATTTTTTTCACAGTGCAAGTCCTGAATTCCTGAGGGAGAGACTGTATTTTAAGAGAAGCCAACTTTGTCAGGCCCTGCAGGCACGCGATGTCACAGGACAGCTATGACGGTCATTTCACGCTTTCATTGACCTCTGGAAGTTACCAGATGCTAATCTGCTACAGGCTCTAGTGACCCCAAAACTCTACTCCATTGACCAAAACAGTGTAAGCACGTAAAATCAACTTGGCTGTCCCACATGCAGCATGGCCTAAAAGGTGACCTTTCCGTTTTAGACAAATACATAAATTGTTGCAATGGGCCAGATGGTTTTATTTTATCCGCCCCCCCCATTGTAAAAGAAACATGATGCTGCAAACTTGAAAAATATAAAAACTTATGAAGACAACTTTTAAAATCAGCCATCCAATGAAAGCCATTAACATTTTGGCCTAACTTTTTTGTCTGTGCATTTTAAACGTATTTGTTCACACACTGCCTATAAAGTTTGGGGCCTGCCTTCACTAAATGTTGTAACACAGTGTAAACACCATGGAATTAGAACCTTGTCAGTACCCGACTTAAGTTTCTCTACCTTGGGTTCCATGCCCAGCCCTTTCCTGGTTCCTCCTGCTCCCTGGAGGGTTCCTACCACATCAAGAAATCTTCAGGACGTCCCCTGCCTCCCCTCTGAAATGGTGCTCCCCAGTCTTCTACTCTCAGACCACTGCCCATCCCTCCCCGCATACTCTCCTTGGGCAATGCCACCCAGTCTCCTGTGCTGAGCTACCACCTGGGAGCTGAAGAGCCCCCAGTCTGTCTCCAGCCCTCACCTGTCCCCCCAGTTTCAGATTCCCGTATTAGAGAGAGGAAGCACAGTCTGACAGCAGATCAAACACCCCAGCACCAGCGTGGTATTCAATGAGCGAAGGCACTTGGCACGCTCACGGCCCCCTCAGACTGAACGTACCCCCATCAGAACTCACTGACTTTCCACTGAAACCTGTCCCCAAGTTTTCTTACTTAGTGGCATCACAGTTGCTTCAGTCCTGGTGTCACACCACCACTCTCTCACCGCCATCCTCTTACCACGACCACATCCAATCAGTCATAAGGGCATAACTTCTCCCACCACCACAAAGTGCTCCCAGACACTCCCCATCAGAGGTCCACCTAGCTCCTCTAGTCTAAATGACACTTGGACTCCCACTACAGTTGTCACTAGACTCTGACTGTCACTGGAGTCGGACCCTCCTCCTTGTCCCCTTCGCTTTTTGTTCTTTTCTTAGTAAGTCTCTCTACACTAAACTGTAAACAACTTCAAAGTAGGGTTGGTGCTTTATCCGTCTTTCTATCTCTAGCAGATAGCAAATACCTTTTCAGTAAATAGGAACACAATAATTCCACTGTGTAAACAACTGCATAAGCACATGTGATTTATTACACAAGTGCTTTAACTGCTTCATGACCTGCATTCAGTAAATATTTCATTTACTCAAATGCAATACTAAAAAAAAAAAAAAAAACCCAAACCTCAACCCAGTAAAAAAGTTAAAAAAATAAATCTGTTAAATTTCATGCAGGGTATGCATTAAGTGCTATTTATTTAATAAAACTTTATTGTACAAATGATTGATAAGTGTATAGGTGATTTGCCATACCAATTCTTTACTGTTTAGTGATTTGCAGTCAATAAAACACTTCATTAGATTAAAAAATAACAATCCGAAACTTCAACCAGGTATGAAAATAAAAGCTAAAACCTTGGAGTGTACATACATAAGTTACCACACCACCGTACCTGTCACTGAGTTCCTCACTTACATGCTGAAATTAAAACCAACCAAGTAGACTCAAGGGTGATAAAGGCAGGAGACCAGGTATCTTTCCCGCTGAACGCAGGTTAAATACAATGCTTCAAAGGCTGAGTCTGCTTGGCTGACCTGCTGTACAATTCCAGCTGAAGTGATTGCAGGTTAACAGAAGAGCTGCAATTTCTGGGAGCCAGCCCTGGCTTCTCCTCTGAGCTTTGTAATCAGCCACTCCGTAACGGACATGGCCTAGTACTTGAACCACTCTGAACCCATCTGGGGTATTCATATGGTCATAGACCATATTTACCGTGAAGTTGTGATGTATTTAAGCATAATGAAGGATGGAGAAGTGGGGCATCATGTGGTCCCTGGCTTTGCTGGGCTTGCAATCTGTCAGGCAGAGCCCCCTCATGAGCAACAATGGGTCAAAGTGATTGCCAAGCTGTTTGGTCTAACAAGGGCACGAGGGAAGGACGGCAGGCAGAGTCCCAAGTGCTCCCTCTGCTTGATGGCTGCATTTGGATTTCTTAAACCTGCACAAGATCTTGCCTCGGATTAATTCCAGTGCAGCAGCTTAACAAAAGGGACCCATTTCTAGAATGTGATGTAACAGCACAAAGATGGGGGGGGGGGACAGGAAACTGGCCCTACTACAGTAGGAGACTCATCGAAATTCAGTTCAACTCTCATTATTAGTGAATTCACGCAACCTTTTCCTGGAGACCAATGTCCAGGACTTGTACTTCTAAGAATTTATTCCACAGATGTACACCCACAAGCACAGATACAGATATAAACGGCTGCCCACAGCAGCAATGTTTGTAGGAGCAAAACATAAAGGAATAAATCTAAATGACCAAAAGCAGGAAACTGGGTAATAAGAATACTATGCAACTATATTTTTAATGTGGTGGTTGTGGGTGCTTTCATGTTCAATTACTCTTAAGTCAGAAAAGACAGTGATGTTTTCGTGTACATGTTTGTCTTGCAAAGGAAATTTTAGAATGATACACAAGAAACTTCATAATGGTAACCCCTAAGTGGGATCCTGTAGTGGGGTGGGGGGGAGAGGGAGTTTACATTCAACTTTATACTTTTCTGCAGTTTGAATTTTTTAGCATGTTAATGTATCACCTCTATAATTTAAACAAAGAAAAATTTTAAATAATAAAAACCCCCTGCATGTCACTTCCTCTGTGAATTCCTCCTATTACCAACACTGCCGTCCCAGCCTTCCCTCTTCACACCTACCTATCATCTCATATTTCATGGGCTCTAGTGAGATGGCTTTCTTAATTCATCCCTAAGTTGGGTTCTAGAGGAAAAAATGAGTGACATTCAGCACTGGGCACATCTCTGAAACTGCTTATAAGGCAGCGATTAACCTTATAAGTATCTTAAGCTAGCCCTCTGCGCTCTACCATTAGGATCCGTTCACCATTAGAGCTTCATGCTGTCTGCCCCATCCCCAGACATAGAGACAAAGCTGTACCTTGGAAGGCTTGTACCCAAACAGCATTACAACAGCAACTTTAAAGTCCTCTCTGCTTAGGTAGCCTTTGTTATCTTCGTCACACACTTTGAATACCTAAGGAACATTAAATATCTTCAGTTAAGACAGAAACATTTCGATTGTTCTATTATGTTTCTTACTAGTTTAAATTTGAACCTCCAAAACCTAAAACCTAAAACTCGGCCCAGCAGTAGGCTTGGAACTGGAGCATTATCTCACTGTTAGTTCCTTTAAACTTTTGTGATAATTTCTGCCCAAAATTCGGTCCGAGAATTAGGAAACTGAGGCAAAGGGCCTTGCTTGCTCTGAAAGGCGGGAAGAGAGATGCAGGTTATTACTAGACTATGTAGAGGAGAACAGAAGGGACTTAGAAGTAGCCAGAACACAGGACGGGGAGCCAGAACCCAGCAACCCGAGGCTCAGGCATTAACTGACTCTGGATTGACTGACCACTCTTTATCACCGCAAGGACACTACATAAGACGCAGGAAGGGGGACCTAAGTGAGAGCCCCGAGTCAAGTTAAAATCTGAGACACCTACTTCCACCCATCTCTTGTGTTCTGAGGGGCTGGCTTCCCACGTCTTTGGCCTGGCGGCGACCTGGGAGAAGAACATCTCGACCGCCACAACCAAATCGAGACAAACCGGCGATCTCCGCAGCTAGAGAGCGACAAACAGCAGACCACCCACCACACTCACTCCCGCTCCCGCAACTGAACGCGGCCGGGCACCTCCAAGGTCTTCTCCCATTGGACAGCACGCAAGCCACTGGGGTTGGTACCGCAGTTTTATTGGTCAGAGGCTTTGTTTGCGGAGGTTTCCCCGGAACAGCCAATGGCGGAGAGGCTCTGCGGTCCACCCCCAGCGCTGGACTACGCGGGGTCTGGTCCCCTTAACTCCTTGCGCGCAGCTGGAGAGCCAGCTCGCCCGGTTGCTGCTTCAATGACTGTTTCTGTGCCCCCGCACTTCGCAATAAATTACTTTTGATAATTGCGATCTACCACAGTGTGCTATTATAGGAGACGCAAAGAGTGTGGACAAAGCATAGGAGGAATCGAATAAAACGAGCCAAGTCCAGCATTCGCGTGCAGATCATCAAATCATTGGGTTCCAGCCCCACGAGGTCAGTTTTGTCCTCCCTGTATCCCCAGCACGTAGCACGATGCCTGCCACAAAGCAGACGAACCAGCTGAACCCTGAGGACATTTACACAAGTTACTTTTTCAATCCTCCGGGAGAGGAGCTTGGTATGAAAGAAACTCCGAGAATAAGTAGTATAAACAGCACTGAGCCCAAATTCCATCGCAGACATCCTCATTAATGGTAAGGAGTATGGAGAAGGCTCCGTTTTGCAAAGGAGTTTGTCTTAGACCGCTATTTTTTCAGGCAAATCAGTAAGATTAAAAAGCACACGCACGCTCAGAGACATACACATCGGTTTCAAATAAGAAACGGGCATTCGAGGTCGATTCCGAGGGGCGCTCATTTAACCTTGTATTTTACAGCAGATTTAACATCGTGCGCCCCAGGCGAGCCCGCTTCTCCTGGGACACGGGTCTCAGCCCTTAGCCACCTCGAAGCTCAGCTGGTCCTCTCTCGGCCTCCAGAACCACCGCCCCCACCCCACACCCAGCCTCGAGCCCCGAGAGCCTGAAGCTGTCCGCGAGAATCGCAGTAAATGGGATGTTTTGCTAATTAACTAAGAGAGAGGGAGGTAACAGTTATTTTCCTCTTTCCGGTTTTTTGTTTGTTTGTTTGTTTGTTTGTTTGTTTGTTTTGTGTTGTGTTCTTTTTTGAGAGAAGTGGCCAGGAGGTGAGCCGAGACCCAGACACCGAGTCACCCCTTCGCCACCTGCTGGGAGAGCTCCTGGCAACCCCTTGGATATGGCGGTCTTTGGGACCCAGCGGCGGACGTCCCGGAAGGGGAAGACGAAGGGGCTGAAGCACCTTCGCGAAGTGCGCGCCGGGGCCGGGAGAGTTTGAACTGCGCGCAGGCGCCGGGACCGTGGAGGGGCGGGATCCCGAGTGGTTGCGGGCTCCGAAGCCTCCGGCGGCTGCGGGAACTGGGCCTGCGCTCGTGCTTCTTCCGGCCTCGTGGCGGTGCGCGGGCCGCGCGGATCCCGCGAAGTCCTGAGGTCCCGGCGGGGCTGGAAGCGGAGCGTCTCGTAGACACTAGGTAGGGTCCCCTCCTAGGCCTCGACTTCCTCCAGAACCTGTTAGGCGCAAGCAGCACGCTCTGCAACCAGAGTCCTCCGGGAGTGGGGACGTGAGGGCTCCCCCTGCCCCCCGGTTCTTATTGCGGCTTCTCCCCGTAGTTAGGTGGGTGGTCTCGGCTGTTAGGGGTGATAGCGAGCTCGTGGTGAGCGTTTACCCCATGCCGGACACTTAACCTTTCTGTGCTCGGTTTCCCTGGGAACAGTCGTGGTACTTGGTGTAGATTTCTTGTGAAAGCGAAATGAGTTAATCCCTGGTGAAGCGCTTCGATTGGTGCCTGGCGCAAAGGAAGCGCACAGAAAAGTTAGGAGCTGTCATTACTGCCCTAAACGTACCCCGAATCCACTCACTTCACTCCATCCCCACTGCTTTCCGTCAGGCAGCTCCCCGAGTCTTTGCAGGAGCCTCCTCACTTCGACTTCTGTCTCCGTCCAAACCATTCTCCACCCAGAGTTGTAAGGAACGCAATATTTTTAAAAGGGGTAAGTAGGACCAAGGTACTCCCCTGCTTATTAAAGCCCTTTGGTGGAGCCCCGCGGTTCTTAAAATAAAACCCAGTATCTTTAACAGGCCTTGCTCCTCCTCCCCACCCTCTTCATCCTGGACCACTGTGTTACTTGACCAAGTCCTTCCCTCTGCTCCTGCAGTTTTTACAGCCTGGTTCCCACCTCGTGGCCTTTGCAGGCTGGGTACCCTCTCCTTGGAATGCTGCTTCACCCCACCGCTGCTGGTTCCTTTCGCCCTCCAGACCCCACTTAAATATTACTTATTCAGAGGGTTCCAGAGTAAGGGCATCCCTGATTCTGTCTCACACCTGTAAAATGTAAGGAATGTCTGTAAAGATATCTTAGTTTTTTGTTAGTTTGTTTTTGTGTTGGGCTTTTTCTTTCCCCGTAAGATATATGAGCTCTTCTAAGGCAGAAACCGTTTGTATGTGGTTAACTCTTTATTCCCAGTGTTTGGCACATAGTAGCTGCTCAATAAGTATGTTGGATGAATGAACTCAGGGAGGTAGGTATGGTGCCTGCCCCCTAGTAATGACTGGATCTGAAATCAGGGCCCGTGTTTGCCCACTAAAAGGCCACATAGGGTCTCAATTGAGGAGCCTTACTCCTGTGTCCTCCTGATGTTCTGCAGACTCTGTAAGCAGCAGCATCTGGGTGTAGTATGGTGGGGGGAGAGAGAGAGCTAGCAGCTTTAAGAGAAGTACTCATTTGCATCCACAAATTTTTCAAGTCCTTAATAAAAGCTCTAAAACTTCAAGCTGGCAGTTGGTGGGAGAGTTTCTTTAGATTTCACCCTCCTTGGCATGTATTTTCTGCTTGTGAGATAAAGAAAATAGAAATTCGACTGTGTGGTTTACAAAATAAAAATGTTTTGCTCCAGTACAAGTTCTTTGTGGGACTTAGCATTTTGATTTAGGACCGGGACGGTAAGCTATTACATTAGTTGGGTCCTCGTGGAAGTATATACTTCTAGGTAATGTATATACAGAGTTGATCATGTGACACTGTTGAGAATTTTAAGATTTACAGTAAGTAAGTAGCTCATCTTGGGAAAGTAAGAAATAATCACTGAATTCCTTCGGGCCCCATGCTTCAGTGAGGGACAGCTACGTAAATTCCAATTTGACTATAAAAATGTGAGCATCCTCACAATTACTGTTGAAATTTCTTAAATTGGCCTGAACCCCAACCCAGCAGTTGGAAGCTTCAGGGTCAAGAATGAACATCTTTGTTTTGTTTTGGACTTTGGCTCAACCCTTATTCCTGGGGCATCTAAGAACAAGATCTAGGTTGAAAAATGAAGGGAGGGGCAGAGAAGGTGACCGGGATTTTTGCTGTCACTTTTTTGCCAGATTCCGTAGCAGCGTTTGGTAATGTGCCCCTAAGCACCTGCAAAGCGGCTGATGTTGGTTACGCAGCTCAGCGTCTGGTAGGTGTCAGGTGTGCTGTGTATATTGTAGACGCTCACACGACAGCGAATCTGAGGGCAGTGGAGTTAGTTTACCAATGGCCTAGTGAATGGGAAGTAACAATATTTCTGTCTTTCACTTCCAGAGGTGTAATGTCTCAGGAAGGTAATTATGGGAAATGGACAATATCAAGCAGTGACGAAAGTGAGGAGGAAAAGCCCAAACCAGACAATCCGTCTACCTCTCTCCTCCCCTGCGCTGGGCAGCGAGCAGCCTATGAGCCTAGGTACACCTGTTCAGAGGCTCGGAAAGCTGCCCACAGGAGGAAAATATCACCCGTGAAATTCAGCAACGCAGATGCGGCTTCAGATGCCAAGAGGCAGAAGAGCGGTTCCCAGGAAGAGCTGGGTTGGTGTCTCTCCAGCAGCGACGATGAGCTGCCCCCAGAGGCGCAGCAGAAGGCAGCCGAGAAAGTGGTGGTCAAAGAGGAGAAAGGTGTCTCCTCACCCAAAGACAATGCTGCCCCACGAGCTGGAAATCACGGCCCTCCTGCCCACCACGTGCTCGAAGAGGACGAGTATGAGACATCGGGGGAAGGCCAGGACATTTGGGACATGCTGGATAAAGGGAACCCCTTCCAGTTTTACCTCACGAGAGTCTCGGGAATTAAGGCCAAGTATAACTCCGGAGCCCTGCATATCAAGGGTAAGTGGCGCCGGTGTGGGGAGCCGCCAAACTGCACGTGGGGGTGAACCTGGGCAGTCCTCCAGACTGATCTCCAAGATCCTCGTGGTCTCAGGGAAAGAAAAATACCATTTTAACAGCAAACTATTTACTTTGGGCAGGAAACCAGAGGCTGTTTCTCTGTAGGGCTGTCCCCATAGAGGAATGCTTTGGAACACTTAGTGTGACGTTTTAAATTGCTTAACTTTTAACTTGGAGATTACACTTCATCAGTAACATTTTATTAAGGAGGTAGCAAATACCTGACATCCGCAGTTCTCTTTGGTCCCTGGGTCAGCAGCATCTCATTTTTAACAGTTTCGACTTGTTAAAAATGCAGGGTCTTGGCCCTACCCACGTTCTTTGGGAGCAAGGCTCTGCAATCTGTGTAAGGAGCCCTTTAGGGGATTCTAACGCCCAGTCAAGTTTGAGGACCACTGCTTGGAAGCCTGGCTTTGGTTCTTGGCAAAGAAGCTAAAAAAAAAATGCCGGCATGCAAATAGATGTTTCATTTCTGAACCAGAAGATGGTCTTTGGTTGCTTTGGTTATTCCCTGGGGTGCGTCTGTGTGATACTGTGTTATATATTTGGGCTTCATCTCTGGCTGTATTTGGTTTTTGTCCTAGGCTCCTGAAACAGCTCCAAAGTAATGAAGGTCAAAGGAGTATGTTTTGTTATTCGTAACAAGCCCTTCTCAACCACACCTGGGCTTGTGTGAATGAGGTGACTTTAGGAAAGCCCCTAAGAATGGGGGGCTGGTTGCCCAGTAAACCAACCACGTGATTAAAGGTGGAGCTTGCAGCCTCATCGCCTACCTCCAGGGAGAGGAGAGGGACTGGAGGTTGAGTTAATCACTAAAGGCCCATGATTTAATCAAAATGCCTGTGTAACAAAGCCCCTTTAAAAAACCCTAGCTGAGTGGGTCTGGAGAGCCTCCAGGCTGGAGCACCCGTAGAGGTGCTGGCAGTGAAACAGTGTGCAGCTAAGAGGGGTCCCCCAAATGGGATTTGGAATGGGGTCCAGAACTCAAGGTGTCCAGGAAATATTAGGATGTCCTCACCCCTTCCCCCGCAGGTGTGGGTTGGGGGAAGGGACACATGGAGCAGGGCCATTGAGGGCTGTTTTGCATAGCAACAGCTTTGCAGCTAACCTTTGGTGTGGTCATTTAACATATCTATAACCTTTAACTGGTTGCACAGATATGTTAAATAGCTGTGACCATGCTTTGAGCCTTGGAGATGAAAGTAACTACCCCCCCCCCCCCGCCCCATGTGACTGGGAGGCAACTCCCCCTGGTTACAGCACCTGTGTGAGAGCTTGGAGATGATTGGCTCCACACCATGGGGCCATACCTGCCCCCGACTCAGTATGGCAGCCCAGTGAAGCTGGAAGGATATGGGAATGCTGGCAAGTGTAGCCAATTGTGGGAGGAGTCGAAATAGGGCTACAGAGGAGGATTGGCACGGGGATTTAAAGCCCAGACACCGCAGCCATTGAGGAGAGGACCACGAGGCTATGGCAGTGCAGAGTACATGCAGCTGTGGCAATAGAGGAGTGAGGACCACGCAGCTGTGGGCATGTAAGAGACAGGCATGCGGCTTTGCAAGAGTGGGGACCCCCACAGCTTTAGTAGGGGGAACCACCATGTGGCTTTAGCAGAGAACTGCCACTCACTTTTGGCAGAGTAGCGACCCCCCTCCCCTGCAGCTTTGGTAGAAGAGGACCACGTGGCCTTGGGGTGCCCCCTTTGGCCATGTGGCCTGGGAAGCAGGAGAGACTTTGCCTGGAAAATGGGTACAAAGAACTCTTGCCAGCAGGCCATGAGAAGGTGCCACATGGCTTTGGATTAATTGGAGATCCTGCCTGGACGGTGACACAGCTGACGGTGTCAGGAGCCTGGATCCCGGACGTCTACTTTTCCTGAGATACAGTACCCCAAATTAGGGCAGGGGGAGAAGGAAGCACATGTCTGTGGGTATCCAAAAGGACTTTGACATTTTAATGAAGACATTAGGTCACTACTTTAAGTCTATATAGCTTTAAATAAACATTTCCTTTCCTTTTCGAAAATCTCTGGCATTGAGAGATGTCTTTCCTATAAGGTGGCAGACAAGCGAACCTGGGGGGTTCCTTTCTGTAACAGTTTTTGGCGTCCCTGGGTGGGCCAATAATTGCCCCCCCATCTGTTCTGTAACAGGAGGGTGCACCTGACAGGGCGTGAAGCTCTATACCCTTTCCCGTGCCCCATGCGGCTCTTCCGCCTGGCTCTTCCTAAGTTGCACCCTTTTATAGTAAACCGGTCATCCAAAGTGCTTTCCTGAGTTCTGTGAGACTAGCACATCATCAGACCTGAGGAGGGGATCATGGGAAGCTACAGGCAGAAGTACAGGAGGTCTGGACCTGTGATGGGCGTCTGAGGTGGGGCTGAGCTCTGAACCTGTGAGATGCGATGCTAATGCCAGGTGGATGGTGTCAGGATTGAGTGAAACTGTCGGATATCCAGCTGCAGAGAACTGGAGAATCGGTATGTGGGGAAAGCCCAGTGACCCTGGTGTCAGAAGGATTGGGTGAGGAGAGAAAACAGTTTTCCTTTCAGGGGGAACCTCTAAGGGGGAACAGCAGGAGCTCTAGAATCCAGACGCAGGATTTGAATCCTGGCTTCACCACTCCCTCGCTGTGTGTATGATTACCAAAGGACCTGCCTGCCCTTCTTTGCATTTCCGCCTGCTCTCCTTTTAAACCGGGGTGTCACAGAGAAAAGGAGGAAAGCGCAGGAAGTGGCCAGCACAGTAGGCTAACACAGCCGGTGCACACAATAAACATTGTCCTTAATTCCGGATCACCCATTTTTCTGGCCCACTCTCAAGATTGGATTGTGTCCCGCCATCAATAATGTTTTAATTACATATAATTATATAATTGTATATTATATATCTTCTCTGACACACTAATGTTGGTGTATTTAACTCCACACTGTAAGGGAGTTAGATTCTACACGTTATTTCTTTTCTTTTTGAAATTCTCTTGTGTGGGTACTTTCAGGAAACATGACCCAGATCTCAGTGCTTTCGTTTTGTTTTGTTTTGTTTGACAGCGCTGGACACAGGAGATCGACAGAGAACTGTGCCAGGTTTTGCTGTGTAATGAAATGATGAAGGCTGGCTGTTAGCACCAGGATACGGAGGAAGGGGTGGGGGATGTTAAGAAGGGAGCTTGTGCACAGTGTCCCCTTTAACTCTCACAACAGCCTGTTAGGAGATGCTACGGTTACTTCCTTGGGTGGGCAGCGGATCTGCAGTTTAGGCAGGTTTGAAAAACCTACCAAGGTCACAGAGGTGGTAAATGGTAGAGCTGGGATGTGAACCCAGGAATTCAGCATCTTAACTGTTCAGTATATCACTCCAACATGTGGAAGGGTACATATGATATGTATTGGGTTGGCCAAAAAGTCCACTACCTTTTTTCCATAAAATAGAAGACACATTTTTCATTTTCAGCAATAACTATTGATTTGGATATGTTGACTACGTTGGCTATCTCCCACATGGTATAACATTGATCGTTATCAATGTGTCAGTTTGATCACTATCAATTTCAATAGGTCTACCCGACCATAGAGCATTGTTCTTCGACAAATCTCCAGCACAAAACTTCACAAACCACTTCTGACACATTGTGTCAGTCACAACACCTTCTCCATACACTGCACAAATCTTTTTTTGTGTCTCTGTGTCTCAGTTGCGTTTTTACTTTTCTTGAAATAATAAAGCAGAATATGCTGAAAATGTTGTGTTTCTTCCATCTTCAATATTAAAATGACTGCACAAAAATTCACCAGTTTGGATTTTTTTTTAACCTACGCTGATATGACAGCTGTCACAATACAGTCCAACAAAATTGTTCCGAATGAACTGAACGACAACTGAGCACTACTAGAGCCATCGTACTGAAAAAACATAACTGACTTTTTGGCCAACCAAGTATGAATTTGTGGATTGTTCAGAAGGTGTCGCTGAGAAAGAGGGGCCACAGATGGGCCAAGACAGACGAGTGAAACTTAGAAAGGTGGGGAGAGTGTGACTGGTGGGGGCAGAATGGGGGGTACCATCAGGGACTGCATTGCAGTTTTATCTCCTGGTGGTACAGCTCTCCCCTTAGAGGGGTTTCGGGTACTGTAAACTCTTTGTGCCCAGGCGTCGAGCACGTGTCTGGAAGACAGAGGGCGCTCAGTGAGTGCGGGTCAAAGAGATGAAGGAGCCCATTCTTCATCCTGGGGGACGGTCGGGTGGTTGAGAGCAGAGGTGCCGGAGTAGAGTGGACAGCCTGGGCTCAGATCCTGCCCCTGCCCCTGCCTACGGGGAGACTCCTCAGGGACAGTGGGGGCCGCAGACCCCGCCTCTCCTCGGAAGCCGTCAGGGAGGAGTAAGAGTGAACACGTGGAAAAAGTGCCAGGAACGGAGCCTGGCGCCTCCTGGGTCCTGTACGGGTGCGGCTATTAGGACCGGGGGTGGCGATGGTGAATGGTCAGTCCTTCCTGTCGAGGTGGTGGTGCTAATGCAACAGGAGCTCTCCGGCCTGGGCCTAACCGAAGTCAGGCTGGAACGGCTGAGAGGTGGGACTCCCTCAGAGATCACCGAGCATGCTTGAAACACGAGCTTGGACCTGTGGCTGCCTCCGCCTTCTCCCTCACAGGAACCAAGTGAGGCCCGGGCTGGGGAGGTAAAAGTTAAGAAATCTGGAAGGAAGAACAACATGCATCATTATTGTCCTTACTGACAGCTTCTAAAATTAACCGCTCATCTAGTATTGAAGTTGTAGCTTTTAATTTTACATTCTATTGTATTAAAGAATATATGGTAAGTATTAGTACATCACAGAGAAATTTTCCCTTGAATGTTATGGAACACCGAAGTCTTAACTCTGTAGTAATTTTCCAGTTCACTGTTTTCTAAGCCAAATTTTGAGCATCAATGACTATTAAGTCAGTTGTGATTATTTTTTTATTGATTGATTTTGGGGAGAGAGAAAAAAATCATTGATTTGTTGTTGCACTTATTTATGTGTTCATTGATTGCTTCTTGCGTGTACCCTGACTGGAGCTGGAACCAGCATCCTTGGTGCATCGGTACGACACGCCGCCCAACTTAGCCACCTGGCCGGGGCCTGCTGAGATTATTATTACTAGAAAATTTTTATCAAAAATATGAATTAGATTTAAATATTTTGTCTTCTCAGATATTTTATCGCCTCTGTTTGGGACACTTGTATCTTCAGCACAGGTAAGTGTGTGTTTGTTTGTTTTGGTTGGTTGGTTGTTTTCCGATGCGAGGGGAGAAATAATTAACTCTATAAGGAACTATGAGTGATGGGGACCCACGTCTCAGTCCGGCACAGGGTCCCTGAGATGGCACACCCCCCAGCCACGGTCGTAGGGTCCACAGCCACCTGCACGGAACGAGGGTGCCGCTGTCATTAGGCTCCTGGCTCTGGAGGAGGCTAGAGGGACTGGCTAATTTCACTTTGGAAATTTCAGCCTGAGGGTTGGAATACCCCACCAATGATATCATGGGACTCTGATGCAGCCCCCCAGGGAGTTACGGGTAGAGAGGTGAAAGCCAGCCAAGTCTGATGTAGGAAAGTAAGACATTTGCTGCAGCTACCAAAAAAAAAAAAAGGTGGCGAAAAGTTACGACTCCTCTTGCACGTTTGGTTGCTCCCACCAGACAGGGCTGGTCCCTTCGTTTTGATAAATCACTTAGTGCTCCAGGCCGTCAACTCAGGGGTCAGAGAGGAGGTCCCTTCTCTGAAGAGAGCAAAGCTTTCGGGGCCTCTCCCGTTTGGTGTGGCCCCGAGAGTCCTGGTCCCAGATAGGAGAACCTTGGGGTGGATTTGTTGCGTTACCCTAGCTACCCTGAGTCCCTGTGTCCAGGAGAAGGGGCAAGGGTCACTCAGGCGTGGGGACGAGCCCCGTGGGTAAGTGTGGTGCAGAACCTTTTATAATCACCTGGTGGGGTGGGGGGATAAATGTGCAAGTCCTTTGGTTTAAATTAACCAGAGAGCCTCAGCAACGGCGAGTCCAAGCGCCGCCCAAGCGTGCGGAGACGGCCGCCCCAGAGCCCCCTTTCTCACGGCTCCTCCATTGACTCGGGTCCTGGGGGCGTGTGTCCTCTCCGAGATGTGTTTTAGGCTCGTTTCTGAGTATTGTGGCCTAACTGCCTAGGTTTATAAATGAAATATGTAGCGTTTCAGCGTTTCTTTCCATTAATGACCGCACAGTTCTCCGTGTAGACTGCTGGGCTGAATTACCCGTGACCTAGTGCCTTTTCTCTCTCCCCATCCAGTTCAACTACTGCTTTGACGTGGACTGGCTCATAAAACAGTACCCACCCGAGTTCAGGTGAGTCTCCTGTGATGCCAGGCGGCATCCCAGCCGTAAGGGGCTTTAAAACACGGGATTTGTGCTTTTCAGGTAGCTGCCAGCCGTCCTTCTGAATGTCTTCTAAACCATCCGCGTCAAACACACCTGAAGGTGTACTGAGAAAACGACATTTTTTTTATATCTTCTAATTCCGTGCATTCCTTATACAGATCTTACCATTTTCCTCCATAGCTCTGCCCAGAAGTAGGTGACGACAACCTCGAACCCGAGTAAGACAGCTTCCTGTCCAGTGTTCATGTGAAGGCCAGGGCGCTGCCTCCCGCTTTCCGGCCCCGTAAACCCACGTGCTGACGCGGCTGACATGCCACGTGCTGCCTGCCACACCAGCGCTGTTCTGAGACTCTTTCTCCGGGGGTTCCTCCTGTAGCCTAGAAGGTGACGAAGGTGTCCCAGGGCCTTCCCCCCTCCAGGTAGTGGAGGTGGTAGATTTTCAGCCTGTCTTCTGGAGTTCCTCAGCCTGGGGTTGGGCAGTGCAGACCAGGTGGGTAGCCTCACGCCGTGACGACACGCACCTGCCCTGGTTTCTGACACATTCACGTGGCAGACTCCGTGACGGCAGGGGAGGTCCAGGAATGCTCATGCGGGGAACATGATTATCAGGTCCTCACAGTCCTTGGTGCGTAGAGGGATCAGATGGTGGGTGCCGTCGTTAACAGCAGAGGAAGTGGCACTCAGGTTTCCCAAGGCCTTGGCACTCAAGGGCTCACGTCTGACCGGTGACACGCAGGGTTCGTTTTAGCTGCATGTGACAGAAAACCCAAAGCAATGGTGGCTTAAACAGCGAGAAAAACATTTCTCCAGCCTAAGAAGTCCAGGTAGTGGACATCAAGGTCAACGTCGGGGACTGCCATGGCTCTCAGAGACTGAGCCCCTCTGTCCTTCTGTCCCACCATCCCCGTGTGTGACTTCAGTCTTCAGAGACACCTTGAGGTCCAGGATGACACCTGATGCTCCAGATCCCTGGTGTTCCGATGAGGGGGGCGGGGGGCATGAAAGGGACACAACCCAGCTGTGTCCCCCCGAGCAGCCTTCCTGGAAGCCCCCCTCAGTACCTGCCTGTGTTTCACTGAGCGGCCCGCGGTCACAGGACGGTGACCGGCTCTGCAAGAGGCAGTGAGTGAAGTCTCAGCCGAGCACACGCTGTGCGGACTGGGCCCGGCTCTTGTTGGGACGGGGGAGGAGGAGAGGGCGGGCATCAGGAGGCAACGAGCCATCTGCCACGGGTCCTCCTGGCCGCAAGCGTCCTTAGTTGCACTGGCTCTCTGTCGTTCATCCCTTTGCTTCTCGAGTTGCCCCGCCTTTCAAGTGTTGCCAAAACACAGACCTCAGTTCCCTGCGTGTCGGTTCCGGGTCAAACCGTCTCACCCCAAGAGGGGTCTGTTGGCGTTCCCACTCCCAGCACCTCAGAAGGTGTCCCGATTTGACAGTAGGTCCAGCAAAGGTGAGGTGGGGGGGGGGGGGTCCCGCTCTGACACTGCCGTGTCCTCATAGGCGGCGGGGATTGGGACGCAGACGCACACAGAGCGAAGGCACAGGGGGCACACCGTCCAGACGCTGGGAGGGGGCCTGAGCAGAGCCCTCCCTCGGCCCACACAGGGAGCCAGCCTCCTGACCCCTGACCTCAGACTTCCTGCTTCCAGGACCGTGAGACTAAAAGTTTCCGGTGGTTAAGGCCCCGCTCGTGGTGCTTCATTGCAGCAGCCCCAGCAAACTGGCACAGTGGCTCTGGTACCCGGCTCTCGGCAGCTGTGGTCAGAGGGTCCTGCCAGCCCCACCCCCACTCGTTGCTGGACGCACCTTGGCAATGCCACCAGGAGCACAATCAGGAGGAACAACCTGAAAGCCAAGTTCAGGTGACATCCAGAATGGAGAGAGAGGAAAACTCAGGTCACAGAGGCCTGTGCTGCCTCCTGTTGTCGGTCGGACGCCGCCTGCAGGAGGGTTTTGCGGAAGAGCAGAACCGGTGGGAGATGCACAGGGCGGGGCAAAGGCGGGTTAACACTCGTGAGCACATGAGACACAGTTTATTCTCACGGCATTAGTCATTAACTCTTGTGTTTCCCATGCAAACAACTGAACCTACGTTTGCCCACCCTGTACACAGAGATTTATTGTGGGCAGTCGGCTGGATCAGGGAGAGAACAGATTCTGCCTCTGCTTCTCTCCCCACTCGGGCTGTCAGTGGGCCAGATGACGCCACCCCTGCCGCTGAGCCCACCCGTTCACATGCTCGTCTCGTCCGGAAACCCCCCACAGTCACGCCACCCAGAGGTGGTGTTTGGTCTGGGCACCCCCTGGCCCTGTCAGGTTGACCCATAAAATGAACCGTCACAACGGCCTTTCTGTGATAGTTTTTGGAACCAGTAAAGTTGGAGGAATTAATGCAGACTTCAGCTTCTGTCAGTAATGTTTCATCTTTTAAAAAAACGCCCTAATGGCCTGATAACACCAATTGTTGCTAGGGGACAGGTGCTTGAGCTTCTGCTGCCTTGTGCTCTGGGCTGTTTTCCTTGTCGTCAAATAGAAGAAAGTCGGGAGGGCGTGTTTCTTACTTTACCTGGACTAACACATGAGTGGGAGGTAAGCAACCAGGCGTTTGTACCGGAAGTGCGTTTCTGTCACCTTTTCTGTCGCGTGGGGCCCCCGAGTGTGTGCTGGGGACCGCTCAGCTCTGGGATTGGTAGATGCAGAAGTGGCTGTAGTTGTCCGTCTTGCTTGATTACTTGTTGGAGAAAGATCCAGCTTCTGTTTTGTTGGGAGCACTTGTGAAGGAATATTGATTTCTAAGGACCATCTTGTTTTGAATTAACTGGAGAAGGTCATGGTTCCCTTAAAAGCCTTTTTAATCTGGTCTGTTCCTTAGGAGCATTTGTATGTTGTCCTTCATTAATTCAAGAATACAGCATTTTTAGTATACCTTGGGCTCTGTTTCATTGAAATACAACCACCTTTAATGAGTCTGCCTCGTGCTGTGGAAGTGAGCCTATTCACTCATGTATCCTGGGAGCCTAGTGCAGTGCCTAGCACGCAGTAGGAGCTTGGTAAATGCAGACCTAGTAAGGGTCCAAAAGAAGGGAAAGAAAAGAGCATCATGCTACACAACAGTAATTTTATATCTTTTAATCCATCTGACTTTAAACATATTAACACAGATCCATGTGCCCTTTGGGACCAAAGAAAATAATGCAGCCCTGGCTGGCGTAGCTCACTGGATTGAGTGCAGGCTCTGAACCAAAGGGTCACTGGTTCGGTTCCCAGTCAGGGCACATGCCTGGGTTGCAGGCCAGGTCCCCAGTGGGGGCTACCTGAGAGGCAAACACACATTGGTGTTTCTCTCCCTCTCCTTCTCCCTTCCTCTCTCTCTAAAAATAAATAAACAGAACCTTAAAAAAAAGAAAGTAATTCATTACTCAGGGGCTTTCTTGAGTCACAGCCCCCCTGGGTCGCAGCAGAGCTTCGGGATCTGGCCACAGGGGCCCGCTGTAAAGGTGAGTGGTCAGTGAGGGTGAACCGATCTCTGCTCTGCGTCAGCCCTGTTCTCGGGCACCGCAAAGGCCAGAGCTGGTGTAGGCTGAGAAGGAAGCTCGCCTCCCCTCACTAGGCGAGAGTCCGGCGTTCTGAAGGACGTATTTTAAATGTGCCTCTGACCCCTTTGCAGGAGGAAGCCGATCCTGCTGGTGCATGGCGAGAAGCGAGAAGCGAAGGCTCACCTGCACGCTGAGGCAAAGCCTTATGAGAACATTTCCCTCTGCCAGGTAAGCTTACCTTGTTGCCCTCCGAGGTCAGGCTTGGTCTGCGAGTGGGAAGGCAATTTAGACATTTCATCCGTCTGCCTGCCTAGTTCAGGAGTTCCCTCCCCAGCACCCTCAACACATTTGTCTAGCTTGGGCTCCAATGTTGCCTGCGGTAGCCCTTGTGGGTAGGAAGATTGTCCTTCACGTTGCCCTCGTGTCCCTGCATCAGTCAGCGCTCTTCAGGGAAACAGCCTCGGGCAGGGGCAAGGGGGAGGTTTAGAGGGGCCGCTGGCGAGTCCGAAACCCAGGGAAGAGTGGGTGTGGCAGCTGGAGCCCACGGGCAGTCTGGGGGCTGGAGTCCTCTTCCTCGAAGGGGTCAGCCTGCTCCTGAGGCCTCCACCGGTGGGGGTGGGGGGGGCGGGGTGAGGCCCGCCTACCATGGGGAGGAGAGTCCATTCCCCTCAGAGTTTACTCTCATCTAAACTCGACCTTCACTGCAGCACATGACCAAGCACCAGGACACGATGGCCCAGCCAACTTGACACTTACACTGAATCTCAGCCCTCCTCCTGTGACTTCTACACACTCGTCCTGATTTTTCCCCTCCGGAGCCTCGGAGCGTCGTTCTCCTCCTGGCATGCGCCCGTGGTTCTTGTGTTTGACGACATCTCCCTTACGTGGCTTACTTCCTCCAGTTGTATCGGAGGCACCACGGATTCCCTGCCTCTGGTCCCCCTCTGGGCCTCTGGGCCTCCTCTGGGTGCATCTAGTCCGCGTGCCTCTCGAACCCCGGGTCTCAGCGCTGCGCTTTAGGCAGTCAGAGTTGGGACCCACTCCTTCCCCCAGTGTCTGCGGCTCACCTTCTTCTCAGACACGCCTTTGCCTAGCAGTTGCCTAAGCTCCCGTTGTTTGCTTTGCTTCCCAAAACAGAAGAGGCCGAACTGCAGGAGGAGAGCTCTCATCAGACTAAGAGTGGTGGTCAGAAAATAAAATAACACAGGAATCTTGAAAACTAGTGGTTAAATCCATAGAAGTAATGGTTTTCACGCACTACCTGTCCTGAAAGATCAGGAGCCGTTGTGGCGTGCTTCAGACCCGCCACTAGAGGGCGGGACGAGCCGCTGCCTTCCAAACCTCCTGCAAAGAGCTGTTCAGGAGCCCCCAGGTCTAATCGGAGGCACAGGAGGGTCGGCCGCATCCTGACTTACTGAAATTCCTTATGTCTCGTGTGCACGATGGATTCCTGGCTTTGACGTCAGTCAAGGAGCCGGCGGATGCTACAGTTTCTCTTATTTTGTACATACGGGGCAGAGACCCGAGATTGGGGCTGGTAGTCAAGGTTCGGGCTACCTGGGTTCTGTCCCAGCCCGTCACGTTCCAGCTGTGTCCTGCTGGGCCCATCTTCGAGTTTAATTCCCTCATCTTTAAAGTGGATTGCTAATACCCTTCTTCACAGAGCTGTTGTACAAGGGATTTGGTGCGTTTGCCCCAGAAAGCACCCATTAAATATTATCTGTTGAAGTTATTATTATCCTTGATTTTGTGGTCAGACTTGCCAAAACCACATAATGTATAACAAACCTGAACTTGAAAGCCAAGTCTCTTGACCACTGCTTTTTCTGAGCTAAATGTCAATTTATAGAGTGGCAGTCTTCGTGCTAATTTTATAGCTTTAGAGTCATCAAATATGGTTCCCTGCTCTCTGTCTCTGGTGGCCCAACTGCACGAATGCACGCTGGCCTGGGACTGTCCCCAGGCACCAAGTGCCAGAGTACAGTGGGCCAGGCCACCTGTCCATGAGCCCCGTCGTTTGAAAAAAGGAGAACAAATAAGCACAGACATTTAAATACTTTTCCCGAGTCACGCAAAGTCGTGAAGCTAGGACTTGTGCGTTCCTACCTGTTGTTTTGACATTTCTGTTTTAACCCTTTGATAGCCCACATCGTGGGTGTATTCTGCTCAACCAAGGTCTTGCTACACGGGGTGCTAGATACGATGTTTTGCTTCTCCACCCCGCTCCCCTCTGTATGTGAAGGTATTATTTTGTAACACAAACGCGGATTTAATAATATGTGTTCTTTATTTTCATCACTTACTATGTTATTAATATAAGAAAACTTCTGTTTTAATATCATAACACAAGTCTTTCTGCTGCTATTACATTCAGTGTTTTTTGACTACACCCTGAAAACTGCGTTTATTAATTTCTGTGTAAGCCAGCTAACTTATTTTAAAACTTTGCATAGTCTCATTTGTTTTTATTAGTTTTTGACAACTAAAGAAATTAGGCATTTCAACTTGTAATTACTATAATTAAAATGCAGAAAGTATTGAATCATTCTGAGTAACTTTAAAAAGTCATTTTTTTTTTAATGAGCCTCACTCAACAGTACTAAAAAAGCTGTGTTGTTGATCAAGGGCTTGTCCACTAGAGGGCAGTAAAAGCTGTTAGAAAATGTTGAACTGAAACTTTACTAATTTAATTTCTAGTAGGGTAGAGATATTATTGAGGGTTTTTTTCCCCCAATAAGTGACTTGACTTCTTTTTCATCCTAGGCAAAGTTGGACATTGCATTTGGAACACACCACACGTAAGCAATTTTTATGAAATGGGAGAGGGTGTGGTTTTAGTGGACCGATGCATGCTATTCACAAGGGGCCCGTAGAGGAACTCCAGTGTGGTGAACTTGCAGGGGCTGGGGGAACCCTGTCAGTGAGGAATTAGAGGAAGTGGAGCTGTTTTCTAGCGGCCTTGACTGGGATCCGGCTTTCAGCAGGAAAGCCCGAACCCCCGGTGCGGTTTCTGCTCTCTGCCCGGGGCGTTCGTTACCGGAGAACGGCGGCCGTGTGTGGTGTGCGGCCCGGCTGTGGGCGGCTGTCTGTGTGTGTGTTAGCCACGGGCCTGCGGGCTCCGCCGCCTCAGAGACAGCCTGGCGATTTCCATGCGAGTCCGCGTTGCATCGAACAGGACATTGAGGGTCAGCTCCTTCCTGGGATGGAAAAAAAAATTGTTTCACAAAAAGTTTGTCACTTCAAGAGGCTGATGCCTGTTCTAGATCAAGACATCTCAAAAATTTCCTGTAGAATACTTTTCTGAGACCTCGCCAGACAAAGACAGGGAAAACTTTTCTGTTACTTCCCATTTCACACATTGTACCCAAATCTCAACTGGACTCCTGTTTTAGGTTAGTTTTATACGGCTGTGTTTGCTGATATACACATACATGTACGTGAGCGCATTTCAATTTTTTTTTTTTTTTAATAAATCCCACTTCTCCGGAAAGGAAGTGTGACGTGAGTGTGACAAAGCCTCGTCTTTTCTCGAGACCAGTCATGGAGCTGGGGAGCCGGCTGCTTGCGGCGTGTTCCTTCAGGTGTCTGTCTGTCTGCAGGGCAGGAAGGAGACTCTAGGAGGCAGTGGGAGTGTTCGAGACCACGGTGTTCCTCCTGTTACAGTGACACGGAGGCGTGCATTCAGCTTTCCTGTTACACACTTGAAACTGTGTTTTGCCAGTGTGCTTTAAAAAGAGGAACCAGAGTGGACAGAGTCGAGCCGTTTTGTGAAAGATGCCCACCAGCCCTGCGGTGTCTGGTCGCAGGTGCTGTTGAGTAGACGTTGCAGCATTTACCAACCATTCCCAATTGGGAGCTGCAGGCTAATGAGGACAAGCTTTGAGGGTCGTTGAACGTGAACTCAGGCACCCAGCTCCAGTTCAGGCACCCAGCTCCAGTAGCGATTATTCCTCGGGTAGCACTGAGTCCACAGGATGTTACTTCCATCGGAGGATACAAAGTCGCCGTGAATAAGGCAGCTCGGTATCTTTCCTAGACCACCAGTGCCAGGTTCGGGTGCTGGCCACGCGGTCCGTGCCAGCAGCCAGCAGTTCATGGGCACAGTCACCCTGTATTTGACAGGCTAGCAAAGAGTAGCAGAACTTGTGGCTCTGACCCAGGAGGGAGTGAGCGTGCCGGGCCTAGCCAGGACCTAACACAGGAATGCTCGACTGAGCCCAGAGGGGCTGTCCTTTTTTAAGGCCATTCAAAAAAAAATCGACGTCCTTCATTTTATAGGCCAGAGGCTCCAAGTATCAGTTTTCCTTGGGCCGGTGCTGCGGACAGGAATTTCTGTGTGCTCACTGCTAAAGCAGACTCATTGTTTCCCCTGGTCCACCCGCCCTCCCCAACACACATACACTTTGCAAGTTCATTCCTCCTCCGCCTCCCAGCAGACACCCTTTCAAGTTAAACCCAAAGAGTTCGTATCTTGAAATTACTTTCTGTTGCTTATTTTAAAATATTGTAGGAATTACTCATTAAATATCTATTACATTCTTGAGACACAGCTCTAGGGGTTATAAAGTGTTTTGAAGCCTCAAAACACTTTGTTCTTGTAGCTTTCAGCCAGAGAGGCAAGACAAGCATCTGATTTAGAAAAGGAGGAAACGCTTCCAGCTCACGGTGACGGCTGTAAACCGCCTCCCAGCGTGACCGAGTGGCGCAGCCACAGGGCGCAGGAAGTGGCCTGGAGACCCTGTTCACTCGAGCAGGCCTGCCTTGGCCGTGGGCTCTGTGCAGAGCGTCTGGAAGTGGCCGGGTGCGGCCCGTCCTCCGGGAGCCCAGAGTCCGGTGAGGCACGTTGAATGTGCTCTGTCCATACTTCGGCGAGAGGTCCTGCAGCCCCGGGCTGTCTCTGGCAAGGCTGTAGAATGCCAAAGCTTTTCAGCTCCCCCAGAGCTAGGAGCAGGGTTGGCTCAATGGCCCTGAGAATTGTAGGCGGGAAGGAGGGACGCCAAAGCAGCTCCCTGTGCGCGGTCCCTGTCTCACGGGGACTGACCACAGGGTGGGCGGGACACGCTGCTTTCCACGCCCACCCGCCGTCCCCTGTCTCCCCTGGGTCACATCATCCCCGCCTCGCCCACTCCCACCCTAGCGCGGTGACACGTGTGACCCCCTGTCTATCCCCTCAAGGCCACGTGCAGTGAGAGGACCACCCGGCACGTCCGACCCAAGCAAGCAAGCTCTTCCTCTGGCTGGTTCTGTGACCGGCGCCTCCCCCAGCCGTGGGTTCTGCAGCGGAGTGGGGGGTGGCGCCTGCTCCAGGTCACCGTGGGCACGCAGCAAGGCCGCATCCCGCAGAAGCTCTAGCACGGCGCCCGGCACGCAAGGCTCTGTAGGCAGGGCTTTCTTCTCCCCTCTCGGGAGTGGCTCCAGGTTTGGCAGGTGTCCCCTCACTGCCCCTGCAGCTCAGTAGGTGTCGTGCAGGTCAGCGTTCTTCAAGGGGGCACCCCGAGTCTCACCCCTTCTTACCCACTTCCAACTGGGACCTGACGGGCCTGAGCCATCCTGTCTCTGAAGAATCCAGGCGACTCCCCCCGGCTCGTTCACCATTCTGCACGGGGCTCGCTGAATTCAGTGAGTGGGTTCCCCTGGTAACTGGCGTCTCCCTTAATGGAAACATTTGTAAAACTCGTATCATGAATTCATAACTAACTGGCTTATTTTTAATTATAATCAGCTGCTGATTTGGTAACTGTGTGCATAATTTGCCCAGATTCCAGGGCACACATGTCGCGGGTGGAAAGAGGCTCAACGGCTGTCATTTCTCCAGCCTCGAGTTATTTGCTGCTCGCCAGCGCGGCTCAGATCCCCGTCTTGGCCAGAGCGGAGTCCCGTTCCCTGTCCGCACATCCCTGTCCGCATCTTTTTATGCCAAACCCAACGCTGTCTGTGGTGCTGATCTGAGAGAATCACGTGTGAACTGGCCTCTGTCAGTTAATTTTAAGTAGCATGTTGGCCTTGAGGAGAGAATCTCTGGTTGGACAGAGAGCTCAGATTCCTGAAATAAGTAGAAAGCAACCAGGAAGCCGAAAATCGCCCAACAGGACGTGACAGGAGAAAGCAAGGCGTTGGAGGACTGGTGGAGTGGACCGGAGAGGGCGCTGTACCTCCCGCAGAGTGCAGTTGCATTCCATTCTCACAGCCACGCGGGGAAGTGAAAGGCGGGGGAGGCGGGTGGAGCCTTCAGGGTTCAGCCGCAGAATGACGTAGCGTCCTTCGGCGGCTGCCGGACGGAGGCCGGAGCTGAGGTGCCCATGCTTCAGACGAAAGCCCCCGTGGGTGTGCTGTTCCCCTCTCGCTGCCATTGAATGGCGTCTGGTGGCTGGAAGCCCGGGAAGTCCCCGCAGGGAAGAGAGGACTCACCTGGGACTGATGGAGAAAGAAGAAAAGTCACTGGGGAAGGAAAAGGAAGACAGACCTCAAGTGCAAGCATGCTGGGGACGAGTGTGGAATCTGTGCAGGGTGCAACTGCAGCCCCCGGTGAGAAGTAACTGTGCATTTCAGTCTTCCACACACGTCCGTGCCTGTCCGGCCACGCGGAGGTCGTGGACCAGTGCCGAACTGAAACGGGTGCAGGGCGCTCGCGTGTATCGTTTATTCTGGGGCGACTTTTTTATAATGCTGGCAATGAATGACACAGTGAGAGGTTGTGACCGTGCTTTGGAGAACACCCGACAGGAAGGTTCCTGTTGTCCCCACAGCAACAGATGGTGCTGGATAGGCAGACGGTGGGGGGCCAGCCTGGAGGGGGAGGGCCTGAGCGCCAGGCCTGGCCGCGTGGGCGGGGCACACTCGGAGCATTTCGGAGGGTGGTTGGTTTTCTCCGGAGCAGCTGAGCCGGCTCTGACAGCGTGTGGAAGAAAGGATGATTATAAACGTTGAAAGATTGGATAATAAGGGAGTTTGAGGGATTCCTCTCGCTATCACATTGGCATTAGGAAGGCATTGCATTTTTTGGAAGTGCTGTATGTTAACGCTTTCTGACGCCTGCTCCGGTTTTACAGGAAAATGATGCTCCTACTGTACGAAGAAGGCCTCCGGGTCGTCGTCCACACCGCCAACCTCATCCGCGCGGACTGGCACCAGAAGACGCAGGGGTGCGTGGCCTCCGTTCGCCCTCGGCGGGGCGGGGCGTGCTGGGGCGGGTCAGGGGCCAGGACACTCGCTCTGGTCTCCTCGTTGTTCTGGTTTTTTTAATTGTATAAAACCCACTCGTGTGGCACAGAAGACATACACGTGCAGGAAAAAATGATAGCATTCTTTTCGTATTTCCCCCCAGTTTCTGTCTCTTGAGGTGACCAGTGTTAACAGGTTGGTGCCTAATCATCCACAGCTGCCTCTGGTCCACCCGGAAACATGGATAACTGTCTGCACTCAATGGGTATTCTTCATTGTTTTTACAAAATGGGATTCTACACATTTCACAGCCAAGTGCATCCTAGGGCCTGAGGCAGGAGAGAGGACGCCGGGGGGAAGGTCTGAACTTGTCCCGGTCCCAGCAAGACCCGCCAGAGGGCCTTCTGGTCCCCACGCGCCCCTGCGCCCACTCGCGCCTGCGCTTGCACTTCCCGGTGGGCATCACAGGAAAGCCTGGGGGGTGGCTGCGTGCTGAGAGTCCCCTCACCCCTGACCAGTGCGGTTTCCCACACAACCAGCCAGCACCGGTGTCTTTTCAGGGCCTTTGACACACTCAGTGGGCTGCGAGTCTCGGGACTGACAGGAAGGTGGCTCTGGCCTGGCTTGCATTGCTAACCCTGTGTCCTTGGTGCGCGTGTGTTGGGTCTAGTTTTTTCTCTCTTTTTTCAGGAGGGGTTTGGGTTTATTTTTAGGGACTTTCCCAGATCAGGTTGTAACATTGTTCTCCCTCCTGGTAAGCCCTTCCTTGTGAGGAGCTTTAACTTACTTTTCCTTCTTTTAAGCTGTTTGGTACGTCTCTGCCCCCTGTTAAAGATGGCTAAGTGCTGGTTAATAGCTTCCGTGTTAGAGAGAACTCAGACATTCCTCCAGGAGCCTTTTAGGGTTCAGGGTTTCTCCACTGTCGTCTTCCCCCTCTCCCCCGCACCAACTTTGCCCCATATCATTGCCCCCTCGCCCAGCTCTGCTAGAACCCCTAACATGGAAAGTATTAGCTGCCTGAGTCCACTCCCACCGCGGGTTGGGCTACAATACAGAGCCTTCCGGCCTCTATCCGCTGGGCCTGCTCTGACCTAAAAGTGCGTGGAGAAACAGAGCTACCTCTCCCCCTCCAGATGGTTTGTCCAGTTTGAAAGATGGTCTCTTCCCTGAGCCTGACTTCTCCCGGTCCCTCTCTGCACTCCCCTCCCCCACCCCCCACTTCCTGTTAGTTCTTCTTTGAACACATTCTCGTTTGAGTGTCCCACTTACAATACGCATCTCGAAATGCAGTGTGATTCCGACTGGTTCAGGGTCAAGGGGACCGTCACTCTGTCTCCAGGAGCCTCAGCCGCAGGACCTCCTGACCCACCGAGTTTCGGGTTAGCTACACCTTTGCTGCTTCGGGGGCTTCTAAGCCGCCAAGTTGGGTTTGGGGGCTCGTGACTTATATGTGGCTCCATCAGAAAAAAAAAGAGGTGAGATGAATACAGCTTTTCTTGGGGAAATAGTCATTGATGTCACAAATGAACTGATCGAGTTGTGATCCCTCCATCTTAGTGGCTCCAGGACTCCCACGGCTCCCGCCCCCGCTGCCAGAGCCCGAGCTGCCAGAGCCCGGGTTCGCAGGCAGCCTGCTTCCTCAGGCCTCTTGGGGGCGGCCCTCACGGGGGGAGCAACCTAGGGTGAGGGCTGGGGTGTTACTTTCCCCCCTTTATTTGAAAAGAAATTAACTTTCTCAAAAAAAAGTCATGACTAGGAGGTAGTAGCTTCGGGTGGTTTAAAACTCAGAGCGTGCCCAGGGTGGGGAATCTCCCCGCAACCTCTCTCTGCACTGGACTGGTGCGCTGTCATCTCCTGGCTAGTCTGCGTTCTGCGCTCTGACACTTTGCGGTTTCATGTTGTGGTCGTCACTTTTTTCTTTAATCCTCACCCCAGGCTATGTTTTTATTGATGTTAGAGGAAGTGGGGGAGAGAGAGAAACATTGCATCCCATACGTGCCCGGACCGGGGATCGAACCCGTAACCCTTGGTGTACGGGACAACTCTCCAGGCAGCTGAGCAGCCCGGCCAGGGCCGTGGGTTGTCACTTTCCAAAAACATTTAAAGGCCGTTGTTTCGGGGGATCTTCATAACTGGTCTTCCATGGCGCTGCTCATCCTCCTCTGCCGTGCAGGTGGTCCAGCCGTCTTTTTCAGCTGCTGCTTGGTCCACCTTGGAATTGCTCACTTTTAAAATTATTTGGCCCGTGGCCATTTTCTCATCTTATCTTGTGGCGTGTCAAAATGCCTCACACCTCAGCATCCCGGTGCAGGGAGTTGCCGTCTGCCCTGTTCCTCAGCCAGAGCCACTCCTGTCTGCAGGTGCACCTGCTCCAGGGGAGCCCCCCTCAGACCGTGGGCTCTCAGTCGCAATTGTGAGGGGAGACCTCACTTACACATCCAGCCCAACGTGGTCCTTGTCCGCACGGGCAGAGGCTCAGAGAGGTTGCGGATTTTGCCTCAGTGGCACGGCCCGTGGGGAGTGGGTCCGGGTTCAGAGCCTGGGCTCCAGTCTGGGTCAGGCTGTGCTGCTGCCTGGGTGGCGGGTCTCCTCCGGGTGGGAATGGAAAGTGTGACGGTCCAACCTGCTGCAAGAGACACGTCCCAACACTGGAAGAGGCAGAGCCAGGATCCTTGTGGCTGCGGGAGCTTCCTGCCCTAGTGGCCTCATCTTGTGGGTCTCCTGTGAGGGCTGCGAGGTGGAAAGCAGAATTCGGCAGCTTCTGCCTCGGCTCAGTGGGTAGAACTTGTTGGGGGAGGAGAGAAGGAGCCCCAGGAGGGAAGGGGCGGTAACAGCTAATACGCTCCCACTGCTTCCTGAATCTGGACACCGATCATTACCTCGTGTGCGCCCCTGTGAAGCAGGGGTGGTAGCCCGATTTTGCACTTGGAGAAACTGAGCACGAGAGATTGGAAGTGTACTCACACGCAATCCACCACAGAGCAGTCTGTAGAAGGACTGGGTTTGGATGGGGTTGTTTTCCCTGTGTGGGTATAACGTAGAAGTTCTGGCAAAGTGCATTGTTTTCCTTTTGGGAAAAAGAATTGATAGAATGAAAGATGTCTTTAATATTTTGTTTCCTGTGTTATCTGAAAGACTGAGGTTTGTGTTCATCTAACATCACTAAATGCAGTATATCCTCAATCCAGACCCCAGCAAAGTATAGGAGGTGAGAATACCGCAAACTGCTCTAGCATATACATCGTGGAAATGACGAGCTTGTTTATTGAAAATAGGTTTGCACAACGTACATTTCTCTCATAGTAACTTTTATTCTTTTCTGCTTGGCTAAAGAGCTACACGGATGTAGTCAAGGCCAGAACTTGCTGGGCTTACAGCAGGGGGTGTGGATTTGCTACAACTGAGAGTAGAACGATTAGCTGTTGTCAGCACGTTAGGAAGCAGCATGGCCGGCAGGGAAAGGAGGAGGAGGAGGGAAGCGTGGTGGTGAATGGGTGAGACGGAGCGTGGAGGGGTTGGATGGGGACAGGTGGGCAGAGGCCCGACCTTCCTGGGTCTGAGTTCACAGTGAGGTGTTCAAAACTAATTCTGAACACGATGGAAGCCATCTGAGTGCTGTGATCAGATTCATGTTCCGTAAGGATCACTTTGCCTCTCGGGCGGAGGTAGTAGTGGGGATTCACCTCTTCCGTGGGGTGAGCGCAGACTCCGTGCAGAGAGGGCGCTGTGACCAGGTGGGTGCAGGCCGGCCTGTTAATAGTCGTTTTCTCCCGTTCCAGAATATGGTTGAGCCCTTTGTACCCACGAATTGCCCACGGAACCCACACGTCTGGAGAATCGGCTACACACTTCAAAGCTGATCTTATCAGCTACTTGACGGCTTATAACGCTGCCCCTCTCCAGGAGTGGATAGACATCATCCAGGACCATGACCTCTCTGAGACCAAGTACGTGTCATCCTCGACGTTGGGGGGTGCTCACCGTAGGCGATGCCTGAGAGCCTCATGGGTCTGGGGTGCAGGGGTCTCGGCAGAGGCTGAGTGACACGTGGCTACCCTTACACGACGCGATGAAAGCAAAAGGCGGTCACGGTATACCCCCTGGTTCTCGGCCGCCAAAGTGGAGGCCCGGACATCCTCGCACCGGTCCTCTGCCTCCTACCGGAGGAATCTTCGAGTGAATGGGTCCTTCGCCTGGCACCTTACACCAGCAGTCGGTGTGCTTGAAGAGGAGTTGAAGTATCACTTACTACTCTGAGGAAGCATCCCAAGAAAATGAGCTGGCTCTTAAAACACCTCGGGATTACATGAGTTTTCATCTGGGGGACGGTCCATGAGTCACATCGCTAACGCTCTGTAACTTACATGTTGTGTCTTTGCAGTGTTTACCTCGTGGGATCAACCCCAGGACGCTTCCAAGGAGGCCAGAAGGACGACTGGGGGCACTTTCGGCTTAGGAAGGTGGCAGAATTTTTACTCGTTGAACATGTTTAAACATTTGCAGGGGCGTCCAACCGGCGACCCAACACAAAAACCGTAAATTCACTTAAAACTTTTTTGCTCATCGGTTTTCGTTAGTGTTTGTGTATTTAACGTGTGGCCCCAGACCACTCTCCCCCCGGTGTGGCCCAGAGACGCCACAGGGCGGGACGGCCCTGGGTGTGTGCTCTCTCCTCTTTCACGGGCGGTTGCTGTGTTGGCCGCATCGCAGTGTCTCGAGCACAGCCCTGGGCAGATGGTGAGCACTAGAGAGATGTCTAATTACAGTTCTCCGTGGTCTTAAAGTTGTGCTATGCCTCTCCTATAGCATGAACTGTCCTAAATGGACTTTTAGTTACATATCTTACAACAACGATAACTAGAGACTTCTCACTTTGTAGCACTTGATCAGCATATCAAGGACTTTTAACCTACAAATTCAGCAAAGAGCAGAGCAGAGCGCTGAGGAGAGGCTACAGCCCAGCTACACTGTGTTTTGTTCACTAAGCCAGTGCCCTTAAGAGAATTGTTACTACGAAAATGACGAAAATGACATTGGCTGCTGGTGTGAAAATGAACAAAGAGAGCCTTTAACGCAATGCAACAACAGGCGAGTTGAACATTGAGGTTTTCTTCATCTCCTGCCCTGACCCACATGGTTCAGCTGGTTCAGCGTGGTCCCGTAAAGCAGCAGGTCTTTGATTCGATGCCCGGGCAGGGCATGTGCCTGGGCTGCGGGTTCGAGCCCTGGTCAGGGAGCTGCCAGAGCAGCCAGTTGATGTTTCTCCCTCACATCGATGTGCCGCTCCCTCCCTCTCTCCCTCCCTTGCCCTTTAGCTAGAAACTAAATATTTTTTTAACTTTTCTTTATCTCCTGTTAGGAAACACTTTACCGACCTTAGTAATATTCCTAAGGTGTCTTCCGTAAAAGCCTTACCTCTTTTTCCATAAATTATTTATGTTACATAAGAATTCTCCTTTGTTAATGAAATTTTTAATTTTTTTTTTAAATGAGGCTACAACTAAAAGCAGGCAAGATCTGGCTGCCAAGCTCTCAGTTCATACCGGTGGGAGAGGCGTAACAAAAACGCTAGGTCATGACCTAGAGGGACCAGAGCGACTGGCTGAGTGCACAGCCTCGCGGGTGCCTGGGCTCCAGTCCTGACCTGCTATGCACAAGTCACGTGACCTTGGCTTTCTCCCTAACCTGCCCCTCTTGTCATCTGTAAAATGGGTGTAACAGTGGTGCTGCACCCCCAGGATTGTGTAAGGATTGAACGAAACGGTGGGTGCAGCCACAGGCCGAGTGTGCCATCAGCACCAGCGGTCGTCTGTGAACAGGCCGCTCAGCCCGAGAGGTGAGAGCACAGGCTGTGCGGCCTCACTGGACGCTGAGCATCATCTTAGAGTCTTCCAGCCACGGCTCACACCCAGGAGCTCCTGCTGCCTCCCAGCTGCCTTCCAGGGCAGCGGGGGGACAGTCAGGGTTCTGCTTCATTGTTGTGAGTGGAGCAGAGGGTCTTGTCCGGGGTCCTGCAGCCCACCGGGGGCCGAGCGCAGACGAGACACGGGGTCTCGCAGTCGTCAGCTCAGCCTTGTTCCCTGCACGGCGCCGCGCCCACCGTGCCTGTCATCGAGAGTTGTCCGGGCTTTTGGGCGGCAGTGATTACAAACAGTGACGCCTAGGCTGTGGTAAAGAAAGTAACACGCACTGAACTAAACAACACATCAGTCAGAACAGAGGAACCGCAGTGCAGTTTTCTTGCTCTCTCCAGCCTCTGGGCAGATACTCAGTGTGAATGTCCAAGTGGATGAGATTTCCAGATGTTTTTTCTAAATTGCTTCTGGAGCTTTTCCCCAGTATCAAAGCAGGAAGTACAGGTCATCCTTAGTGTTCAAGGCAGTGTTATCTATATGTAAGTAGGTGCTCTCCTATTTTAACAGCTCCCTGGAGCACAAGCGTCAGATTTCTTTCAGTTGGTAGGAGTCAGAATGTACAGTGGTCCGGCCATCCATGTATTCTATAGGTGTGTTAAACAGTCATGGTTTCAGTGCAAAAATGTGACTTCGCAAGGCAGGTTCGTGGTTTATCTGACATTCCCGCTAATACACATAGACCTTTTAAAAACAGTTGAATCTGTTCTTGCTTTTAGTACAAATCAAAGAATTTGAGGAGAAGAAGACTTCTCCTGTCTACTTACTCCAGTAAAATATTTTTAGAGGTTAAAAAGTATTTCCCAAAGAAGGAAAAAATGTACGGTTGTGTATGAAATTGATCACTAATATTTCCAGCATGTCTTTGTTAATCGGGGGCTTCGAGGGTGGGAAACTGCGTCCTGAGTCGTGACGGCGCTTCTGCTCCTGCGAGGGAGTGACCCGCATCCTCTATTCCTCTTCCCAGCTTCTGAGAGAGCACGCCGCGTCCACACCCAGCGCGGAGGCCTGGCCCATCGTAGGCCAGTTCTCCAGCATCGGCTCCCTGGGGGCTGACGCGTCCAAATGGCTGTGCTCCGAGTTTAAGGAGACCTTGGCGACCCTGGGGAGGGACACCAGGGCCCCCGGCAAAGGCGTCGCTCCGCTCCATTTGGTAAGTGCCCTTCCTCGGGCGGGGGCTGATTATCCGCGCCCTCTGGTCCAGGAGAGGAATTGGGAATCAGTCCTCCTTGTCGTGCAGAGGTTTTGTTCAGTAGCTCGGGGTGGACACAGCAGTTTGTAATCGAGGGGCCCTCATCGCGTGGTGCTTGGGGGCGAGTGGGTCCCGCCAACGCGCCTGTCCGCCACCAGCGAGCCTGCGGTCTTCCGCCCCCCCCCCCCCAGGTTGTCAGCCCAGGGAAAAATATTTGATGACGCATTGCCAGCAGGATTAGGAGCATGATTGATAATTTAGACACCTCTGAATTAATAGTTAATTTTGCATTCAATTCAGTGTTAATGTGATATTTAAGAGGAAAAACTCAAATCGAAGTGTAGTTTTTTATCATCAAATTAATTACCAGAAGTTCAATTTTTTTTTTTTTTCATAAAATGGGAACTTTTTAAAATTTAAAGCACATTTTCAAAGTCTAAGTATTTTTGAGATTTTCCTTTTTAAAAAACTAGTCAGCATGCCTTTTAACAAACGGTTTCTTCAGCATGGTACCTTCCTAGTTTTACTGAGTTTTTTTCTTACTTATTTGTAGATCTATCCTTCTGTGGAAAATGTGAGGACCAGCTTAGAAGGGTACCCAGGTAATTGTTGGGAAAACCATCCGGATTGCATCTTTGGGTTTATTTCATAAATGCCCTGGTAAACTTTTAAAAACAAGCAATGAGAATGCCTTCCTCCTTGGGATGTGAAAGTATTGGCTAGAAATTGGGAGACGATTTTTATCTTAACTGGGTAGGAATCATGAACCTAGGTGACATGGAGCACTCACTGGCAGTGTCCCAGAGATGGTACGTGAGGCCATTTGTGAGTGTTTTTCAATCCTTACAATAACCCTCTGAGTCGGAATCTCATTTCTGCCGATAGAAATGAGGTTCTCAGCCCTGGCTGGTGCAGCTCAGTGGATTGAGCGCGGGCTGGGAACCAAAGTGTCCCAGGTTCGACTCCCAGCCAGGGTACATGCCTGGGTTGCAGGCCATACCCCCAGCAACCGCACATTGATGTTCCTCTCTCTATCTCCCTCCCTTCCCTCTCTAAAAAATAAATAAATAAAATCTTTAAAAAAAAAAAAAGAAAGAAAGAAATGAGGTTCTCGCCTTGGCCACCAGCAGCCTGGCTGTCCGAGCACACCTCCAAATAAGACCAGCCGCCTCTCCTGCCGCTGCCTCTTCAGAGCACTGCTAGCACCCTACTCTGCTCTCCCTCCCTCTCTCCGCATCCTGTCTGCGTCTGTGGTACCGTGTGCTTCTTCTAAACACGAATCCTGGACGCAGATACATTTAAGGTTCAGAACTGACGCTTGACATTGAGATGAAACCTTTCATATAGCCTAATGGGTACATCTCATCTCTCAAGGGCTTCATCTGTGAGTGCCCACGATTATTTTGTAGACATCACCTGGTTCTCTGTTTCTCCTATACCAGGGCTAGGCACTAGACTTTTATTTGAAATTCAGTTCCCCAAATAGTGCCTTTGGGAGGTAATGACCAAAACCCCAAACAATGTACGTCTCTGGAAAAAAAGAAGTCTTATGGCCGGAAGCAGAATGCTCTGAATTTGGGCTGATTTAATCCACTTAATGCTTGTCAAACCAGGTGTGACCCTGCCAGGGAAATCTCCATAGGGTTTGCAGTGTTTCAGCCCATTTGTTGCTTTTTGGTGACAAAGGTGAAGATTGTTTCACTGAGGCTCAGGGACATGGCGGGGTATTTTTTGTTAGTTTCTTTCTTTGTTTTTGGTCTCCCTCCTGCACTTCTAATAGACTAGATCCATTCAAAGCATACTTTTTAACAGAGAAGAACATGGCATTTCCAATTAAGCTACTTCACACCTGGTCCTGAAACCCTAAGTGTGTTTTTAGGGATTTGAGTAGGAGGTGCATCACGCCACCTTTGGTGAGGTGGAGAAAGTTAAAGCCCGCTGCGGGCAAAGGTCACTGTGGACAAGTTCCATCCCGTGTTTGGAAAGCGACTGATGCATGTACAGTGGAACTTCCCTCCTTTCAAAGATGAACCAAAAAATTGGCCTCTAATTGTGTTCCCCCTGGGAACCATATCTTTATTTTCTTTGCAGGAACATGGCTTTTAGAATTCCTTTTTAAAAACTTACCTGTTTCTGACACTTTATTCTATTTTAGTGACCATTCTTTCCCACTGGTAAGACTCTGTTTAGCTCGCGCGAAGTCTGTTGGGAAGGAGCAGAGTAGCGGGCGAAGGAAGGCGGAGAACCAGGTTCCCCTAGGAGGTCTCACTCCACTCTGCCCAGGTGTCCTGGTCTCAGGCAAAAGCGGGGCGCTCCGCACCTCAGCTGGCCTTCGTGCGGACCGCGGGACGGGCCAGGGTTCTCTCCGTGTTTTCTTCTGACAGTTCAAATCCGTGCTGTTACAGATATCAAGTCACCATCGCCAAGTGATTGAATACCTTTTTCTGTAGACAGTATACATATACACTTAATATGCATCCCTGAGAAAGGAAGCCCCACTGAGAACACACTTGTGCAAGTATAGACGTTTTTCTTTCAAAGAACTATTGTATAAGATGAAATAATGGAAGTAGTTTCGGGGTTTTTTTTTTCCTTTAAGCTTCTCACTGTTTACTATAGATTTTCCTCCTTAATGAAGGATCCTCAAATTATATTCCATAGATTTGATTATTTACTTCATTTTTCTTCTTTCAAAAGCTGGGGGCTCTCTTCCCTATAGCATCCAGACAGCGGAAAAACAGAGTTGGCTCCATTCCTATTTCCAGTAAGTAATTGGTTTAGAATGCTGCCGTTGCTTCCTTTGGGATAAGAGTGTTATTTATGTCATATTTTTTAAAAGAACCTTACATAATACAGCTATATATTTTAGCTACATATGTTAGTGATAGAAATAATTTAAAACAAGGTTTTGAACATTTTCTTTGGAATAGGTTTTTAATGCCAACGAGTATAATTGATCTCTGTGGCATTTCTATTTATACATTGGCACACGAAGAAGAAGATAAAATGAAAGAACATTGTTGGATAGCTTAGGATTTACATAAGTACCTTTTGGTTCATATCTCCAGTATGGAAAGTGTAGTCATTCTGTCGGCACGGCCTGCTGAGGGTCGACCCTCACGCGGTTCCCCGGGTGCAGGGGCAGTGCCTGCGTGGCTGAACGGACAGACAGGCGAAAGGGAAGTCCTCTGTGCTGCGGCCACAGCGGTCGCACATCTGTGACTTCCGGGCTGATCCCAGCGCCATACCTACTTCCAAGTCCACCTATTTTGCCGAACAGCCGGAAACAACGGCTGATTCCCTTTCCGTCTAATCCAGTCGTGTGTCATCCGGAGGCTTTCTGGGACGCTCTCTTGGGCGGGTGTCCCTCACAAAGGACATTGGGTTTTGCGGACGATCTGTTCTCTCAGGGACCGTCCTCCTGTGAGTGAGGATGGTCGCCCCGGGAGGGACAGGCGGCATTTCTTCCCATGGCACCTCAGTCCTGCCACGTGGCAGACCTAGAAACCAAACTGAGGATACAAGTAAATGTCAGCATTCGACTCAAGTATTTCTGATGTATGCCCCTGCTTTTCAGCGTCCCGTGACGATATGCATACTGTTTGTATGTTTCCCACTTTGTATTGTGTTTTATCAACAAGCTCTTACTGAGCCTCTGCTTAGCACTGTGGTGTGAGCACACTCCCAGCTTTTAAGAGCTCACAGCCCGGCTAGGAGATACGATGTGCAGACGTGCCGGGAAAAGCACAACAGACAGAGTATGGCATTTGCATACTGGTGTGCTTTCACAGCAGAGAAGCCGGGCGCACCATGTGCCAGAAGGCCCTTGTTGTGAGTGGCAGTACATTTTTTTCTGCATTCCTGCATTCTGAAGTGAACACGCGTTATTCTGCTCCCTGAGCCGAGTGTAGTAAGAAGATACCACGGGTCGTATCAAAGGGAATTGTGTACTCACCGTTTTTTTTAGATTATAGGATTTGGGTTTTCAAGCACTTTTCTAATGTGAGGACTGTGACCAATTGGTACTTTCTTATCAGTGATTTGTGTCTTTCCTGTCACTAGCAAATGGTCAGCGGAGACGTCGGGCCGCAGCAACGCCATGCCGCACATTAAGACGTACATGAGGCCCTCTCCAGACTTCAGTCGGATTGCTTGGTTCCTTGTCACAAGGTAAACCGTCCTCATGTTCCTGGTGGGAGGGGCTTCTAAATGTGTGTGTAACTCCTGCTCTGAATGCCACGTCGTGTTCTAAAGAGTGGTTTTATGAATTGTGATTAGTTTTCTGTGTGTGTGTCCTACATGAGCCCTGTTGAAAGGAGGCCCGTGACTGATCCCTTTGTAGAGGTTGTAATCATGGCCTGATTTTATCCACATGGCATTCCAGTATTGTTAAGGCACACCTGAGAGACGCAACCTAAATAATTTAGAAAATGCTTAGCATCCACTCTTAGCCCTCGAAAACAAGGGAAGATGTAGACCGCAAATATAGGGGACACCTACCAGCAACTCCCTTCATTTTTTTTTTTGTTTGTCTGCCACTTTATCTCAAAGTCAGAGCATCCCAAACTGAGCTCATGCATCTGGGAGGAGATTTTTTTTCCCAGCATCCTCTGTGCTTTAGTGGCCCCCGCCCACTCTCCCATCCTCGGGCCTCATGCCCGGCCGTGCTCTTGTCTTGGTCCTTCCTCTGAGCATGCTGCGGCATTGGCTGAAGTCCTCCCCCCCGTGGATGCCGGGCACACAGGATGAAACAGTAAGGTTCACCTAGTGCGTTTGAGGTGCTCCTGGTTTCAGAGGTGTCAGAAGACAGACAGGAGTGATGACAATAGGAAGAGATCTGTTCTGCGGTCGAGGTGGGCCCGTGGGTGGTATGTAAATATACATCAAAGCTTGTTCATCCTTGAAATGCCTTGCACTTTGCTTTTCTAATCCCCGAAACACTCAGTCAGATACTTACCACCTGCGCTTCTGAAATGGTCACCTGTCTGCTGCCCCATCACAAGGCTGTCCTCTTCCCAGGCCACCCGTCCCAGTTGTCCATGACCTTTTGTCTGCTACTAACATGGGTTTTCCTCATTGTCCTGTGTTCAGAATCCCCACACACACACTTCCTGCTGACCGAGGTCCAGCGTCCTCAGGTTGGCGTCCACCCCAGCCACACCTTCCTCAGCTTGCCCTGCGTTCCCCAGCGTGAGCTTCCAGAAGCAGCCAGGCTTCTTCCCTTTGCCCCTCAAACCGTCCTTCCTGCCCACAGCCCAGGTGTTAGAGTGCCCTCCTTTTCTGCTCTCTCTGCCTCCCCAGTTGAGCTCAGGTCCCGCGTCATCTCTTCCCGGAGGCTTTGCCGGCCTCCTCTGTCCTCGCCCTCCTCCAGGGCCCTGGAGCTACGTGCTCCACGTCCTGTCCGTTTCAGACACCCTCCGAGCACATTTCATTCTCTCTCTCTCTCTCTCTCTCCCCCCCCACTCTCTCTCTCTCTCTCTCTCTCTCTCTCTCTCTCTCTCTCTCTCTCTCGTAGCCTTCACAGCTGTTCTGCGGTGCAGCTGTCAATCCGCCATACAGAGGGGGGAACTGAAGCACAGAGGTTGTGCCGGAGCCCAGGAACCTGGGGCGGGCACTGGACGCTGCTCGTTCAGTAGGGTGGTCAGGGAAGGCCTGGCCGGCGTGGCCACGTTCGGAGTGGAGGCCTGAAAGGAGGAAGGGGACTGTGCGGGCAGGTAGCTGGGGGAACGCTTTCTGGGCCGTGGCAGGAACGTATTCACTGTGTGTGAGAAGCAGCAAGGCGGTTTTGCTGGAGTGAGCGGGCGGGAGGGCAGGTGCAGCCAGAGCAGCAGCCGTGGCCAGACCGCCTTTCCCAGCTGTAGAGGCAAAAGCACTATTGCCCGACGTCTCCCGGGTTTCCTGAAGCTTTATTAGTTATGGGTCTGCTGGAGGCAATTCTGTGTCTGTGTATTCCATAATTTGGATTGATTAGAACAACTGCTTTTTACGTTCTTATTTCATGAGGCTTTCTGGACCAAGACATGGTTTCAATATAGTCGGCTTTAGCTTATGCTCCAATAGTGTTTCTCAACAGGGCGCTGCTGGCATTTGGGTCAAGGTTTTTTTGCGGTGCCACAGCCCCCCCATGCGTTACAGGAAACTTCATAACCTGTCCCTCACATACCAAATGCCCCGTTATGGCGGAAGCCCCCCCAGATGCCCCATGCATTCCTAAGTATCTTCTAGATCGTCTGTCCTGGTGGAGAATAGAATCGCATTATTAAGTGCCACAAAATTGAAACAGATTCCCCAGGAAAAAAACCTTAATAGCAATAAGCAAGATGGAATACAAGGAATGTGAATTTTGACTGCACGATTGTGAGACTTTCTGCAATACTCCAGATCCACACACCTGCAAAAGTGTTGCCCTGCAAGGGGGCCGCGCTCTGAGATTTGGTGCTTTCACCAAGACAGGCGCTTCTCTCTTGCGGGCCTCGGTACTCGTCGGCTTCAGAGCTCGCCAGGCCCGGGACTCAGCGCACTCAATAGTTGTGCCAGTTTCGCTGCCTGGCAAGGGGGGATGCATCAGCCCATCCGTGGGCCACGTGTTCCGGGGCGAGTTAATGGTGGACTGAGCGGCGTGAGCAGAGGGTCAGAGCCTTGACCGGGGCCGTGGTCTCCTCTGAGCCCCCAGGTCTGCAGAACTCTGTTGCTCACGGCTGGAGGTCTGAGGCCTCTGTGCCCTGGCACACGGTGCTCTCCACACAGGCATCGTTGTTTGCTTCTTCAAAGCCAAGGGGGAGTCTCTGTCTGTCAGGAGGAACCCAGGCACTCTTTTAAGTCTCACGTGATAGGGTCAGGCCCACCAGGCTCATCCCAGACCTTCGGACTAACCTGGTCGGCTGGTGGGTGAGCTGATGTGGGAGAGGACCCCGTCACGCTGGCGGCTTCTGCTCACACTCAAGGGCAGGGGATTGTTCGGGGGGCGCCGACCGGGGGCGGGGGCGGGGATGGGGTTCTGCCTTCCACAGGCCTCGTTGGTATTCACCGTCCAGTTTGCCTCATCCATCTTACTCCGCAGCCTCGATTTGAACTGATTTCTTCATTATTATGAAATTGAAGCTAAGTCTCCATAGTTAAGCAAAACTGCCCTTAGATGTACTCGGAAGGCGAGCCTCAGGCTGCAGGGCGGCTGGAGGAGCGCAGTTCAGTGGGCCCGCGGAGACAGAGCAGCGGCAGTGTTGCAGGGGGGGCGTGGTGTGTGCCGTTGTTCCTACGTCTCACCCAGGACGCGCAGAGTTCCCAGAGATCTGATGTCCTCACCTTAAACCAAACCAAAACCACAAACGCTCATCACCCTAGAGGCCCGCTGCACGTGTTTCCCACGGTGTACAGATCCCACTGCCCCGCCTCCCACCCGTCCTCGGGAGGGGGCGTCGGCGTCCCGGTCACGGGGACCTCGTTTCACCCGCGTGACGTTTCACCAGTGTGGAGACTGGCTGCCGGAGACCAGGGACCGGACTCTGCTTAAGGGGCTTGTAAAAAGTGACTGTACTTTTCACTCTTCTTTATTTTTCCTTTTAAACACACGTGGGTCACCGTGGTTCCTCTCCTCTGTCGTCATGTTGTCGCTGGGGCCTGAAGGAAGGCATTTTTCACAGGTCCTGGGCCACCCTTCAGTGCACAGTTGCCACACCCCCGAGCATTGCAAAATCGGCGCCAAAACCACTTTTAAATGCAGTTTCCATGTCAGTGTACAGTCTGCATTAGAAGTTTTTTTCCTACTCTAAGAGAACATAACTTTGTAATCTTATATGTCTTTTCCTACCAAAATACTCATCCTCGTTGTTAGTAACTATTCGTTTAGTGTCTGTATTTTCTCTCAGAGCAGTAAATGGAGTGCCTAGTACAGTGCCTGGTCTATATGGCTCTGAACATTTTCAGCCAATGAGTGCTGTCCTACCCTGCATTTTCTCGCTGCGTCTTGGGTCTCAGGGTTGTGTTTTCCTTTCGTGCTGCCCAGGACGCATCCTTCAGGTCTGTTTCACAGGTTCCCCTTTGAAACTCCTTGTAGTTCGGCAGACATAAGTCACTGTCTATTTCCTTTGTGTTTTGTAGCACTTGTTGTTTATTCCTTTTACGTCCTCCTTGTTGGTTCTTTGTGGGTCCCGTTTCTTCAGTATATTATGAGCTGCCTGAGAGGTGGTGACGGGTCTTACCCATCTTTCTGTCGGCGGCATCGGACACGGGGCGTGGCCTGTGGCTACTGACCGACGCGTGGTTAAGCCAGAGCCATCCACGACACTGGTTTTCTCGGATGGGTGGCACATGCAGAAGACAGGAGAAGGGTGTGCGGAGAAAGCGTATCTTCCCGTTCCTGTGCCCCAGCCATCCTGCTGGGGTTTCAGGTTTTACAGCCGTGACCCTGTCAACACCCTCAGACCCAGGTGTCTCCAGGGGTCGCATTGTCCGATCGGCCAACGTACTACGGAGGAAATAGCACCAAAGTGGAGTCCAAACGTCCATGTCCCAATGGGGAATGACCACATACTGGCCTTGCCACTTAAATTTTAGAAAAGCCATTTATCATCTCAGCTTTTATCTTGTTGAATGCTCAGAGGATGATGATAAAAGAAATATGTGAACATTACCTATTAGAGTATATGATGTATTAAATATTAAAGATCAGTTAACAGCTTGACTGTGGTAGCTGCTAACTACGTATGTTACCATTAAGCTCATATTCGCTGGGCCTCTGAGGTTCAAGAAAGCAGCTTATAGCTTGCTTTGGGGTGGTGAGCCCACAGTGCAGTGTACAGATGATGCGTTACAGAATTTTACCACCGGAAACCTATATAATTCTATTAATCAGTGTCACCCCAATAAATTCAGTTAAAAATTTTTGTAAAAAAGCTTGAGAAGCTTTTCTCTGTTTTGTTTATAATACAACATATCACTATACACTCTATGACCTAAAGACTTGCCCATGGATGAGATACAGCCTTTATTAACCTTTTCTAAACTTAATGTGGTTTACTTAAAAATTGCTCAAAATTATTCTAATCAATTAGAACTTATTAGGTGTTGTGTTGGCAGTAATTTCTCTTTTCTCTGGTTGCTTTTATGGAAGCTATTTATAGTTTTTGATCCCACCATGAAATCATGCTGTTTGATGGGCAGCCTGTTGTTATGGAAATTGCCGGGGCATGATGACAAATACTGTGTTTAAATGTTACCACCGGACTGAGCAGGCGAGAAGACGAGCTAGAAGAGGCAGCCCTGGGTGAGAAGACAGTGCCTACGAGTAATTGGCAAAGCCGGAGAGAGCAATTATGAAAGCTGTGCATTGTGGGTGGGCAGAGAGCAATCGCTGTCACAGTTGCCTAGCAACTGACAGGCAATACAAGAAAGTTGGGATGAGCAGAGATGTTGGTGCTGTCACTTTGGGGGAAAACAAGACCAGTGCTTGACTACAAAACCACCGCGGCTTTTCGAGAGACCGTAGAAGATGCTCTGCTGTCGGCATAGCTGTGCGATACTTCTTCTCTAGTGCCTGTTCCTTTGATTCGGAAACAAAGAGCCCTCTTTCCTCCTTTGTCTGAGATTTTAGGTCCGAGATCAACTTGGATGGCTCGCACGCACACACACAGTATTTGTACCTGTCATTGGGTAGGCATGGGTACCTGGCTCTGAGGCCCCAAGATACTGGGAGTAGTTGGTGTGCCTCAGCTAATGTTAACAAATACACAGCTGATAACAAATAATGGTCACCAGTACTAAAGTCAGAGAATGACTTTCTTTCTATGTTAGAGATGATTCAAGGTCATGTCACCACCCTAGCTTTCTGACAAGTAGCCCAAAGACAGAGCATGCCCCTTTTCACACTCAGGGGAGCAGATCTATGGAGCCCGAGACACCTGCCCCGGGGCCCCCAGACCCTCTGTGTGCCGGCACGGCTAGTCACAAGGTGTGCTTGTGGCGTGAGACGAGGCGGTGCCATCTGTGAGTCCTTCACCAGGAACTGGCCCCTGAGGAGGACCCCCCACAAATCAGACACTTGTAAGGTGCTTAATGTCTACAGACAGTGCTTTTCCCACTCGCTGATTTACTTCTTCCCCTCGGGAGCCAGCACTGTCATCCCGTCTCAGAGGCATAGGAACTAAAGCACGAAGCTGAAGCGACGTGACCGGGTCGGTCAGGTGGCGGAGGACCCAGGTAGTCCAGCACGGCTGTTTCTTGCCTGTGCGCCAGGCAGCCCGCTGTCCGTCGCTTCGGGGTCCACGCTGCTACATAAGGCCTTGGGAAGCACCCACAGCTCAAAAACTCACTGCAGCTCCAGTTTCCTCAAGTAGCGACTGGCCAGGCCTTCCCTCCTCCCCATTAACACCTTTAATGCTGCTGAGCCAGGCTTCTCCTTGACCCTCCCCGGCCCTTCACCCACAATGGGCTGACCTCCTACCCACCGCTTTGCCATAGCCTTGCCCGTGGGGAAAGCTTAATTTCAGCCATAGCTGTCCTGTGTCGCCCCTGCTGAGCAGCCCCAGATGTCCGTGTGGCTGGCAGTGGGCAGCAGCCTGATGCTGCTTTTTCTTAGCCTCTGTATGTCCTTCCTCTGTCAGTCCATCGAGCATGCGCTCTGGGCCAGGCTGTGCTGGGGCGCAGCACTGAAAGCTTCAGGGCCCTCGAAACACTCCTGTACCCCGGTCATCCCGTTCTCGTTGACCAGTCAACATCCGGGCACCAGATTCCTCCCGCCTCTGCCCACCCACTCTGTTCCTACCAAACTCAGCTGCGTGCCACCTGGAGCCTGGGTCTGCCAGCGTTTCTGTTGTCCCAAGTTGCCCGTGAGCCCCATGCCGCCTCTCAGTCTTCCCCTCACCTTTCCTGCCATCTGCAAATACGCATCCGTTACCTGTTACTGTGGGTCTGCAAAGGTCCCCGAGCTGGGCTCTCGGTAGCTAGATCTGCTGACCTACTGAGAGCCCGTCAGAGTCCTGGAAGCCCCTTGAGAGCCCTCTACTGCAGTGCCTGGGGGGCGGGGCGGGGGGGGAGCGCAGGCAGTTTCTGCCTCACCCGGAGACACTCGCCTTTTGTCTGCTCTCAGTGTTTCCTTTCAGTAAAGGAATCTCTAGGTTGGTTGGTTGGTTTGGGGGCGTGTTTGTTTAAAGCTTAAAGGACCGTTATCATAGATCATCTCCCACGGCCCATTCTAACAAACATTCCTTAGTTTTGTTATTGGAAAACTTCTCAAGTTTTCGTTACCGTCTTTGCACCACAGGAGGTAAAGGAAAATAATGTTAGAAATGGAAGTGGCAGTTAGTGGTTGTCAGTGCCGGTTAAAGACGTTGTGAAATTCTCTGGAAGGGTGTTCTAAGGACCCGCTTTGACCTGAAATGGTGCAAGGCGGCTCTGATCCTGCTTGACGGAGTTTTTTGTCATGTGGGATCAGGGATCTGACTGACGGCTTCTGAAGCCGTGCGATTCTGTTTGTGGGATCCAGTGTACATGCACCCTCCGGAAGAAGAGGCTGGTGGCGTGGCAGGGCTGCGCCCTGGGAGGAAAGCCACCCTTTCCGAGCTCGGTGCGGCTGTGACAGCGTTTGCTTGGGGAGACTACACCTGTGCCTGGGGGGCAAAGTCGGTTCATCAGCAGAGTCTCGGCCCTTCCTTCCCTGGTGATTTGTCGGAACTGGCGCTCTCAGGAGCCCGCACCCGCGTCTCTGGTCTTCAGGGTGCTCTGCTCCCGTCTGTCTGCGGGAGAACGTGCCGCTCCTTTTCCTTTTCCTTTTCCTGCGCACGTTTCTTTGCCCACACACTGCAGCCCCCAGAACACAGCCGGCGTGCTGCATCCCCTTGGCCCTCGATCTCACAGGGTCCGTGGACTTGTGCAGAGCTGGTTTAGTTTCAATCACACTCTTAAGTCTCTGATACTTCATCACTCCTATTCAAACTGGGAAACGTGTATCTGTATCAAGGGGACCCAAATCCTCTTGACTCCTTTACTGAACAGAACAGGAGCTCACTGTGTTTCTGCCGCGGGGACTCGGGCGAGGACTGTGAAGTCGGTGAAGCGGTTTTGTGAATAATTTTTAGGCCTGCCTCCCGCCAGCACTTTCTGGGGACAGGATGGACCCCCCCATGGCTTGGTGGACCACACCAGAGGGGAGGACCAGAGTCGCCCTCCCAAAAGGTGAGTGGAGTATCGGTGATGGTCATGGCTAACACCTGTGCGGCACCGTTCCCGTGCCCGGGACTCGACATGCCCCGTCTGAGACGAGGCGGGAGCAGCCGCAGCGAGGGGCTGCGGCATCGGCTCTGAGATCTGACGTCTTCGCCCTCAGTGTGTGCCCGCACCCACGAGCCCGGCTGCACCTTCCGTGCCGGTCAGCAATTAGGCATTTTCTCTAACTGTGTGATTTCCAAGTTTTTAATTCCCTGGCCAAAATGAACAGTTTTCATAAATTGCATCTTCTAAGCCTTTGCATATTTTCTTGAATTAATTACATGTTTCTGGCTTGCATAGCATCTGCAGGGTTCACTTGGGAGACAGCTGTGGGCTAGGAGAGCCACGGACAGCTCCTTGAGAGAGACACACAGTGTGTGGGGGAGGAAGAGACGTAGCCACGGGGGTGGGCAAGGTAGGAGGCACGGCGGACTGGGAGGTGGTGCTTGCCGAGACGTGGAGGCAGTCGGTGAATCTGTTCAGTTAAGGTGGGAGAGTCAGGCAGAGGCATGATGGGAAATGAGACTGAGCACTGCTTTGGTCAGATGGTGGAAGGCCCTGAATGCCAGGCCCTTTGCATGCCAGGCTCCTGCCTTGTGCCGAAGCAGAAAAGGACGCGGTGGTACTGAGGGCACCGGAGGGAGATGGAGACGGAGAAACCAGAGGGGGCGAGGCCTGCGGGTCTGGAGGCTGGGGTGAGAAGGACTGAGCTGGGGGGATCCGACCGGAAATGGAAAGGAGGATACGAGAGTAAAAGACCATGGTGTCAGGTCGTGCAGAGTTCCTGGGCAGCAGACAGGTCCCCACGCCGGAGCCCTCTGAGCCCTCTGAGCCCGGCTGCACGAGGCGGTGGACGGAAGGGAGTTCGGGAGAGAGCTGGTTCTCAGAGGGCTGGGTTCGCTGTGTGGAGCGCTGGGTTTGAGGCGGCACTGTGACGTCCCGACAGAGATACCCAGCCTGTGATTGGACATGCTCATTGGGTCAGAGCAGAAGAAGCCTGGGCACCATCCCTGTCAAGGTGATTGCTACACTCGGTGAGCAGGGAAGTCCCCAGGGAAGAGGAGACAACAGAACTGAGCGCATGGCAGAGCACAGATTTAGAAGGCACAGGGTGGAAAGGCCAGCAGAGGAGAGACGTGCAGAGCAGTCAGTGACGGGAAAACTGGGGGAGGGAGACGCAGAGAGAAAGGGTGGACAAAAGCAGGCCGTGCGGCCCAAGAGGTCTGGAGCAGGACTCACGGACCTTGGCACCGTCGGCATCTGGGGCCAGACCATTCTTTGTTACGGGGGCTGTCTCGTGCGTTGTTGCAGGTTTAGCAGCATCCTGATACCAGTAGCGTCCTGATGCCACTCACCAGACACCAGTAGCAACCCACCCTCCACTTGTGACAACAAAATACGTCCTCCGACATTGCTAAGGTCCCCTGAGGGGGAGACCGGCTCCAGCTGAGACGCACTGGTCTGGGAGGGTAAGAAGTACAGAAAGACCACTGGGGCTGCTAGAGCGCTGTTTGAGCGAGCAAGGCTGCAGAGAGCTGGAGAGGGGGAGGGAAGTGGCCGACACCGTGGCTGCCGTCCAGCAGGGTACGCGTCAGAGCACGAGGGACACGATCATGTGGTTTCAGCCACTAAACCGGCGGCGCCTTGTCAGAGCACCAGCAGGAGCCCAGCGCCCACTGCTTATCAGTAGAAAAGACAAATAACAGTTTTTAAATGGGTAACTCAGAGCTGAGGACCGTAGACATCTAGTAAATGTGGTCGAAAGTACTGAGTAATCCGGGAAATCAAATTTAAATGAGCTCTGTTTTGCCTGCGAGATTAGCAAACATTTTCATGGATATTGTCCACCCGGTGTTCCCAAGGACCTGAGAAAAGGGGCTGATGGGTCATCACCAAACAGGAAGCTGTTTCAGAGGGACATTGGCAGACTCCACCCAAATGAAAGGTTATGGTTTTGTGCCTACAACTGGAGTCTCTTACAGTGAGAGTATCTGTCAGTGTTACTTGTGAAACCTTTTCGTTCCATCAAAAGCAGCAGGGCCCAAGGGCAGGACAAGAAAGCCTAAAGCCGTTGACGAGTGGAGTGTCCGCGTGGCTGTGGCAGGCACCTGGCCGGCGACTGCCGCCGTGGCAAGAGTCCTCCCTTCCCTGCTGGCACCCCCGAGGCTCAGCGCCACCCCCTGTCGCGCACCGGCTGGGGCGGCGTCTGCCCCCTACCCCCCGGCAGGGTCCTCGGGGCTGTGTGGCTGGAAGCCGAGTCTGTCGTCACCTCCGCACGCTCCGCAGTGACGGCCTGGACTGAGTGCCGACCGTGAGAAGAGGCGTTTGTCACCGGACACGTTCCCGTTGCAGCAGCCGTCTTGGGGATTCGTCCGCCTTCCAACAAAATCCCAAAAGCACATGATCAGCCACTAGCACAGCTGCTCGGACCGGGGTTAGGGGCAACCGATGCCACTACTCCTGCCACCAAATTTTAGACGTTTACAGGTGCACGTAGCGGGGTTTGACCCAGAGGTGCCCCGTGCTCAGTGGGGCCCGTGAGGGGAGGCAAGGAGGTCTGGGTTTACTTAAGTTAGCCGACTCGCCGTCAGAGTCTCCTCGGCTCTGACTTCGGTCAGCCTCCGCGCCTGCGCCCGTGGAACCCCAATAAGGCCCCAGTTCCTGTCCCCTCACTGCACTGTCCGACTCCCCCAGTTCCTGCCCTCCCTCCGTGCAGGAGAAAACTGGGCGGCTGAATGGATGACTCTCGAAACACTCAGTTGTCCGCAAAGCCAGGCTCTGAGCAGCTGAGGCTTTGTTCCACGTTCTAAAAGAGAAGTGGAAGCTGGATGAGCCTGACGGGGAGCAACGTTTGCAGCGGGTTTACGTTCGTTCACGGGCGGTGAGAGTTCCGGGCGGGTCTCCGAAGACGATGGGGCGGAGCCCGGCCCGTCCTCTTCAGTCCTGAGCGTCGTCCTCGTCCTCGTAGCGTCGGAGCCTCCCAAGGGGCCGGCCCCGAGTCGCCTGCCTCTTGCTGCTTCATGTGACTTTTAGCCACATCTGTAACTCCGTTCCCGTATAAAACGTGGTTTTAAGTGCACCGGTTCTTTCTAGATGCAAATCCCGGTCTACCGCCCTCAGAGCCTTTCTGTACACCAGGGGTGTCAAACTCACTTTCGCTGGGGGCCACATCAGCCTCTCGGTGGCCTTCCAAGGGCCGAAGGTAACTTTAGCACTATATGAATGTAACTGCTCCTTCACTAGGGGCAAGGAGCTCTACATTCGGCCCTTGGAAGGCAACCGCGAGGCTGATGTGCCCCCAGTGAAAATGAGTTTGACGCCCCTGCTTTAGATTGAAAGAAGTTAGCACTACCTGGCTGAACACAAAAAGAAAAAAAAAAAAAACAATGCTCAAGATACTAGTATATACGATGATATTGACGTAGTTGGTATTTTTTAATGCTTCTTTTATATACAACAAAACCAAGCATCCTGGCTGCACCAGAGTCTTGAAAATTAAAAAGATTTGGACAGAAAAACACTTTTTTCTAAGGAAGGGTAATTATTTTAATAGCTACCCTCAGGAAAACGCAGATGAGGGTACAACTGTCCCAAATTAACAATTAGATACATCTCAGGGACACAGTAGGACTCAGTCCCCTATCTCCAAATGCGCAATCTGCCAGAAACAGAGTGAACCTGGTTACGGGAGCGCGTGCTCCTACCACCTGCCCCGAAACGCCTCGCTGAGTCAGCTCCTCCGTGTCTGTCCCTGCAGCGCGAACCTGTCCAAGGCCGCCTGGGGGGCGCTGGAGAAGAACGGCGCCCAGCTGATGATCCGATCCTACGAGCTCGGGGTCCTTTTCCTCCCGTCGGCATTTGTAAGTTCACTTTTTTTTTTTTTAAGATTTATTTATTTATTTTTAGAGAGTGGGAAGGAAGGGAGAAAGAGAGAGAGAAACATCAGTGTGTGGTTGCTGGGGGCCATGGCCTGCAACCCTGGCATGTGCCCTGGCTGGGAATCGAACCTGCGATATTTTGGTTCACAGCCCGCGCTCAATCCACTGAGCTACGCCAGCCAGGGCTGTAAGTTCACCCTTGAAACCGCCTGCCTGTCACGTGTGAGACGAGGTGGGTTTTGGGTTGCCTTCCAGAGTCAGGAGAGGCTGGAGGCTGCAGAGCCGGGCACTCACCCCAAGCCCGTGCTCCCAATGGCCGGCCTCCAGGAGTGCACCCCGTCCAGGAGGGAGGTGCTACTCTGGGTAACGTCAGCAGTGTTCACGTGGATGTCGGGAAACAGGCGTGGAGATTTACTCGGAGGCAGTGACCAGTCCCCAAAGAAATGGCTCAGCCAGGTGTGAGCCGTGTCAGGCTGGGGTGCTGCCTTTGGAAGCAGGAGGGCTGGTCGAAGGGGGCTCAGGGTTGAGGGCAGGTGGGCAGGGGGAGAGCTCACGGGAGGGGACTGGCAGGAGCACACGCCGGGAGGCAGGGAAGCTCACGGCTTCTGCGAGAGGTGGCGTCCAGGGGGCCGCAGGGGGCCGCAGGGGCCAGGTGCCATCAGACTGCCGGGTGGGCTGCCTGGGACGACCTGGACTTGGAGGCCGTGTCCCTCCCGAGGTGTCCGGCGCAGCCAGCTTGTGTCTGCAGCTGAAGCCCCAAGCGGCTAGCTTCCATGTAGGACTGCAGTGGACACGCCGTATTTTCCTTTTTATTCTGTGGTTTTTGTTTTGAGAGAGAGAAACATCGATTTGGTGTTCCACTTATTGATGCATTCTTGTTGGTTCTTGCAAGTGCCCTGACCAGGGACCAAGCCCACAACCTTGGCCTGTCAGGGTCACACTCCAGCCAACTGAGCCACCCCACCAGGGCTCAAGCCATAGGTTTCTCGACACACTAGAATCCCTCTTGGTTCACAGGCACGTTCCCACTGTAAGAGGCACCGGGGCCCCGAGACCACCCGCCCACCTTCCCCCGTCACGGGCACGCTGGGCTCACACTCCCTCGTCGGTCAGAATGGCCCTCACGATGGGGTGGCTCGTGCTTTATTTTTCCTCTTTCTTTTCTCACCACCTGCTGTGGTTGAGTGTGTCACACACACACACAAACACACACACACACGATGCAGCTCCGCTGTAAACCACTCGGACTGGACCTGCAGATTCTCTCAGGGAACGCTGGGTCCTTAGGCTTCAGTCCTGACCACGCAGTGCGTGCACCCCTCCCCGCCCTGCCCAGCGGGCTCCCCACACCTCCGTTTCTCTCACGCCTGCTCCAGCGAGAGCTCTCTTCCTTCCTCTCCTCCCCACACCAGTCTCCAGCCATCCTTCCCCATCTCAGAGGGCGTCGCTACAAAACTGTCCCCCAGGCCTCCTCTATGGGTAGTGTCGTAAGATTCCAGTACTTGTTGTTTCCTACAGAGTCGAATGCAAATCCCAGCGCAGCTTGCAGCTGACGGTTTCCACTTCCACAGCCCGCAGGTGGACGACCACCCGTGTTCTACTGTAGGCCAGGACGCAGCTTCCCACAGGTTCCGCCGATGAGTGCGGTGCGGCCCGCAAACCGCAGCCCCTCGCCGGCCCCTCCTGTGATCTTTCAGCCTTGTCTCAGGGGAGCGGTAGATTCCCAACGCAGGGTGATAGATACTATTCCGTACTTCGGTGTGATTAGAGCGACTGCAGCTTCGGACGGAGGCTAGGATTGCCTTCCAATAATAACTTAAATAGTGGAATGGATTCCACGTCCCTCGGTTTGGCGTTTGTTGTCCACATTGGCAAAGTCCTACTCACGCCTCCCTGTCTCGGCCTGATCCCGCTTCCTGAAAACAGTAAGGAGGAAGGATGCTGCACTTTCGGGTCCGTAGACGCCCCCAGTTCTCACCTCGGCTGCTGTTCCCGACTGTGCACTAGACAAGGCTGCCACGGAAAATGGACGTGGTTGTGCAGACTCTCCCAGTCGAGTCTCTACTGGACTTACTTCTGCACTTTTAGAATAAGGAAGGGCCCCACTGCGGTGCGTTTTGGGTAACATAGAGGTTGGGGTATCGATAAAGAATAGAAAGAATAGACTCCACCCCCACCCCCCCACCCCGCGCATGCTGTGCCCACAGACTCCAGAGCCAGGCCCCAAGCAGGGCGGCCGTGTAACTGACACACGGAGGAGACGGCGGACTCTCTAGTCACCAGGGTTCTGGGGCCGTCTCACGACAAGCAGGCTGGCTCCACGGCACTGATAAGGACCCACAGACGCCACCATCCTGCCGTCACCCCCCTTCCGGCAGGCTGTCCGGGTCCGTGGGTGTCTTAAATGCCTTGGGCGAGAAGGTCCTGGCATTAGGCCCGTGGACAGTGCACAGGACTGTCCGGCCTTGCCCTCCCGAGGAGCTGATGGTCCTAAAATCAGATGGGCCCCTCGTACGAGAAATGTCACTGGCGTGAACTGGGTGCTGAGGCGCGTGAGGAAGGCGCCTGGCCTGCGTGAGCAGACCCCAGAGGGCTGGAAGGGGGCATTCGTGATCTTTTAGTTGCGCTTTAGAGAATCCAGCCTGAGCTTACGTAAGACCTCGGGAGGGGGTCTCGGGAGGGGGTGTCACAGGAGCCGCAGGAGAGAGGAACAGCCGGCACCAGGAGGCCTGGGGCCGGGGCAGCTTGGGGCTTCAGCCATGGACCACTTTGGGGGCTGCCGCCGCCGCCCGCAACTCCCCACGTGGCTTCTCTGCGCTGTTGCTGGCCGTCCTGCGCTTACAGCGAGGGCTCAGGCTCGGGTCTGCCCTCCACGCCTCTGTTCTCCCCCAGAGCCCCCCCCCCCCGCCCCCGCCATGGTGGGCCTGTTGCAGAGACGGGGCTGCCGTGAGCTAGGAAGCCACGCTGAGGGGCAGCAGCTGCCAGAGGGCCTCACCCATCGGGATGTGGACGGTGTGTTATCACAGTCTGTGCAAAGCGGTCTCAGGGCCCTTGGCGACAGAGGAGCCTTTGTCCTTAAGCTGCTGTGTCACTTGCTGCTCCGCAAAGCTTCTGGAAAACAAGTAGACCCTGGCGTGGCCTGCACAGAATTAACATTGACGATCTGACTGTGAGGGCAGCCCGGAGACGTGTGCCATGAGGTCACTTGTCATTGTGCGGGGGTTGCGCAAGCACAGGACGAGGAGACACTTTGCTGGCGAGAGGCCGTTCGGCGGAACGACGCGGCTGTGCCCTCCTCGGCGTATCTCAGGCCTGGAACTGAACGTTCTGTCTGCAGGCATGACCTCGCAGGTGCTCGGCTGAGCTCCAGCAGCACCCGTGCCTCCTGCTGGGCGGGCCCTGGGAACCCAGCAGGAGTGAGAATGGGGTCTTTGTCCCCGGAAGCTCACGGAGAGCTAAGGAAACCGTTACTACAGTCTGTGATGAGACGGTGCGGGGTGGACAAGATACACGGGCTCCGAGAAGGGGGCCTGTGGCCTGCCGGGGCGGGGGGGGGGGGGTGCTTGGGGGAGGCTCCTTTAAGGAGATCACATTTGACCTCATGTGATCTTGAAAAATGAGTATGAACTTAACCCACCACCCGGGGAGATGAGGCTTCCAGCCGGAGAGAACAGTGCAAGTTCCGGGTGAGAAGCAGCAAACCTCCGTGTGCCTGGGGAGGGGCCGGGGCGCTCTGGCTGGAGTCGTCTTCCGAAAGACACACCGTCCCACACACATAGTGGGCAGCCATCCGCTTGTTGGGGTGTTTTTTTTAAAGGTTTTATGTATTTATTTTTAGAGATAGGAGAAGGAGAAGTAAAGAAACACCAGTGTGAGAGCCAAGCATCAGGCAGCCGCCGCCTCTCGTGAGCACCCCTCCCAGGGGCCGGGCCGTGTCAGACCTGCGACCCCTCACTTCCCAGGGCGGCAGGCGGCCGACCCACCAACCACACTGGCCGGGGCGGGAGCCCTCAGTTTTGTCAGCAGGATTACTGGTCTCTTCCGGTCAATTTTCAGAGAATTTGAATCTTATAGAACATCTCCAATTGTGATTAAAATTTAGTTTATATTATTCAAAGGGTAAGGGCACTGGAGATGTCATCCAAGTCATCGTAACTACTTAACCACACTATTATAAAAGCCTGAATGTCACTGAATCATTGTTACCCTTCACCCCGCTGTCCTGGCTCAGTGTGGAGGACGTCGTCCCTCATGCCTTCTCTCTTCCCCCTTGTCTGTGCGATCACCAGGCTCTGTCATTCCTGACTCTTTAATGCCGCTGGATGAGCTGTCGTTTCTGGCTCGTTTCTGGCCGTGGCTGCTGCCGCTGCGTCCAGGGCACGTCAGCTCCTGCGGCGGCGGCCTCTCACCCCACTTCCCTCTGCCTCCCGCAAGCCGCTCTCCACCCTGCGGCCGGAATGTCTTTGCAGACCACAGACCGGACGGGTCGCCCGTCTGCTTCCAGTTGGCGGGACGGAAGCCAGGTGCTGGCACGGCCTGCTTCCCCCTTCGCGCCCTGGCGCCTGACTCCTCAGTCCTGACCTCTGCCTTCTCCCTCCCGGCCCTCGTGTCCAGCCGTGCAGAACCACCGGTTCTCCTTAGGAATCGGGCCCACCAGGCTAGTCGGGGTCCTGCAGAGAAACAGCCGGAGGGGCGTATAGATACACAGAGGAGGAGACTCATTTATGGTGAGGAACTGGCCCCCACGACTTTGGAGGCCAGGAAGCCTCCCAGAGGAAGCCGCGCCTCCTGCAGGCTGGGGAGCCCGGGGAGCGGAGGGGAGCGGACGGCGTGGTGTTCGCTGAGTCTGCCGGCCCAGGAACCAGGAGAGCCGGTGCTTCCACTCCCGGTCGGGGTTCAAGAGAACATCCCAGCCCAGCAGCGGGACAGCAGGTTCGCTCTTCCCAGGCCTTTTTGTTCAATTCCGGCCCCCCACTGACTGGGTGATGCCCACCCACACGGACAGTGGGCTGGGGGTGGCAAGCAGTTTGCAGTCCATGATTCAAATGCTAATCTCATCCAGAGACACCCCCAGAGATACCCCCAGGCGAGGCTGAGCCAGACAGTTCAGCATCCCGTGGCCCGGTCACCTTGACGTGTAGAATCAGCCTTCACACCACCCTTGTAACCAGCCTTGGTGTGTTGGGGATGACACCCCTGAGCCCCAGCCCCACCTGCCATCGCTCCAGGCGCCCCTCTTCCGCCCCCACAGCTCTGCAGAACTGGGGCTCATCACACAGCCCCCGGTGTGCGGTCTTGACCTTGTGTCTCCTCAACCAGACTGTGAGCGGCTTTCATGTAGTAGGGCCTGCCCGTGGGAGCCTCTTCGTACAGGTCTGCTAGTCGATGTCGTTCCTTTAACTTCCCAGAGCACACGCTGCCCTTGCTATGAGGAGATCGAACGTGCAGAGTAGTGACCGTGGATTGGGTCCATGGGTGTGGCATGTAGCAGGTGCTTAACTATGTTCCCACGCCACGTCGTACGCAGTCCGCAGTGTGGCTGCACAGGCTCGCCTGCGGCCGTCTTGTTGGAATCAGCACACGTGTGCACATGTGTGCGTACACTCACACACATCTTGGGAGCCTGTGCAGTTCATAATTCGCCAACCCCTGTGTGTTCGTGCCGTGGGTGAGTTAGCGAGTTCTGGGCCCATCAGTCTTCGAGTGGCTACTGACCGGAACAGTTTGTTGTAAAATGAGGTCAGTGGCGTTTCTTTCTTTAGTTATCTCTTCTCAGTACTAGCGAGACAGGCCTTTTAATGTGTTTAGTTACGTGTTTGCCAAATAGTTTACTTAATACCCGGTTTTATAGTTATTCTTCTGACTGGATGTCATCTAGAATCTGGGTTCTTGTGTTAAACTCCAAGAGTCGGAAGGCTTTGAGAGAAATAAGGATAAAGATTCAATCAAGAGGCACAGGGTTCCCAAACTGAACCCACAGCCAGGCAGAAACCCGGAAGTGTTCTGAAGAAGAAAGAAGAGTCCAGAGCTTTTATAATAAAAAGTGCATTCTTAGCTCCAGGAGCGATCCAGGGTGGTTGCGAGCCCGATGTCAGTCGAGGATGGACCCCCGGCGGTGTGGGCGCACCCGGTGGTCTGGCTTTGAGAGTCCGTCCCCCCCGCCCCGCCCCAGGCAGCCAGAGGGTCATCTGCAGGTCTGATGTGTGCCCAGGCGTTGATGCAGGCTTGGAAAGTTCAAAAGTTTACATTCCCACACTTATACAGCAAGAATAGAATCGCTTCCTCATGCCTCAGCCCACTCGATCTCAGTGACTGTGTTTCATTCCTTCACTCTGTTCCTCACTCGAGAGCGGCCCACCTTTGTGCTTCCTAGGCAGAACTCCAGGTCCGGAGCGCCCACACCTCTGAGTTATCAGCATCCGGCGTCGCCACGTCTGTCCTTCACCAGCAGCCCCCCCTCGCCGTTGTGTTCCAGGAGGCTGACTCGAGGCCAGCGTGGCGAACAGTGAGCTCTGTGTGCAGAGCGGCACAGTGTGGAGCATGCCGTAGGCAGTCGCCTGGCAGGAACCCTGCAGCTCTCCCCTCCCCCACGGCCGTGGCGAGGGCGCAGGAGCCCATGGCTGTGTGGATTGTCACGTTCGGTGTGGCCTCCCAGCCAGTGGGCCGGGAGCCAGCGTTCCCATTCATAGTAAAGATGCCACCTCCGGGATTGACCTGGAAGCTGATAAGCTCCTGGTAACCAAATGTCGGTCTGTTCACATTTTCCTGCTGCTTTTAAATGAATTAATCAGTAAACCCATCATCTCGAGAGCACCTAACTTTGCCATAGAGCATGGAGTTGGTAACCTTTCCTTTGGTTAGAAACGCTTTCAAGAGCTTTGGGGATTTGTATCAAAGTGCACTGGACCGTGCACCCAGCACTTAGCTGCTGTTGCTGCATAGTCGGTACTTGATTAAAGATTTTATTCTTTGAAGATCTAAAAGAAAGAGTGCGGCCTCTCCAGTCTGCTAATGAGTGGAGATCGTTAAGGGAAACGGACGTAGGAGGCGTGTCTCGGGCCGTTGCTTTCCTGCTTGACCAGGTCGCGACAGCAGCCTGTTCCTGGAACCAGTGCGCAGCAGGAGACTTCAGGGGCGCTGACTCGGGTCAGAGTGCACATCAGTTACGGCTGGTCTGTAGGGGAGTTTTGCAGGAAGCTCCTTCGTCCTGGCCCAGGTCCAGCTTGCAGGGCACACAGGTCGTGTGGTTGCACAGTCCCTCCTCCACACAGAGTACGTAATGTTTTTCGGGTTGCCCCTTTAGCATAGTTGTATTTAACTTCTAGATTAGACTAATTCATGCAGCTCCTGGAAATCTTAATGTGGGAAACATCCAGTGATCTCAAGGGTCAGTAACTGTATTTCAAACCCTAAGGCATCTGTCTGTGAGGGTATCAGGGAATGCAAGTATTTCTCACTTTGAACTTCATGCCTTTTGGTGTTTATTGCGCACCTACCTTGTCTGGCGCTGGCTCAGCCCTGGACTTGAGCCTGCCTGGTGTTCTGTGGCCAGAACTCCCCCTGCCTCTGGGAAGAAGGTCCATGATCAAAGCTGCATCCTCCCGGCAAGGTAGCCAAGCACCCCTGCGCTGTCCCAGAGCTGAGAGCCGTCTCTGCCCTCCCAAGCCCCAGGGTCACCTGCTCCTGAGACGGCAAGTTCTTGTCTCTGCGGTCAGAATTAAAACTGCTTCTACCAAGTCTCCAAGAATGTTCAGGTTTCAAGTCTTTCTCTTTCCTATCTTCTGGTTCAACTATTTTATTCTCTTTTGTTGCCATAAAAAGGACAATATTACTCCAGCTGTGGCTCTGGCTGGAAGAACCTGCCCCCTAGTTCCCAGCGCCACCTCTGAGGGCCTGCCTGGGGCCCGGCCCGTCCGTCAGCCGGGGGCACTCAGGGTTTCCCGGGAGGACACCGCTGGGCAGCACTGTTGTGAGTGGTGTTTCTTCACAACCACTCAGCCAACAATCAGGGTCCATGCGTCCTGTTCCTTACTTTCCTGCTGCTTCCCCTCCCCCACCCAAATCCAGTTGCCATGGCCATCTGCCCCATCAGGAGGTTTTCTTCCTGCTGCTGCTGGTCACTGTCATCCCATCCTACCCATCCTTCCCATCTCGGCTGCAACCCAGTTCTGAAGCTGTGGCCTCCCCCTGGCCTTTGAACCTTCCTTCAGTGGCTGCCCTCCGCCCACACGACGATGTCCGGACTTCTTTGTGTGACATCCAAGTCGGCTGTGAACTGGACCGGCGTGCCTCCCACCCCTTCCTGGCACACCCACCCCGGCCTCCATCACCGGCAAGTGCTCATTAGTGCGCAGGTGAGGTCGGCCCGTGGTAGCAGCCGCCGCTTCACCAGGGGCCAGCCTGGGCTACTGCTCTGCCTCGGGCTCCTGTGCAGCTTGGAAAGAGGCAGAGTGTAGACACACGCAGCGAAGAGATGCTGAGGACCAAGAGAAAGAACTTCCCCAGACTCGCAGCGGTTGAGGGTTCGGGGGTGTCAGATCTAGAGGAGCAGAGGACAGGGAAGGGAGCTGGGATCGTGCTTGCAGGCTTAACAGCTGTGGTTCTGTTGCTTTGCTTTTTAGGCTCCTGTTTCTCAGCCTTGACATGGGGATAGGATGGGATCACTGGGGACCTGGGAAGTGTGTGTGGCAGCACCTGGGACTCAGCCAGCACTGGGCACCAGGTGCAGGTTACGTGGGCAGATCAGCAACAGGAGGTGGAGGGCAGAGACTAAGCCTCAGTCAGAATGCTGGCATCATACCCACGATGACGTCGTGCTGGCTTAGTGTCCTCCAGGAAGCGTCTCCTGGGCCCCAGCTGGAAGAACTTGCAGCTGATACTAAGTGGATACTGACTTACAGGCAGCATGAGACAGCCACCTGCCTGTAGTGCACTTCCTTATCCCTTAGCCCCTCTTGGATTAAGTGCACCCCTTCTAGAAGGTTCAGCTGCCATTACTGTTTTACCCAGGAAAGCGTATATAGAGGGTTTTACCGCCGGAGGATGCGACTCAGGTGCAGCTGAAAGAACATTACATCTCTAGCTGAAAATTGGGAAGGTTTCCTGTTCCCTGGGATTGCGCTGAGCTGCCGAACCCCATCCGTCACAGTGATAACCAGCTCTGTTCCTCCCAGGGCTGACGGAGGGAGAAGCCGCCGACTTCTCCTGCGTGACACACGTCCACCCTCTCCTCTGGTGTTTTACAAATGTCTCGTCTAAGTGCTCGTGCCTGGGAGGGCGCCTGCCTCTGTTGCATGAGATGCCAGGTGGCGATGCCGCTGTGATACATAAATAACGGTAATTAGAAGACAGCCTCAGATTATCTGACATCCAGATTGAAGGGAAAAGTGGTGCTTTTTTTATATCGATGTAACACCCTAGAATTTGGATCAGAAATGGCATTCAAAAAAGAAAACCATACTCCTTGCTGTCAGACACGATGGCTCAGACCTTCTCGTTGGTGAGGTCGTCCGACACCACGACACGGAGCCGTCGGGTCTGGGCCCGTCCCAGAGACCCTCGGCCCTTCCCCGGGTGCGTTCCAGGGTCACAGGACAAGCCAGGAGCGAAGAAGAGGGAAGTCTTTTCTACCTGACACCCCATAAATGATTTAATAATCATTAAGTCGGCATCACTTCCGACCGCTGGCCTCTTTCTTTTTAAAAATGTCGAGAACCAAGGTTTCCCGGATTTGGCTCGTCCTGACTTGGCCACCTGCCCTCATGTCGCCTCTTAAACACGCGAGGAGTTTTTCCTCTGCCGTGGCTCCTGCTGGGTGAGAAGGAGACCTTCCGGTGACCACGCGGCAGGAACTTAGGGCCAAGAGCTAGGAAGGCGGGGTTCGATTCCCGCCTTGCCACACAGCAGCTCTGCGGCAGCTGCTCATTCCCCAAACTGTGATTCTCTGGATGTGAAAGACCAGCAGTTGCCCCACAGAGAGCACGCCCCCCCCCCCGCCCCGTGCACTCACGTCACTGTTCACGTGCACGTGCCCGTTACCTCTCTAAGTCACGTGTCCGCGCCACAGCCATCCGATAGACGGGCCTGCCGAGGACCGCAGAGGTGAGGTCCCTGGCCGAGCCGCACACGGCCAGTAGGTCACGCACGCAAGTAAGAGATGCTGCCGTCCTCAGGTCCCCGGCTCCAGAACTCGGCGGGGGTGCGCTGCGAGGAGAGACACCGGTGGGGGCTGTGGAACAGGCGCCGGCCGTGCTCTGCCCAGTGGGGGCGGGGGGGGGGGGAGGCGTGGGGCCAAGGAGAGGCCTCGGGGTCCTGTGCTGGGCCCCCGCTCCCCTCCTCCACCCCGTGTCCCTGGTTTTACGAGTTTTTCCTTCAGTCTGTTTCAGCCCCGTGTCTTGCTGCCTGCACCAACCCCACGCTCCTCCAGTGTATCTCCCCCTGTGTATCTCGGGTTTTGTTAGGGCGGCACCTGCACTGTGCCCCTCACCCTTCGCTCACCCTTCCCAGCTCTCCGCACCGGCAGTTCCGACCCTTCTCCAGTCTGTGCCTGTGTGTGCCGGTCTGCCTCTGTGGCGGGACTTCTGTGCGGGGGACCCTTCTGCAGCTCCTCCCTGCATGCCGGAGTAACGGCCACCCTCCGTACCTGGGTGCTCTGACACTTTGGGTTCTGAGTGACGGTCAGCTAACTCAGTACAAGGGAACAGGCAGACCCCAGGGGCCAGCCTGTGCTTTGGGCAGGGCTGGGTGCCAGGGCCGGGCCGTGAGAGGTGGGTGTGGCGGTGTGGGGGCGCCCTGCAGCTCCAGGCATCCACCGTACTAATGAGCTTCCCAGCAGGAAGATGGTGTCCCCGACACCTCTGTGCCAGTCACTGGCCAGGGGCCGGGCCCAGATGCAACCACAGATGCCCACACTGCTTCCCCTTCAAAGCCCTTCCCGCCCCGCTCTGACTTCCCTCCCGGCCCTCCCCAGCCCTCCTCCTCTGCATCAGTTCACTCCCGGTCCCCGGTGCACCATCCCGCTGCTCTGCCCGCTCATCTCTGTTTACCACGAGTGTACCGTTCTTCAGGGCCCAGCTATAGGGCTTCCTACAAAGCCTCTCCTGCCCTGCAACTGGTGAAAGGCTACCTCTTCCTTTCCTGTCTGGAATTCGTGTCGGGTGTTGATCACATGCCGCCCTTCACTGCATCATTACCCACCGTCTTCAGCGATGCTCCGAGAGCCCCACGCCTCTCTAGAGGTATTGGCATGCACAGGGCACTTTCCTGCACGCTGCTGCATTTGCTCTCATGCGGAAGCCTTACGAGGAAGCAGGGGAGGCGCTGTGATCCTGCTTTTACAGCTGCATCTCGCGTGGACACCAGCTCTCGCTGAGACGTGTGCTGAGCGCTGCAGTGAGAAACGTTCCTATGATAATATCCAGGTGTTTTCTTAATGTCCATTTAACGAATGAGGGGATTGAGGCCTAATAAACTGGTGGCCAAGGGTCCCACAGACCGTCTTTCTTAAGTGCTTGGAACGTGGAAGCTCTTGGCCACCTCTGGGCCTTTGCAGGTTCTGTTCCCTCTGCCTGGAACATCCTCCCCACTCCACCTGACCAAACCCGACCTGTCCTTCAGAGTGTAAACATCAGTTGTTCGGGGAGCTTCCATCGGCCACCCCCTGCCCAAATCCAGAATAGGCCCACCACGCTCTCTTCTCACACCTCCATGTGTCTGTGCAGCACTTACCACAGACTGTGGTTACTTGACTGTCTGGGACGGATTTGTGTGCTGTCTCCCTGCCAGACCGTGCGCCCCCTGAGGACAGGCGCGGTGACACTGGTGGGGGCTCCTAGACAGTCAGTGCCGGCACTCGTGCTGACGCAGAGGAGCGTCGGGAAGCAGCGTGCTGAACGCATGCATGCAAACTTGAGCCGTTTGCAGAGCTGGGGGGGACACCAGCGCAGGGGCTGGACCTCAGACGGCCTGCGGCCAGCACGACTGCAGCTCTTTGCGTGTCCTGGGCTGTCCCCGGCCACCTCCCCTGCTGAGTGATGTGGTCACCAAGGCAAAGCCCTGCGGCCCCGGCTCTTTGGGTCCCTAGGACATTGGCACCGTCCGGCAGGTGGGCATTCAGGATGTGAAGGGTGGGCGGGCAGAGAGGAGGAGAGACAGACCCGTACACGAAGAGCCAGAGCAACGGTCGAGGGGAGACAGGCTGGCGACACGGACGCCTGGAGGCCTCGGGAGGCGAGGCTGCTGTGTGAGGCCCTCACCCGGCTCGGGCCGGCCCAGCGCTGGAAGGAGGCGGCGGGCAGCACCTCAGCCTCCAGACAGAACCTTCGCCCGCACCCTGAGTGAGACCCAACGTTAACACCCTGTTCTCGAGTCCTGGAAATAAACCCTCCATTCTGTGGGTCTTGAGGACTTGTCACTTTGATATTCCTGTCGCGTTACATTGGGACGCTTTCATTATACACGAGCGCGACGTTTCTTTCTTCTTACACCAGAGTGAGCAGCCTGTTACTATAGCAATATTGAAACAGTTTTGAGATATTTTTATAGAGTCTTCTAAACGCTCACTGCAAACTCTACATAGTGGTTAGTTGAAATGGGCTGTAGTGTTTTAAACTGTTTCCTCTTGCGTCTTCATAGTCTTGATTAAACTTCTGCCAACTGCTAAAATGTGATTCCTGGAATTTGACCCCCTCTCGTTTTTAGGAAGGAATCATTGGGGGGTGCAAATACATTTGACCTATCGAACACTGACAACAGCCGTGAAATAACTTGGGTTTTGTGTGAGCGCCATCATAAAGGCCCAGTCGCTCCTTGAGACCCGTCTTCCAGAAAAGGAGGTGCCGTCATGGATTCCTTCTGTGTGTCTGCAGGGCCTGGACAGCTTCCGGGTGAAGCCGCGGTTCTTCTCTGGCGGCCAGGAGCCGGCGGCGTCCTTCCCCGTGCCCTGTGACCTCCCTCCGGAGCTGTACGGGAGCAAAGGTGAGGCGGGGAGACACCGGGGGTCTCTCGGGGGCAGGCCGGCCTGTGGAACACTCTGGAAGCACCGGCCCCTTCGCTGCCCTGCCTGGGGCCGCTGGAGCCGTAGTTCCCAAACTCGCTGGTCTTGGAACCCCTCTGCACTGGTATCATTGTGGAGGACCACCGAGAGCTCTGGTTTGTGTGGGAGGTTTCTAAGACTATTTTCCAAAAAATGGAAGGTGGCACTGTTTACACTTTTTGCAAACCTCTTTTCTGTCCTGGTTAATAGAAGACAACGATACTCATAGCTGCTCTGTGTGACAGCACAACATGTGATGTCACGTGTGTCACATTGCATCTGTATACTCGTGAGAAAGTGAAGGGACAGCTATGGCCTAATATGACGGTGGAACTGATTTCAACTTTACAGCCCCCCCACTTCTCCAAAGGGAGGTCTCCGGGCCACACGTTGAAAACCGCTGCACCAGGGTCTGACTTTCTTCAGGGCGGTGACAGCCGCTTCGGTTCCGGTTCTGGCGTCTCGGGGACAGGGCGGGCGGGCTGGCTGTGCAGGCCGACTTCACACTGCACCCACCCACTCGGGGCGGTCTGTGAGGGGAGTTCACCCAGGAGGTGTAAGGTCGAGTGTGGGGCAGAAGCAAGCCTGCCTCTGCCGTGAGGATCTGTGTGGCTGGTCTGATAATCAGACAGACAAGAGACAGATCAGCGAGAGGCAGTGACCAAACGTAATCCATGCATTTGTCTGGGAACGCCCCACAGACACACGAGTCCGAGACCCCGTGTGCACGGGAGGTCCGGAGACAGGAAGGGGGACTGAGCCGGACGGGGCGTCCTGAGCCAGCAATGAGGCAGTGCTCGGGGGGCTGCAGAGGGTCCGTGTGGGGGGCCGAGAAGAGCAGCTGTTTGGTGAAGGAGAGTCTGTCTAGAGACGGGGTCCCTAGGATAACCTCACTGTGTGCAAGGCCCCTGCTCGAGTGCTTCTGGGGTCCCTTTAAGTCCCAGTAGAAAAAGCATTCCCAAGAATTAAACTGGGTAGTGTCTTGATGATAAATCTTTTATTTGGCCAGCAAGAAGAATGTTTTCTATTATTTAGCTGATTTTCTCTTTTTTTTATGCATTTCCTCTGAAAGATACAAGAGACTGGAGCCTTTTATTTTTTATCGCTACGGTTTTACCCTCCACGCTGCTCCATTAGCATGTGGAATGGTGCCAGTGATTTGGGTGTCACCACTTCATACACAGCCGACGTTCCAGGGGGGCGTGTGGTCTAAAAAGGGCATTTTACCAAGATTTGGAAAAGCGAGTGGCTAAGATTCGAAAAGCACTTCTTTTGAAAAAATGATTTCCAAGCCACCAACACATAAGGAGAGCTTGTTAAATCAGGAGGTTATACAAAAACCTTAGCAAAGAAATACACTGCCGGGAACAGATCACAGGTCGTTACGAGAGGCCACCCGACATCCTGAAACCCAGAAACTGGTCAAAAATGAGAGCTGGGCCACAGGTGCGCCTGGCCTCGTGCAGCGCCTGCCGCGCGCTCGTTCACACAGCCTTGGTGCACAGAGTGTGTCAGGCAGACACAGTTCTTGCCCTCGTCAAGTTCACAGCTGCCCTTCTGTCAACTTACACTCTACCAGACTCATTTTACAAACGGGGGCTGCGTGGTTTTTTTTTTTAACTTTCATAAAGCAAAATCACTCACATTTTAAAATTAGCACACGTTGTCCCTGTACTTCCCACCTGCTCTGCAGCCCTAAGCCTGGAGGGAGAGAGAGGTGAGTGGGTGATCCTCCCGAGTTCTCTCCCAAGGCACGTCTGCTGTACACTCCCTGTTCCCCTTGTATTCTCCTTACTGTCTGACACACCGCTGAGAAAGCCGAGGTGAGGGTAAGGAAGGCCTGTCTTACTTGGGTTTAAAGAGCAAGTTGTGTGCCAAGTCGAAGAAGTGATCAAACATCCAGAACCTCACAGGGTTTCAGCTGTATTTTATGTATTGAGTGATCTGTTGCTTCTTTTTTTTAAATACGCGTTGTGTCTATATAGTATTTTCTTTCGAGTTTTTTCCATAATTTCAGATATACAAAAAGTTACAAGTACAAAGATTTCCCCTATACTCCTCACCCAGGTCCCCCGAATGTTAATATTTTATCACATTTGTACAGTTCCTCCCCTCTTCTCTCGTTAACTTCTTTTCTGATGCATTTGAGAGAAAGTTGCAAACAGCATGTCCCTTTTTCTCTAAATACTTCAATATATATTTCCTAAAAATAAAGGCATTCTCTTACATAACCCCAGTCCTGGGGAGTGGAAATTTTCCCCTTTTCCCTCCTAGTTCTTCTGGCTGGTCGAATGGCTAAAATGACATAAGACAGGTTAACAGGAGGAGATACTGAAATTTAGTTACGTAGGTACGTAAGGGGGCTCTGTGAGGAGAGAGACCCAAGGACGGACCGGGAAGTTGAGGCCTGGACTCCGTCTGGAGCTAAGGAGGAGGGGGGTGGTTCGGGACTTCAAGGGAGAAAAGGCAGTTCACACGGAGATGGAGCAAACCTCTGGGCTTCTTCAGCAACGAGACGTCGGTCAGTGGGCCTTGCTGAGTTCCTCGCTGTCACATTGGTTCATGGTAAACTACAGTTACCTGTGCTGTCTCCTCCCTTTCTGGAGCAGGTCCTCTGTCTGAATCCTTGTAGGCAGTTTGGGGGAAGGTCAAAGGTTTTCCCTGAATCATTTGTTTTTTTTAGAAATAACCAATCAATAATGATTTAAACCAATCAATATTGATTTAAAATCAATACCCCAGAAGGCATATTTTGGGGTGGCTAACTTTTCTGCCCCCCTGTTCCCAAAGGGTTTAACCATTTCCCTTACTGTGTAATTTTTAAAAGATTTTATTTATTTATTTTCAGAGAGGGAAGGGGGGGAGAAAGAGAGAGAGAGAGAAACATCAATGTGTGATTGCTGGGGGCCGTGGCCCGCAACCCAGGCATGTGCCCCGACTGGGAATCAAACCTGCGATGCTTTGGTTCGCAGCCCGCGCTCAATCCACTGAGCTACACCAGCCAGGGGCACTTACTGTGTAGTTTTAAATAAATTCTTGCATTTAGGTAGTATGGGAATAAACTTCCATCTAGAATTATTGTTAAGTAGTAGAGTCCGGATGCGTATTTTTGTGAGGGAAACAGAAATTTGATTTAATTTTCTAATCCAAAGTGTATACAACCAGGTAAGTTACTTAAAATCGTCGTTGATATGTTTCATTTAATTTTTTTAAGGACATGTTTTTGGAAGATCTTTAGAAATGAGACTTTTAAAAAAAAATGAGACAGCCAAAAAAGTTTTTAGATGTGCTTCTGATCATTTCCTTTAACAAGATCCATTTTTGTTTCATTGCACAGAGGTTGAAACTAAACTCCCAGTTTTGCCTTTAAATTGACTTTAGAATCAGAAAGTCTAAGGAAATCTAGAGTAATCCAAGTTTTAAAAAAGAGGACTGTACTTGAGATCCAGGAGAGGGGCTGTTCTGGAAGTGCCGGTTCAGGGAGGAATCCGGAGCGTGTCCCCCCAATTGGGAGGCAAACATGAGGAGTTTTACGAGAACGGATGCTGGGCGGGGGTGGGGTAACTGCCTCCGTAGAAGGAAGCCGTTCCTGTGGGTGTTGATACGCCAAAGGAGGGGTTTCTGCTGGGGCGAGCGAGCTGACACGGTGATCACAGTGATGCTAATTCCAAAGAACGTCTGTCGTTGTCCGTCCGCTCCTCGTAACGCCTGCTCCCCGTTAGCCGGGCACACGGATGAGCTTGTCGGCGGTGTGGTGCTGCTGCGGCCCAGCTCGAGGCCCTTCGGCCCAGCTCTAACACTCCGGGGTTTCGAGGAGTGAGACGTGCAGGGCCATGCCTCCCGGCCGGCAGCTCCGGCTCCGTCCTGCATGCAGCGGCTGCGTTTGCATTGTTCTTCATGCTGCAAGTCACACGATTGCAATTCTGCGTAGTCGGTAACCCCGTGTAAACTGTCTTGGGAATTTCCTTCATGTGTAAGTCTGTCGAGTCTTTCGTATGGCCCTTGATGCCAGAGTAGTCTCAAGTGAAGTAACATCAGAAATCTTAGGGTGGTTGGTTCGTCTCTTTGGGGTCACACACCACGCCCAGTCTGCTTGTGCCCGATGTAAGGGAAGATGAGGGGTGACTGCTGAGGTGAGGCGGCGGCTTCTGGAAGTAGTGTATCAGGGTCCCCTGCAGAGGACAGTGGGAGTGTACACATGGGTGCTGGAGCCTGGGGGTCACTGGGACAGAGAGTCCCGAGTCCTTCACCCCACGAGCTGCTTCTTAGAAGAGCAGAGAAGGTGTGTTACCCAGCTGAATAGAACAGGATTTCTGGACTTGACTTGGGTTTGTCTGGTTGTTAAAAATCCTGTCAGGGCGTACACAGCATATAGCGTGATGGCGGTCCTCACCCACTGTGAGTGGGGGTGGCCATAATTACAGTAATAATCATAATAGCAGCTGGTACTCTTTCAGTGCTTACCACGGGCCAGGAGCTGCCGTTGAGCACGTGACATGAATTAAGGCATTGAACGCTCACTCCGCCACGACACGGGTGCTACAGACGAGGAACCCTAACCCTGAGCACTCGGGCTCACCCAGCCAGGGCTTCCGGTTCTCCCACGTCCAGCATCCACGCCCCCGTTGCCCTTCCACCGAGGCCCCTCCCCACAGTGGGGGCCAAGTCTGGGGCGCCCAAAGATACGTCAGACACACACAACACACGGTCCCTGGGCTCGGGGAGAGGTGAGAGGGGGGTCCACACGGAGAGGAACCCCGCAGGCTGCCCCCTCGTGCCCAGCCCCCTGCCGTGTCCGTGACGTGGGCCTCGCCCTGTCTCGCCTGCCCTGTGCTGCTCGCTCGTCTCCCTGGCTCTGGCCTCCGCCCTCTGCACACCCCCCGCCCCCACCTGCACATCGCATCCTGTCATGCTTCAGTTTTCAATCCTCCCACCGTATCCAGAAAAAAAAGACAGCCTTCCATCCCCTCTGGCCCTGGATCCCACCCTCTGATTGTGTCAGGATCACCTTCTGAACTGATAGAATGCACGTCCCCAGGCCCCAGCCCAGGGAAGGGGATGCAACGAGCTTCCTGGGGGCGGGAGGTGAGTGATGCCCACACGACCCCGGTCAGGGAACTGTAACGTGCGGTGGAGTTGAGAATCCCCGCACCACGGCCCGCTTGCTGCTCTGTCCGCCCCACTGGCCTGGAGACGCTGGGGGGCCCTCAGCTTGTCCAGCAGCAAAGCACCTCATGTCTAACCAGCTCTCAACACACAGTCCGGATGCATGCGTCACTGTATGAGTCAAATTCTCTGTGGGACAGTCTACACAGATTGCTTAAAACAGGCCTTCCTCTAGGCTGTTAATGCCGATTTCCGGTAGTGACGGGTAGAAAGACGACAGATCACAACCAGCCTCTTCTCACCTTTCCTGTTGGCCTTTATGTGGCTCCTCCCCAGGGCAGTGGAGGGCCCCGCACCAGCACGGGAGACGGCTTGCCTGTAGACGCAGACCCTTACTGCTCCCCCACAGGGCAGAGCGCCGGGGTTTTACCAACAGGGTGGTGTCCAGGCCTGCTGGTCAGCGCTGGCTGACGTCAAAGGAGAGGAGGAAGTAAGTGCAGGGGTGGCCTTTAAGTTACCGGCTGACTGGCCAACGTTTGCATCTCAAACCCCGCACTGGTGAAGAGTCTCTCCGATAACTGCTCACGCAGCAGGAACCGGGGCGTCCTCTGCCGTGGGGAGGACGCAGACTGGGTTAGCCAGCAGCAGTCTGCAGGAGAAGGTGGGGGGAGGCAGAGAGGTCCAGCCACGGAAGATGGTGCCCCCAGTGGGAGAGAGCTGGTGCTTTCTAAGGCCAGCGAGTGTCGTGGGAGTCAAGTCCCCAGCCCCACCAGTCCCTGACCTTTTGGGAAACTCCGCCCAAATTCGGGGCTCTCTCACAAGCTCGTTCATTAACAAAACACGTGGGTTTCGTGCTCTTAAACCATCGGAAGGCCAAAGGCAAGAGACCAGGGTTCTGATAACTTGTTGCCATCTTTGGCATTCTTTTCCTTTTCTCTTTTTTTATTGTAACTTTTTCTGTTACCGTTTTCCTGCTGTTTTAATGCTGGCTCCGTGGTGACTCCACACAGCAAGGCTGGGAGGAGGGAGCAGCAGGGGCCGCCGTTGGCTGGGCATCCCTGCGCTGCGCCCCGAGCCGCAGCCCGCCTCTCCCCAGAGAGGGGAGCAGGCCTCCCCAGGGCAGCCGACAGGGCCACGCGGGCTGAAGGGGGCCAGTCCCTCCCCACAGACCTGTGCATGGTGGCCCATTCACCGCCGGCACTCAGAGTTGCTCTCTCTCGCACACACACCAGGACAGCCACGGGGGTTTGTCTGTAGTCCCCGCAATGCGTTTACTCCCTGCCCGTATCCCCACGGTTCTCCCTAAGTGGTCTGACTCCAGGTAGCGGTGCGTGTTCAACGTGATTTGTTCGGATTTGTTCAATTTATGAAACACCAGTTAAAAGGAAGGGAGAAAGGTCCCTATTTACTGAGCATCCAGACACGCCAGGACTTGTCACAGGTGTTCCCTCATCTGTGCTTCCCAGTGATCTCGGGAGGCAGCCAGTGAGCTCGGTCCCCACCTCACAGGTGGGGGGCCTGGGGCCCGATTCCAAACATCCCCCCAGCGTAAGGGAAGGGCGAAGGCGGCCAGTGAGCTCGGTCCCCACCTCACAGGTGGGGGGCCTGGGGCCCGATTCCAAACGCCCCCTCAGCGTCAGGGAAGGGCCAAGGCGGCATTGGAACAGGGTTTAGGTGCTTTGTTCGGCTCCCTCTGCCGGACACCCTGTCTTGCACACCACACGGGTTTATCTCATTTAATCATCAGGACAGCCGCATGAGGTAGGCACTGGTAGGGAAACTGAGGCTTCCACAGGCGGCTCGTCCGTGTAGGTGGCAGGGCAGAGCGCCCGCCCCCAGGTTTGTGCTCGCCGCGTCTGCATTCACGCGCCCCGTCCCAGCCCGGACCTTCACCGGAAGCGTGGTGTTTCTGGGGTCGGTTCCAGGAGGGTTCTCCACAGTCTGCACACTCCAGCAGCACACGGGTGCACGGATGCCGTCTGGTGAGTGAATTCTCTGCAGCCCTGTCCAGACAAATGTTATACATACGCAGTGTGTTTTTTTTCTTCCAGATCGGCCGTGGATTTGGAACATTCCCTACACCAAAGCCCCGGACACACACGGGAACATGTGGGTCCCCACCTGAGAGGGTGGGCGGAAGCTCTGTGAAACTCACGCGTAAGACACTGAGCCCCAAACATCAAATGTTCCTGTTCATCCGGGGTGTTCGGGTCCCTCCGAGTCCTCTCTGCACCCCCGGGACACTCCCTGCAAGGGTCACTCTTTTGAACATGGATGTTGGTTATAGGTTTAGCGGTCCTTAACATTTTTCACGAAAAAAAAAGTTATATTTTCTTAATTCTCATTTCCGCGCTGTGCTTTGGAATAAGAGCGATTAAACGTCACACTGTGAGAAGAACACACAGATGGAAAGTTCTCGTAGTGATCGGACTCTCTCAGTGGTGCCCGCTGTTCGGAGCCGAGGGCTGACCGGGCAGGTCGTGCGTTGTCGGGGAAGGGGCTCCTCACTCAGCCGACACTCGTCAGAGGGGACGTGTGACCGGTTGGTTGTTTCTCCCCCGGCCTCGCCCGGCTTCCTGAGGGCCATGGGATTGCTGGACCTGAGTCTGCAGATCCCAGGCGCCTGTCCCTGAGGCCGCGTGGCAGCCCTGCACACCAGGGAGTCGTGTGGCCTCAGCCGGCAGCTTCTCGGCGCTTTCCGCCCTCCCGGCGCCGCGCTGGCCGCCTCCCTCGCTGCCGACATGGGGCTCCCTGGCCCGGGCCAGCTGCGGTTCCCTCCCCCACCCCCCAGGCTGCGTGGGGGTCTCTTCCATTCCCACCAGTTCCCAGAAAAGACAGCTCACGGGATCATGGAAATACACACACGGGTATTTTACTTGGAAAAAATCCTAGGAGGTGAGGCAGTTTGGCACCTTTGGTTTACAAGTGAGGAAACCGAGGCCCAGAAAGGTTCCGGATGTCCTCCAGGTCACGCCACTCGCTGGGTCACGGCTCTGTCTTTCCACGTTGTGCACACCCATCCTTCACACTTAGGGGGGATTTAGACCCCCCCCCCCCGTTTCCTTCAGCAGGAGGCTGATTTCCAGTGTGTCTCCAGCCTCTTCATCGTACAGTTGAAAATAGTGTTCAATGTTAATTGGGAAAGATTTTTTAAAAATAGTTTTTAAAACTGTTCTTCAGAGGCCTAGAATTTCCATCTTGGGAACTGGGGAGGGGGAGGTGCTGTGACGCAGGAGGGACTGGCCTGGCGTGTCCTCCACGCCCCTTCGGAGAAGCCGTGCCTCCCGTTTCATGGGCCGGGATTCTACACCAAACGTTCTCTGAGATCTTTCATTGTTATTATTGATTATTGTTTTAGTGTTCTGCTTTAAGAAAGAAAGTTGAAAAGCCACTGAAATAGTGTAACCAGTTCATTTCACAGGCAGTAAAACAAAGGCTTAACCCTTTTCTGACCCTGCCCTCGCCTGCCCGGGACAAGCCAGCCCTGCGTCGGATGAGCCCGGAAGACGGTGGGCGCGCACCCTGGGCCGGCAACAGGGGCCGGGGCCGTGCTGGGCCAGCCCAGGGCAGTGCTCCGCAGTCGGAGCCGGGTGTTCGGGTGTCCGGGTGTCCGAGGGACCCAGAGTCGCACCAGCGAGGCAGCCCCATCCTAGGAGGCGGTAGCAGGAGCTTCCAGGGGCTTCCAGGCGACGGGCAAAGTCACAGCGGCTGCAGGCAGACGGCCTGCCCCGGCTCAGGGCCCAGTCCGTCAAGACGCCGATGGCAGGCGGAGGGACAGCCACCAGCCACGGCTGGTCCCCCGGGCGTGTCATTCATCTGGCCCACATTCCTGCAAAGGGTCCTGGAGCTCAGATCCGGGGCCAGGATGCCAGAGTGTTTCAGATCTTAGGGCGTTTGAATTTCACCCTTGTTGCTAAAGAATTAGAGCCGGAACCCCTTCCTTGATGTTCCTTGTGGGTACTGGCCTTTGACTGCTGACTACCTCAAAGACAAGCTCACACAGACATCCTTTATTTACATTTATAGAACATAGGGATTGTATTGATGGGTGAGTGACATTGATTATAACGACAAGGCTGACGACAAAAGTCTGTGCAGGGACTCAGCGGCATGCAGAAAGGAACTAGCTCCTGCGTAGGGTTAGATCTGAAGCTCCCCTGATAACGTGCTGTGTGTGATGCACAGGTCAGGCCACGTTCTGATACAATCTCTGACAGGTTCTCCAGGTTTAACAGCCCACCTCAAGCAGTACCCAAAAGAGTGCAACAGACGAAACTGCACAGTTTCCTCCTGCATTTCTGTCACCTGGAACGTTAGATCTCAAGGGGCCCTTGCTTGTTCAGTGGGATTCACACGCAAAAACGACAGACAAGGCAGATCAGATCAGGCAGCGCTCTGCTCCTGGGAGGTGCCGGCAGCACACGTGACCAGGACACAGCGCGGGGTCTGGGGACCCCCTGGGAGCCCGTCTCTGCCCGCCGGCCCCCGAGCAGGCATGCTGACCCACAGGTGCTGCGTTCCTGCCCCGTGCCAGGTGCTCTACATGTCTCACGTGTGTCACCTGATTTATTTAATCTTCATGACACCCCGTGGAGGGGTGCTGCTATCACCCCCATTTCACAGATGGAGAGACTAAGACACCGGTCCCAAAGCTCCGGCCGAGGAGGCGGCCCTGTGTACATAATGTGCAGCGGTGGCTGCAAACCCGGTGCCTTTCCTCCTCTGGAGCCGTGAGGCATAGCGGGCGCGACAGAACCAACCAGCGGCACAGAAAGTCAGCCGCCAAATGCCACGTTAACAGGCAGCACCGAGCCACTGCGCCGTGGGAGCCAGAACCCGGCGGCGGAGCGGGCTCCTTTCAGGTGAGGGCATCAAGGGCCGGACGCTGGCCGTGTTCCGTGCCTCGCCCTCCAGTGACGCGTGCGAGCGAGCAGAGTCCACTGCAAAGGAGACCAGGACCGGAATTTTAAAGTCCAGGTTTCTCAGAGAGCTGCGTGAGTGAGTGCACCCTATCTTCCGAGTGTTCCAGAACAGAGATGTTTTCCCACTGTGGCCTCGGCCTTTCAGAGAATCATGAAATCGGCTCAGGGGGCCATGACCAGTGTTTTTAAATGAAATAGTGTGTGCAACAGGAAGGTTACTTTTGTTTCCGTTTGTTTATCTGTGAGTTACACTATAAACTGAATTCGTTCCCAGGTTTGCTAGTTCAAGCCCCCGGATGAAGACAGAGGGTCACCAGGTAAAGTGACAGGAGCTTGGACCACAGACCCAGTCTGGTCCCAGCTCTGCCCCCTCCCCACTCGGAGGCCTCAGGCACACCTTGTGACACCGAGTCCTCGTGATCTCACCTTTGAATGGGGCCATTTGCTGTCCTTCCTGCCGGGGGGAGGGAGTTGTGGAACTGGTGCTCAAACACGCAAAAACGGGACAAATTATAATGGGTCTCACTCCCAGTCAGTGAAAGTGCTGGGTGCTGGCCGCCTCTCCCTGGAGCGCTTACAGGAGGTTAATTCAGGTGTGGAAACCAGCGTGCCCTCAAGTGCTGCTTCCAGGCTGCCGCACACAGGCTGTTTCCGGGAGCCGGGGTGGGTAGGAGGGTGCTGGCTGCAGCAGGGGCCAGTGGGCCTCGGGGCTCCACAGGAAGCCTCCAACCTCGGCCAGGCCCTGACCCGCCCTGAACAGCTGTGCACAACTGACCCGCCTACTTCCTGCCCTGAAGCTACTGGCTCCGCTTAGGTGTCCCGGTGGTGGCCTCATGGGACTGGGGGGTCACGGTCATGTGAGTCTGGGGGTGAGTTGACACCTCACCCCCGGGAGGAAGTCCATTTTAGAAATGGAGAAAGGCCCCAAGAGGTATGTGACCTGCCTACGGTTGCAATCTTCTTCAAGGTCGTGGAAGCAAGCTCCTGCCTCCTGGATTCCTCCAGTACCTTCACGGGCTCAAGAAACAGGCACCTTTAATTGTGCTGAAATCGGCAAGACCTGCCTCCAGGTAGAGAAATAGACCGACTGGTCTCCGTGGGCCACTTAACAGCATTCTAGACACAACCTGTGGACACCTGTGAAGAGCCAGCCTGAGCCTGGCTGCAGGTTTCCGTCCTGCTCTGGTGCCCAGCCTCACCGACAGCTCTCCCTGTGGTCTCCGGTTCCCACTGGCCTGGCTCCCTGGCCCCAGCACGGAGCGGACCAGGCGGTCGTGGAAGTAGGGGCAAAAGTGGGAAGAGGGACTGGCTACATGAGGGAACTCTGACGGACCATGAGAATGTTCCTGCCATGATTGTAGTGTTGATTACGTGTTTCAAAACCTCTTGAATCAGACACCAAATTGGTAACTTTATTTCAGTTCTCTATCAGTGCTATTTATTGATACTGTTGGGATGGAGGGAAACTTGGATTATTTCTTACACTAAATTTCCAGCTAGCTCAAAGATGTAAATGCAAAAGTTAAACCTTAGAAACACTAATCCAAGGGCCAGATACCTAGATAAAAATCTGAAAACGTGATTCAGCCGTAGCAGGGTCAGGGAAATATTTAGAAGATGACCATGTGAAGAATGGGCTATACAAATGCCTCAATGAAAAACCTTTACACACAGTCAGATCCTGTGCTTGGGTCGGGTTAACACACCTCCTACAATAGCACACTTCAGTACAATGCTTTTATTAAGTTCTCTGCTAAAAAAACACCGACACATAGAGCTTGTACTGTACAATCATTGTTCAAGATACCATCCAGTTTAATACTCCTTAGAACAGGTCCCATGAACTCCTTTTAGAATGTAGTGGCAGGGACGAGTCTGATTCTTTGGAACCTGTCTCCTAGATAATACAAAATATGCTACAGAGGTCTTTATTTTCATCTTAGTGGCTAGGGAACGCAGGTCTAAATATATTTTGCTAACAAATTTGCTTCTTTCCCTTTACTACTATGCTTTTCTCTTCCCAGTATGTTACTGTGTGCCTGTGTATAAAGACATCATGATTCAGATCCATTCTGGAAGCATATGTGAGACAATCAAGTTCAAGATCCCTTTTAGCAACAAGGTGCTGAGCTTCTGCCTTCCTTACTGTTCGTTAGGGGAACGCTGAGCATCAGGGGACTCCCACCGCAGTGGGCCCACTGATACTACAGCGGGCAGGCGGGTTGGCTTGCTCCATGCACACCTCGAGGGAGAAGTGTGGAAACAAGGACACTTTGGTGCCCAGGGCCTGACTCCCACCACAGCGACTCGAATACCAGCCCCCAAACCGCAGGGAGGGAAGAAGTGCAGATCTCAACTTCCTTCCTTCCCAAAGGGCTGCGCCTGCTGGAAACTCCTTCCTGCCGAGACGTGAGCGGCTGCCGGAGGAACTTTTCTGCCGCTTCGTTCCTTCGCCCTCCTCCCCCCACCGGTGGTTCGGGGCCTCCTGGGCGTGTCCCGTCCCGGCTGCGCCTAAAGCCCGAGGGCAGGAGGGTGCGCTGCAGAACCGAACCCGACCCACCCCGACCCTTCAGGATCATCCACCAGAGACGGCCGGGGCGCCTCGTCTTCAAATGGAGAATGTTTTACAGGCTGGGGAGGCCTCCTTCGGTTCGGCATTCATGGCTGCCGGTGCCGCCTGCGCCGGACTGCACTGTGCTGCTTCCTTCGCCTCTTGTTTTGTTACAGTGGCGCTGCGAGGTTTTCTTTCTTTTTTCTTTAAGATTTTATTTATTTTTAGAGAGGGAAGGGAGGGAGAAAGAGAGAGAAACATCAACATGCGGTTGCTGGGGGTCATGGCCTGCAACCCAGGCATGTGCCCTGACTGGGAATCGAACCTGCGACACTTTGGTTTGCAGCCCGTGCTCAATCCACTGAGCTACGCCAGCCAGGGCCCTGCCGAGGTTTTCTAGTCAACGCTCTCCGGTATCATGGTTCATCATCAAAGCGCAGTTTTTAAGGTTCCTTTGAACCGTTGAAAACAGGTCCTGGTGGAGTCGATTCTTCTGTATTTGGCAGAGTTACTGTCACCTGTTCGCCTTTGCCAGCCTCAGGCTGAAGTGTCCACAGGGCAGGTCCGAAGGCCCGGCGCACGGCGTGGGAGGCGCCACACCGCCGCTGCTTCTCACAACGCGCCTGACCTGCACGCCACTGGCCACAGTCGATGCACCAGCGTCCACTCGTCCTTCTCTCGGCTCTGACCTTGCCCTCAGAATAGCGCTCCCCACCATGTGCCACCGTAACCTGGAGGAGCTGCATGCGCAGCCGCCCACCAATTTGGTAACTTTTGTTGTGTGTACATTATAGTTAAGTTCTCGTTTGACACCGTCGATAGGTTCTGAGACTTAAAGGAAAACGACGTATAACAAAACCAGGTTTACCAGGGGGTAGTTGACCTAACGGGCAGTTCATTTCCAATGGCCTCTCATCGACTTGACAGCAAGATGCTATTCGAGGATCTGCCGTATAGCTCAATAAAGCTGATTTTGTAAAACACAAAGAGCCCTGGCTGGTGTAGCTCAGTGGACTGAGTGTCAGCCTGGAAGCAAAGAGTTGCTGGTTTGATTCCCAGGCAGGGCACATGCCTGGGTTGTGGGCCAGGCCCCCGGTGGGGGGTGAGCAAGAGGCAACAGATCCGTGTTTCTCTCCCTCTCTTTCTGCCTCCCTTCCCCTCTCTGAAAATAAATAGAATCTTTTAAAAAAAAGAATGTACAGTTCGGATATGTGCATTTATATAAATTCTACATCAAAAGAAATCTAAATTGTTGAACCGTAGTTAATGATGCACCGTATTTTGTCATGTATAATGCGCTTCTGTGTATAATGTCCACCCACGGTTTTGTGCACATAATACATGGGATTATTACACTCATAGTATGGGATCATTATATCCATGTATAATGCGCATCCTTATTTTTTCCTCAAAAGTTTGGGCAAGGAAGTGCACATTATACACAGGAAAATACGGTACACACCAAAGAAGGATCTGGGGGCGAGTGTACTGATGTCTGCAGTTTATGCTGAAATGCATTAAAACATGGCATGTTCACAGAAGGATAGATACAGGGAAAAGCAAACAGGAAAACTTAAATATACAAAGTTGCCACTGAAATCCTTTCAGCGCTGGTGTAAGTTGGAAGTATTCATTTTAAAACATAGTGGGGGAACCAAGTAACTCCAGGTTTCTGGCAGGGCCAAATGGCCATTGAACCGGCTCTTCCACAAATCAGAGTGTAAGCTCCAGAAACAACTTTAAAAACCAGCTGCTTAAAAGTACTGAAAGTGACTAAAAGCAGGCAGACACTGGAGAGGGGTCCACAACTAAGACAGGCACTGCACTGGGTGGGTTTGCTGGGGCAAGGGTGAGGGGGATGGTTCTTGTTTGTTCCTACTGTCGGTGGAGGTCAGGTCTTGGTCCGCACAGGCAAACCTCCTGTGGACAACCTGCCGTTTTGTGCCTTGATGCCCACAGTACACGGTCTGGAGCAATCGCAGCCTCTGAGAGTGAAGAGGGAACTAGCAGGAAAGAGCCAGAGAGGGGACTCCCAGACTGTATGTGAACTGCTCAGATCTGGGGCTGACCACAGACTTGCCTGTGCACAGCTAAGGCTAAAAGAATTCAGTAAAAATTGAGCTGCTTCCCACTACAGGGGAGACAGTTTTGTGGTTGAGTTCAGCCAAGTTTGTTTAACTGTGTATTGAAAAATAATAAGTTATTTTCCTAGGAACATAACAGAATCCAGAGCTTCTGCAATATATTCTAAATTATACATCAATATACAATATCTAGGGCATAACCCAAAATGACTGAGTATACAAATAAACAGAAAAACAACTCATTCTCCAAAGAAAAGACAAAGGAAACCAAACCTAGAATTTCTAAAGATTTTAAAGCAGCCATTGAAATTGATGTTCAAGTGTGTAAACAAGATTTTATATTGAATAAAAAAGGCAGTAAATCAGCAGAGTAATAGAAGTTATTTTTTGAAGAGCTGAATGGAAATTTTAGAAATAAAAAGTATAATATCTGAAATTTCAAAGTAACAAAATGGAGATACCAGGGGAGTCGGGTCAATAAATAGGTCAATAAAAATTATCCAGTCTGGGGGACAAAAAAAAAAAAAAAACGCTGGGAAAAATGGGGAGGGAATACCAGGGACCTGTGGGGTAAATCAGAAAGTGAACTTACATGTCATTGGAATCCTAGGCATCGAAGCCTCTGACAATGAGGAGGGAAATAACAGATGACAAAGATGAGAAAATTATTGCTTAAAATTTGCCAACTTGGATGACAAATTTACAGATCCAAGTTCAGTGAACAACCAGCCGTATTAATACAAAGAAAGCGTCACTGGGAGTGTCACAGCCTAACGACTGGAGACCGAGCTCATGGAGAAGACATGGGGAGAAGCCGGGAGCCGTGGCCACTGGCCGGCCTCGCAGCAGACGGTGGGGCCAGAAGGCCGTCCGGCAGCGTCTCTAATGCGCCGAGAGAAAAGTCCCCTCGGGAATCTACATCCAGCAAACATCCTTCCAGAATGAAGGTGAAATGACCGCATTCGCAGAGAGGAGGAAACTAAGCATTGGCAGACCTGCCCTATGAGAAATGCTGAAGGAAACCCTTCTGGCTAAAGGGAGAGTGTGTCAGAGAGAGACTCAATATTCAGTAAGGAAGGAAAGCCATTTGAAATAGCAGACATCTTCATAGAGATAAAAGATGAAGATAAAAAGACGTTCTCTCTTTAAGGACAGGGCACATACATTGTGCCTTGACTAGTGTGGTGCACTTGTTTGGAAACAAACTTAAAATGGCTCATAGACACAAATATAAAAGCTGAAGTTATAAGATGTCTAAGGGGGAAAAAAAAAAAGACATGCAACCTTGAGGGGAATGATGATTTCTTAGTAAACAAGGAACACTCAACATAAGAGATTAATATGTTGGGCTTCACCGAAATTAAAACCATCCATCAGAAAGCATCTTGAAGGAAACAGGCAGGCAGGCCAGGGGCTGGTAGAGGATATTTGCAAGATAGGTAGCTGAGAAAGGACTGGTGTGATTACGTAAAGGATCCCTGTAATTCAATAACCCACGAGAGAAAACAGTTTTTCTAATGGGTAGAATATATCAACAGGTCATTTACAAAGGCAGACACACACATGGCCAACAAGCATATCAGTTATCAGGGAAATGCAAGTACATAAAAAGGAGTTACCACCACGCATCCATCAGGTTGATTAAAACCAAGACGACCTACTGCCAAACGATCACGAGACGTGGAGTGCTGGGGACCACCGCACATCGCTGGGAGACACAGCTACTTTGGGAAAATACTTGGCAGTTTCTTACAGAGTTAAATGCACACCTGCCCTATGACTCAGCAATTCCACTCCTAGGTATTTACCCGAGAGACCCAAAAACAGCCACAAACACTTATACAAGAATGTTCCACCCGGCTGGCGTAGCTCAGTGGATTGAGCGCGGGCTGTGAACTAAAGTGTCGCAGGTTTGATTCCCAGTCAGGGCACATGCCTGGGTTGCAGGCCATGACCCCCAGCAACCGCACATTGATGTTTCTCTCTCTCTCTCTATCTCCCTCCCTTCCCTCTCTAAAAATAAATAAAATCTTTTAAAAAAGCAGTTTTTATTTCCTAGCAGTTTTATTTACAATCACGGAAAAATTTCTGAGAGCCCTGGTTTCTGTCAATAGGAAAATAAAAACTATAGTGTATTCAAACAGTTAAAACCTAGGAGGGGAAAAAAAGATCAAATTATTCTAAGCCATAACATGGGTAGATATTAAAAAACTGTGTTAGACAAACACACAAATGTGTTCATAATTGTATGATTACACTTATATGAAGATCTAGAACAGGCAAAACTAAGTTCTTATAGAGACAAAACCAGTCAGTGGTAGAAAGAAATTAAGAACAGGGTGATAGGGTGGATTGGTAGCTGTTTAATTTGCAAAGGTGTACGCAGTTGTCAGAATTCCTCTAATGGTTCATTGAAGATTTTTGCATTTCACTGGGTGTAGATTTTACCCCAAGGGGGAAAAAAAATCTGTAAATGAATATTGAACTCAAGTGATATGTAGGGAGAAGGACTGGGGGAGAGTGGGAGTGGATTGACGTCTTCAACTTCCTCTGAATGCGTTTAAAGCCAGACGGGTTGATAGAGAGATGGATAGATAGTAACAAAGCACATACAGTAAAGTTTACCATCGTGCTGAGTATATGCGTGCGCATTGTAAGCTTCTTACAACTTTGAAATATTTCGTAGTAAAGTGGTGAAGCAGCAGTCGCGGGACTTACCCAGGGTGCACACACGTGCCCCAGTGGCCTCTGCCCCCCTGCAGCTGTTGCCCCCAGTAGGCTAAATAAAAGGGGGACACTGTGGAACTGAGAGTAACATCCGCGGCATCGGGGCTTCCAATGAATGGCAGAATATTGGAATCCAGACTATGTTTTTTTATTCTCTGATCCCGGGGAGTGTAGGTGGGTGGGTTGGGCCTTCAGCCTAGAACCACTCTCTCGGGAGGCAGGGAAAATTTGGCTAATTTGAAGATGCCCTTGTACCCACTCCTTTAGGTATCTATATTCACTCCCCCGTTCCAGGGGCTGGTGGTTCGCCGGGGCAGCGAGTGGCTGGGTGCACAAGCGCGGGCGAGCTGTGTCTGAAAGGGACGGAGCGCCCTCTCCTGGCCCGGGAGGAGCCCACACAGCCCGGTAAGCTCTTGACCCGCCTCTTCAGCACCCACTCCCGGTATCAGCGCGCCGGGGTTGGGAGCTGCAGCCCTCTGAGGGACCGCCGAAAGCCGGGCATCTGCGGGCTGAGACCAGCGCTGCGGGCCCCTCGTGGCCCGGGGGTAGGAGACAGGGTGGAGCCTCCGGCGCGGGGGGCAGCGCAGTTCCACCTGTTGCCGCGCTGGAGCGCACGGGCAGAGCCGGGCAGAGCTCCGCGTGCGCCCCTGCTCCCCCGCGCCGCCCTGCAGGGCGAGGCTGAGGAGAGGAGGGGACCGGGGGACAGTCCCGCCAAAGCGGAGCAGAGGGGCTCTCTCCTCCGGAGGTGAGACTCGAGCGGGGCCGCAATTCCAGCACCCTCCGAAAGGCAGGGTCTCGGGGTGTGGGGGAGGCCCTTGGCGGTTTGCTGGGCATGGGCGGGGGGGGGGGGGTCTTGCCGCTGGTCTGCACGGGGTAAGGGACGAAGCCCGGCGGGCGCGAAAGGTCTGGAGTGCACTGAGGCCGCCAAGTCCGGGCAGAGGAGGTGGCACTCTCCGGGGTCAAGGTCTCCTGGCCGTGGGGTACCTCCGGCCCGGTCCTCGGCAGCGTCTCGGGATCTGGCGCTGTCTGGGGGCGCGCGCTTCGCTCGCGCGGAGCTGACACGTGCGGACCGAGGACGCTCCCGCGCAGGACTCAGAGGCCAAGGGCGTTCCGGGCCGGGGCCAGGCGGGGGAGGCTGCCCGGGGGAGATACCCCTCACTTCCTCCGCGCTCTCATTCCAACCTCGCTTCCTGGTCTCCTCCTCCAGCCCCTCGGCCCGCGAGCACCACTCTGCACCGCCCCTCTGTCGGCGCGCCCGCCCGGGACCTGTTCCAGCCTGCAAGACCCGACAGCGGGGCCGGAGACCCGAGGGGCGCGAGCGACGCCGCCGCGACCAGGACGCAGCGCCGCAGGTCCACCCGCAGCGCCCGCCACCTGAGACCCCGCGGCCCAGCCGTCGTCTCGAGAGGCGATGGCCAAAGGCATGGGAGCCGCGGGGCTCCCCGTCCCCTCCCGCCTACGAAGCCCCCCGACCCTCGCTCCCGGGGACACTCACCCTGGCCGGAGTGCGCCCTGAACTCGCGCCACGCCCGCTCCCCAGTCCGAGCCGCCCCGGGCGCCGGGGCGGGAACAACGCCCGCGCCCTCGGGCCGAGCAGAGGCGGGCTCCGCAGCTTCTCGCTGGAACCTTCAGCATTCAGGAGGACTGAGCGGCGGCGAGAAGCCGGATTCGAAACCAGGAGTCGGGGCGGCCGTGGGGGGCTGGTTCCACCGGAGCAGTCGCGGCGGCGGTCCGGGGAAGCGCCCAGCGGGCATGGGCGAGCCGGTGGTCGCGCGGCCGCGGACCGGCTGAGCGCCGACCTCCGGGGGGCCTGGGCCAGAGTCCGCCCGCGGTCACGGCCGTCCGGCGCGGGGCTCCCCGGGGCCCGGCCATGGCCGGCCGGGGCTGCGGCTGCGGCCCGGGCCACCTGAACGAGGACAACGCGCGCTTCCTGCTGCTCGCGGCGCTCATCGCGCTGTACCTGCTGGGCGGCGCCGCCGTCTTCTCGGCGCTGGAGCTGGCGCACGAGCGCCAGGCCAAGCAGCGCTGGGAGGAGCGCCTGGCCGGCTTCAGCCGCCGCCACAACCTGAGCCGCGAGGAGCTGCGCGGCTTCCTCCGCCACTACGAGGAGGCGACGGAGGCCGGCATCCGCGTGGACAGCACCCGTCCGCGCTGGGACTTCACGGGCGCCTTCTACTTCGTGGGCACCGTGGTGTCCACCATAGGTACGTGAGCCGCACCGGGGGGTGCAGGGGCCGCGGGGCGCGCCGACGTCTTCCCGGAGGGGCGCTTCCCCGGGGAGGACGGCGCTTTTCAACCTGGCGCTCAGCCGCCGCTCAGCCGGCTGCACAGGTGTGAGCGGTTGCCTGGCCCGCAGGTGGTGTGGCTTCTGGGCTTCTCCAAACGTGATGCATGGGCATCACCTGGGAGCCAGTCAAAACTGCCGCGTCTCGGCCCTCCTCCGACCTCCTGAGTCAGAACAGGCGGTTAAGAAATCCCCCAGCGGACGGGAGGGATCCTTAAATCGCAGACACCCCGCGGGGGGAGGTTTTCAGTCTAGTGAAGGAGACGTCGCTTGAGTTCGTGGAAATTTCGGGAGAAAGCCGACACACTGGGACGGGAACCGATAAACGTCTACTGAGTTAGTGTCACGCACAAGGCACTAGTGGTGGAGGGGGTGGGGCATGAACTTAAAAAAAAAAATCTTCCCTTGACTTCGAGCTTACAGAGGAAATCAGATTGAATGCCAGACTGAAAGTCCATCAAAACGCTGATGAGGAGGGAAACTGTTTCCTACCTGGAAGAACAGGGAGAAATGACCTTTGGGCTGAATCCCGTAGTGTTAGGGATGGCTTGGGTTTTGCATTCTGGAGGAGGAAAGACTTGCATTCAGGGGCCCCATGAACTTGGTCTGTGGAGAAGGCCATGAAGAAGGTCTCCGGGCTAAAGGGGTGGAGCTGGGGGCCTTTACGGCCAGTTTAAGGAGCTAGAAGCTCCTAGAGGCAACGGGGAGCCATTGAAAGTCTTGGAGCGAGAGTGCGGCATGGCAACAGTCAGTTTGCCTTTATTCCCAGCAGGAGGAAGAAGTTGGGTGTGTTGGCACTACACCCCCAAAAACTGTTCACCCTTGAAACATAATGGAGTTACAGGGGGGCTGGGGAGATGCTGTGGAGATTTTGAAGGAAGAAGAACGCTGGCACAGAGGAGGGGCTTTGAAAGGCGTTGCTGAGAGTGAGGGGCTCCCAGCTGCCAGGGCCAGGGAGGGCAGCGAGGCCCCCAGTGGCACATGTCACGGGTGCAAGTGCTCCGCAGCTGTGGCCCTGTACGAGCGGAAGCGCTGTCAGGGAGGCGGGTGACAAGGTGAACGAACTTCCTTGAAGCTCCCACGCGTGGGAGTCTCAGGTAGACATTCTGCCAGAAGGAGCGCAGAGTATAACAGAGATCAGCCTCAGGCCTGATTGGGTGAGAACGGTTTCCCAAGGTCAGCCTGGAAGCGCAGGGCTGCAGCTGGGGGGTGGGAGGCGAGGCAGAGAGGCCGGCAGGACTGGGGACACGCCGGCTGTGTCTGGAGTGCTCTGTCCTAAACCGCCTGGCTCACAACCCCCGCCCCACCCCCCATCCCATCCCGGGTGGCCCTGCCCGTCCGCACAGGTCACTAAGGCACCACGATGACTGGGTGTCGGGCACGAAAAACTGTCAGCATTCTCCGTGGTGCCCCAAACACACGGGCCTTGAGGGGGTAGAGGAGGAGTAACAGCTTCCACAGCTCTCTCCTCGCAGAGTTCCCTGAGTCCCTCAGTGTGTCGCCTCGGTGTCTCAGAAGACACTTCCAGAACTTCTGTGCAGGGACAACTTGGGTGAGCCAAGTGGTTGGCAAGTGTTGCTGTGGAAGTCCCCTGAATCCGCTGTGTTTATATGGCAAGTGCTACAGAGTTTTTATTTAGGTTGAATAGTTACGTGGGATGGTTTCTTTGGGAGACTGGGGGGCTAAATCCTCCCCCGCACCACACACACCACCCGTTGGTTCTCCCCTTGGACACCGAGGCAGGCGGGCGCGGAGTGTGTTTATAGACGGGCGAACATCAGTGCCTTAGGAACGGAGAATGCCTGGGCCGGTGGGCGTGTACGAGGTGCAAGTGTAACAGTGCAGCCTGGCGGCGAGAAGGAAGCCTGGACAGAGAGTCTGGAGCTGGAGCTGTCGGCCCTGCCCCTGGGACTTGCCCAGGTGCCTGAGCCCCTCTGAGCCCCCTCCGCCTCATCGTCGGAGACGGCCACCAAATGCTGCCTCGGTTCGGGCCACGCTGTAGTTGCACAGTAGACCTTAGTCCTGTCTCCGGCCCGTCCCTGCCCCTAAGCCTGCCCCCTTTCTCAGGGGGCTCTCGAGGGCCAGTGAGCTCGAGTAAGGAGTGCTCTTTACAAAGCACGATGCACGTATGGGCTTATTGTTACATTTCTGACATTGCCTTTGAAACTGCTTCATTAGTTCCTGCTGTAACAACGTACTTGTCACCCTTTGCTGGGGTACGTCTTAGGCACACACTGCTTACTGTGTGGATGTGTCCTGCAGCCGATCGCTGCGTTCTGATCACACTCAGTCTCAGTCAGCCCAGCTGCATGAGGTGGGTGCGGTCATCTCCACGTCGTAGACGAGGCAACTAAAGGTCACGGTCTTCGCACAATAAAGTCTAAAGGAGAAAGAAGGCACACCGTCTGTAATGACATCACCCCTGGTTCACCATTGTTAACATTTGGGTGCATGGCTCTCTGTTCTGTTTTCCCTACACACCATTTACAGCTTGTGTTTTAACCACGGCATTACATGCTGGTGTTTTTCTTGTAAAAACTGGCTCTACTCTGCCTCATTCTGCAGAGACGTTGAGGTAGCACAGCAAGAAAGCATACCATAAAATCATCATAAAATGCAAATAACACTTCAGAATCAGGAGAAAGAAGAACAGAGACAGGAGAAGGTGCCGGGGGGCAGGGAGCTTCGTCTCAGTTTAGGTTTGCTCGGAAGTGGGCCCTGAGGCAACACTTTGAGTTCATTGGCAGGTGCGAGGAAAACAGGCAAGTGAAGAAGGCAGTCAGTCTGTACAGGTGTGCTGTCGGGCAGGAACATCGTGGGCGGCAGATACAGGCAGACCTCCCAGATACGCCAGGTTCGGCTTGGACCACCGTAACAACGAGAGTCGTAACTTTTTTTTTTTTTTTTTGCTTGTAGAAGGTCTTGCCTTCCATTTGTAAAAAATGCAACACCTGTAAAGCACAATAAAGCGAAACAATAAAACGAGGTATACCTGTACTTAATCCCAAGTGGAAGCTTGAAAACTGTAAAACTCACGGCCCAGCATGACCCCAGGCCAGGGAGCTGGGGGTGTGTATGCACCCACACCTGTCAGTAACTGGTTAAAAGCTGCATGGAGGGCAGAGAAGCACAGCCTATAATTTCCGGGCACTTCTGGCTTGATTTTTCACAGAGAGCCCGAGGGTAGCCCAACGACAGAGATGCAGGCACCAGCCCTTTGAGGTCAGGCCAGTGTGACGAGACGTGATAAAGGGGATTCCAGGTGGCATGGGCAAGGGGCCCACAGTGACTGTTCAAGCTGCAAATCTGGTTGCAAGCACCACAGCAGAGTCACGGCCCAGCCCGGAGCAGAGCAAAGGTTCCCCCTGAGATTTGATAGAGAAAACATGGCTCAGACAGCGGCTGATGTTCCCAAACAACATTCTCTAGGAAAAGGCACCTGAGGGTTGCATGCAACTGTTGTCTCGTCGAGGCCTGCGATTTAAAAGTCCAAGATGAGCGGAAAACAGTTCTGCGGTGTCTCACAAGGAGAAGCGCAGCGTCACCGTGTGACCCAGCAGGTCCGTCCCGAGGGTGAGCCCACACAGGTGTCTGCACGGCCGTGTCCGGTGTGGCATTGTCCCCGGAGCCGGAGGCGGAAACGACCCAGGGGGTTATCGACACAGGAATGCGTGAACACATGTGGTGCCTACGTGCGATGGCAGACTATCCAGACATGAAGAGGAATAAAGTTTTGATGTATCCTGCGACAGGGATGATAGATCGAAGACATTGTATTTAATGAAACAAGCCAGTCACAGAAGGACAATATCACCTAATTCCACTCACACGGGGTACTTAGAATAAGCGAATTCCATGGGGATGGAAAGCAGAACAGGTGACCGGGGGTCGGGGGGCCAGAGAGAGGGTTTGCTGACTGGGCAGGCGTCGTTGTTGGGGAGGATGGACAGAGTTTTGGGTGTACATAGTGCTCGGGGTCACACAACACTGTGGCTGTGTTCAACGCCATGGAATCGTGCACCTGTGAGCGGTTAAAACGGCAAACATTCGGTGTGTTTCACCACGATTTACAAAGTGGGAGCAGAATGGTAGGACACGCTCAGGGGTGCTGCTTTCACAAGAGACTGGCGACCAGACCTGGAGCAAGAACACGCGTTGAGTTCTGCTCAGAGGAGGAGACTGACAGCCTCGCTGGTAAATGGTCCCTTCACAAACATCTTTCCTCTCAAATGGGCTTTTGTTGGGGGTTCGTTTCTGTGTTTGCCTGTGTATTTATAACTCAGCTTCTGTTCAGAAAGGATTTGAGGCCTTTTGCATTTAATGTGGTCAGGGCAGGCTTTCGGTTACCCCCAGATCTTAGTAGCTTAACGCAATAGGAGTTTGCTTCGCACACACAAAGCCTGCCATGGGCGCGGTGACTCCCCAGCGCAGTGGTCCCCTGGGTGGCCCAGGGTTCCGGCCTTCTGTTCTCGTGGCCCTGTTTATCAGCTCGTGCTCCCAGAACCGCCCAGGAAGGGAGAGAAAGGGCTGAAGAGTGGAGCTCCGGTAATTCATTGACCACCCCACCTGGAAGTGACGCAAATCACCTCCACACATGCTTCATTGGCCAAATCCAGTCACATGGCCACACCCAACTTCAAGGACAAAGGGCGCCATACTCCTCCTATGAGTCCAGAAGTAGATAAGACTCACTATTGGGCCCTGACTAGTGTATCTCAGTGGATTGAATTCTGGCCTGCGAACCAAAGGGTTGCTGGTTCGATTCCTAGTCAGGGCACATGCCTGGGTTGCGGTCCAGGTCTCCAGGAGGGGGCATGCAAGAGGCACCCACACATTGATGCTTCTCTCCCTCTCTTTCTACCTCCCTTCCCCTCTGTCTAAAAGTAAAGTATTAAAAAAAAAAAAGAAAAGACTATTGGTGAACAGCACAGCTGACTACCCACACAAACATGAGGCCAGTGTACTAGAAAGGGGGGAGTAATGGATGTAGAACATCAGGGAGATGAGAAATGTAGTAGGATAGGACATTGAGCTACAGATTAAAACACAGAGATGTGCATGAAAAGGACCTGCGCAGTTGCCAAAAGTGAGCCCCAAACATGACTCTGAGTTTTCCGGTTGTCGAAGTATAAAGAGGCAAAGGCAACCACTAAATGGTTCCCCTTTCCAGGCTGGCTGCTTGGAAGACACCCAGCATTTTCAGACTTGAATAAGAATTTCTCTTCCAGATAGTCAGGAAGGGGAGTGGACACTGTGGTGAGTCATCTCCGCCACAGCCCCTGGGCCGTAAGTGCAAAAGAGACGTCCCTCACTGCAAGGTGCTGGTCAGCAAAACCCCTGGGCCGAAGTGCAGAGCCCTGCAGGGCAAGCGTGCAGCTCCTGCTGGCATGGTCCGGCATGGACGCTTAGAATTTTCTACCGGTGGTGCCCAGGCTTTGGTGTCCATAAGAACTCACCCGAGGGAAGTGTGGTGTTTGTTAAAATGCAGGTGTTTGGGGTCCCCCCACAGGGCTCCTGATACAGTGCATCTGAACTTGGAGCAGCTTCCCCAGAAGGCTCTGATGGAGGCAGGACAGGGAGCACGCTTGCAGCGTGCATGATCGGAGTGAGCATAGAGCTGAAACTGAGACCACCCTGAGGATGCTCACTACTCACGGGTGGTCCACGAATCAGCGGCGTCAGCATCACCTCAGACCCCGTTGGAAGTGCAGAGTCTCAGGCCAACCCCAGACCAGTTGAACCCACCTGCTCTTTAACAAACACCAGGGCCAGTCATAGGCACACTGAAGTCTGTGGTTTGTGACCTTGCTGACTAGGACGAAAGCCCCTGTGCTTCAGAGCAGGGCGGCACCGGTGGTGGCTGGACTGGAAGGGAAGGGAGGGGAGGCGTGCCACCGGCCGCACAGCCCCAGGACCTCCTCTCCAGCTGGTGGCGTAGTAGGCAGGTGATCAGGACGAGCACTGTCCAGGGGCGCAGCGGGCACAGGCTGGGAAAGCAACGCTGCGTGTGTGGACCCGAGGCCCCCAGACACAGAGATGCCGAGCCCCACCTCCGCAGTCAGCCCCTCAAGATAGACGACCAGAGGGCCAACAAGAGTTTGATTTGTTTTAATTAAATAGGAAGAGTTACACTGGCGCCCCCTTTTGGCCCCGGGTGGGGCTGGTGACCAGCAGTTGGGCGGCTGTGCTCTGGAACAGGAGGTGGGGTCGGGTTCAGGAGCTGGGCCGACAGGTGGGTGATTCCATCCCATCAATGTGCAAACCTACGTAGCACTGGACTGACTATTGTTTCCAGACTCTCTTTTTTTTTTTTTTCCTACATGGAAATAAGGCTGAGGAAGGAGCTCTTGAAATCGAATTAGGTCACATTTCAAACAATAAAAGATTGGGGAGCAACACTGTGCTGTATGAAGCTGTAAGCCGACATCAAAGATAACGGACAGGTTTTCGGGATGAAGAGGACTCTCCACTGATGTGTTAACAGAGGTCACACATCAGCAGACGTCTCGCCGGTGGAACAGCCACTTCACATTTTACAAAGCGTTTGCTTCTGAGCCTTGTGAGATAGGGGGAGAAGTGGCTTCATTTTGGGGATAAGGAAGCTGAGGTGCACAGAGCATAAATGCCTTACTCGGGACAAGACATTTTTAAAGTGACAAAGTCAGAATTAGAAACAGATGCTGCTTGGTTTACCCTTGTTGCTGAAAGAAATACACCTTCATTCTAGAAGACGGGGAATACATACGAGCGTATAAAAAAGAGGGTAGAAATCACCCATAATCCCACCATACAACGAGAACCACTGTTGACAGTTTGGTGAATCGTATTATACCGAATCTAAAGTGTTAAAGACTTTTACCGAATCCAAGATGAGTCATTACGTTAAATGCCATTAAGAAAGGAAAGAATGCTGCCAATTAAATTCTGAGATGCTAGCAACGGTGAGATCATCCTGATTTAAGAGATACTTTAACTCCAGGAAAAGGTACATCTGAAAATCCCTGAAACAGATCGTATCTTATATCTGATTGTTTCCCATATAACCATTATAACAGGAGCATACTGTTGTGATTAGGTCAACATTAATCTCATAATAGAATTCCTTTGATTTATGCTCACACTGATTCATTTGAAATATTTATTAAAAACGCTTTGCCCCAACCGGTGTGGCTCGGTTGGGTATCACCTGGCAGAGCTCAGGGTCACTGATTCGGTTCCCAGTCAGGGCACGTGCCTGGGTTGGGGGTTCAGCCCCCTGACAGGCTCCTGCAAGAGGCAGCCGATCAGTGTTTCTCTCTCACACGGGTGTTTCTCTCCCCCTCTTTCTCCCTCCCTTCTCCTTGCTCTAAAAGTACAAACATACATGCATACTTGGAGTTCATCCTCTCGTCTTTCCCCCGTGTTTCTGCCAGGAACAGGGGGTGCTGTTAGTCCCCGCGTGCGTGTGCGGTAGAGTTTAAGGATGTTGGCCCTTGGGCACGTCGGCGGCCTGCTCTTCACCCTCTGTTGTTTTCCCGTGTTGATTATCAGGTGCAGACTCGGGACAACAGGGGAAGACAGAGATGGTCTGGTTAGCCGAACCGCAGGGCGTGTGTGAGATTGTAAGGTGTCCGATCCCTACGTCCATGCATACGGAGACTCACATCACCTGTCACAATATTTCACAGTCCCCTCAAAGTTGCAACGTTCCTCCCATCACCGTGACGACTAACGTGCCAGCCCCCGGGACTTTCCGTCTCCAATTCGGACGTATTTGATCCCAGAAGTCACTTCTTGATTCTGCCCGCAAGCTTTGGCAGGTCGGCCCCATTATCGGCGTCTCGGGTCTTCCCTTGGGCCCAGACCTGACGAAGAGCACAAGGCACTGACCCCACAGACCGCCGGGGCCGTGACTTTCAAACGGTGCCCCAAAGGGCCCGGGGCTCTCTGTGGAGTCTTCAGGGCTGTACTGAGGGCCAAGGGCAACCTTCAGGTTCTTATCTCTGTCACATATATTTGTCTACCTATGTCCAAAACATTGATCCCGCTCCATTACCTTTTTATTGACTATTAAATTTTTTTGACATGTACAAAAGATTTTTATAGCGCCATACACATTCATTTTGACCAGCAATTTTTTCCTATGGTTTCTCATAAACTCAGGTGCTCTCCGTGTTTGAGATAAATATTCTTCTCCATTCTTTGTTTAGCTCTACCTCACCTCAAATTTTATTCAAAAAGACTGCTTTTTAAATGGTTTTTTTGTGTGATTGGCTATACAATTATGCTTTGATTTATTTCTAAAATGATCACATCATGATTTGAGAATGTGTGTTTTCCAGAATTCTCTTTTCTGTTTGAATGTCTCTGTGTATCCTTGTATCTGTGTTTATCCCAGCTGGGTGTCTCTTCCGTCACAGAACTCTGGAGGGGAGGGAACATAATCTCCAGACACACTCGCAGCCTAGTGAACACACCCAAAATAACACTTCAGTTGTGTGTTTCAGAGCATATGAATTCAGTGTTATTGATTTCGTCATCTGCATGACTCGTTTTATTAATACCTTTGTTTACCTCTTGATGCTTTGTATGTTAACGTCTATTTTTAAATTTGGAGATGATGAAATCCCTGCAATATATCAGCATGTATTTGCTAAGTTTAGACTATCTTTCTAGTTGTAATTTTTAAGTAAACCACTTCATACATTTTTATATTCTTTTTTTAAATCAGTTTTAGACTTTTCTCTTCGTAGGGGACTTCAGCACATTGAACACCGAGTCTTGTTTGAATTACCCTTTTTTGTTCCACACCCTCTTTATTTATTTTCCTCTTTTTAATTCTGCATCTTCTGTCACAGTGGAATGGATATCCTTTTTGACGTTTAAGTGTGGTCAGAATGAAATTTATCAAAACATCTCTGTGGATTTAAAAGAAAAAAGACTTTTGGCATTGTCGTTCATGTTTAGGAGTAAAATTAAGACCATTTTCTCCGGTCGACCTGGAGTCCTTCATCCTTGGGTTCAGCCCCGTTCTCTCCACACACACACCCCCCATCTTGTCTCCCCAGCGCCCTGTTGTTGCGCCCCGGTCACTGGAAATGCTCTCTGAAATCACATGTTTTCCATCTTCAGAACCTGCCTCGTGTCCTCGCATCGGACAACGAGAGCACGTCGCCTCCACAAACTGTTGTCTCTTCAACCATCTTTACACGTTTCCTTCCGGCGCCTTCCTCTTCATTTCAGCCCCTGCGTCTCCGCAAGCCCGGCTTCTGCTTCCAAACAGACAGTGACAACAAGGTAATTAGCCTTCAAGGAGTTACTGAGTTGGCCAAAAAGTCTGTTTATTTTTTTCCACAAAATAAAAGACCCTTTTTTCATTCTCACCAATAACTTTATTGATTTGGACATTTTGAGTATGCTGGCTATCTCTTGCTATTAGCTTCTAGTGGGTAGAGGCCAGGGGTGCTGCTAAACACCTTCCCATGCATCAGACAGCCCCACAGCAAGGAATTCTTTGGCCAAAATGTCAATAGCACCAAGAAACTTCTCAAACCACCTCTGCACATTCAGCCAATCACAGCACCTTCTCCATACACTGCACAAATCTTTTTCGTTTTCTTTTCACATTTCAGTTGTGTTTTTACTTTTCTTGAAATAATAAAGCATAATACACCAAAAATGTTGCATGTTTTCTTTCATCTTCAATATTAAAATGACTGCACAAAAATTCACCAATTTTGATAAGTTTTTTCCAATGCACACTGATATGACAGCGGTCACAATACAATCTAACAAAATTATTTCCAGTGAAGTTAAAGACAACTAAGCACAACTAGAGCCATAGTAGGGAAAAAAACGAAACAAACTTTTTGGCCAACTCAGTACTTTCCTGTGTGGTCCACAGATCACACCCCATGTCGCACCGAGTGGAGAGGGAGAAACAGAAACTGTAGTCTGTCCAGCAGCTTCAGGCTGCCGTGACCCTTAGCATCCAGGAACTCAGGAGGAAACGTCCCTGTGCTCCCAGAGCCCCCGGACAGGGGGCCCTTGCATACTGCAAGGTCACGTTCGCATGCCACACTTAACAAGAGTTCGGGTCAGGCCACACAGCCTCCTCTGGTGTGGGTGGCAAGGGGCGTGTTCAGGTGGCATGCAACTGGAAGGAAACAGTTCCCAAGATTGTTGGTAGACATGGAGGGAAGGAGGAAGAATGGCCCCAGACACACACCTTTGGGGGTCCCCTGGAGGAGGATGCTATTTTCAGAAACAGGGTACCGAGGTGGGGGTCCGCTGGAGGGGTCCTAAGCTGAGTGTTGAAAGTGCTGAACTTGCACAGCTGTGACACTATGACAGCTCTGAGGTCATAGGAAATTTGCGGCCACATTATAGTCTTAGGAAACCAGCGTCGTATACCGTCCGTGTTGACCAAAATGTTGTTCTGTGGTGCATGTCTGTATACTCCAAACAGACCTTCCTTCATCCGTGTTTTTCCTCGCTTGTGATAGCTCTGTCTGGTTTTGGCGTCCGGATGATACTGGCCGATGGGACGAGTGGGGAAGTGTGCACCTGGGGTCTCTGTGCGTCCCTCCCCGTTTGCCCAGGATGCACCACTGGGGTGTGGATGCAGTGAAACCGGGCCTCCCGCTGGAGGGGCGTGTTGGCCGTTTCTGATCGTTTGCCAGTGTAACGGCTCTAGAATGCATAGTATTCATTTTAATGTTCGAACTCTGAACTGTAACTATGTATAGGTACTGCCAGATCTTTGAGAATTTATTTATCTATTTTTTAAAGATGTATTTATTTATTTTTAGAGAGGGAAGGGAGGAAGAAAGAGAGAGGGAGAGAAACATCAATGTGCGGTTGCTGGGGACCATGGCCTGCAACACAGGCATGTGCCCTGACTGGGAATCGAACCTGCGATGCTTTGGTTCGCAGCCCGTGCTCAATCCACTGAGCCATGCCAGCCAGGGGAGCATTTAAAAATATAAACATTCTCTTAACCAATGAGCAAGAATTTGGTTATTCTCACAGCGAACATGCACTGTATTTTCCTCCTCATTACTATACTAAACATTCTGGGTGCATAATATCTCATCCCGAGAGGTGGGACTGCTACTCCCCGAGTTCTGTGGGCGAGACAGGGGAGCACAGGGTCGGAGAGCTTGCCCAGAGTTGGGCTGCTGGGCCGTGGTGGGGCGTCCGTTCAGGCTTTGTTCAGCCGTGGTGTCCGTGTGGGAGAGGAAGCCCGCCTCGGAGACAGTCCGAAGTCTAGCAAAAACTGGTTCCCACGCCCGGGCCTGATTCTGTGTTTCTATTGGCCATCAGTGGATTTCTGTTTGATGTTACTGATGAACGCGTTTTACAAGCTATTGTTCTGAAGAAACTGGGCCGCCAGGCTGTATGGTAAGGATGACGTCTCGCTGTCCCGCCCTGGCTTTGAACAGTGGACCGTGTCTTTCTTTTCTCCCTTCTCGTCTGCTCAGGACCAGACCCAATGCCATCTCCTATCAAATATAAAATTCAATCCATTTAGTCGAAATTTATTGAGTTCCTGCTTTGTGCCCGGCCTGACTGTGGGGGTTCTGGCCCCAGGGGCATGGGCAGAGCTCACGAGGTCTGTACATTTGGATGAGAAAATAGTTGCTGTTGGCATTTCCTGCAACAGTGGGTGTGGGCAGCAGCCCCGAGGTCGCGGGAGCGGCCCCTGCAGCTTTGTCACCGGCCGAAATCGCAGGTATATTCTTCTCACGCGACAGTGTGGCAGATGCCACTGGGGCATTTCCCCCTGGCCGCTACTCCAGAATTATGGGTGTCATTAGACCCGTTCCTGCTACTTAATGATTTCATCAAGTGCCACATGGACTGCCCTGGCTGGCGTGGCTCAGTGGGTTGGGTGCTGCCCTGCAAACTGAAAGGTCGCTGGTTCGATTCCCACTCAGGGCACATGCCCGGGTCGCAGGCCAGATCCCCAGGTGGGGGCATGTGAGAGGCAGCCACTCAGTGCTTCTCTCCCTCTTTTTTCCCTCCCTTCCCCTTTCTCTAAGAATAAATAAAAATAAAATCTTTTTTTTTTAAAGAAGCTCATAGACTGTCCCATGCATTTGTTTTGCAGTTTAGTAACTGTCTTTTCATATGGTTGCTTTTGAAATCCTATGCGTATCATTTTGTTCATTTATCAAACATTCTGGGAAGGGACCCCGCGGCTGCCCCAGGCTGCCCAAGGCCCCCCGTAACAGCCACAGTCATGGAGAACCTCCCCAGCATCGGGCTGGTCTTGACCGCAGAGGAAAAGGGGAAGGACTCCGCGGCCGTCTCAGCTCCCTGGGCGATCAGCCAAGGGCATGCATCCCTTGCAGTTTGAAAACTGACTCGAAACACTCCTGCTCAGTCCCTGTGCACCATGGGGTCTTCTCCCGATGGTTCGGACGACAGGCCAGAATGGTGCGGTGTCCTGAGGGCCCTGATTGGGCGTGTCCGCTGCCACGGTCCCTCAGAGCAGGGGGCAGACGCAGGTGTCCTGTGTACAGGGCGCTCTTCCTCGAGGGTGGCGGGCCTGGTTCGGAGCCGCCCCCACGCCCCCATCCCCCCACCCCCGTTTCTCTGTCTCTGCGTTCCCGGCTGGTTGTGATGTCCCTCCGACTCCTGGCTCACCACCACCCCTGCCGTCACAGGCACTGTTTGCTGTAACGACAGACCAGGGGATACATCGTACTTCGTGGTTATTTAACACTGCATCTTGTCTAATGTTTTCATTACAAGCTGCAACTGTGGCCGAAGGCAATACACTTTATTCAGCCCGCAGCGGGTGATGTGCTGGTAAATGCCAAAGAACCGGATTTTTAAAAAACCCTGATAGGTAGCATTTGCCTATTTCCGTGGTGTAAATATCCCCAGCGATGGCTGATTTCAGGCTGTGGGTGTGAAGCCCCCAGGGGCAGGAGGCAGAGCAGAGCAAAGACGAGCACACCCGGCTCCAGCGAGCCTGGACCGGCCAGCTCCAGGGCACCCGCCGCCTGGACCACAGAGTGTTTAAGGAACGTTCAAATTAACTGTCAGCTTTCAAAAATTAGACTTCCCAGTCAAAACCTAGATTTCTGATTTCTCTTCGAAAAATGGGAAATCTGGGTATTCTGTGTGCGCATTGCTACAAGTCAGCCACTCACAGAAGAGCTAGGGAAACTCCCTATGGGGAGCCCACTGGCCCCCCAGCCCCCCTCCACCTAGGCTGGGCATCGCCTGCCATTTCTCACTGTGTTTGCCATCTCTCCTGCCCCCCCAGTTTACCAGCTGAGCTTTCCCCCCACCCCCACCCCCGTCTCTTTGAGGGAGGAGAACCAAGCGATCTCCTCCCCTGCCTTCACCAACAAAGAGCTGCAGAGTCGGGTCCCAGATTATCTAAATTTTTTAAATTGTTTCCAGTTTGATCACGAGGCAGTCGAGTTTCCCCTGATGGGGTGCAAGAAGACTTACTTCATTCTTGTTGCTTTCCCTCTGGCCGTCCCGAATCAGTAGGCAAAGAGATCTTCTTCATAAGGCGTTTAGTAAACAAGAATCGAAGCAGAAAAGCGTGAACTCTGTGACGAGCTGAAGTTTCCCTGTTGGGAATGAAGCCCTACTCCCCGGGGAAATGGGGAAAAGTAACAAGTTTGGAGGAAACTTAGCAGTTAATGATGTAGCAAGCCCTGCGTGCGGGGGGGGGGGGGGGGCCGGGGGAGCCGTGTCCCTGAGGCCTGGCTGGGTAGCTCCATGGGTGCTGATTGGAGATAACACCAAGCGTCTGGGGCGACGACCTCCCCGAACCCCAGAATGCAGGACAGCCCTGCCAGAGTGCTTGTACCGTAAGCACCTCGGCGTTTATGGGTGGGTGGTGAGGGACCCCTACAGGCTATGAGACGTTTTCCTGTCCTGTCCTTGGGTAGGGTGGGTGACGTGCTTCTCCACGTGACTCGGGAAGCTGAGGTTCCGGAAAGGCGCTGAGGGCGAGCCCTGGAGTTTGCAGTGCTGGAGGGCTGGGGGCAGTCGGCCAGAACAGCTCTGGGGCGAAGGACTGCACGCTGCACATACCTGCCGAGACACTGGCAAGAGCGTCATTTAAGGAGAAACCAGTTCCACGGTGGGGAAGGTTGCTCTGTTTTGAAAGGCACCTACTGTGCGCGGGAGCCCAGTGCGGGGGGGTTTCAGCGGCTCCTCTGCACACCTCTCCAGGGCCCCCCAGCCTGGCGTTTGGGAGAAGGCGCCCACTCGGCGGCGGCAGGGCTCGAGGACACCCCTCCGTTCGGGCTCTTCTTTCCGACAGGGTGTACCAGCTGGAGAGAGCGGAGGGCTTTAAACGGATTGACGGAGTCTATTAAACACAGGTGTGGTAAAGCTGCAACTGAAAAGGAGTTTTCGAGCAAGAGATGAGGGAGGATAGAACCTGTCACGGGGGCGTTCGGAGGGGCAGGAAAGCCGGCCAGTGAGCAAAGAGGACCCACAGGATGCGAAACACCCACGCCAGGCCTTTCGCACTGGAGCGTCTTCACTTCCTGGTTGAGGAGGAATCAGGGCGCTCTCAAAGGGGGAGACGGAGACGGGCCAGACACCACTACTGAGGGCCCTCCTTGCCGCCAGACGCCAAACCTTACCCTTTGAGCAGCCGACACTGCAAGTCTGGGGGCCCCGATTAGGATAATTAAATTCACTGAGCTCTTCGGGGAGCCAGGCACCACCCTAAGTGCAGGTTCTCGATCCTCCCGTCTGGCCTCAGAAAGCCCCCCAGCAGGAGGCGATGATGTCCCACCCTACAGATGAGGACACTGAGGCTTAGAAACTTGCTCCCCGCCCCACAGCGGGCAGAAGGGGGAGCGGGTCCTTGTGGCTCCAAAGCCCACACTTTTTCTGGATGGTTGTGTCACCTCGACAAGCGTCCTGTTGTGTCTTGAACTGACTCAGGAGTCGAACATAACACCCCCCTTCCCAGAACCTGGTGTAGAATTGCCATTGTTCTCTTAGCACCGATGAAGAAAAACGAACTCCAAGTACTATCAGTGGAGAAGACGTCAGCTCCGTTTCCACACTCGATTTTGTGCTTCCTCAGTAGTTTCTTCTTTAAATAAAAGCCGTTCCCGTTGCCCTGATCTCTCGGTGCCACCTCTACATTTGTCACACACCGAGGGGGAGTGCGGTGGGGGCTCCGGTCCCACGGGGGTGTCCAGCCCGGCCCAGCGTACGTGTGGCGTGGGTGTTGCTGGAGGGCTGGCTGCAGGGGCCCCACAGAGAGCAGACTGCGGCGTGTGCTGTGGTTTCCTGTGAGGATCCCCGGCTCCCCCCCGCTTGCAGAGAAGGAACCTTGGGACTGTCTCAGTTCCCTCCTCCCAGAAGACTCGAAGATCTCCTCGCCTGTGGGTGGCCGGTGCTGCCAGATCCTCGGTGATGGAACCCTGGAGTCCCGCCCTGATCTTCCTCAGTGCCTGGCATGTGCGTAGTCTGTAACGGAATCAGTGCCCCGCTTTTGGAAATGCCGATGTATTGCACAGTTGGCTGAGCTGTATCGGGATTAGTTGGAATGGGATGTGGGAAGTGCCGCTCTTTCCCGCTGGGGTCTCTCTCTCTCTCTCTCTCTCTCTCTCTCTCTCTCTCTCTCTCTCTCTCTCTCTCTCTCTCTCGTTACGTCGCGTCCCCTGGATTCTGCTGCAGCCTTCCTCTCATGCAGAAGGGCGGGAGTGCCCCGGTGCCTCTCAGGATGTGTGTCTCCAGGGAACCGTGAGCTGCGTGTGCCCCTGGCTCCATTCTGGGTGCCCACACCTAGCCCAGCGCCTGCCCTCCGTACGGCCACCCAGCAGCTGCCATCTGCGGACTAAGCAGTCAGGTTTCCCCACCCACCACACACCCAGGGTACAACACTGGAAGGAAAACAAGACAGAACTGCAATTAAAACTCCCCTCTAGGAAGCGGGATGGGGAACGGAACGCCCATGGTATCATATCCAGTTACTGCTTATTGGCACGGAGCGCGCACAGCATCCTGAGGGCCCGGGAGAGGAAGGCGAAACCGGGCTTTTAAAACACAGTTATATGGGGAGAAAATGCAATAAAGAAATAAACTGTTAGAAAATAAGTAAAACAAACAATAAAAAAATAAAAGACAGTTGCCCTGGCTGCTGTGGCTCAGTGGATTGAGTGCCCACCTGTGAAGCAAAGGCTCACCGGTTCGATTCCCAGTCAGGGCCCATGCCTGGGTTGCAGGCCAGGTCCCCAGTAGGGGGCACACGAAGGGCAACCACACATTGACGTTTCTCTCCCTCCCTTTCTCCCTCCCTTCTCCTCTATCTAAAAATAAATAAAATCTTTAAAAAATAAAAAAAGACAGTTCTCAAAACCCACTCAAACATAAACTAGGGGAACCCATCCCAAGGACCCAGCACCCTGGTTGTCCTGGGACACAAACACGGCCACATCCTGGGGAGGGGAAGAGCCTTGCGGTCTCTCCCTCCGAGCCCCTGTGTCTGCATCATGTTTCCCCCCGCCCCCCCGACGGTCCCTGTGCCAGGCTGTAACGTGGGGGTTCCGCATGGACTTCACAGCGCAGATTCCGAGCACCTGGCCGTGCCCCCTGCAGGGTTCTCCCAGGGCTACCGGGGATACACGTGACGGCAGGTGATGCGTGGGAGACCAAACTCTTCACGGGATTGACTGACTTATTTAAATGGCATGCACGCAGACACACTTAAGCTTCTGTGATGTCCTGCTGTGGTTGCTCAGGACGAAGTTTAGTTTTAAAGGGCTGCCGTGCGGATAACACGATGGTGGGCCTGTGACCTCATCAGAGCGTCTCCCTTTCGGGAGACGGGGAAGGCCTCGCCCGATAGCTTTGGGGAGGGAGCTGGTCCTGTCGACGGGCTCCTCTTGTCTTCGAGATCCTACACCAGACCTTTGGAAAGTAATGTTACACCCACCTTTGGAATTAAACGCTGACAATCACCCACTGTCTCACCAACCGGAGTTACTGCTTCCATTTCTGTGCATTTCTTTCCGAACACTGCGTGTAAGGTTTTCACACAGTGGAGACAGAACGTTTCTAAAACGCGTGAGTCCACTGCTCCGCCTCAGGTTTCGCTGGTGGTGGTGCCTCATTGCCCCCAGCACTGCCCGGAACAGCTAGCTGCGAGTGGAGAGAGTGTCAGGATGGACCTCTGTCCACCCTCATTCAGGTCACCCCCTTGCTGACTTTGTCAATGTCCTCAATACATCCGATGCCCTCTGTTCCTTGTTAATGGCCTCTTATTCCTGAAAGTTGAGTATATGACAAATGCCAAAACAAAACAAAACAAAAAACACCCCAGAATGTCCATTAGTTGGGTTCCAGGAAATGGAGAATTGATTCATCCATATGCATTATTGGGAAGATTGCTCCTGGCTCAACAGGTGGTCTTGTACGTATCATCGAGTTTCTGTCAGAGACAGCTGGGAGGAAAAATGCCGATCGCTGGGCAGGTCGTGAGGACCCTAGGTAACAGGCATCGCTGAAACAGAGCGAAGCTAACCCTGGGTGACCGGAGCAGCGAGCCAGTGCTTGTGAAGCCTGACCTTCCAGCAGCGAAGTGCAGGACAGCAGAGTGTGATGTCCGCAGCGTTTCTTCAGAAGGACGTGGACCACCCGCTTAGGAGAGAAAGTTCCAGGCTGCATTTTCTCCCACCGAACAAACACGCTGTTTGTTTCCTTCCCAGGAGGCGAGTCGGCCCCGTGGTCCAAAACTTGTGTTGCCATAGCGTTGCTGTAGCAGACTGGTTTCCCCCTCCATCAGGTTTCCTTCTCGGACAGGCGGCTGCACCTGCCTCGGAAGTGCCCTGGGGCTGCTCTTCTGTGAGCACGTTACCTAAGGCGTGTGCTTTTCCCGCTTTTCCCCTTGCAGCTCGAGCATTAAACCGAATTTGCTTTTCCTACGTCAGGAAGTACCTGAGGGCTGGGATGACGTTTCTTCGGAGTGAATCCCACCGCAGCATGGGTAGTGCGGATGGTCTACAGCTGAACTGTTCGGGGTTGGCCCCAGTAAGAAAACAAAACTAAATGGAACTTGAAAGAGCTTCCTGTAGGGACCCTGATGCATAGAAGTGAGTTCACTTTTTACCCCCTCGGACTCCGTAGGAGGGGTCATGGCTGCATTTTGGGGACTTAATTTCCTGTCGATTGGCCCATTCTTCAAGCCTCGGTATTGTTTGGTCCCTAATGAGTCTAAACTGGAAGCAGGTTTTACATAGCAAAATAGATTTAATAAGCCGCTCTCTAGCTGGAGCAGGTTGACCTCCAAGACACCAGGCTTTTCTATTCCTGGAGAGAAAATTGCGTTCGTCAGAGGAGACAAAGGTGTCATCCGCCCAAGGTTATTAGTCAGGCCTCTCAGCCTGGGGCGGTGAACTGAACAAAGAAAAACAGTAATTTTGTCAAATTAGTGGTGGTTATTTTCATAGCTTTGATTGTCCTCGTGAAACAGCCAAAGGATGCTGAAAAATGCTCTGAAGTACTGCCGCTTCTTAAACCGCACTTGTGTCTCCGGTTACACGGTTCACTCCGGCAGGTGCCACCACATTCTGTGCAAGCAGCGGGGCCGCAGCTTCACAAGGGAGTTACCTCGCAAGGCGCTGCACCCCTCTGGGCCTCAGTGTCCCCATCTGTCACAGGGGCGGGGTGAGAGGAGTAACACCTCACCGAGCCGAGCTGAGTGAGGACTAAAGGAATGATACAGGAAAGGTGTTCAGAACCACGCCTGCTACTTCACCGGCGCTCCATCCACACAGTCCCCATGGCGCACTCTCACGGAAGGCTCTCCGGAGACGCAGACCCGAGGATGGGTGGATGGAGGACAGAGAGGTGACAGACAGACAGACAGACAGACAGATAGACAGGGGGGAGGGGTTATTATAGGAGTTGGCTCACACCGTACAAAAGCTGGAGAACCAGGAAAGCCGGGGTGTAGTTACTCCAGCTGGAGTCTGAACCCTGAGAATTGGGGGGCTGAGAGTCTAGGTCCCGACCTGAGGCCGAAGGCAGAAGAAGCGGGGCCGCTGATGGCCAAGGGCAGGAGCAGCTGGGCGTGTCCGCTCAGGCAGACGGAACAAAGTCGTCCGTCCTCGGCCTCCTTGTTCTCACGCCCTCAGCGACTCGATGAGGCCTCCGTGCTGCGGAGGCCGAGCCTCCTTACTCGCCCACTGCCCCACTGCCCCGCTCTCCGGGAGGCCCGTCCCAGACACACGCAGAAACAGCGTGTCGCCCGCTCTCTTTCTGGGCGTCCCTCAGCCCAGTTGAGCTGCCACACAACACTCGCCACCACGGACGGTGAGCAGCTCTGGGTGATGCTTAAAACGAATGACGAATCTTCCCTCAATGTCTATGGCAGTTGCATCCCTGGAAACTTCTTTGAGTATTAAAGCTGTGCAAAAAACATTTGTGTGTGGATAAACCGGGAGGAACAACTGGGGAGTGAGACAGGCCGCACAACCCAGGGTCCTAGCACGGGGAAATAGAGCCTCAAAGCCTCCGACTGAAAACACCTGTGGGGGTTGAGGCGCAGGGAGAGACTCCCAGCCTCACAGAGAGTTCACTGGAGAGACCCACCCACGTGGGAATAAGCACCAGAAGGGCACAATTTGCTTGTGGGAAGTGGGGGAAGGGAATGAAATCCAGCAGAGAGCGGAGCAAGTGCTATTGTTCCCTCTCGGACCCTGCCCCCACATACAGCGTCATAACCCAGCAACTGGGTCGCCCCACCCTGGTGAACACCTAAGTCTCCGCCCCTCATATGTAATAGGCACACCGAGAAAAAAGAAATGACCCAAACGAAAGAACAGCTCAAAGCTCCAGAAAAAATATAACTAAGTGATGAAGAGATAGCCAACCTATCCTATGCACAGTTCAAAATACTGGTAATCAGGATGCTCACAGAATTGGTTGAGTATGGTTGCAAATAAGAGGAAGAAATGAAGGCTATGAAAAGTGCAATAAAGGAAAATGTATAGGGAACCAACAGGGACGGGAAGGAAACCAGGACTCAAATCAACAGTTTGGACCAGAAGGAAGAAACATCCAAGAGGACTCCTGTGGACTCAGGGCTGTCTCTTGAGCTCGGGTGTCTCCGACAACCACCTGCTATCAAATCTCCTGTGGTGCCTGTCAAGAATGTGAGTCCCTGAGCCTCCCCGCCCCCCCCCCACCCCCACGTCTTGAATCAGGAACTCCCTGCATCTGCATCTCAGTCAGTACTTCCCCGAATGCAGCCTTAAAACCACTCAGGCAGAATGAAGAAATAAGAATTCAAAAAATATGAGGAGAGGCTTAGGTACCTCCACAACATCTTACACGTTCCAACATATGAATCATAGGGGTGCCAGAAGGAGAACAACAATAACAAGAAATTGAAAACTTATTTGAAAACATAATGAAGGAGAACTTCCCCAATCTAACAAAGGAAGTAGACTTCCAAGAAGTCCAGGAAGCTCAGAGAGTCCCAAAGAAGTTGGACCCAAGGAGGAACACACCAAGGTCCATCGTAATTACATTACCCAAAATTAAAGAGAAGGAGAGAATCTTAGAAGCAGCAAGAGAAAAGGAGACAATTACCTACAAAGGAGTTCCCATAAGACTGTCAGCTGATTTCTCAAAAGAGACCTTGCAGGCAAGAAGGGGCTGGAAAGAAGTATTCCAAGTCATGAAAGGCAAGGACCTACATCCCAGATTACTCTATCCAGCAAAGCTTTCATTTAGAATGGAAGGGCAGATAAAGTGCTTCTCAGATAAGGTCAAGTTAAAGGAGTTTATCACCACCAAGCCCTTGTTATATGAAATGTTAAAGGGATTTATCTAAGAAAAAGAAGATAAAAAATATGAACAATTTATGACAGTAAACTCACAGTTATTAACAACCAGACCTAAAACAAAAACAATGGCAACTTAGCAAACAACCAGAACAGGAACAGAACCAGAGAAATGGAGGTCACATGGAGGGTTATAAACGGGGCATGGGAGGAGGAGAGAGGGAGAAAAGGTACAGAGTGTAAGTAGCATAGATGGTAGGTAAAAAATAGGCAGGGGGAGATTAAGAATAGTTTTTAAGAAATGTAGAAGCCAAAGAACTTATATGTACGACCCATGGACATGAGCTAAAGGTGGGAATGTGGGTGGAAGAGGGTGTGCAGGGTGAAGGGGAATAAAAAATAAAATTAAAATTGTGCAAAAAAAGTTTATTTGTGAATGAATAGGAATTAGGTTCTAGGCCAAATAAAGCAGACAGGTTTTCTGTACATGAAGGGCCATTGGGGTGTTGGAAAGTCGTTCCAGATGCGGACAGTCCTTCACGGTGCTGACGGTGCCACTTTCCCGGGACGTCTAGCCTCCCCAGCCCCCGCCCACGGTTGGCCGAACCGTGTGCCAGCCAGCCCACCTGCCAGATGCCTGCTTCCGAATGCCCTGTAGGGGCAGAGCTGCCCCTGCTGAGGACTCTGCCCTCAGTGACCCCGGGTGTGCTCTAAAATTCCCATGCGTGCACAGGTGTCCTGGGAATCTTGTTTCAGCACCTCTGATCCAGGAGCTCTGGGCCGGGCCCACGAGTCTGCACGTGCCACAGGCTTCCCGGTGCTGCCGCCGGCCCGGGGCCTCACTTTGAGCAGCAAGGACCTGAGGGACTCACGCGGCACCTTCTTGCACTGAACTTCTGTGGACTCAGGGCATGTCTCTCGGGCGCGGGTGTCTCTGACAACCATCTGCTATCAAATCCCCTGCAGCACCCGTCAAGAATGTGAGTCCCTGAGCCTCCCCCCACCGACGACTTGAATCAGGAACTCCCTGCATCCGCATCTCAGTCAGTACTTCCCCGAGTGCTGCCTTAAAACCACTCGGGTTGAGAACCCCCGAGCACCTATCGAGACGTCTCTGCACCCTGAAGATCTTTACAAATAAAGCCCTGTTCTCTGTCCAAATCTCAGACGCTGCCCAGTCAAGAAGCTGTCCTGGGACATCCGATGGAGGTTGGGAAATGGGCCACACCTCTGAGGTTCTGGATGCTCAAGCCGTTTATGCATGTATTTGTTCCCTTCTGAATGTGTGTCACACTTCACATACACGCAGATGAGAAGTGCTCAGCACAAAGGCTTTCGTCGATGAGGTCAGCTAGCCCCGGGAGAGCATGAGGGGAATTATTATTTACTGCTCGAACCCAATTATCCTTAATTTCCCAGCTGCGCCCTTTCTCTGGGAGTTTCATTTATTCTAATCGGCTGGTGGGCGAGGGCACTGCGGGAGACACAGTGAAATGCCTCCTTTTGTTGTCCCGAGGTCAGAGGCTTTTGACCTGCACCGCTTTGGAGAAGCCACCGAGAGCATCTGGAGAAGGAAGGGGCTGAGTCTCAGTCTGTCTCTCCCTCCCCTCCCCTCCCCCTCTCTCTGGGCGAAGAATGTCCTTCCCCCTCACGCAGCCTCAGAGCCCCGGCGGCTCAGCCGCAGCAGGAAAGCCACCTCCCCTCCGTACAGGCAGTTGGCTACCACATTGCCGTTAAGCTTTCTGAGAACAGTTTTACACAAATAAATAAGGCTTCTGATTCCCTCTGATGAATTGCCTCCTCTAGAAATCTCCTGGCCCCACCCCCTGCAGCGCTCACCGGTGGGTCTCAGGCCCTGGACTCTCAGGTAGACTCCACCGCTCCAGGGGACGTGGGGTTCCGCAGCACATCAGCCTTGGAGCTGGCTCCACCCTGACCTTGTACCCCAACTCCCAAAACTAGAACGTGTGTCTTTGGGCCAGGCCTCGGCCCCAGCCCCGTTTCTGATGCCTGTGGTTCCTCCTGGTGCTCACGCCGACATCCTGTCTGCCTGTCCCTCCCTGTTCTGCGTCCTGTCTTCCGATCTCCCACCGCTGCCGGGTGCTCGGCGGGGCCATCCTGCCGCTCGCCTCCGAGGGGGCCGTTCACAGAGCTTTCTGCAGGCACCAGACAAAGCAACACATTGAAACTCTGAAAAAATGGAGCAGAGGGTTTGACCCCCTGTGCTGTACATCCTGGCTCCGCTGGCCTGTGGTCCGTGAAGTCAGCGTGTGCTTTCGGAACCGGCTGAGCAACACGATCGGTTAATTCCGAACAGTGCGTCGTTCCTGGGATATCCAAGAAGGCCTGCTTAATCCTTGCTTGGCTGTCCTAAAATATATATATATATATATATACACACACAAATTACCTGTCTTTTATCCAACTTCTCAGTAAATATTATCAGTGGAAAAACTGATGCAAAATGGAACCGGCAGCAGTTAACACTACACATAATGAAATTTGTCACAAATGAGAAACTAAAGAATATAAACTTCCTGGCTGGTGTAGCTCAGTGGATTGAGCACAGGCTGTGAACCAAAGGGTCGCCGGTTCGATTCCCAGTCAGGGCACATGCCTGGGTTGCAGGCCAGGTTCCTAGTGGGGGCCATGTGAGAGGCAACCACACATTGATGTTTCTCTTCCTCTCTTTCTCCTTCCCTCCCCCTCTCTCTAAAAAATAAATTAAAAGAAAAAACGAGAAAAGTGGATGCCTTTAAAAGAAAAAAAGAATGTGAACTTGTTGGTAAGGTTGAGAAGCGCAACAGTTGCTCTGGGAGAACTTAGATGTGATCGAAAAGGATCCCACACAAAATAAAACCAACAGAAGGAAACATGTCATGCAGTAAAAACCGGTTTTTTAAAAAACAGTAGCAGAATCAAAGTCTGGATTGCCAGATCTGACCACAGATGGATCTCGGTGGAAACGTGGTTCCGTGCAAACTCAGATTGTCAGAAGTTAGGATGGACAGACAAAAATAATTGATGAATCACATCTTTGGTAATTTTTAAAAAGATTTTATTTATTTATTTTTAGAGAGGGAAGGGGGGGAGAGAGAGAGAGAGAGAGAGAGAGAGAGAGAGAGAAACATCCATGTGTGGTTGCTGGGGGTCATGGCCTGCAACCCAGGCTTGTGCCCTGACTGGGAATTGAACCTGCGATGCTTTGGTTCGCAGCCTGCTCTCAATCCACTGAGCTACGCCAGCCAGGGCTCATCTTTGGTAATTTTCAATAGGAAAAAATGCTATTGAAAAGAGATGTTTAAGATGGGGAAGCACGGTAAACCGTTCACTGCACAGAATGGGAATTTGAGGGATTAAAGCAGTTTATGATGGGATTCACCGAGAAAAACACTTTCTCCATGAAATGTTTCAGTGTTGGTAAAATTCAGATTAAAATCTATATATTCATAAAGACAGAATTTGAAAATGTGTTTAAAGGCAAAGCGGCAGCTGGGTCCAATAGAGCCTCCCAAAACCAGGGGGGTCCGGCTGCGGCGTGCCACCTGGACGACGACACGCCGTTCACTGGTGACGGACCCTGGGGCAGGAGCAGCGCCACGTTGGAGGAAAAACGGGCGAAATCCGCACGAAGTTTCAAGTTCAGTGAACAGCGGTGTACGCATGTCCGCTTCGAGTTTTGACAGGTGTGTCCTGGAGTTGGTTCAGCCCCCACTGGAGTTTCCCGGCTGTGACCTGAACCGGACCCAGACGGGGAGGGAGGGAGGGAAGGAGAGACGGCGGAGCCGGAGGGAGAGGCAGACCAGCCCCCGGGGGCGAGCGGCGGGCCAGCAGGGGAACTACTTACGAGGCTCGTCTTGGTCGAGACAAAGTGAGTCCGGTCATGCGCTGCGTAACACCATCTCTGTCAGCAAGGGACCGTGTGCGATGTGTGACGGCTGTGGTCCCATAAGACTATGATGGAGCTGAATGTCCTGGGAGAAACGGAAGCCTGTGTGGTTCAGGGGGAATCTCTTCCTCTGGTGGCATGAGCATCTGTGGGACCTGGCCACAGGTTCCCTGTCACTCACAGCAGCTCAGTTTTGAGTGCACGGTGCCGTCCCAGTCCGTCAGCGCAGTGGAACCTGTGCCGCCGGCAGGACACCTTCAGAGGGCGCTGCAGCCCTCCCAGGTCGGGCTCCGCGGTCTCCAGAGAACACTGCGGTAAATGCTGCGTTGGGGACCTTCGGCCCTGTGCAAGGACACAGGCCCACAGGAGCTACCTTAACAAGTATTCAGTGCCACTGCTACTTTAGTAAAAGATTTCTGTGGTCGTGTGGGGCCGCCTGTCTCTGTATTTGGGAAAAATTTTGGGGTTGTACTGATGTGAAGCATAGATGAGTTATGTCCCCCGTCAGCTCAGTGCCAGCACGGGCCCTTTGTGCCAGACGGGGTCAGTGGAACCAGAAACAAACTTCCAGGGTCAGATGTTGAGTTCTCAGTCCTATACCCTCTCCATGTCAGACACCCCTTTTTTAAAAAATGAAAACCCCAAAGTTCCTCAATCTAACCACCGCTCTGACATGCAGTAGCCAAAACCACGTTGTCATGACAATCCCCATGTTCCTTCAGCTCTCCATCTTGATTTATTTTTATATCTATTGTATTTTCCCCATTATTATTTGTCCCCCATATACCCCCTCCCCTGCAATTACCACACTGCTGTCCGTGTCCACGGGTCCTTTTTCCTTTGCTCAGTCCCTCCACCCCCTAACTGCCCCCCCACTAGCTGTCATCTGCTCTGCATCTATGAGTCTGCCCCTGTTTTGCCTTTTAGTTTCATTTGTTCATTAGATTCCACATATGTGCGAAGTCATATGGTACTTGTCTTTCTTTGACTGGCTTATTTCACTTAGCATAATGTTCTCCAGGTCTGTCCATACTGTTGCAAAAGGTGAAATTTTCTTTTTTTTTACAGTCGAGTAGAATTCCATTGTGTGACTGTCCACAGTTGTTTTATCCGCTCATCTACTGATGGACACGTGGGCTCCTTCCATGTCTCGGAGAGTGTAAATAGCGCTGCAGTGAACACAGGGGTGCTTATGTTCTTTCACGTTAGTGATTCGGGTTTCTTCGGGTAAATTCCCAGAAGCGGCATCTCTGAATCATGAGGAAGTTCCACTTGTAGCTTTTTGAGATGCTGCCTTCCGCAGTGGCTGCCGCGGTCTGCATTCCTGTGCATCGTGATTCCTCATTCCTGCTGACCCTCCGGCCGCCTGTCGCTCCCTCCTGCTGGTCACTGTCACGGCGACCCCCAAGCTACCCAGCCAGCTTCTCCCGGTTCTTCCCGTCCGTCCGTCCAGCCCGCCTCCCCGCTCGGGGAGCGGCGCTGACAGCTGCGGAGTTCTGCTCCCGGCCCCGCGGTCAGAAGGGAGCGCGAGGGCGGTGGGGCCGGGTCTGGACAGTCTGCGGTCGCGTCCAGGGACGTCCTGGCCCTTCGCTCCCACTCCCACCAGCTCCCCGACTCACGCAGGGCAGCGTCCAGTCATGCGAGCTCCGTCCGTGGTCAGTGCCCTGGACGGGTGCACCTTTTTTATCTTTTATGTCATGTTTTTACTGCACCTTTTCTAGGTTTAGATACACAGTTACTTCCCTTTGTGTTACAGTTGCCTGCAGTTTTCAGTGCAGTAGCGTGCGGTGCGGGGGTGTGGGGGGCGGGCAGGGGGGTGGACCACACACCCCGAGTGGGTGGGGGGAGGTGGGCCGTGCCATCCGTATTTGTGGAAGGGCACTCCTGATGCCCGCCCACTGACGAAACTGAAACCTCCTGATGGTGCATTTCTCAGAATGTGTCCCTGTCCCTAAGTGACTCATGCCTAGTTGTCTGCACCCACCCGCCAAATCTTAGAAGTTTATATGGAGGCCCTCACTGGGTTCAGCCACACCCAGGGAGCCCTCACTGGGGTCAGTCCCCATAGCACTAACACCACATTCCTCTCCAGGCTGTGTCCCTGGAGCAGCCTCTGGGGCAGGATGGGGCGGGGGCGGGCTGCCGCGGAAAGCACAGTCCACAGCCCGAGAGGGGGTGGGGGGCCTCCAGGCGTCCGTCCGGGTCCAGCTTGTGGGCCAAACCAGCGGTGGCGTCCTGCTGACCTTCCCCCACACCTGGTCATGCGAGAGGTTAACTTGAGGGGGAACCGAGTTAGGGGTATGCAGGGGACTTTCTGTGTTCTCTCTGCAACTTCTCTGTAAGTCTAAAAATTACTCCCCAACATATGGTGGCATCAAAATGCTCTGGACAAAGGGAAAAAAATAACAAAATCCCCACCACAGCCCTGACCAGTGTGGCCCAATTGGTTGGGTGTCGTCCCACAAAGCGAAATGTCACGGGGTGAATTCCCGGTCAGGGCACATGCCTGGGTCGCAGCCAGGGCGCATATGAGAGGCGACCCATTGATGCTTCTCTCCCACATCGATGTTTCCCTCCCTTTCCTTCTCCCTCCCTGCCCCTCTCTCTAAAAATAAACTCTTTATTACAAAATTCCTGCTATGCTCTCCCAGAACTCTGTGTCTCCCTTCCCAGTGGAGCCCCTTGGTTGTTCCACATCGATTTTAATTTCCAGGAATTACGCCCGATGCACGCCGGCCCCTCGGCACCCCTTTGTCGACCTCTGTGCACGGCCGGTTACTGGCGTCTGCCCTCGGCTCTCCCCAGTTCCAGGCAGCTTCCTCTTGCTCACCCCTGGAGATGGCTCCTTTGGACCATTCCCGCCCCCGCCCCCAGTGGGCGCCAGGGCACTCCAGCTCAGCTGCACATTGGACCCCCCTGAGGAGCTTTAACAACCCCTGGTGCCTGGTTGCCACCCCCAGAGATCCCGATTTAAGTGGTCTGCGTCATGACCTGGGTTTCTGGGTTTTAAAAACCTCCGCAGGGGATTCAAATGCGCAGCCAAGTCTGAGAACCACTGGTGTCGTCTAACTAAACGCTACTAGTCTTTGAAAAGCCTGGCTGAGCCCAGCCTTCCTTACAGCAGTCCTTCTGTCTTCAACCTTGGGAGCATGGAGGTCACACGGGTTCCCACAGACGCCTGCATTTGCATGACATTCCCACTCTTTACCACCAGGAGGCGCACACTCCTGATTCCCAGGACATTCTGTGAGCCGTACTCCACAGTGAGGGATGGGTTTCTTCTCTGAAAGCAGAAGGCCATGACCTTCAAGGGGGAGTTCACCGCTAGGTGAGAACCACCTCACTGTGCAGCAGCCCCTCAGTGCCAGTGTCTCCTCCTGCTGGGTGGCATTAGCTCTGCGTGCAGCTGGTCCTCCTCTGAGCACATCCCACGCACAGCGGGGTCTTTCAGGGGCCCGCCCGGTGTGGCCTGGACAAAGCCTACTCTCTTGTTGGCACTTAAAGCCAAAGCCAGGTCAAAATCACTTGACCCCACCAACCCACTGCATACTCCAGGGTCCAGGCGGAATCGTGCCTTTGAAATATTGGGCCTGGGGCCTGGTCTCATTTCAGCCCGCGGAGGTTAATGATCCCGACCGAGCGCAGGGAGGCGTGAGGGGTATGTGTGTGTGTTTTATAACGGCAGCGGATGGCCGCTCCCCCAGACTTGCTGGCCTTGAATCTCTGAAGGGTGACAGCTGGGAATCAGTTCCACCAGTTCCCCAGATGACACTGGGGGAGCCGGTCACTGCTGCTGGTCCTTGGGCTCCCCTGTGAGCCGCATCCCCCCAAAACATCAGGGGCTCTGGTTCAGGACTCAGGGTCCCCCAGAGAAACCTGGAATTTACAAGGAAGTCCTGCCCAAGCCCCACCATCTCTGGAGAGCTGGCATCGGAAGTTGCCGTGTGCTGCTGGGCATGTATTCGGGTGGTTGACACACTCCCCAGTGATGCACGTGGGAAGTCCTGGTCTTGGGCAGAGCTTTTCCTCCGAAGGGCCAGCCACTAAATATTTCAGGCTTGCAGGTCTGGCATTGCTCAGCGTTGTCTCCATAGTGTGAAAAAAGTCCTGGATGCTACGTAATGGATGTGCTCGGCTGGGTTCTATGAGTAACACTATTTACAGAAACAGGCAAGAGGCCCGCTTAGCACACGGGCCGAGTCTTGTGCACCCCTGGGAAGACCCCGGGGGTGAGGGGGAATGGACTTCTCACTCGCAGCCACTTAGGTTAGACTCTCTGTGGGTGGTGCCCGGGCACTGGTGCTTGGAAAAGCTCTTCAGGGGCGTTTTCAGTCAGCCGGGATTAAGAACCCCAGCTGCAGAGCGCCATCACCGCATGACTCGTTCTGAAGAGCGGTGTCCTGCTCCGATACAATGTTTAGTCAGCTCCTCGCTTTAAAAAAAAATTTTATTTAAATGGAAGTATCCCAAGAATATTGTACTATGTCTGCCTTGCAAAAATGACGTGTGTTGCAATATGGCCCATGCAGTCAAGTGCATATGTTTTAAATGTACAGCTTGATGAATTTTTAAAAAAAAGATTTCATTTATTTCTTTTTAGAGGGGAAGGGAGGAAGAAAAAGAGGGTGAGAAACATCGATGTGCAAGAGAAACATGTATTGGCTGCCTCTCACGCACACACCCAACTGGGGACCTGCCCTGCAACCCAGGCATGTGCCGGGACCGGGAATCAAACCGGTGACCTTTTGCTTTGGGGGACGACGCCCAACCCACTGAGCTATACCATCAGGGCCAGCTTGGCGAATTTTTACTTTTACTGTTTCCACTCTGCACATATATTGAATCCATGTAATCCATGCTCGGATCAAAAGATAAGACACTCAAACGGCCCCTGTTCCCCTTCCCATCCATAGCCTCCTAACATTTTCTTTGAGGACTAATTTTAAATGTATATTCTCTTGGAATGGGTATCCCCGAAGTCACCAGGTTTCTGACACCTTGTTTGCCCACAGATGTCCTTGCAAGCTTGTTTCACTCCCGGGGGTGAGAGCAAGCACAGGGTGTGACTGGAACTAACTTACTTACTTACTTACTTTCTTTCTTTCTTTCTTTCTTTCTCTCTTTCTCTCTCTCTCTCTCTCTCTCTCTCTCTCTCTCTCTCTCTCTCTCTCTCTCTCTCTCTTTCTCTTTTTCTCTCTTTCTTTCTAGCGGGTAAGGGAGAAAGAAAGAGAAAGAAACATCAATGTGTGGTCGCCTCTCACAGTCCCCCCAAAGGGGACCTGGCCCACAACCCAGGCATGTGCCTTAACTGGGAATCGAACCAGCGACACTTTGGTTCTCAGGCCCACACTCAGTCCACTGAGCTACACCAGCCAGGGTCGACTGGAACTTTCCATGGTGCGTCCCATTGCTATGGCACACTGCGCCCTTGGAGAGGGAGTTCCGCCTGCCCTGCTGACCCGTGTTCTTCAGGAGGCAGGGAGGCCTTTGCAGCAGCGAGCCCAGCGTAGGTAGCAGCAGGCTGCTGCTGGAGCGATCCACCACGCTGCTGTCGGTGCTGCTGGGAAGGAAGCAAGCCCTGGTGGATTCAGACGGCGTGTTTTGGCACAGCAGGCAGCGTGCGCTTCGTGTTTCCACAGAGTCACTTGTCCCCCAGGTCCCACGAAAGCAGCCCCAGCAGCCCCAGCAGCCCCAGCAGCCCCAGCAGCCCCAGAGGAATGCGGCACACCCGCAGGTCTGCGTCTCCGCTGAGGAGGCCCGCGCACAGGACGCCCCCAGCCTTAGAAGGGGCTGCGAGCCAGCAAGCCAGCACGCTCACCATGTCTCCCAGGGGGAGACACCGGCTTTCTTTTCTTCTCATTGTGATGAAAGTTACGCAGCATAAAATGAGCCATTAAAGTATGCGATTCAGTGCTGCTTCGTACACCCACAACGTGGTGCCGCCACCACCTCCACCCGGTCCTAACACATCCCCATCGCCCGCAAACTCCGTGCCCCCTGAGACTCACCCCAGCCCGCCCCTCCTCTCGTTCCCTGCCCCCCCCCCAATCCTCCCGTCTCTGCTGATTTATCTGTCCAGGATGCTCCATAAAAACGGCATCGTACACTCTGTGCCTTCTCGGGTCTGGCTTTTTTCACCCCATGACGTTTCGAGGTACATATGCCTTGCGGCGTGTACCACTGCTTCACAGCTGATGGACATTTGGGTTGTTTCTGCTTTTTGGCTATTATCTTTATACATTTTGGGTATTGACCCCTCATCAGATGTTCTCCCATTCTGTGGGTTGTGTATTAGCAAATCATGCATCTCATAAGGATCTATTGATTAGAATTTTGTATCCAGAATGTATAAAGTGCTCTTACCACTCAACAACAAAAAGACAAACAACTCAATTCAAAACCGGGCAAAGGACTTGAATAAGACCCTCATACAACGAGGATATACAAGTAGCTAATAAGCACATGAAAAGATGTTCAGCATCATTAGTTACTCATGAAATGCAAATCAAAACCACAGTGAGATACTAGTTCAAACCCACTAGGAAGGCTATCATTAAAAAAAAAAAAGAGCCCTGATTGGAGTGTGGCTCAGTGGCTCAGCTGGTTGGGTGTCATCCCACAAAGGGAAATGTCGCCTGTTCCACTCCTGGTCAGGGCACGTGCCCGGGTTGCAGGTTTGGTCCCCGCTTGGGGCGAGAGCAAGAGGCTACCAATCAACCAATTGATGTCCCCCACATCGGTGTTTCTCTCCCTCTCCTTCTCCCTCCCTCGCCCTCTGTCTCCAAAAAAGAAATAATAAAATATTTTTTTAAGAACGTTAAATCCATGTTTAAAAAATTAATGTTGATGATTTCCTCTGCTGCGTAAGAACTTTTTAGTTTGAGGTCGTTCCGTTTGTTTATTTTTCCTTCTGTTTCCCTTGCCTGGGAAGACACCTCTGATAAGATATTGCTATGAGCGACGTCTGAGATTTTGCTGCCTGTGTTTTTTTTTTTTCCTATGATGTTTACGGTTTCAGGTCTAACATTTAAGTTTCTGATCCGGTCTGAATTTATTCTTCTGTGTGGTGTAAGCAGGTGGTTTCGTGTCGTTTTTCTGCACATACCTGCTGGACACAAACCCCTAATCAGTAGTTCCTTATGAGATACATGTTTGCAAACAGTTTTCCCACTTCACAGGCTGTCCTTTTCCTTTCTTGCTCATGGTGTCTTTCCATGCACCAAAGTTTCACATTCTGATGGAGCTCAACTGTCTGTTTGTTGGTTTACTTCTGCTTCCGGTTTTGGCCTCACACCTAAGATGGCATTGCCAGATCCCGGAACGTTGGCGAAGCTGCCCCCTGCCCCAGGGCGGTGTCGGAAACGTCTCCTAACAAAGCTCTTCAGGACCTTTGCTCAGAAGACTGCAGAAACACTGGAATCATCTCCCAACAGACCAGCGTGGGGAGATGGCGGAGACGAGAGGCAGAGATAAAAACAGTCTCCGCGCCAGCCCAAGGGCTGCGGAAGGTCCTGACCACGAGAGCCACAGGCCCCCTTCCCAGCTGAAACCGCCCTGAGCTGGGAGCCCACTTCCTGCAAGCGACCGAGTCCTGAGCAACGGGGTCAGGTACCTCGGTGGTCTTCGGCTCACCTGTGTTCTCGTAAACGCAGTATCAGCAATTGGCTCATAACTGGTGCCAGAGAGGCCACGAAAACACCTGCCGACAAATTCGCTTTGCTCGCTCAGTGCCACACTTGAATTTTCTTCTTTGAGTAAGGTTCCTTACAGGACATCTGAATGTCCTGTCTCAGATGCTCTTCTTCCCTGGCTAGGTCGGTTTTGTGACCCCAACACCCCCACCCCCTGGATACATCCCCTTGATGAGTGTTCTGAGCACCCCTCTACCGTGCGGTCCTGCCCCTGGCTGTGCGTCCGTGCCGAGGTGCCTGAGGATTCCCCCAGAAGGCGACTGCGGTGCGCCCGTCCAGGCCAGACGTTCGACCTTGAAATAAGAAGTAGCAACACTGCTCTGTTTCTGTGCCCTAAGGCCACTGATGAGAAGGATACAGTGTCCAAGAAATGTTCATTTTTAAGAATAATAGCTAATAGCAATCACTAAGGTTGCTTGAAGTGCTTTAGAAGCCAAAAGAGACAAGGAAAAGCTGCTCCCCCCAGACCCCCCGGGAAGGAAGCGGCCCTGCCCACACCTGGACGGCAGCTCGGTGACACTGTCTCCAGACTCCCGACCTCCGGGGCCCGGAGGCAATTCTTCTGTGTTGTTTTAAGCCAGGGGCAGCCGAAGAAACCCAAGATACTATCAGCTGACTGCTCAATTACGCCCTAGGAGCCAAGTGAAGATGAGAAGCCACAACCCCCAAGTCCCCACTCCAGCCATGGGAGGGGGTCAGGGCATGAGGAGGACACCCACAATCTGGAAGTGGCCCCATCACTTCTTTTAGTCACATGGTCCCACCTAATTGCAAGGAAAGAGGGAAATGTCATTGTTTTATTTTTCCCCTAAGTGGCAGTTGCCCCATTCTTTTAGGAGGCTCTATAATTAAAAGGAAAGCAGTCGCCAGCCCAGGAGGTTACTGCATTTCTGCAGGGAGAGACGGCGGTGGCATTAGCCGCAGAGAGGGTGGGTTGACGCAGACAGACGCGCAGCCCTCCGTCGTGGGACTGGAAAGACTGGGGCGGCCCTGCGGGCCAGGGAGGCGAAGAGGCAGCCCCTACACCTGTGGCTCCCAGCATGGGGCTGGCGGGGGTGGGGGGGTCCCGAAGAGCACGCTGCGAAGTGTAAGAATAATGAGCCTGCCTTATCAGAATTGCAGGCCTCCGTACACATGCACTTGCGTCGACAGGTTTCTGTTAAATTAATTAAGGAGAATGTTTTTGTTAAAGGGGTAGAAGAGAAGTTGCTGACGCAGCACCTGGCCGCGCCTGCCCTTTGCCACGCTTTACGCACGGAGACTTCCTTAGGATGTGCTTCCACCCACACCAGGAAAGCGTTGGGGGTTTGTGGGGGGGTGGGGGGCAGGGCAGGGACCCATCACGCCGGCGGAGTCTGCTGTTAGCTGTTAGCTCGGGGGCGTTTGATTATTTACACGCGTGGTAACTGGTCCCTGAGCAACCCAGATCTCTTGGGTCCGGTTTCTGCTTTTTGTTGCTGGTTTCTTCTCTTAACTCCGTTTTATGTTCTCCCACGATAAATGTAGCGCCCACTCCTTACAGAAAAAAGGCAGACACCCCAGAGAAAGGGCAGCAAGGAGGGAGACCACACATAATCCCACCGGCGGAGGCGCCCACCTTGTTAGCATCTGGTTGGACTTCCTCTTAGACTTAACTATACATTTTTACGTATTCTGAATCTTTTTTAAGTGGACACCATAATATAGGCATCTTCACAATTTTGATAGCTTCATCATAGCTTGTGTTGGGCATGTACTATATCTTGTATTTTGTTATCTATACTTTATTCCCTTTTACTGCGCATTTATGAGTGCTATACTTACGAATAAAGTTATTTCTTCATTTAGCATCTCTTCCTCCGAACTGATAACAGAAACAAAAATTCTGGAGACTAGGGTATGAATATTTTAATGGCTTTTCACCCATAATTTGACATTGCTTTCCAAAAGGACCGTATCCTTTTATATTTTAAGGATTGTGTGTGAAATTGAGGTTTTGGGTTTTTGTTTTTTTTTTTCGTTTTTAAAATGTGATATTTACCAGTGGCCCAAGGCACTCAATAAATGTGGGGAAAGGAGAAGCTGTCCCTTGGAGACCAACATGAGAACTAACTTCAAGTCACGGCCGAGCTGACAGAAGGAGAAGTTGGCGTGGACTTGCTCTGTGACTCCCTGTTCGCGCCGCCAGTACACACCCAACAAGCCTCCATCGAAATCAGAGTCACGCGGGCCGTGGGAAGATCCCGGCAGGTTTCCCGCCCGAGGTTCTTCCATCACACCTTATCTCCGCCCTAGCACAAGGTCAAGGTCGTGTCTCGTTACAGAAGAAGACTGTGAAGCTCCGTGGTTTAGCCAAGGTCACAGCCAACTAGCAGCAGAGCTGGGGCCTAAGCCCAGGGCTGGGGCTGCTCTGACCGTATTTATGGAACTGCTGCTCCGTTCAAAACAGCACGCTCAGCACCTGGAGAACAAAGGTGGCAAGGCAAGCTCCGCCCCCCGCCCCCCTCCCCCATCGAGGGAGCTTGCACTTAATAAGGGAGATCAGAGGCACTGGAGGCTCTTTTCTTTAAAAGGTGTGTCCTTCTGCTCAGCCTGCCGTGACCGAGCACCCACGCCGGGTGCTTTAAACAACAGAAATTGACTTTCTCACAGAGCTGCAGGCTCCGAAGTCTAAGGTCAAGGTGTCGGCACGGTTTCTTCTGAGGCCTCTCCTCCTGGTCTGTGGGCAGGTGGCTGCCCTCCTGCCTCCGTGCCCACCCATGACCTCCTGTGACCTCCTCTCTGTGCAGATCTGTGTCCTAATCTCTTCCTATGAGGACACCAGCCACACTGGATCAGGGCCCCTGCGAATGGCCTCATTTAACTTAATCACCTTATTAAAGTCCCTCTCTCCAAGGGCAGTCTCACCCTGAGGTCCCGGGGGGTTAGGCCTTCCACGAGACAGAAGATAACACATTGTATGCGGGAAACGTATTTATACGTTTACGTTGACTGGTAGTAGAGCGCTCGATAAAAACTACCCGCAAACAATGTGATAATAGAGCTGCAAGATCTCCACTCCTCTGTTCTGGAATGAGGCTAATTCTTGACCCTGGCTCTCCGCCAGCTGTGCTCTGTAGTCACCCGGAAGGAGTTTCGGTGACCAGCAGGGCACCCCGCCCCCCGCCCCAAGGGCCTGGGCCGACCAGTCCGTGGGGCCCTGGCACAGCGGCTCTTCACAAGCTCCCTGGTGGTTTGGATGAGCACCCAGGACGGAGACCCCCGTGTAACTGGGATTCTAAAGGGAGACCGGAGCCGCTGGCCTTGTTCTAAACCACCATGTGTGCTGCCTAGCGAACGCCCAGCTCTCTGTATAGGGCACCTCGTCGGGGCAAAACCTCCGCACGGCAGCTCAGCTGCACCTCGACTCCGCCTGTGCCCGTCGGCCGCAGTGCTCTTCTGCTCCTTCGCTCATTAAGACCGTCGTTAGCTGAGGCCTCTGACACACTCGACACCACCACCGTGCGGACGGGGTGAGCCGAGCGATGGCACCCAGAAGGTGTCTGTGCCCTAATCCCTGGAAATGCGAATAGAGATTCTCCTGGATTATCCGCACGGGCTCAATGTACTTGCATGAATGCCTGAACACAGAGAACCTTTCCTAGCAGAAGTCAAACCTAAGGTGGTCAGCATGACAAGGACCCCACAGAGCCACTGCTGCTGTCTTTGCAGAGGGAGCGAGGAGGCCTCCACCCAGGCAGCAGCCTCCGCAAGCCGGGAGACTGGGCAGCTGGCAACAGCCTGAAGCTTTCAGCCTGCGAAGAAGCAGACCCTCAGTTCTACCGCCGCAAGGCATTGGATCCAATCACAACCTGAGTGAGCTAGGAAACCGTCCGCCCCCGCCCCCCGCAGCTCCAAGAAGGGCTGCTGCCTGCAGCCGCTCTGGGGTTGGTTCGATGGGTGAGACCCAGGGTGGACTTCAACCCGCAGAGGAGTGAGATGATACATTTGCGTTGTTTTAAGCCCTACATTCATGATGACTTGTTACCGCAGCGATGGAAAACTAACATAGCTGGACGCTGAAAAGCAAAATAACATTCTCCCTGTTGTCATGGAGCTCAGCGACTCATATTTGCGCAATTGGTAAAAGGAGAAACAAGCCCGGTGTTCGCTAACTCACGTCCTAGGCTCAAGATGGTTCTGAATTCAAGGGCGTTAGGTGATAACATGGGGTCCGGATTCTGCACGTTCGAGGGAAGCTCCCGCGACACGGAGAACAAGGAACCCGTTACCATAGATGGAAGGAAAGGGAAGCTTTCATGGTGAAAATACAGAACGGACGATCATGTGGAATGGGTAGGCAGGCTTCTTATAAAGAAAATCGTAGTCATAACAGCTCCTCAGACTGCAAAGGAATTCCTGTCTTCTCCCACCCTCAGGCCCCCAGTCTGCTTACTTTGAGGATGAAAGCTGGTGGTAAAACCATACCCACCAGGTAAGGAAATGTTAAAACAAAACAACCCACAGTAGTAGGGGGTGTGTCAAAGGGACATGGGAGCCAGCGGGAAGAGCTCCCCGTGGCCAAAGCCGAGACAATATCCATGAGCCCATGTGAACACAAGTAAGCAACTTAATAAATAAATGCTGGTGCAAAGACCAATCTCCCTTGAAGAAGACTTCTTTTTTTTTTTTTTGTAAATATTGTATTTATTTATTCTTAAGGGAAGGGAAGGAGAAAGAAAGGAAGAGAAACATCCGTGTGTGGTTGCCTCTGGCGCACCCCCTACTGGGGACCTGGCCCACAGCCCAGGCATGTGCCCTGATCAGGAATCGAACTGGCGACCTTTCGGTCCACAGGCCGGTGCCCAGTTCACTGAGCCACACCAGCCAGGGCCAAAGCAGGCTTCTTGATAAGTTATGTGGAAGCTCTCTGCCCCCAAGGAGGTGGAGAAACACAGCTCCCCACTCCCGACACGTGGGTGTATGTTGACTTCCTCCAGGGGTGCAGGGTGGGAAACTCTGGGGGGCGGGGTAATTTACACAGTGGAGAAAACTGGCAAATTTTTAGCCACGTGACAGAGGTGTGAGCATCCTCAGGGAACAGGCATGTCGACGGTGAGTCCTCTGACTCGATGTGATGAGAAAAGCACTTCCCTCCATGGCATTCCTCCCCAAAACCTATCGGCCCAGTCCAATCACAAGGAAACACCAGATGCGTCCCACAAAACACCTGGCCAGCACTCTGTATAACGCCCAGGGTCACCCAAAACAAGGAAAGTCTGAGAAGGTGTCACAGGCCGGTGGTGCCTACAGAGACACAATGGCTGAATGTAACCAAGTGTAGTGTCTTGGGTGGGACCCTGCAACAGTAAAAGGACCTTGAGTGAAACAAAGCAAATATGAGTAAAGATGGACTTTAATTAATAATAATGGATGAATATCGGTTTATGAATCGTAACAATGTACCGTTCTCATAGGAGCTGGTGATCACAGGAGAAACTACATGCAGGGCAAATGGGGATTGTCTGCTCCAGGCTCCCAATTTTTCTGTGAGTCCAAACTATTCTAAAATTAAAAGCCTATTTTGTTAGGTGAAAAACAAATCATACCCACCTTACAAACGCTGCTTCCACAGTACCACACGTGTTCTGCAGCGGAAGAAATTTTCTGCATTTCCTGAGCAGAAAAAGGAGCCCTGCCCTGGCTGGCGTAGCTCAGTGGATTGAGCGCGGGCTGCAAACCAAAGCATCGCAGGTTCGATTCCCAGTCAGGGCACATGCCTGGGTTGCAGGCCATGGCCCCCAGCAACCACACATAGATGTTTCTCTCTCTCTCCCTCTCTCTCTCTCTTTCTCCCTCCCTTCCCTCTCTAGAAATAAATAAATAAATCTTTAAAAAAATAAAATGAATTAGGGAATCCCTGCCAGGGTGGTGCAGTCAGTTGGAGTGTCATCCATACACTGAAGGTTGCGAGTTCGATTCCTGGTCAGGGCACATGCCTAGGTTGCAGGTTCACCAGTCAATGTTTCTCTCCCACATAGATGCCTCCCTCTTGCTCTCTTCCTCTCCCTCTCTAAAACAATCCAATAAACATATCTTCAGGTGAGGATAAAAAACAAGTAAGGGAAGAGAGGGGATGGCTTGTGCAGGACACTGCACTGTCACCTTGCTCTCGTGCTGACAGTGCAGTGTGGCAGAAGGAGGGCCCACTTTCGCCAGCCAGAGCCCAGTTTGAACTCCAGCCCACCTCACACAGCCTCGGCGTGAGAACTGGCCCCATCGTCTTGGTCTCTCCTGAGCCCCAGACTCCTCCTCGCTGAATTGGGATCACAGGGCAGGGCTAGAGAGGTTGAAGGGAGGTCACAGGGCCCTGGGGCACACGGCAGAGCACTCAGTGAGGGCCCAGCGCCTCTCCTCCTCACGAGCAGGTTTTCTGAGAACTGCTTCCGTTCTCGCACTAGCCCCCATTTGCCCAGCCCTTTTCCACGTCCCGTCCGCAGGGTGCCTGATGGAGGCCACAGTCACACCCTCATCTTGTGCCCGCCCACCTGACCCGCCTCACCTCTGGTGCCTTCACCTTGGTCATTATGTCCTGCCTGTCTCACTGAGCACTGTTTAAAACTATTTTTAAAATTTTTATATTTTATGAGAATATGTTTGTTGGTTTTAGAGAGAGAAAGGGAGGAAGAGAAAGAGAGAGAAACAATAGTGTGAGAGAGAATCCAATCAGTTGCCTCTCGTATGCACCTTGATCAGAATTCGAACCCACAGCCCTTTGGTGTACAGGACGACGCTCCTACCAACTGAGCCACCTGGGCAGGGCAGCACCGTTTTGAACTTTGAACAGCCATGTGCATGAGCTGAGGTTTGTCACTCTGTCGTCTGCATGTGAGGGTGTCCAGACCAGTAGAGACAGGACACCTGCCCCCTTTGGCTCTGCACAGAAGCATCGGCAGAACGAGGGCAGGGAACACTAGTGAGCACTCACTCGGCCTCCCAGACACTGGGAGGCCTAATCCCATCCGACCCTCACAAAGACATCTGCCCCTGAGGTGCATTCAGTTATTACTCTCGGTTCATACACAACGAGTAGCCACAGACCTCAGAAACGGTGTGCCGGGGGAAGGCAGCCAGTCACCGCAGACTGGGCGTGGTGCGACTTCATTTGTGTGAAAGTCCCGAATGGGCAGATCTCCAGAGGCAGAACACGCACGGTGGGCGCCAGGAGCCGGGGATCGGAGGCAAAGGGGAATGGCTGCTGGCGGGTATGAGGTTTCTGTCTGGTTGGATGAAAACCCGAAGTTAGTGTGGACATGGTTGCTCGATCTTTCCCCTTAAATGGATTGTGCACTTTGAGTGGGTGAGTCATATGGTGTGTGAACTGCATCTCAATGGAGCTATTTTTAGAAATCATATTTAAAACAAAAACAGGCACAGAGAAGTTAGGGAACTTGCCCAAGATCACAGAGCTAGCAAGTGACAGAGCTGGGATTTGAACCAGGCGCGTTGAGACTAGGTCCATACCGGATGCTTCTGGGTCCCTCCTGCCCCATTCGTCTGCCTTGACAAACTCAAGCTGCTCCCCTAGGACTCAGCTCGGCTCTGCCTCTTCCTCAAGGCTTCCTGCCTTCCCAGGCAGCACCCTCGCTCCCTCTCTTGGGCCCTTTCTCTTGGAAAAATGCCTCCTCTAGCTTTTCATAGCGTCTTGTAGGTGCCACTCTGTAGGCTTCTAGGCAAGAGAGGTGGGTCCTTCCTGCCATGTAATCCCAGGCCAACCTCGTGTCTGACACCAGATCCATGTGTCAGGTGCGGACTCCGTGGCAGAGATCACGGGCACAGGCCAGTCCCTTCCTCGAGCACCTTTCCACAAGGGGGGCTCCCGAGTGAAATGGCCCCGTGGGGGCCCCTGTCGTGGGGAACGCTGGGTTCACTGAATTTGACTGCTGAGTCCTTCACACCACCAAGGCCAGAGTGGCCAGGCTGGCTGGCCCCCTCGCAGGCCACAGAGCATCACCCTCTTTTCTGTGATTGCAGCTTGAACCTCATCCCAGACGGCTTTCTCGTGCAGCCCGTGCAGTTGATGAGATAGGAGGCTGGATAAGAAGGTGTGTGATTCTGGAAAAAAACCCATTATTGCCTTTGCAGACCCATCTGCAAGTTCATGACCAAGTAGCAAGCATAAACATTATTCCCTGACATAGCCTTAGAAGTATTAGCCAGAACCCGGCTGAAACTGGACACAGGGAGGAATTGGAAGAAAGATGGGATTTCCGCATAGGAATGATCCAAAGTTTGTAAGTCACGCGAGCGAAGACAGGAAGAAATGCACCAGGAGTCATCGCAGGAGCAGCTCACACTGACCGGCTCTCACGCCGGGCTGGTCCTGTGCGCTGTGCTCGGTCACATCCTCACACTCCGCGCCGCTGTCCGCCCGCTTCGCCCGCGGAGGCGTCAGAGTCTGCGCGCGCCCTGCCCCGCCCCCTCCGCCTCCCGTGGGCACGACTGGGGGTGGTCTGTAATTTCTCTTCCCTGCTTCTCTACGTGTTTTGAATTTCCTACAGTGGACATGTATTATTAGGAGTAACATATTAAATGTTATTGTTAACAATGGTTACTAAAAAACAAACCGAAGAACGTCGCAACTGCTGAACAGAACACTTTTCCAGATGACGGGGCTGCCCTGCACTGGGGACAGTGGGGCCTGCTCACCAGGCACCGCACCGGCCCGAGAGCTGGACTCCGCCAGCCGCAGGGCTCATGCCTAACGCGCCCCAGCTCACATTCAAAGTCATCCGTAAGCGCACTACCTACCTTGCGCGGTGTTCATTCGCAGAGGAATCAGGCCTGGTGGCTCATTTCAGCGGACTCTCAGGTCCAGGCTGCTGACCGGGGTCTTCCAATGAAAACACGCAAATCTGCGCCTAATCCTGCAACTGGGACTCATTCAAAAAGAAAACAAAGATAAGAGCAAAGTGGGTTTCACGGGAGAAAAGCCTCCATGTGCTTGATGACTTCTTGGCAAAGGAAAGACGGGAAGTGTACTTCGGCCCACCGGCGCCTCCGTGGGCCTCCTCCGGGCGGGTCCCGCGACCGCGCCGGCCTGGTGCGGGGTCAGCCTCTCTCGCTGAGGTCCACGGGAAGGGAGGGGCTGAGATCACCGACACCTCAGAGTGTTTGGAGGCTGATAAAGGTGCTGGGTAAGTGGTTTCTCAGATGTTCCGAACGGAAAGCTGTTGAGATCCCATTGTTTTCCATCCGAGGGCCCCCCCCCCCCGACCACGGTCGGGGGTCAGGTGGGAGGGGACCTCTCCCACCTTCCTCTACCTGTGGCGGGTGACCTGCCCTGACCCACGGACGGGCACCGCAGAGGAGACCGCCTGGGCTGCCTTCGCTGGGTGCAGCGCCCGAGGCTCAGGCGGGCGTGAGGAATGTCTGGCCTCGGAGGGGATGTTGGAGAGTGCATGGCCTGCACTTTGGCTCTGGATCTGCTCCTGCTCTCTTCGAGAAAAGGAAGCTTTCTCCGTGTTTAAGTTTTCCATTCCAATTGAGTTTATGTACATGGCTTTCTTTGTGGAGTGTTAAGGAGGTTCCCCAAAGGGCCCGAAATAACTTACCAGAAGGGTGCCCCTGGTCACTGTGGTAGGAGGTGACGCGGCTCAGCCGAGTTCTTCCCTAACAAGAGATGAGAACACGCACCCAGCCGCTGAAACGCCTCTGGCGTGAAGGGGCCACTCCACAGGTGCTGGAGGTGCAGGGCGGGCCTCGGGGCACAGGCCGCCTGCAGGCCTCGCACAGATGGCCCGAGTTTGCTGGGACCAGGGCAGCCGTGGGGCAGACGGGCGGACAAGCCAGGTGGTGCCTGGAGGTAGAACCGTGTTACGCAGGAGGAGGAAGTTCGGTCTGAGAGTCGTGAGAAGTGACCGGAATGTGGATGAGAACAGATGGGTTGGGGGCGGGCGCACGGCTGAGCGTCGAGGAGGATGGTCGTACGCACTCCATCCCTGGCCTGTGTCTCCTCACTCCATCCAAAGCCGAGCAGGCGGACGGTCCCTGATCGGTTTGCAGGCCTCCTGTTTGCCCGTCACAGAGCTTTGCTTCTGCTCCGTGGTCCCCATGCAGCAGGACACTCCTAAGTGGGAACGGGAGGGGATGTCATCCCCTCCCCAGTGTCCAGCAGAGTTGGGTGAAGGCTCCAGGCTGGACTGGGGAAGAGGCCACAGACAGGGAGGGTGCTCTCCTCTTGCTCCCCTCATCCTGGGCCCAATGGGAGGGTGGTGCGCGCTGCAGGCCCAGGCGGCCCTTAGGCACCACTCGGGACGGCGGAAGGCTACCACCAGCTAGGTCGGTGAAGTCACAAGGCTACACCTTCATGAGTGATTCCATGCGTGCTGCTCTGGCTCAGACAGACAACGAAAGAGAAAAACGAGAACAAAGCCCCAGCCACAAAGTAGCAAAACAGACAGTGGGAGTAGTTTGTTCACAGGACACATTGCAGGTCACGGAGCAAGCAGTTCCGCGAGTTCTTCTGATTCATATTTCTTCCTTTCGTGTTCGTGCTCATTTAAACAGAGCCAAAGTAAACACACAAAAATGTGGTGCACTCACTCCTGGCCTTTGGATTCCTTTCTCCTGGCTGCAGAGGGTCAGCGGCTCCCTCGTCCCACGTGCCTCTTCCTGCCCCGGCTCCCCTGCAGCGCACAGTGCTCCCAGGCCTGTTTAGAAACGATGCGCTGGCAACAAACACAAGGAAACTGTTCATTCCTGAAAATGGAGGAGTGACATGAGCTGCTGAAACGTGAGCCGTGTAACTGCCTGTCAGCTGCGTGTTTGCCACGTTACAGCTGCGAGAGTTGGAATTCATTTTCCCGCGAGGCGGCCGGGCACAGGGTATTGAGCTGCTTCCACCCACAACTGTGCATTTAAAAAGCCTGTAGCTTCTCATGATTGGAAACTGACTTCACAGTCCGCCTGGCCTGCGGTTTGTCTGTTCGTGTGGGGGCTGGATGACTTCTGCCTGCGTGCAGCTCATCCTCTGGCCCGGGTCTTTTGGGGTCATTTCCCTGCTGGCCAGCACCCGTGACAGGAAGTGAAAGATTTTACTTATATTTACTTTTATTTCATGTATAAAAGAACCTGAAAGTCAAAGCCATTCATTTGACTTATTTGTAGTTTTTAGTCCGTGTTATTTTTTTCCCAGAATAGAAATATCATTATTATTGTTTTCTGTTTATGAAAGTAATTATACGCTCATTGTAAAAAAAAAATTCTTAACCATTCAGAAATAATCAAGCGTAAAGTTCCATTACGAGTCCTACTGCCCGGAAGTAACTACTACTGTTTTGTCTATTCACACGTGCATAATTGATTTTGATTTTCTGATGGCGTCATACAGCCATTGAATTTTGTAACATTTTTCTTTTCACAAAGTGCTGATGATGTGCTCAAGTGTCTAGCCTGGCACCTGGCTCTGCGTCAGGGCCCGGGAAGTAATGAGATGTATTAAAATAAGACCTGGGGGTTGTCTTTGCCTTTCATGTTCCTGTCGCCTGTTTGCCACGGGTAATGGGAGTTCATATAAAGTGTCAACGAACAGAGGCTTATAGAAGGGAAGCTAAAAGTCCACCCCAAGGGGCTGGATCTCTGAGACAACCACTCAAGGACGCTATGGGATGGGTGCCCTGCACGCAGACCCCCAGCCGAGGAGGGGAATGGAGAGCGAAAGCCCACCTGTGTGCACACCACCCCCTGCACCCAGCGGCTCTGTCTGTCCGGGGGCAGGGGGAGTCTCTTTCTGATTTGCACGCACATTTTCATACCAGCTGGTGGCATCCCTTCGACCACTAGTAAGACGTCGCTTCCTGGGGGGTGATCTTCTGTTAGAGCCCAGGACACAGCACAGGATCGCCCTGAAGATGCTGGTTCGGAGCTCTGCACCCCCCTGAGCCAGACGGCTACCTGCAGCAGGCCTCCAGAGCGCAGCTGGGCAACACCTGTGGGATGGCCTCACAGGGGCAGCCAGATGTTACCCCTGAAGGACCCAGGGCTCCCGGATTCCAGGTGTGCCCCGGGAGGAGGGGCCAGGGAAGGGTGGGCCGGAAAGAAGCACATCCCGGCAGGCAGTGTTTTGAAGGCAACCTCGGGGGGGCTCCGGGGAGGTGGGCGAGGTCCAGCAAGGCGTGAAGGACTGGTTCCGTTAATCACTCAGAGCGTGGCTCAGAGGACTCTGGGAGGATGAAGCCACGTGGGAGACAGTGCGGCCCCGGCATCTCCTTGGCCCTGGAGAGAGAGCAGAGAGAGAGACGATGAGGTTCGTTGTCTCATGGAGCTCTCGTTCTTTCTATTATAACGAGCTCATAAAGAGGTCGTTTGAGACCAGGGCAAGTGCTTTAAAAAAGCAGGCTGAAATGATACTGTGCACCTGGGCGGAGGGACAGCCTCTTTCCTCTTGAGGTGGCCCCGGGTCTGGACAGGCTGCGTGGAAACTGAGGCCGAGGTCAGCAGTGTGAACCGAGAGCTGCGGAAGAGCATTCCAGCAGAGGGGCTAACAGACCCGGTAGCCCCCCTATTCCCTGGGGCGTGTTCCAAGACCCCAGTGGACGCCCGAGACCACAGACAGTACCGAACCCTGTCCATGCACATCTATAGCTTACGCACAGTAAAAGGTTAACAGTAACCAATAATAAAATACGACCGTTACACCAATATGCTGCAATGAGAGTTCCGTGAGTGTGGTGTCTCTCTCTCTGTGTGACCGCTGAGACCGCTGCTGGGTGACTCGTGGGCCGGACGCCTGTGCGGCGTAGATTGGCTGGGCGAAGGGATGAGTCACAGCTGGGCAGGACAGAGCCGGGCAGCTCGGGGTTTCGTCACGCTACTCAGAACGGCACGCGATTTAGAATTTATGATTGTTTATTTCTGGAATTGTGTATTTAATATTTTTCAGACCACAGTTGACTGCAGGTCCCTGAAACCCTGGAAAACACAGCCGCAGATAAGGGGGAGGGGCCACTGCCCCGAGGCCCCAGGCCAGGCCCGGGCAGCCAGAGCTCAGTGAGCGAGGGGACAATGTAACAAAGTGAGTCTGCAGATGAGGTGAGATTTGGAGCGTGCAGGGCCTCGGGAGCCGGAGTGGGGAGCTCTAGAGGTTTCCTTTCATGCAACGGGAGCCATTGAAGGGTTTTCTGCAAGGGAGTGGTGATTCCCAATTTATGTATTTACACGATCACTCTCAGAATGAAAGCGTAATAAAACAGTCAACTCCGGATGCCGGGAGGAAACGGGACTGTAGGTGGGCATCCACCTGCACGGCCACCCCCAGCCGGGGACCTTGCTGCTTGGCTGGGGTGGCCCTGCAGGTGGAGAGTGGACAGACTGAGGCGTCAGAGGGTGCAGGGCCGTTCTGTGCCAGCCGTGGCCTGTCAGTAGCCAATGTTGGTGGTTCTTGTGATTGACGTGTCCTGGGGAATGAGTCAATCACAGCAACTTACAGCAGCGTCGGGGTGGGACTTGAACCTCTCACGGCTATCAACCCCCCACCGCTCACATTAGGGCAGGGGTGTCAGACTCATTTTTCCTGGGAGGGCACATCAACCTCGTGGTTGCCTTCAAAGGGCCGAATGTAACTTTAGGACTGTATAAATGCAACTACTCCTTAACAGTTCAGCGAGAGCTGCGAGAGCTCAGTGCTGCCGCCGGGTCGAAACAAGGTACTTGGCCAGTTTAAACACGGTGGAGGGCCAGATTCGGCCCACGGGCCTTGTGTTTGCCACCTGTGCATTAGGGGAAGGCATGTTGTTTCTCAGTGGACTGATGAAAGGGAGGACATCACTCCTCCGTCCATCCCCCCACCCCCCGGGCTGGCATCCTCCTGGACGTCTCCACGTCGTTGTCGAGAACAAGAGAGCTGGCCCCTGCCAGCAGCCCGCCCGGGACCCTGCCTCTCAGTGCAGACACGTGCCAGGATGTGACGTTGCACTCTAAGGCTGAACGGACAGCCAGAGAGCTATTTGCTTTAAACCACAGAGGTATCTTTCACAGCTGTATTGAAGTATAACTGACATATTAACCCGCACGTATCTAGGGTGTACGATTCGATGGGTTTGGACATGTCTCCGCACCTATGAAACGACCTAAACAGTTCAGGTAGCGAACGCACCCCCGTCATTCCCCACTTCCCCTGTGCCCCTGCCCCATCCCAGATGACCACCTCTCTGCCGTGGGAGGGAAAAATGATTCTCCACCCGCCCTTCTAAGTTCTTCTGACTGGTCTAATAATCAAATTGGCATGAGACAGAGTAACAGGAGAAAATAACCAGATTTATTACATACGTACATACGTACGTACTTGGAGGGATGGCAGAAGAATACGGGGCCTGAGGACGTGCTGGTCCGTGGAGGCTTATACGCCACACTGGACCAGGGCAGCTTGAAAAGCAGGAGTTTGCCGGGCCATCACTGATAACAAGACACAGAGGAGACTTTGAATAAAGGGCCTTGCTAGGTTCCTCCCTGTCCAGCACCCTAGTTCATATTAAACTAAAATTCTCTACAATGATATCTCCTGGTCCTCTGTCTAAACCCTCTAAGACAGTTAGGGGAAGGTCAAAGGGGTTTTTTTTCTGAGTCTCTGTTTCTTAAAAATAACCAGCTCAAACTAATCAACAGCCCAAAAGGCATATTTTGGGGTGGCAAGCTCCGCCTGCCCTCACAGTGTGGACTGTTTTTGTCTGGCTTCTTTCACGCAGTGTGACCGTTTTGAGATCAATCCATGCGGCTGCATGTGCCAGCAATGGATTCCTTTTTATTGGCTTTCCGCTTTTGCTAGCACCGTTGGTTAAAGACATTTGTAATTCTTGATCGCATTGCCAGGCACCCTTGTAAACAAAAATCAGTTAAATGTGTGTGTGTGGGTCTATTTCTATGGAGCTTCACTGATCTGTTTGTCTGTCTTTGCACTGATACCACATGGCTATGTTCTTGTAACTGCAATGTCTTGAAATCAAGTAGTACAAGAACTCAGCCCTGGCTGGTGTAGCTCAGTGGATTGAGTGCGGGCCTGCAAACCAAAGGGTTGCCAGTTCGATTCCCAGTCAGGGCACATGCCTGGGTTGCAGGCCAGGTCCCCAGTTGGGGACACATGAGGAGCAACCACACATCGATGTTTCTCTCCCTCTCTTTCTCCTTCCCTTTCCCTCACTCTAAAAATATAAATAAATAAATAAAATATTTTAAAAAAAGAACTCATATATTGGTTCTCGATTTTTTTTAGAGTCTGTTGGATTTTTTTACATACCCATCATGTTTTCTGTTAATTAAGACAGTTTTCCTTCTTTCTTTATAACCTGCCTTTTCTCTCTTTTTCTTGCCTGATGGCACTGGAACCTCCAGTGCGACGTTGAATAGAAATGGGGCGAGTGGTCGTACCAGCCTTGTTCATAGTCCTAGGGAAGAAAAACCAGTGTCTTTCACTGTTAAACACGGTGTTAGCTGTGTGTGTGTGGGGTTGGGGGGGTTTACCCTTTATCACACTGAGGAAGTTCCCATCCCTTCTCAGCCGGCTGACAGGTGTTACTGTGAATGAATGTCAAGTTTTGACTGTTGACTCTTCTGCATCTACCGCGTGATCGTGTAGTTTTGCCTCTTTTGATCTGTCGATATGGTAAATTACACTGATTTTCAAATGTTGAATCAGCCGGGCATTCCTGAGATAAATCCCCACTCATCGCGATGCACTATCCTTTTTATATGTTGCTGGGTTCGCTTTGCTGGAACGCTGTTCAGCATCGTTGAGTCTGCGCTCCGGAGGGACTTGGGTGGGCGGTTTTCCTGTGAGGTCTTCTTCCCCTCTTCGGGGGTAGAGTGGTGCCAAACTCATCGGTGAGTTGGAAAGTATTCCTTTCCTTTCCTATTTTCTGTCCATTTTGTGGGATTGGTAATCTCAGCTCCGTGGATGTTTGCCAGTGTTTATCAGCGAGGCCGCCTGGGCTTGAGGCTTCTTTGTGAGAAAACTTTTAACCATGATCATAGTATCTGTTTCTTCTTGAGTGAGGTTTGGTAGTTTGTGTCTTCCAAGGACTTGGAACATTTTATCTAATTTGTTGAACGTATGGCCCATAAGCTGTTCACAATGTCCCCGCGTTATTTTTGAATGTCCCTGGGATCCCTGGCGAGGTGCCCGCTCCTGTTTCAGTATTGGTCGTCTGTGTCTTTTCCTCCTGTCAGTCTCTGTAGACGTCTCCCCAGCTTTGTTGATCTGCTCAGCTCGCAGCATCCTGGAGCTGCACAGATGAGTGAGTACCAGCGCCCCTTGCTGCCCTCCAGCGGCTCCCAAACACAGCGGAGCACCGTTTTGCATTTTATTGCAAGCGCGCAGTACAAGTGCTGCAACAGTGCGGTGATATAACTGGGCACAGCTGGGAGGGGCAGTCAGGCAGGCCTCTGCAGTGTTTACCTGCTGCTCAGCAGCAGGAGAAGCAATGGTGAGACACAAAGCAGGCCTGACCTAAACATATGTGCTAACGGGAACTCCTTTAACAGGGAGCTATGGCTGGCAGTGCTTCGTGAGTAACCCGGTTTGATGGACACTGGGACTCCCTGTTCACGGGGCTTTCATTCTGGGGGCTGCCGAGGCCTGGGAGGTGTGCAGCCCAGGGTTGTGCTGGGCTGCATCGTTGTAAGGGCCTGATCTGGACTTTGTCATTCTGTCCCCACACTACCGTCCCTTTCCTGGACACACCGTGCTCTTCTTTGAGCCCCGTCCTGTGCGCCAGAAGTTTCCTGGCCTGGAGCATTGCTCCGATCACTTTGCCTGCACCGCTCAGCTTGGGCATCCTCCACCTCCCCGGGAAAACCTTCTCTGACACCCCGGGCCGTCCCCTGGGCCCAGTCAGAGTCGGGTGACCCCTGGGGTAGCCCCTAGCATCCCAAGAGTTGGCAGGGGTTAGTGATTATGATGGCACTGGCTTTGGGGTCAGAAAGACTGTATTTCTTATACTGGCTTCACTGCTTATCAGCTGAGTGACTCTGGGCAATTTATTTTACCTCCGTAAGTCTCATGTGTGACATGGGAATGAGAATACCAGTAGTGCCTACTTCTTGGGCTTCTGAAGATTGAGTAAAATCGTCCGTATAGAGCTCAGAGCACAGAGCCTAGTTCCGGAAGTGTGTGATAAATGCTCCCTGTCGCTGTTATTATCATTATCCTCAGTCCCTCACACTTGTTGTGTTTCTGTCTCCGCCCCTGCACTTGCTGGCAGGAAATGCGTTTACTTCTTCTCCCTGATCTCAGTGTGTGGCCCACCCCCCGCACACAGTGGGCGTTCAGTGACCCCTGTGGTGTGCATAAGGCTCCTGATTACTTGAGGTCTCTCCCCTGGTGTCATCAGAACTGAAAGAGGGATAATGAGAGGGGACGGTGGTGGTGGGGGGGAGGGGCTGCAGCCGCTGAGTTGTGAAGGAGATGCAGAGGCAGTAACACTGCAGGCGGGGCGGCCCCAGCCACACAGGGCCCAGCCTTTCTCCCAAGAGCAGTGCCACCCCTCAGCCCTTCTCTGCCCGCCAAGGAAGGGGCTCAGAACAGGGCGAACGGCCTCTGCCCTGCGACCACCGGGAGGGGGTGGGTGCGTCCTGGTGCGGGCTCAGACACCTGATGTGGGAGTGCCATTTGGATTCTGGCCCCCACCTGGCCCTTCATCTCTGATCTGACCCTGTGCCCTGACTTCCTGTGCTTTGCTTCTATAAAAAAAAAATCAATAATGAAACAAGCCACCAAAAATATATATGTGGTGGAGTTGAAGACTTTATTCACATCATCTTTCACGAAAGCCGTGAAGCAGGAACCCACGTGACAGACTTGGTGCGGGATGCCTGTGGGGAAGTCCCAAAGCTCCGCTGGGCTGGCTCTTCAGAGTTCTCTGAGTGGAGAGTGAGACGCCGTGGCCCCGGCGGAAAACTCAGGGTGGTCACGGTGCCATCTCTGAGAATAAGGCAACCCCCCATCAGACTCCAAGTGTCTTTTCCAGAACCTCGCCCAGTGGCTCCAAAGCTCATCAGGAAATACAGAAGGCCAAGAAACATGTGAAAAGTGTGGGCAATGAAACAGAAATTGGTAGAGTTAAAAAAAATGACAAATTCCGGAGGGACTCTAGCTGCAGGCAGCCGAGAGGCGATGTCTCGTTTGCTGGTGACATCAGCTCGGCATCAGGCACGTGGGACACGCTCAGTCACCGAGTGAGCGGGGCTGAAGCGCACAGGGGACCCGCCGGAGACAAGGAACACTTCAGATGCACGATGGGGAGGAGAGAAAGGTGGAGGTGCGGGTCGTTTCTAAGGGGGAAAGGGCAAACCAGGTCAACTTGTGCTGCAGAGCCCGTGTGGCCGGCAGAACTAGAAATGATGTCATCCAGCCACAGTCCCTTGGTGCCGGCCCCTGGAAGCCTCCGGGGTGAGCACCTCTGAGACGGTGCTGAGGGCTTGAACCTTCTCCTTGAGGCCGTTTGCCCGAGTGTGCGCGGCTGCTACGCCTCCTCCACGCCCCGGCGGGTACCAAGGACCTCGCCCTTTTCCAGTGCCCAGCGTCTGCCGTGAAATCGGACCCCACTCAGTGTAAACAGGGTGACGGACACGCAGGGCATCTGACTCAGTGAACCCGGGCTCTGGTTCGCACCGGGTGCCTCGGACTGGTTCTCTGGCTCTGATTTTAGAAAGTAGTTTACCAAAGACCCTCCCATTTGGGTTAACAGCCAGAGTTTAGGGGAGGTGTCTTGTCTTGGTGTTTGCTCCTTTGGTGGGAAAAATAAAGCCTAGTGATCAGCCCCTTCTTTCCCCGCAAGCAGCGAAAATACCATTGTGTTAACGATATTTTCGAACATTCCCTCGGGCAGCTGAATTATCATACTGATCTCATCGACGCCATGGGTGTCACAGAGCCTTCTGAGGTGGGTTCTCTGTGGGCTTTGGGCAAAAGGAAGTTTTGACTGCTTCCTGGAATTAATAATATCAAAATTAAATGTTGAGGAGAGAGCCCAAGAGGGCCCCTCAGAGACGAGTTCACGGCAGAGCAGAGATTCATTCAGATACAACCCAGCAGGGGCCTCGAGGAAACACGGTCCAAGGGGTGGGTGTCTAAAGACTCTTTTCAAGAAATGAAAGGGTGGGCGGGCAGGGGAAGGGAGGGAGGGAGGAAGGGAGGGAGGGAGGGAGAGAGGGAAGAAGAGAAGAAAGGAAAACTTGATTTTCTATAGGGAGTTTTGGTTCGCCAGACCTGATCTCCATAGGAAACACGAGAACATTAACCAAACATTTCTAGGAAACTCTAGGTAACGCAGGATAAATGATGGTGCGATAGCCACAGACTGGCTTAGCTCAGGCTGCGTAACAAATGCCAGAGACAGGGCGACTAATAGTAACCAGTACACATCTGTCCCCACCGTTCAGGAGACCAGAAGTCTGAGATCAGAGGCCCGCACAGCTGGGCTCTGGGGGCGGGCCCTCCTCTGGGGGGCAGACTGCAGACTTCCTGTCGTGCCCTCACCTGATGGAGAGCAGGAAGAGGGAGAAAGATTCTCCCAAGACTCCTAGAAGGGCATCAGCCCCATCCTGAGGGCTCCACCCCCTCCTACGTCCCACCGAGGGGCAGGGTTTCAGCACGGAATAGGAGTCTGGCGGCACAGGAATACTTCGTTCCTAACACGGAGGAAATTGCGTGGGTCTGCGGAGAAGAGGTGCGAACGGGAGAAGAACAGAGATGATGCTGTTGTAAATACCACGCTTGTTCCCGAAGTCTCCTACGGTCTGCCGCTCAGCCGGCCCAGGCCCTGCTCCGTTCTGGTTGCCGCATCAAAGACGCAGGGAAACCCTCAGAGATGTGAGAGCCACCCCTGCTCTCGGGCAGTCAAACTGGATTTGGGGGAGCACCAGGACGCCACCCCTGCTCTCGGGCTGTCAAACTGGATTTGGGGGAGCACCAGGACGCCACAGGCCGCTGTGGGCGCCGGGAGGGTGCCGGGGTGAGCTGAGCGCCGTGAGGATGCCTACAGGTAGCCTCTTCCTAGTTCCCACAACGTCCTGCGGCCACACCTGCTCACGGGGCCTGGAGAAGCGCACCTTTCACCAGGCGCACGCCCTGCGTCGTGGCAGGGTTCTGCTTTATCGGGTCATTTCTTCAGGGTCTGGGGCAGAGCAGTCTTGCTCGGGAGAGAACATAATTGTAGGTGCTTGCTTTGAAGGAGTTGGTTCACGATTTAGAAGTCAGGTGGCTCTGGAACTGAAACGCCTGCTTGAGATAAGTCAGTGCTGCCCCTCACCCCAATGCCCCACTGCTCTGTAAGTTCGAGCGGAGTTGGAAGTGATGACAGCCCTTGTCTCCGCCGTCACACTGGCTGGGGCTGGCGGGGGGGAGGAGGAGGAAAGGGCCGGAGAAGGCAGCTCGAGGAGCTCTCGAGGTCACGACTCAGCGCGCGTCTTGGGGAAGTGAAATCTGTAACATTCCGCTTCAGGAGCTGACGTGTGCCGCGTCCCAGGATGCTCATTTTTTTTTTTCGCCACCTTCTGAGGATAAAAGTTACTGCAACTTGTAGTCAGGGGCATGATTTAAAGAATTCTTCTTTGTCACAGCCCAGTTCTCAACTGTCAGTTAGGATAAGAAGCAACTTATTTTTACTTATAACCTGCTGTTGCTAAAGGGTCTAGAAAACGGCCCCTGGTTCAGAAGTTACCAGGAAAACAGTTCAGTCTTTACGGCCTCTGATTTCCTAATGTTTTGTCGAAGATGCTCTACTGTTAACAAAATGAGGGAGGGGTCATAGCCCTCAAAACAGCAAATTCCCAAACACACCCTCAGCTCTGGGAAGGACTCCTAGCTTCCGCACGCACCAGAGGCGGCTGCGGACCCTGGCCCAGGCACACAGCGGAGATTCTTCCCCCTCCACCTCCTCGATGCCTCGTGAAACGCTCTCAGTCAGTCCGAGGTGTCGCTGTGGTGGAGACACTTACAGGTGGAACTGTTCTCCAGGCAGACTTAGATGCACCTGCCTGGCCTGTAGCAGGGGAGCCGTGGACACCCAAGGTGAGCTCCCCCAGAATCCTGGGGTGATCGGATAAGTAGAGTGAGCTCAGGTTTCTGCCCTGCACACCCAGATCACAGAATGTTGGGACGGGAAGGTCCTTAGAGTTCATCTGGCCACCCTTCCCTCATTTTACCGAAGGGACAACCAGGAAAAGCCTGACCGTTACACGCCTAGGTAAGTCATGGTCGGAACTGGGACCCGGGACCCTTACTTGCTAGCTGTGTGACTTGGAGCAAGTTCCTTGACCTCTCTGTATTTCAGGTTTCCCCTTCCAGGTCGGCATGAGGACTGAAGGAGTGGTTTCCTGTAAAGCACCAAGCACAGGGCCCAGCTCGGGACGGGTACTCCGTCCCCATGAATGGCTGTCCCCATGGTCATCCCCCCTATGACGCTGTTCTGCCTGCCTCAAGCAGCTGAAAGAAACGGCGAATGGCCTTGTGCCTAAGAACCCAGAAGGCTGAACACGTGGGCAGGACTGTGAGGGAAACCCACGGGGCCGGAGGAAGCCGGTTCACATCCCGCTGGGCCTTCTCCCTAACTAACCCGCGGCTGGTTGTGGAGGAGAGACGTTCTTAGCTCAGTGTTATTCATTCATAGGGTTTGCTCCTATCTGGTTCACAGAAGGGAGGTTATGGTGAACACAGACGCAGTACAGCGTGAAAGTCCAGTGAGCCACAGGGAAGTTCTGGTTATCGGCTGAATTCCAGCTCGTGGAACCCAATTACCAGTGTTGGGATGGGGGAAAGTCCCTTGAGAAGTTTTATAAGGTCGCCCTGGCCAGTGCACCTCAGCTGGTAGGAGCATCGCCCTGTAAACCGACAGGTCCTGGGTTGGATTCCCAGTCAGGGCAGGTGCCTGGGTTGCAGGTTTGATCCCCCGCCCCCCCCCCCCGGTCAGGGCATGTGTGGGAGGCACCTGATCCACGTTTCTCTCTCGCGCTGATGTTTCCCTCCTCCTCTCTCTCCCTCTCTTCCCTGCTCTATAGCATGTCCTCGGGTGAGGATAACAAAGCAGAGGGTGGGGTTTATAAGGTCTTGGAAAAGGATTTTGAGTCATCAGCTTATGTTTTCAAAGATTTTATTTATTTTTGGAGAGAAGGGAAGGGAGGGAGAAGAACATCGATGTGTGAGAGAGACATGTATCGGTTGCCTCTCTCATGCACCTCCTCCCAACCAGGGGCCAAACCCACAACCCAGGCGTGCGCCTGGCTGGGAACCAAACCGACAAGCATTCACTTCATGGGACAACGCTCAGCCCACTGAGCCTCGCTGGCCAGGGCTTGAGTCATCGGCGTGGATTTGCTGGCCCACGGGGGCTGCTGCTGTGGGGGGCGAATGGAAGTGGCCTCCTACACAGCATGCCTGCGCTGGGCGCACAGCTACAGCTTCCAGTTACAGGGTTCGAGCCCCGGTTCATCAGATGAGAACCTGGACGTGAGGGCGTTAACGTGAGCATTTTCCGGCGTTACTCTCTTGCCTGGGTGGTCGCCTCCCTGAAGCACGCTTCATTCCAAACAGGGCAGGGTGTGTGTGTCTGTGGGGGGCGACCTCAGTGACTGTGCAGGCGGCAGCCGTCGGGCAGAGTCTGCTCTGGAATCCGTCCTCAGGAGGCGGCTGTCAAGCGCTGTAAATGCTGCCGTCAGATCTACCCCATAGGGCGCATCGGCTAGCAGAAGACATGTTAGAAGAGAGAATTCCCCATCGAAGAAACGAGGGCTGTGCAAGGTACACGCGTGAAGTCGGCCCGGCAGCCCACTGGAGCCGCGGCGCAGGCTCTGCTTTTCCCCACTTGGCAGTGTCTCCGGTCACTGAAAACTCCTTGTGTGGACACTGGCAGTGGGCTCGTGTGGACGGCTACATTACTGGGCCATTTCCCTGTTATCTTTTCGGCCGTACTCGCCCTGTTATACGTAGGTTGCTGAGGATTTCGTTAGTGAAAGTGACGACTTGGGGAGCGTCAATGTGCGTCACGAGTCACACTGCTGATACTTTGGTGGGGGCGAGGCAGATCTTGCTTCTGAGTCTGGCTGCCCAGCCTTCGGCACGTTGCTGCATCCTTCTTTTTCTCGTTCATCCAACGGGACCCACAGACTAGGAATGAGCACCCAGCTCCCCAGCGTGGGTGTGAGGGGTCGGGGTCACGGGCCCGAGGACAGGCCTTTGATCGTGCCCGTGTCCTTTCCTCCAGCAAGGGGGGGGCGGGGCTGAGGTTTATGATCCTCAGTCCAAGGTAGCCCTGATGCTCTGCAGTGCAAGCTCAGGGAAAGGGAGGCTTTCTGAGACAAAGACTGCACTGTTCGCTCACACACGTGGCGCCCTGGGAGTGGTGCAAGGTGTGGGCATCAGGAGGCTGGCCGCTGGTGCCCTGCGGACACGGTCGTTTGCACCTTTTTCGGTTCTTTTTGGCTGATTGAAAAGATGGCGGTGATCAGTCCAATATAGCAGGTAATCAAAAGTCATGGACTGTCCTTTCTTTCATAAAATGGAATGTTTTAAAACCAAATAAACAAGAGAGGATCTAGAAATTTTAAATGCCTGGGACATGTCGCAAAATCGCAAGAAGTCTCATCCATTGGAAAACCGGTCTGTCGGGCTTGTGGACGGGCTCCGGCAGCACACCCGAAGGTGCCCGGGTCCCCCACTGTTCCCTGGTGAGGCTGCAGCCAGGACCCTGAAGCCGGGGCAGCCCCGCCGCGCCTTTGTTCCGGGCCTTGATTCACTGCGCCTCGTTCTGTAGATCTGTCTCAGCCCGGGTGCCGCTCTCCTTGAGGTCCAGGACCGTGTACAGGGTCAGCTGTGTGTGACCCAAACCCCTACGCAGGCTCTCGAACTGAACAGGTGCTCAATCAATTATTGCTGTCATCGATGGCTGAGCGTCGCTCAGAACAACCACTGCCGCCCCGCCCTGCAAGAGGGAAATAGTGGTCGCCGCTGGGACGGGACAGGGAGACTTTTGGAAAGGAAAACATTAGCCCATGTGAATCTCGTGCTACACGAGAAAGCTCTTTTCCGATTCTTGGCAGGGGTGTCCCCGCTCACGTGCCTGTTTCTCCTTGTTCCTCAGGACGCCCATTGTCCTGCCGTCAATGTGCTCATTAGCGGGTCTGTGCGTGGGCAGAGAGGTCCAGGAGGTGGAAATTGCGAAGAGGAAAAGAAAAAAGCTAGAGAGACATTTTATGTTTTACCAACCAACCCCTCAGATTTCACGTCCAGGGCGTGAGGTGTGTCCTGGAAGAACTTTGTTCAAAAGTGAGAACACATTGGGGAAATTTCTCAACTCTGCACATGCTGGCGTCCGCCGTCTCTCTGCCCAGGATGGCCCCACCCCCACCCCACCCCCACACTGACAACCTCCTCTCTCCCTGACCCCTCTTTACTTTTCCACTCTCCCTGCTCCGTCTGCCCAGAACCCCAAGCCTGAAATGGGCTCCCTGCTAAGCAGCTCCCGTGGGGTCCTGTGTCCCCTCCAGCATAACGCCTACCCCAGTCTAGTAATCGCCTCCCTAGACTAGAGCTCCCTGTCTCCTCCACAGTTCCACCGCTCGTCCCTGGAACGGCACTCAGTAAGTTTATAGAGTGCGTGAGTTTCCATGCGTCCGTGCCAGCCTTGTCTTCGTATCAGCCTCTGTCTGCCTCTCTGAACACTGCCTGTGGAGTGCAGTTGTTCAGGTTTTGTGCTGTACGAGGTCGGCTGGCAGAGTGGGGAGGGGAGGCCCAAGTCCAGCCCGTGTGCTCTTCACCAGTCCCTGGCTGTATCCGCCTGCAGCACGAGGGGCCTTTTTCCGGTTTGCACAATGGCTGCAGCCCTGAATATCCCCTAGTGTCTTCAAAGGGAAGCAAGAAGGTCCCCCTCCTTGCTAGGAGGACCGGGACTGCGTGCTTTGCCCACATCCAAGCCAAGGCCCTACCCCCCCCATTCCCAGCAAAGCCCTCCCTCACGCCTGTCTCCTCTGACTTTTGTCCCCTGCAGGGTTTGGGATGACGACTCCGGCGACAGTAGGAGGAAAAATCTTTCTGATCTTTTACGGCCTCCTTGGGTGCGCAAGCACCATCTTGTTCTTCAACCTGTTCCTGGAGCGACTGATCACCGTCATCGCCTACATCATGAAGTCGTGCCACCAGCGGCAGCTGCGGCGACGCAGGGCCCTGCCCCAGGACAGCCTGAAGAACCTGGGCAGGTCCGAGGCGGACGGCCTGACCGGCTGGAAGCCCTCCGTGTACTACGTGATGCTGATCCTGTGCCTGGCCTCCCTGCTCATCTCCTGCTGCGCCTCGGCCATGTATGCCTCCGTCGAAGGCTGGAGCTACTTCGACTCGCTCTACTTCTGCTTCGTGGCCTTCAGCACCATCGGCTTCGGGGACCTGGTCAGCAGCCAGAACGCCCAGTACGAGAGCCAAGGCCTCTACCGCTTCGCCAACTTTGCCTTCATCCTCATGGGCGTCTGCTGCATCTACTCCCTGTTCAATGTCATCTCCATCCTCATCAAACAGTCCGTGAACTGGATCCTGAGGAAGGTGGGCGGTGGCTGCTGCCGGCGGTGCCAGGGTGGGCTCCCGCGGTCCCGGAGGAACGTGATCATGCCGGGCAGCGTCCAGAACCCGGGCAGCGTCTCCATAGAAACCGATGGGGTGATGGAGAGCGACACGGACGGGCGGAGTCCCTCGGGGGAGGGCATCTCCGAGAAGGACTGCCCGGCAGCCAGCAAGGCCTCGCTGCCCATGCTGCAGAAGCAGCTGCCCGAGGCGGCCAACGGCTGCCCCCACCAGACCGGCTCGCTGCATCGGGACAGTGAGTTCTCGGCGGGGGTGGGGGCCTTCGCGATAATGAACAACAGGCTGGCAGAGACGAGTGGGGACAGGTAGGACAGAGGAGGCCGAGGGGACAGTGGCCGAGGAGGGGACGGTCGCCCGGCCCAGCTCTGCGCCTGGCCGGGTTCCTTCTGGAGCTCCTCCTCCGGGCTCCTTTGACCCCGGCTCCAGACACCGGGTCTCCCAGGCTGCGCTCCGACGAGCGGCCAGCCTTGCGGGCTGTGGGAAGCCGGAGCCGCAGCCACCGGGCCTTTCTCCTCATCTTTATTCTTTACATTTCAACTCAGTCTTTTAAAAGCGAATCGCGCAGACCTGGCCCTGTTTCTTTACTCATCCTGCTCCAGCGTTTCGGTGGCCAGAGCAGGGCGGTGGTTAGGTGAGGCTTGATCCCCGCTGCTGTGTCCTTGATTTGGACATAAAAGTCCTGAAGGTCCTGACTTTCCCGGGGACTCTGCAGAGCTGAATCCGCTTCCTCTCCCAGCCCCTCGAAACAAAACAAGAGGCAGGGAACTGTCGGAAGATGTATCGGGGCTCCTGGCTGCCTTCAGAGCAGACTGGGCCGCGGCGCCGCGGCCACGGCAGCCGACCATCTGGTTTACTCTGTACCTGCTTCTCTGCTTTCCGCTTCTTCTTTCTTTCACTTTAAAGATCTTGATGCGTGGCTGAGGTGTCTCCGGGACCTCGGTGTGCTAAGAAGACAGAGTTCAACTTTGGGCCTTTACACTGCAGCAAAGTGGTGGGGGGGGGGGGCGGTGCTCACTTTGCAACGAGAGACTAGAGTGTAACGTTGTCCCTTCCATGGGTCCCAGGGACCACTCCATTTCTACCAGGACTTGGGGCCCATCGCAGAGATCCTGGCTGACTATTTATTAAAACCGAAAATTCAATAAATCCTCATTTTATTACCTAAGATGACACGTGTGCTCATTGCGGGCAGCGGGAGTGGGGTGACTAATTAAACAGGCATTTACTGTGCAGAGAAAAAGGAAGCAGGACATTAACCTTTGGCGACAGGAGCATCGTCTTGGATTGGCGGCTTGGATTCCAGGCCCAGGAAAGAAAATCTGAGCGCTTGTCTAAGCTGTTTCGGTTCTGCCTTCTGGGATTGTAACACGTCTTGGTTGCATAACCTCCCAAGGAGTTAAAGTGTCCGTGTGAGGAACAAGAACTCTGGGCCTTCCTCTGTGCAGGAGAGAATGTTTGGGGGGTGAGAGCAGAGTTCAAAGGACGTAGCTGTTTGTTTATATGGCAAGAGTGATGCAGCACGGTACTCCCAGAAATGAAGAGGAAAGGCGGGTGCGGTGAAGAAGACAAAGGAGAAGACGTGGCCTAAGGAGACTCGGATGTCCAGCAGACAGCGTCGGAGCTGGGAGGACCCTTAGCCACCACCCCATCCAATCTCCATGCTGTTTGCACGAGGACATGGGCACGGAGGGGCTGTTCCTCGTCTGAGCTCTCGGGGCTGATGGTGCGCAGCCAGGAGAACCCAGGCCTCCAAGGGGAGGGTGGGCTCTTTGCCAGGCCCCCCCACAGCAGCAGCTCCCCCCCACCTCCCGCTGCAACCGCTCCCTCTTCAGGCCGAGTCGCCTTTTCTTCCAGCAGGCAAACCCAGATGTTTCCTTTACGATGCCACCAGTGCCCAGCAGCAGAAGCGTCTTAAGTAGCAGCCCTGGGTCTGAACGCAGGGCTGTGCAGCTCCAACAGCAGAGATCTTCACCCATAGAAGGAACAAGCGTTCATACAGAAGAGATCCGATTGGCAGACATAGAAGGAATCGGGGAAAGAGAGCCTCGCCATCAGAACATTTGCTCCATTTGCTCCATTTGCTGGGGAGCTAACACTTAGTGACACCTACTATGTTCCGGGCACTATGCTAGACCTTTTCCTATAAAGCTCAAAGCATTCCCAAGGGGAACATGTTTTTATTCCCCTGTCACAGATGAAAATCTGAGACAGAGATTTAAGGAAGTTGTCCAAGGTCATATGGTCAAGAGGTGCCATCCACGTGACCATATACTCTACCCCTAAGTCCCCGTGGCGTCTCGAGGGGACTCCTTCACTGCTCTTTGAGTCTCACTGTGCGTCAGAGCTCCAGGTGACTGTAGCATCCCTTGCAGACCTGGGTCTATAAAGGAGGAAGTCCTTGGGGGAGATTGTATCAGTTTGCTTTGCCTACGGTCATACTACACAGCAAACAAAATCAGAACTTCAGTGGCAAACGACAGTGAGCTTTGATTTTGCTTGCTGGTCTGCAGCTGGGCTCGCTGATGCAGGGTGGGCTCTGCCCCCGGGGTCTCTCACCCTCCTCCTGGATCGGCAAGCTGCCTCAGAACGTTCTTTTCGCAGCGGTGGCAGAGGCACCAGAGGGTCAGTCGACACTCAAAAGATTAAACAGACTGTCACTTCATCCTGATCTGTCGAGCAGTGTAAGTCACGTGGTCTACCCAAAGTCAAGGGCAGGGAACTATGCACCACCTGTGGAAGTGAGGGCAGCTGCCGAGTCCTGTGGCCAAAGGTGGGTTCAGGGGGACATCCTTCCCCCCCTCTTGCCTTGTACGTGGCAGCATCCGGTGACGTAAGTGATGCAGCAAGGACATCTCAAGTTCCCTTCGGAAGCCAACAGAGCTGCTGCCTCTCCTCCTCCCTCTCATCCGGATGAGCCTGTGCCCCCTTAACCCAACACCCCTCGGTGGGTGGTGGGAAAGAAAACATTAGCTGTACTTTTTCTTCTCCTCGCTGTCCCTGCTAATGTTAATGACAATGTGATTCTCAGTTGTCTGGGTCATGAGCGGTGACAAGGCACTCCTCAGCTTCCCAACCCTTGCGTCAGCCCCCCGGAGTGTGAGGAGGAGGGAGGGAACTCCAACAGTGGATAATGGATGACAGCGGTAACCATAACGGCACTTTTCAGCTCTTGCTCTGTTCCAGGAGCTGCTTTACACAACCGACTCATTTAATAAAGAGGAGTTGCTCATCACCAGGGCTCTGGAATCCCAGGGGCTCTGCCTCCCTGCTGTGCAGCCTTGGGCAACTTACTTAACCTCTCTGGGTTAGTTTCCTAAAGCTGTTGGAACAAATTGCCACAAAACGAGTGTCTTTTTAAAAATATATATATTTTATTGATTATGCTATTACAGTTGTCCCATTCTCCCCCTTTATTCCCCTCCGCCCTGCACCCCCTCCCACCTGTGTCCCCCCTCCCCCCAGTTCATGTCCATGGGTCACAAATATAAGTTCCTTGGCTTCTACATTTCCCACTCTGTTCTTAACCTCCCCCTTCTATTTTGAGCCTACTATTTATGCTTCTTACTCCCTGTACCTTCCCCCCATTCTCTGCCTCCCCCTCCTTGCTGATAACCCTCCATGTGATCTCCATTTCTGTGATTCTGTTCCTGTTCTAGTTGTTAGCTTAGTTTGTTTTCGTTTTTTAGGTTCGGTTGTTGATGGTTGTGAGTATTTTGTTATTTTACTGTTCATAGTTTTTGATCTCCTTTTCCTTAGGTAAGTCCCTTTAACTGAGTGCCTTGCAACAACAGAAATTTATTCTCCCACAGTTCTGGGGGCTAGAACTGCTGTTTTTATTACGATGCCAGTCATCCTGGATTAAGGGCCCATCCTGTTCACACATTAGTTCCAGTATTGACCCACCCAACGTAACCAATCACATCTGCAATGACCCCGCTTTTAAATCCCTAAATAAGGTCACAGTCTGAGGTGCTGGGAGGGACATGAATTGGGGGAGGGGGATTCTGTGCAAACACCAGTACACTCTCTACCCCGTGTTTTTCTCTCTCATCTGTAAGACGGTGTCAGTGGCAGCTTCTGTATTTTGAGCTGTTAGGAGGATTGGATACGACCAGTGGCTGGAAAGCGCTGGGGAGAGCGCCTGGCACACCAGAAGTGCTTAGCAAACACATCAGGCCCCCAAATAACGTCACTTTGTTCAACGTCGTTCCGTTATAACGCTGACAAGAAAAAAAAAGATTCCGGGGGTGGGGGCCACGGTCAGCGTGGCTGCGCACTGTCCCCAAGTCCACGTGCGTTCTCTCTGCAGCCTCCCGTGTCCTCCCACAGGCCGCAGGTGTGCCCGGAGGTGAACGCGCGCATCTGCTGTGCCCGCCTGCACGGGCGAGGGAGTGTGCGCGTGCACAGGCCTGCGCACATCCTGCGGGGCGGGGCGGGGCGGGGCGTCCTGTCCCGGGTGCGTAAGGTCCGGCGCCCTGAGCTTCCAGGACGGGCTCCGACCCCTCACGACCCTGAGCTAAAGCGAGGCTGGAAAACCATTATCTTATTTGTGTGTACTCATCTTTCTGAAATGTACATGGATCTTACATTTATTTCAGTGTCTAATATGAAAAGGGTTTGGGGTCTTTATTTCGAAGTTTGGGTGATGTTTGGTGACCAGAAATATGTCACAAGAATTTGACCCTCACTCATATCCACTAGCCAATGGTGAAGTCCGTGTTGTTTTGCGGCATTTTGCTTAACGTCACGGTTTCCGAGAACCTGTCGACAACATTAAATGAGGACTTACTGTAGAAACTGTCACTGCTGTCACCATCACTGTCCCCATACCACAGTTGAAGAAATGAGACAAAATTGGTTGTCACCCTATACATGGCAGAGCCAGGTTCTCTAGTTCCTGAGCCCATGTGCATGCATACAGCAGGTGCTCAATAAGTGCTCCAGGACAACACCCTGAAACCCAGTGGGCCTACCCCCAGCCACACAGCCCCGAACCCCTCAGCTGGGCGGAGAAGGAGCCCGAGTCCTGTGACCGGCAGGACCTTGCTCACCGCCCCCCGGCAAGCCGGCTCTCTGTCTCTCAGCCATCTCACACCAGCAACGACCCCCCGCTCAGGGCTGACACACCTGGGGAATGATGCTCACTATTAATACTGGAACTGGGTCCCCATCAATTAGCCCATTGCTGCTGGCGGCTGCTTGGCTGGGATCTTGCTGGCAGCTGGCTTTTCAGCTGCGCCAAGGCCACGGGGACTTGCTGCCTGCTGCGTCTCCCCAGGGAGCTCGCTCTGCAGAGCAGGCTTTGCAGAGACAGAGAAAACCGTGTTTTGACATTTGGTGAACGCTCCTGTTAACAAATTGCAGGTAATCTTACCTCTGCGAGGGCTTCCCCGGGCACACGGCTGATTCCTCCTGGGAGCTGCGAGAAGCCCATGGGTTGAACGAGCCTGCACTCACTGCTGGGTGGCTGCGCTGGCCTGATGTTCAAGTTCAGGCAGACCGTGATGGCTTCTCAGATGCTGAGCTGCTTGCACCTGTCCCTCCAAGATCTCGGTTCCATTTTCTAGGAAGTCCCTTACATTTCCCCCATACACAACCCATTGAACCAGTCACAGGGCCCAGGACAGATACAAAACAGATACGGCTGCTACTCTAAAAGCTTCCAAGCCCAAAAAGAGGATGAGAGATACACAATCTCCCTAACTGAGTCAGCGGATGAACCGGCCTTACTAAGAACGGAGGGCAGGAGCATGGCCCTTAGGGGGATCGGGAAAAGCTTTGTTGACAGGAGGCATTTGGGTGGGTTTTGGAGGTTAAGTAGGAGTTCGGTGACTAGTGGCAGAGTGAGAAGTATGAGTAAGGGCCGGGAGGTGGGAACCCCAGGGCGTGGACAAGAACCCAGAGCAAGCGCAGTCTGGCTAAAGGCCGGGTGTTATGGGAGAAGCGGCTGGAGAGATGATAAGTAACAATAATTCCCTCTGAGGAGTGGGGCAAAAGTAGTTTATAGTTGAGTATATGAAACACAGAGTTTATTCTTGTATTATTGTTTATTAATTATTGCATTATTTTCCATATGCACAACCGTACACCTACTTCTGCCCCGCCCTGTATACAGGTCCTGGAGAGCCTGCCAGCAAGCTCCTGGGAGTCCCGGCTCTACAACCCGACAGACGACTCAGAAGCCTGGTGTGGGCTAGTATGCATGTTCTCATTTAAAACCTAACCTTACAGGAAGGAAACTGAGGCTCAGAGAGGTCAAGTGATTTGCTCAAGGTCACGCAACTACCACTACTCTTAATAAGTCCCAGAGAGAAGGATGAGGAGACACGGCCATGGCCAGGATCAGGTGGGAGGGTCAGGGAGCAGGCGTCCTGGGTGGACGGTGTTGTGGGAGAGGGAAAACCTTTCTTCTACCCTCTTAGGTGCGCTGACTGGGGACATGAGATTTAAGCTGACAAGTGACATGTTAACAGGAGAAAAAGGGGTTTTTTTTTAATATGCATGTGGAGTTTACAAAAGAAACCGGTAGTTCCATAAATGGCTCAGGTTAGAGGGGTTTTTTTTTTAATACACCTAACTTATCAGGGAAACAGGAGCGGGAGAAAAGACTTCTTAGGGAAGAACTAATTGGTGGTGACAGAAAAGACAAACAGATTTTTAGCCCCAGCGGAAGGAAGGTAAGACAGTTTGTGATGTTTGTCTAGGCAGCTCGAGCAGGCTGTCCATGTCCTTCAGAGCCATAGCCCCCCCACCCCGCCCCGAGAGGGAGCTGCGGGTCTGCTCCCCGCCAGCCTCTCTGGCGGGATGCCGCCCAGCGAGGGATTCACGGCATCCCTGTGTCCCAGAGGCTGCTGCTAAGTCAGAGAAGAGGAGCTCCCAGGAGGACTCTTTCTGCATCTGTTGAACCTCAAATGCTTTCAGCTTAAAATAACCTTCTTACCAACCCCAGGGTTCTGAGCGAGTCTCTACAGTGTTTAAGTGGAGGAAGCCACCCAGAGATGTCTCCAAGTGGAGGTCACGGGGTCCCCAGGAGCTGGCCGGGTCACTGAACACCGGGGTGGGAAGTTGCAGAAGGTAAACACCAGGGTGCCTCCCAGCGCTAGACCCCTGTGGACTTTTTTGAGACAAAAGGGCAGTGAAAATAGAGGCTGGGAACCAGAGTGTGTCAGACACGAGTGCCTCTCAGGTGTGTGCTCTCAGGCAGGTCGTTGAACGTCTCTGGGCCCCAATTTCTCGTCTTCAAAACGAGGGCAACACAGTAAACTCGACGCACTGTTGTGGGCCCTCCGAGCCCGTGTCTGCGGAGTTAGTGGGCACTCAGCGGGTGGAGTGGGATCGAAGTTTCTAGCTGTAGTTGTCTTTGAGGATCGCGTGCGAGCAGAAACGAGGCGGGGAGGGATCCCCGGTGACTAGGGATCCCAGGGCAGTGGGGTGCTCCGGTTCCAGCCCCGACAGGGCCTCTGACAGGGCCAGTGTCTCTCCTGAGCGGGTGGGCTGGCCAGGTGCAGCCCGGACAGGGTGGGTGGCCACAGAGATGCCAGTAAGTAGATTCCACCAGGCTTCCCAGGTGAAGGGCTCAAGGGCCGCAGTAAGAAAGAAGGGAGTGTCAAAGCTTTTTGGGAGCCAAGGAGCAGGGACCGCTCCACAAGGAACTTCTGAGTGGGTCACCGCGCAGTATTTGGGTGTGTGGCTCCCTCTGCTGGTAAGTGTCTGAACTGCATGCACCTACCAATCCCACGGAGCTAAAGCTGGGGATTACTTCTGGTGGCAGATGTTCCAACTTCAAGTCGTTTTACGGGAATGCTTCATTTAAAAAATTAGTTAACAAACTTGTGTCGTGCTTATGACATGCCAGGCACTGCTGTAACTTCTTTACAACTATTATAGTTCCGTGAGTGGGGTCTCTCAGTACACCCGATTTGCAGAGGGGGAAACTGATGCCTGGGGCCACACACCGACTACTACATTTCCACTACAAGGTGCCCGGCAGGAAGACACTTGAAAATCCTACCGAATGCGGATGTTTCATTGTGTGGGGCCATCGGGCTCACAGGTGTCCTCATCCATCCTACGCCCAAATGCCCGTCACATCCCTCATGTCATGACGACCCAAAGCTGCCCCTCCCCTTTCCTCAGGGTCCCATCAGGGTTGGCACCACCCCTGGGACACCGGCTCCACCCCTCTTTTCTAAGGCAGAAAGATTGGGTCCATGACTCTGTCAGTTCCTGTGCCCCTCTGGTTAGGGAAATCCAAGAAACTGGCTAAATGTAGGTAAAACATAGGAGAGCGGGGAAGTTAAGTCTATTTACACAATGAATCGCTAAGAGAAAGCAGGGAGGCAGGCAGAACAACGGTTTGGGCATGTGGCACTTGGGGAGGTTGAAAGTTGCAAGAGGGAACTTGCACATGCAGCTGTCAGCTGGGGATCGAGCACTGAGAAAGTCAGCCGTCGGGAGAAGAAACGTGCACATTTCGCTCTGTATTAAGAAAGCACCTCTTCGTGCACATCCTTCAGAACGCAAATCTTCTTAAGTTTCAATGGCTAGGCTGTGTTTCTTTGAATGTGACGCCTAGACATAGCCTTCACCTTTCTTGGGCGTCGTCTTGCCCCTCACCCGCATCAGGTCAAGTGTCCTGCAGGTGCCAAATCTGTTAGCGAAGGTCAGAGGTGCCAAGGCTTTCTATTACAGTATTTTGCTGATGGCGTCTTTTGTACCTGGTGTGTGTCTATGAGTAAAATATTTTTAGTGAACTAGATGCAACAACTAAAATGCCTACATTAATCTGGAACAGAAAAAAAAATCCATCTCTGCAGTTCAGCAAGATGCAGTATTTTGTGCACCCGCTATGGAAGTTTCCAGAGGCCAAAGGGATGCTTCCTATCTTCCCGAAGTCCTGGTGGGTGTGGCAAATGAGGAACGGTACCAACTAGATGCAAGATGAGGACTTAAGACATTTGGCATCATCATAAGCCACAAGTCATCGGGAAGAAAAAAAAACAGATTTGGGTAACTCGTTAGACAAAGGAATACTCTCAGGTGAGCTGGTTAATGCCAGCGATCAAATAATAACTTAAATGTTGATGCAGAAGTATAAGTCAACCGCACAGTTCCGAATGTCATTTCAGTTCTTGGAGCAATAAATAAGGAAAACTCTTCCCAGTTATGGTTTTTGCATGCTAAAGTATTCTATATCTTCACAATTACCCTCATTCTCTGACAGTTGAGGTTATTGTCTTAAGTCGTTGACGGCAGTCTAGTTGCCGCGGTTTAGAAAATTTTTCTCAAGTAAAATATTTACAAAGTTCACATATTAATCAGATACCATTGAGCCAACGCGCCCCACGCCCGCAGGAAGCGCGGGAGCGCGCGCCGTCCGTGCAGGGTTTGGCTCCTCCCGGCCTCCGTAGCGGCCCTCGGCGGTTTCCGCTCCTGATAGGTGGCTGTGCGAATGCACTTCCGGCAGCGGCGGCTACAGCAGCCGAGTCAAAATGGTGAGTGACTAAGGGCTTTGGCTGGTGGTCGGGGTGTGACGGGGTTCGAGCGCCCCGAAACGGGGGGACGAGGTGGCTGCCCGAGGCACTCGGCCCACCCGCTTCCCCGCCGGCCGGGTCTCCTCGGGGAACGGAGGCCCCAGGAGACGGCGTTCAGGTGTACTGCGGGCCGTGGCCGACCGGAGGGCCTTGTTCGGGGGGGCCCGGGGCCGGGGCCGGGGCCGGCGCAGAGGCTGCCCCGAGCGGACCCGTGGGGCCTCGGGGCGAGTCAGGTCGTCTGGCTTTGCGCCTCCGCCGACCGGGGCTCTGCTGAGTCCCCGGCGCGGGTTGTTTTAGCGGGAGCCGCCTCACCTGGGACCAACTCTTTTCTGTCTGAGCCGCAGGTGGAGGAATGTGCGACCCGCGGGAGGGATTCGTTCGAGCTGAGCCGGGGGGAGCGGGACATTTGAAGGAGGCCTTGGAGACTGACGCTTTTAGAACCGGTGCAAGTCCGAGAGGAAGATCCGGTGGTGCATTAGTAATAATAAAAACGGCTGGCGTTTATTCTTTAATTCACTAAGCAGGGGTTTCTTGAGCACCTGCCTTTTGGAGGATGGGGGCAGCAGACTCTGTTGTAGGCACTGAGGGTGTAGGCGTTGAGCATGATCCAGGGTGTCTGCCTTAGTGGAGCTTAGGTTCTAGATGAGGCAGCCAAAAATAGAGAAAGAATGTGATGTCGGAGTGAGAGAGATGGAGTGGCTTTGGCTATATGGCTGTTGTGTAGAAAAGCATGGCATGCACAGCGATCAGACAAGAAAAAGAAATAAAAGCTATCCAAATCGGAAAGGAGGAAACAAAACTGTCACTGTTTGCAGATGACATGATAGTGTACATAGAAAATCCTATGGACTCCACCAAAAAACTGCTTGACCTAATAAATGAATTTGGCAAAACAGCGGGATACAAAGTCAATATCCAGAAATCAAAGGCATTTCTGTACACCAACAGCAGAAGCAGAAATTAAGGGAAAAAATCCCATTTGAAATAGCAAAAAGAAAAATGAAATACCTAGGAATAAACCTAACCGAAGAGGTAAAAGACCTGTATTCAGAAAACTACATAACACTCAGAAAAGAAATCAAGGAAGACACAAACAAATGGAAACATATACCGTGTTCATGGATTGGAAGAATTAATATCATCAAAATGTCCATACTACTCAAAGCAATTTACACATTCAATGCAATTCCTATTAAAGTACCAATGGTTTATTTCACAGACATAGAACAAACACTTCAAAAATTTAAATGGAACCATAAATGACCCCAAATAGCTGCTGCAATTTTGAGAAAGAAGAGTAAAGTAGGAGGGATCACAATACCTGATACTATTCTGCATTACAAGGCCACTGTAATCAAAACAGCCTGGTACTGGCATAAAAACAGGCACATGGACCAATGGAACAGAACAGAGAGCCCAGAAATAGACCCAAGTCTCTACGGTCAATTAATATTTGACAAAGGAGGCAGCAACATAAAATGGAGTAAAAATAGCCTCTTCAACAAATGGTGTTGGGAGAACTGGACAGCTACGTGCAAAAAAATGATACTTGAGCACCAAGTTACACCTTATACAAAAATAAATCCAAGGTGGATAAAAGACTTAAATATACAATGATTAAAAAATAATAATAATAAAAAGACTTAAATATAAACCATGACACCATTAAAGTCCTAGAGGAGAACGTAGGTAGGAAAATCTCAGGTATTTCACACAAACTTTTTTACTGACATGTCCCCTAGAGCAAGGGACATAAAGGAAAGAATAAACAAATGAGACCTCATCAAAATAAAAAGCTTCTGCATAGCTGAAGAAAACAGTATCAAAATAAAAAGAGAACCAACTGTATGGGAAAACATATTTGCCAATGATACCTCGGACAAGGGTTTAATCTCCAAAATACATAAAGAACTTACACAACTCCACTCTAAGAAGACAAGCAACCCAATTAAAAAATGGGCAAAGGACTTGAACAGACACTTCTCCAAGGAGGACATACAGAAGATCCAAAGACACATGAAACGATGTTCGATATCGCTAGCTATCAGAGAGATGCAAATTAAAACCACAATGAGATACCGCTGCACACCGGTCAGAATGGCCATCATAAACAAAGCAACAAACAACAAGTGCTGGAGAGGTTGTGGAGAAAAGGGGACCCTAGTGCACTGCTGGTGGGAATGCAGACTGGTGCAGCCACTATGGAAAGCAGTATGGAATTTTCTCAGAAAACTCAAAATGGATCTGCCTTTTGACCCAGCAATTCCACTGCTGGGATTATACCCTAAGAACCCTGAAACATCAATCCAAAAGAACCTATGCATCCCAATGTTCACAGCAGCACAATTTACAATAGTTAGATGCTGGAAGCAACCAAGATGCCCATCAGTAAATGAATGGATCAAAAAACTATGGTACGTTTACACAATGGAATTCTATGCAGCAGAAAGAAAAAAGGAGCTCCTACCCTTTGCGACAGCATGGATGGAGCTGGAAAGCATTATGCTGAGTGAAATAAGCCAGGCAGTGAAAGACAAATACCGTATGATCTCACCTTTAACAGGAACCTAAACAACAAAACAAGCAAAATATAACCAAAGACACAGAAATAGAGGACAGGCTGACAGTGACCAGAGGAGAGAGGGAAGGGAATTTCAGGGGAGAATGGGAAGGGTTTACAGGAACAGATTTAAAGGACACATGGACAAAAGCTAGGGGGAGGGTGGTAATGGGAGGGAAGTGGGGAGGGTTGGGTGGGTGGGCTGGAATGGGAGTAAAAGGGAGAAAACTGTACTTGAACAATGATTAAAAAATAAAATTTTTTAAAAAGCGTGGCATGGGGAGGGTGGCTCGGTGGAGGGGAGGTTTGAACGCAGCTGAATACAGTGAGACAGTAGCCCGTGCCCGTATCTCCCGTATCTGAAGGAGAGGGGACTGCTTGGCCCGTGTGGTCCATGGCAAGGCCTGGCAACGTAGCCTCATAGGTGATGTAAGGACTTTGGTTGGGGGGATATGCTAAGCACATGCCAGGCACTTTTTCCAGCATTTTATCATTATTCCTCACAGCAGTCCCTTGAGGTCATTTTGATCCTGACTTGGTCAAGGAGGAAACGGAGACACCGCGGGCGGCTGTGTCAGAACACAAGCCCTGTCGGTCTTTCCTAGAGCCTTTGCTGTGCTGGACTTGGAGGGCCACGTCCTGGAGAGACACACAGATACTGGTGGCCAGTGGACATGCATGTGATTCCTGGCTACGTCTCTGACACACTTTGTGACAATGTGCATTCCTCCTCTGGGCCTTAAGTGTTCTGTGTAAATTAGAGGTGACGATTGTGCCAACCTTACAGTGCCTGTAAGACTGAAGATGTTACCCTGAGAACGTTCAGCACATTGCTTGGCATGTAGTCTGGGCTCAGTAATGGGTATATTTGTTCAGTGAGCTGAGAAACGTCATGTAAGGTGCCCCAGACCTAAAGAAGTTTGGGATCTGTTCAGGAAAACACCCTCGGGTGGGGTGAGCGAGACTGAAAGGCTCACGAGAAAGTTCATCTGAAAAGGAGATGAGCCTGCAGCCGGTTGGCAAGGGCCGGGACGCTGAGCTAAAGTGATTGGACGTCACACCGTTAATGCTAGGGCGCAGGTGAAGGTTTTTAAGGAGAATTAAAGGATCGGCTGTTTGTTTCAGAAGGAGGTAGTTGCACTGGTGGGGGGAGAAACTGGACGTGGGAATCTCACTTGGGAGGCTGAGTCCAAATGAGATACGGTGGCCTGGACGGAAACAGAGGTCAGGGACAGACGAGAGAGGGAGTGCGCGCGCACGGGTATGTGCTGGAGCAGAGTGGGCTTGTTTCGGCGGCCAGATTTGTGACCAGACCGACAAAATCCTGGGGCTGGCACTTCTTACTCACCGACAGCACTCTCTCGGCGAGCAGTTACCGTGAGTCGTGTGTAAGTGCTGAGTGGTTTCTGTGTGTTACTTCATTTCCGGCAGCAGATAGGAGCTAGTGTCATCCGTGCTCTCCAGTTAAGGACACCAAGGCTCAGGCAGGTGACCCCACTTACCGAGGCCGCCTAGCCTGTTAGTGGTGGGACCGGAATTCAAACCTGGATGCAGCTAAGGCCATACATAGGCTTGTAGCTCCTCACCTAGCAAGTGGGAGTAATGAGCTGGACCTTGAAGGACTGTGTGGAGTCGGTGATGGTGCAGGAGCGAGTCTAGTACCGACTCGGGCACAAAGTGAGCACCCCGCAAGCAGAGCTGCCCCAGCCAACAGCAGGTTTCCTAGGAGTTGTAAGTAATTGTTAAAGACCTATAATTTGGACAGCCTGTTGCTGTCTGGTTCCCAAAATTTCTCAGAGCCCTTAGTTACCTGCAGGATAAATCAGTTTTAAGAAGCCAGCATGTGGGGACGTGCATGTGACTTTGACTCTTGTAGGAGACCATGACGTGGTAGTTCTGTCTTGCTAGAGGGGCCTGTGTAGGGGTGGTTTGAGGGGTCAGAGAAGGCTCCCAGCCAGGTGAGTTCACTGTTACTTGTTTAAACTGCTGTCATTTCTGAGATATTGCTCAGTGGTAAGCTTTGCCCTGTAGCCAAAAGGTTTTTTAAAATCAGAAATCCCACTGAGGCTTATTATTGATGCACTTAAGTTATTTTTCAGTACATTTTATCGATTATGCTATTACAGTTTTTCCAATTTCCCCCCATTTATTCCCTCTGTCCTGCACCCCCCAACCCTCCAGCCTCTCCCGCCCTTAGTTCATGTCTATGGGTCATACATGTAAGTTCTTTGACTTCCCTGTTTCCTATACCATTCTAAACCTCTCCCTATTTTATGCCTACCAATTATACTTCTACCCCCCATTCTCCCCCCCGCCCCAAACCCTCCATGTGATTTCCATTTCTCTAGTTCTGTTCCTGTTCTAGTTGTTTGCTTAGGGTTTTTTTTTTTCTTTTCTTTTCTTTCTAAGTTCAGTTGTTGATAGTTGTCAGTTTGTTGTCATTTTACTGTTTTTAGTTTTTGATCTTCTTTTTCTTAGATAAGTCCCTTTAACATTTCATATAATAAGGGCTCGGTGATGATGAATTCCTTTAACTTGACCTTATCTGGGAAGCACTTTATCTGCCCTCCCATTCTAAATGATAGCTTTGCTGGATAGAGTAATCTTGGATGTAGGTCCTTGCCTTTCATGACTTGGAATACTTCTTTCCAGCCCTTTCTTGCCTGTAAGGTTTCTTTTGAGAAATTAGCTGATAGTCTTATGGCAACTCCTTTGTAGGTAACTCACTCCTTTTCTCTTGATTTTAAGATTCCTTATTTGTAATCTTGGGTGATTTAATTATGATGTGTCTTGGTGTGTGCTTCTTTGGGACTCTCTGGGCTGCCTGGACTTTCTGGATTTGCCAGATTGGGGGAATTCTCCTTCATTATGTTTTCAAATAAGTTTTCAGTTTCTTGCTGTTGTACTTCTTCTGGCACCCCTATGATTTGGATATTGGAATGTTTAAAGTTGTCCCAAGGTTCCTAAGCCTCTCCTCTTTTTTTTTTTTTTTTTTTTGAATTCCTGTTTCTTCATTCTGTTCTGGTTGGATGTTTATTTCTTCCTTTTGCTCCAGATCGTTGATTTGAGTCCTAGTTTCCTTCCCTTCACTGTTGGTTCCCTGTATATTTTGCTTTATTTCACTTTGGGTAGCCTTCATTGTTACTTCATTTTGCGATGGAGCTCAGTCAGTTCTGTGAGCATCCTGATTACTAGTTTTGAACTCTGCATCTGATAGGATGGCTCTCTCCTCATCACTTAGCTCTTTTGCTGGCGTTTTGATCTGTTCTTTCATTTGGGCCATATTTCTTTGTCTTGGTGTGCCTGTTATGTTGGGGAGGGGGGCTTAGGTATTCACCAGGGAGAGGCAACCCTCTTTGCTGCTTCGTTGTGCTGTCGGTCTGGGGAATGCTTCTTTTAACTCCTTGGCTGTTGGAGTTCCTTGCGGTTTGATTTTCTGGCACTTCTGGTGGTTTATTGTTTTTAGATTGGTAGTCATCTTCCTTTTGGTTGTGCGAGGAAGCGAAGAGTTTCTGCCTCCATCCTGACTGGAACTCCAATGCACTTAAGTTCTTGATACCGTAAGGTGACTTGGCTTTTCGGGTGAGGAGAGGGGAGAAGACCTACCCGAGAGCCCCAGGCTTTACGGATGGTAGTGAAGCGATCACCTGCTGGTAGTGACCGCGGAACGCTGTGATGGCTCGTCAACACGTGAGAAAAACATACACAGAGACAACCAAGTCCTGTGGGGAAGTAGGAACAGAATGGCCACTCTCTCTGATGAAGAGAGTGCCACCTTCCCCCTCCAGAGAGGCTTTTTATTGGTTTTGTTTGCATAGGGATTCAGGTAAAAGCTCATTAAACATTGCTGGGAAGTAAGGATCAAACAATAGATAACAAAGAAGACTGAGGGCCTATTCTGAGTCAGGATCAAAGAGCTGTAAAACTTTGAGGAACAAACTTACTTCTTCCTTGGACCCTTCTCATTCAACTGAGAGCATTCTAAACAAAGCAGGTTTCACAGGAGTATACATATTCTTTCTTAGGCCTGATCACCCAGGAAACCCGCCCTTTCCAGCACAGGGCTGCACCACCCTCTGTCATTGTTTCAGGCTTAGGTGGAGTAAGGAAAGTAAGGCAGCCAAGGGATAAGGAGACTTTCTCCCAGACAATGAGGACTCAGGCTATATCACAGCAGAGGAGCCAGGGTCCATCACCCCCTTTTGCTGTAGCTCCCAAAGTCCTTTCTTGGGGGCCTCCCATGTGATCGTGCCTGTCTTAGGTCGTTCCCCCCTTGGGGAATCTTACCCATCATTGGCTAACTAATCAAGCTTTGGGGTTCAGTTATGAATGAAGCAGCAGAGGCAGTGCTCCTGTCAGGGAGATAAACTTTTGTCTCCTTGCTGGCTTACGGTCCAGGGCCACTCCCTCAGCCTTAGCCTAGGCAGGGGTTATAGCTTCTGATACCAGGCAGAGCAGTTCCCAACATGGTAGGTGTGTAACTAGCTGTTGAAAGGAGTCTCCGGGATCCTAGTAAGGAGTAAATAATTGAATAAGTCATTGTTGAAAAGGGAAAATGATTTGGCTTTCATGGCCTAATTTCACAAATACACTCTTGGTGGCCTCAGGTAGTTTTAGATGAAAGAACGCCAAACTCTGTAACTTCCCTTCAAGAAGTGGGGAGGGTTTAGAATCTTCGCCTCATTATGATACATTAATCATTTCTGTTTGTTGATGGAGTTGTCCTTGGTTTAAGATGCAGTCAGTTACAAGGTGTGCCATTGAGCACTAACAGCTTTTCAGGGAAAAAAAATTCTGCCAGGCTAAATGTGTTCGTGGACTCCAAGTACATCTTGGGCTCAGAAACGTTCCAGTGAGGGGGACATTCTAGTGTCTTGGAATCTCAGGAAAATAAGGGCGATATTCAAGTGATCAATTCTGGACTTACACCTCTTCCCACCTGCCCCCACCCCCAGGGTCAAAGTCAGAGTGGCGGTCACGGTCCTGGAGGCGGCAAGAAGGATGACAAGGTAAATCAAGAGCCAGAGGTATTCCTGATGTGAGCGAATGTGGTGGATGTCACAGATCTCAGCTGGGTTCTCTGGGACTCGTGAATCTTAAAATGCAAAATAAATGATGCTGTAGTTATTTAACCAGCCTGGCCACAGAGATAGTCAGTACCTTTTACATGGTTTTAAAAAAATTATTGACCTGTCAAATAGGTATTTTTTAATTCATTATTTTAAATGAGTAAAAGTAATTTAGACATTCAGAAGTGTTGAAATAAACTGCTTGCAACTTTAGTGTTTAATATCCTGAGATGTGAAAAATTGTCTCAAATTATAGCAGCACACACTTTTGGCATTTAAGTCTGAATCTAACCTCTCTATTCTTTATTAAAAAATTTATCATTGTATATTATAAAAAGAAAAATTAATTACATTCACATTAAAACTGCAGGAGTGTAAAACTTAGTTTTTTTAAGACAGTTTTTAATAGCATCCTAAAAGATAAGGAAGGCTGTCTCATCTGGAAATGGACAGCAGTCCTGCAGAAGTAAGCCTGTGTTTTAATGTGACTCTGCGCCTGTTTTCCCCCTGCTGTTCTGAAAACTCAAGGACAAGAAAAAGAAGTATGAACCTCCCGTACCAACCAGAGTGGGGAAGAAGAAGAAGAAAACCAAGGGGCCCGATGCTGCCAGCAAACTGCCACTGGGTAACGACATGGCTCTCCCTTGCTGTCTCTGACCCCCAGGGGAAGCAGCTGTGCGCTGCAGTTAGAGGTCCAGGTGCAGGCCGAAACGGGGGGTGTGGCGGAAGCTCTAGCTCCGTGACTGTGCTCTGTCTGACTCTCAGTGCAGCGTTCCTCTAGGTGGGAATCAAAGCTATACTTTGGTTTTAACAGTCGCACTTTAAGAAGCTTTAACCAGTTCATCTAATGTATTAAAAGTACAGTTTTAGATTAGAAAACTCAGGCTGAGCTTGAGTAACTTAGAAATGTATTTATTTCACATCATGTGGTATTGGAATTCACATCATGTGGTGCCTGGACATAAAATTTTTCATCAGCTTCCTATTGAACGTAGAATAAAACTCAAACCAGGTGAGCCGGCCCAGCCCACATGGCCATCCTCAGCCCCACCACGCCCTCTGCTGGTTATTCACATGGCCCTGTGCTCTTCGCCTCTTCCGCACGGTGGGCCTTGCGCTGTGCTTCCAAATACTCTTCCCGTCCTCCCCATTCCGCCTGCCTGCTTCCCACCCCTTGGGCTTCAGCTCAAGTACCTCGCCCGCCACTATCTAAACAAGTCCCTTCCTGCATAGATGAAATAATTTTTTACATACTGCTTGGTTAAGAAAGGAGTCAGACAGTAAAAAATGTGCCATCAATCTACTGTAATGAATCAGTGTGGTATTAAAAAGAATAAATCAGGTCACTGGAAGTCCAAAAACAAAGTCAAGTTACACCGATAATTAATATATGGTAAAGCTGATGTTTTAGTTCTGTGGAAAGAGGATGGGTTATTTAATATAAATGGCTGGCATCCTTTATTTACTACGGAAAGAAAATGAAAATAGATCCTTTGCTTTTTACCAGGTGGATTATAGCTATACATCTGAAAATAAGTAATGAAAATTCAGGAATAAATTCATCAACCTTAGGGGAGGAGAGACCTTTTGAAGAAGTCAAGAAACCCAACACCATAAAAGAAAAGATTGACATGGTTATGTATATAAATTTTAAAATTCCACCCTGGCTGGTGTGGCTCAGTGGATTGAGCGGCTGGCCTGTGAACCAATGGGTCGCCGGTTCAATTCCCAGTCAGAGCACATGCCTGGGTTGTGGGCCAGGTCCCCAATAGGGGGTGTGTGAGAGGCAACTGCACATTGGCGTTTCTCTCCCTCCCTTTCTTCCTCTCTTCCCCTCTCTCTAAAAATAAGTAAATCTTTTTTTTAAAAAAGTTAAAATTCCTGTAGAGTGCAAGAAGTCAAGTCAAAAGAAACAGCCCAAGAGTGTGGGAAAAAATGTTTGCTGCATGTTAATATCCCTAACATTTCATAGTCCTATAGATGGAATGTGTGTTACAGCTAGTGTGCAACAAGGTGTACTGGCCAAACAGCATGTGTACACATTTTTATTAGCACTGTGGGAAATAAGCCAAAACAAATTATTTTTTGGGTCTATGATTTTTTTATTATATGTACACACACACTACTCAGTATATTCATTACATGTTAGTTGTTTGGTCACAGACCTCATCCCCATTTCTATAGGCTGGCTTGTAACTGCTGAAATCCTGACCCTTCTGCATTTAGGCACCTGCTTAATTAGTGTCACCAAACTGAACTGTTCAGAGTCTGTCCAACTAAGCTTATTTTGTCTTAACTTCTTTTTCTTAAGAACAAACTGAATTAATTGCCGACTTCGAGCTTCAAGGATAATAAAACTTCAGGTGTTTTTTTTTTTTAATTACAGTGACACCTCACACTCAGTGCCGGTTAAAATTACTGAAGCTAGAGAGAATTAAAGACTATCTTCTCATGGAGGAAGAATTCATTAGAAATCAGGAACAAATGAAGCCTTTAGAAGAAAAGCAAGAGGTAAACTGAGAAATTACTGTAACTTCCCTTTTTACAAACTGAATTCTACTTAACCCTAAACTGTCTGTGAGTGAGTGATACTCAGCAGGTGAACCTTTCAGACTTTAGTGAATCATGATTTGAACTGCCTTTTAAAAGCACCAGCTCCACTGTAAATCCGGTGAACTCCCCACATCACCTGCTTTTCCTTCTCGGCACCTTCTTCCGCAGGAGGAGAGGTCGAAGGTGGACGACCTGAGGGGGACCCCAATGTCGGTGGGAACCTTGGAAGAGATCATCGATGACAATCACGCCATCGTGTCTACATCCGTGGGCTCAGAACACTACGTCAGCATCCTTTCCTTTGTGGACAAAGACCTGCTGGAGCCAGGCTGCTCCGTCCTGCTCAACCACAAGGTGAGATGAGGCTCGGAGAAAGCTGGCTTTCCTTAGACCCGTTGCCTGTCCTGTGGAAGGAGAGCTTCCCCAAACAAACTCTGTGATCAGCGTTGCTTTGTTGTAACGAACCGTGTGACCCGCACCTCCCTACAGCAAAGCGTAATGTTCCCTGTTAGGTGCATGCCGTGATAGGGGTGCTGATGGACGACACGGACCCGCTGGTCACGGTGATGAAGGTGGAAAAGGCCCCGCAGGAGACATACGCCGACATCGGGGGGCTGGACAACCAGATCCAGGAAATTAAGGTATTTCTGGGAACCGGTGCTGGGTTTAGACTGCGGGTTTCTTGCTGCTGTCCCCCTTAAAGCAGCTCTTTGGAGCTCTTCCGCGTGTTTTGTTTTCTTTACTGATCAGACCAGTAACTCGGAGCCTGCCAGCCATGGTGTCTCCTGTCTGTGAGCCCTGAGTTAGGTCGTAGAATAGCAGTACGTTCTGTGTTGCAGTGGAACCTCGGTTCTCAAACTTAATTTGTTCCACAAACTGTTGGGGAAGCAATTTGTTCGAAAACCCAGTCTCCTTTGTCTCCCGAGAGACACATGACTGATCGTACAGGTGTCAGCGCGGCCTGGAGTCTGCTAAGACGACCAGGACGTTTTTTCTGTGAGCAGCTTGGCCAAGAACGGAGTTGTTCGAGAGCCAAGACATGTGAGGACCGAGGTGCAGTTCTCGAAGCAGCTACAGCGCAGTGCTGCTCACGGGGAACGTTTGGTGGTTCCCGAGTGGATGCGTGGTGTTCCCGTCGCACTGACCCAGCAGTGACATGTGGGGGGAGGGGAGTGGCTCACGTTGACACAGTGGTGGGGTCTGGAACCTACTCCTGGCCCCGGGGACGTGACCATTCAGGGTGGCCATGGGCCAGTCCTTTGCAGGTTCTTTCATCTGTAGAGAAGGCAGAGCTGTCACAGATCTGCCCTGGTGACCTCTCAACAGCTGGGCAGTGGCCTGGGTGGTGACAACCACCAGAGAATCTTGCCAGCTCCTGTCTGTAGATCAGTCTGGAAAGGGTGAATTTTAGCTTTTCTAAGATCCATTTGCTGAAGAAGTGCTTGAAGGCTGTTTAAGGCCGACTTCTAACAGAGGGCGCGGGAAATGGGGTGCTGTTAAGGAGAGGGGGTGGGTGTGGGGCGCTCCAGCAAGACAGGTCCTCTTCAGATGTCCTTGCTGCTGGTGACGTCAAGCACATCGTCTCTGAGGAGAGTGAGTGAAGTTTTTGTTTATTTCTTTTGCAAGTAAGGCATACTCATGATGCCAGCCCGTGGACCTGGCGGTGATTTCAGTAAGCAAGCAAGCCTTCCGTGTTTACTTGGTGTTTGTTTCTGTAGGAATCTGTGGAACTTCCTCTCACGCATCCTGAATATTACGAAGAGATGGGTATAAAGCCCCCTAAGGGGGTCATTCTCTACGGCCCCCCTGGCACAGGTATGTGTGCTGCGCATTTGACGCTTCCCAGGCCCTCGGCCCATCTCTTGAACGGCAGCGTTAGAGTTACAGTCACCTGTTGAGTGAGGGTGCCACCCGTCCTCGGTTTACAGCAGGGTGCTCTGAGGAGCATTTTGGGGTTTTTGAGTAAGCATCTTCTCTGGAAACACCTATTACATAAAAATGTATCTGTGTAAGAGATGGACTAGGAGGCCCTGACTGGCTTGCTCAGTCGCTTAGAGCATCGTTTGGATATGCCAGGGTTGTGGGTTCAAGCCCAGGTCAGGGCATATGAAAGAAACAACCAATGAGTGTATAAATGAGTGGGACACAAAGCAGTGTTTCTCTCTCTCAAAAAAAAAAAAAAAAATGCACCATGAAACTTAAACTTGAAATTGTAGATTGTACAGGGTTAATGTGGTGAAAACGGTCGTGTGGATTGCAGCAAACACAGGTGGGCTTTCCTCCCAAAATACCTACCTGCTCCGTGCAAAACATTTACGATTCCCAACACCTCTTATACGCCAGCATACTAGATGTCTGTTATAAAACATAACACCTTCAAATATATGAGTAATATGAGTCTGTTAAAAATAGTTTATAAGAAAAAATAAAACTTTGGCACGTGGGAATCACCTTGGGAGCTTTAAAACATAACAGTGGCTGGCCCGTCCCTGAGATTATCTGGAGTCTCTGCGCACCAAAGCCATGGTGCAGAACCACGGTTTAAAGATGCCCCGTGCTGTTCAGCTGAGGTTTCTGCTCCTGGTCTGTTGGTACTAAGTACAATACTGGACACACAAATGCATGAGGGTAAAGATAGATAGATAGATACTGGGTTCACAGTGCCATAAACTCACCTGTGTGAGTGTGTGTCCAGGACTCAGCAGCTCGTTGGTGTGTAAACTAGAGGTCACTTGATTGATTTGAACCCAGGTACCCACAGGGGTCTGTGCTGGGGGTCACCCGCACCGGAGGGCGGGAGGGCCTGGGAGGGCAGCATGTGAAGGCGCCTGAGTGTATCTGCCCATTTTTAATGTCCATTTACGGGGTAATGACAGTGTGTAAGTTAAAACACCACTTGAAGTTTTTTGCCCCTTTGTCTTTCTCCATCTGAAATAGGTAAAACCTTACTAGCCAAAGCAGTAGCAAACCAGACCTCGGCCACTTTCCTGAGAGTGGTGGGCTCCGAACTTATCCAGAAGTACCTAGGCGACGGGCCCAAGCTGGTCCGGGAGCTGTTTCGCGTTGCTGAAGAACACGCACCGTCCATCGTGTTCATCGATGAAATCGATGCCATCGGGACTAAGAGGTAGACTTTGTTTTACCGGCGTTGTCCCGCAGAGGCGAAACCGTGCCGCTCCTCCCGGACAGCGAGTGGCCGCCGGGCAGTCCCTACCAGACGGGGCTCCCTGCGGACGCGCCGCTCTGCTCTCCCCAGTGCGGGGTGGCTGTGCGTCTGGAGGTCGGTCACTCGGTGACCGTTCCTGGAGCCCCGCTCTGAGCCAGCACCATCTAGACCCTGCGGACGTAGTACCCGTGGGGAGCTCAGGTTGGGTGGCACCACACTCGAGTCAGAGGGAGTGATGCAACTCTGGGCGTGGAGACTGCCACCGAGAAAAGGACGAGCCGCGTGACCCGGCTGTTGAGGAGGACAGGACAGGCGGGCTGAGACGGGGGTGTTGGGGTGTTTGATTGCAGTTCCTTTCAGCAGGAGATCAGTTGCACCTTCGTTCCTTCTCTTTTCTTTTCCAAAGATACGACTCAAATTCCGGAGGTGAGAGAGAGATTCAGCGAACGATGCTGGAACTGTTGAACCAGTTGGATGGATTTGACTCACGAGGGGACGTGAAAGTTATCATGGCCACAAACCGAATAGAAACTCTGGATCCGGCACTTATCAGACCAGGTCAGGTTTGCTTTTGTTTCATCATGGAGAGTCAGAGAGTGTGTGTGTGTGTGTGCGTGCGTGCACGCGCACAGGTTTCTTAAGTGTGCTCTGGGGGATTATAAAATGATACACGTGAAGGCAAACACTGCACTGAAATTTAGAATAACTTAAAACCGTGTCCTCTTAAGAGTGTAGGTAAGAGCATGGTATCGTCTGCCCAGCGTGGCTCTTTAAATTCCCATCTATCACGATGTTTTCTTTTCCACATACTCCCTTTTACGCCTCAAGAACTTTCTTCCTGAAGAAATAATTCATACGATAGTTTTTTCATTTTTATAGTCATTTAGCCCCAAAGCAGCAGCAGCTAGTTTGTTTGCTCTCTTCCATCCTCATGCACTAAACACACCGTTCAGGAACCGCTCCTCACACTCATTTCTGAAGGTGGGAGCGAGGATTTCTTTTAAACAGATGAATTCAAACACAGAAACTTGCCAGCTACAGAGATGAGTGCACTTTGTAAGGTTTGGACCTCCTTCCCGGAGGACAGTGAGGCTGTGTGCGCGCGGCCCAGGCCCCAGGCCCCTCCCTGAGCGGGCAGAGCCGGGGCTGCCCCTGAACGCTTTGCACCCGCAGGCCGCATTGACCGGAAGATCGAGTTCCCCCTGCCCGACGAGAAGACCAAGAAGCGCATCTTTCAGATCCACACGAGCAGGATGACGCTGGCTGACGACGTGACGCTGGATGACCTGATCATGGCGAAAGATGACCTCTCTGGGGCCGACATCAAGGTGAGAGCCTGGCCCACGGCACCTGCACTGACCCGAGTGTCCTTGGTGTCCATTGAGCTAAATAAGTGTCTCCTCTTCTTAAAACAATTTAATTTTGCACCTACTTTTTTTACTTTGAAAATTAAAATTCTTAAGCCTTCAGAAAAGTTGCGACAATTGTAAACAGCTATACACTCATCATTTCAATTTATGAAATGTTAGCATTTTACCCATTTGCTTTGTTTTTCTTTTTCGCTGAACCATTCGACATGGCCTATGGCCACAACCAAATAGATCCTTCAGTGCCAGGACTGGGTATTTATCACATCATGTTGCATGGGTTCTGTTTTGTTTTACTTTTTGGCAAGTAATTATGGAAAAGATACATATAATAAACAATAGTATACTGAGACTTACAGTATTTAACCAGAATACATATTCTCTTATAACTGTAGGTAAATGAAGTGGACATAATACTGTTACCTCTAAATTCCTGGGCATAGTTTCATCTGTTTCTCAGAAACATCGCCCCCGGAAGTGGAGCTGCCAGGCCACATGGCTGGCTGGCCCCTGGGCCCTACTGCCCGGCCGGTCCTCTTCTTTAACCACCTGGTCGGAGCCACCTCAGACCCTTTGAGAAAATAATGAGGGTGCTAACACATTATTTAAAATCTGGAGAGTCATACCTTATTACAAAATAGCTCTCTCTGAATTGTCAGAAGAAAAATTAAAAAGTATTTCACTTTCTGAACATGCTGTTCTTTCTTATAGGCAATCTGTACAGAAGCTGGTCTCATGGCCTTGAGGGAACGCAGAATGAAAGTGACGAATGAAGACTTCAAAAAATCTAAAGAAAATGTTCTCTATAAAAAACAGGAAGGCACCCCTGAGGGGCTCTATCTCTAGCAAACTACAGTTACCCTCAAGACGATGGTTGGCAGTGCCAAGCCCTCGGAGGGAGGCGGCCGGGGAGGGTGCCCAGGGGCACCCACTCCAACTGATGTCCTAGCAACACGTCCTGTACACTGTGCGCACCTCCCGGAGCACCTGTGTCGGGGCCTGTGGTCCAGTGCCCCCTTCCCAATAAAGCGAGCTCTTTCTCATCCTGCGTCTGGGGCCTCACTCAGCAGCACCCGTAGGTGGCTTGGGTGATCACAGGAGTGCAGACTTAAAAGCCTGCTGCCCCCACGTCATGCCCCCAGAGCTGGGTGGTGCCGTCCATCAGCAGCTGATGGGCAACAAGTGGTCATAGCCGCTCACCAGCCATCTCTGGTAACACTTAAGCAACAGAGGCTGCGTTCACGAAGCTGTGAACTGCGGAGGGAATGGAGCTTTCCTTTCTGGAAGGTCTGTGGGTTCCTGGGGCAGGAAAGTAGTAGTGGTAAGAAACGGGGATTTCCTAAAAGAAATCTCAAAAGGTCAGGGGTGAACAATCTCTTATCAGTCCTGCCTTTGTCCCCACTGGGTTCAGAAACCTCACCCTTAAGATCCTCTGAAAGTGCCAGAGCTTCTCCCTCTTTTCTCTCGATTCTTGCACTTCCCCTTCCGAGCAGTTCAGGCTTGAAGCCATTAAGTGGGCAGCGGGTGTCTGCGAGGCTGGCCAGCTTCCTGTGGGCTGCCTCCCCCCCAGCCTCACAGCCGTCTGCCTCTAGCCGAAACCCTGCTCCGCGGCACTGGCTTTTCTCGATGAGTTTTGCCAAGAAATTTTTCTTCCAGTCTAGAGATCGTGATTTTTAAAGACCGGCAAGAAGCTGGACAGCCCTCAAAAATCCAAACAAGGACGTGGCCAGCTGGGGCCTGTGCCTCAAGCAGTGCTGGCGCCCAGCACAGGACAGCCTGCTGTCGGTGCGCCCCCGGGCAGGGGCGGGTCTGGGGGAAGGCACCGGCAGCGCAGCTCAGGGCTGCTCGTTTCTGCAGGCAGGGCGCTCCGCACTGCCAGGCCCACCAGGGCCGGGGTCCTGCCCGAACGCCGACTCTGACTCTGCAGAGCTGGCTGAGCCCGTGTATGGACAGGCTCCCGGGTGAGGCCGCTGGTCCACAGGTGGGGGCATCGCCGAGTCAGACTCGGGGAGCAACACGGAACTGTAGATACACTCGTTGCAGGCCAGGTTTTACCGACTCCCCAGGGCTCTAGTCTGAAAGGGCGGGCAGAGTCTGCTCCTGCTAACCAGCCCCGGGGGAGAAGGTCCTGGCGTTGAGTAACCGGGCCTTATCAGGACTGCAAAACCCGGAAGACTAGGCAAGGACCACCACGGGGGCCAAGTGAGCGGGTCCCCCTCCCTGCGGGGGGCTGGCGCTGGCCAGGTACAGGACGAGCAGAACAAAGGACACGCACCAAGCACAATAGGTTTAGTTCATCGAGCGACCCGATTCTCGTCTGTGCACATCCATACGCAAGTTCACATATACAATATGTAACAGGAGAGCTCTGTGTCACTTGCACACGTAAAAACTGTGCGACAGGTGAGACCGACCACCCAGACACAGACCCAGAAAGAGACCTGAACGAGATCCACTGACACGCAGGTGTCCCCATCACCTCGGGCTCACCCTGGCTCCCTCGGGCAGGCGACGTGGCCTGGGACGTGTGGCCCCCGCCCCCGGGGTGGGGGGGTCTCTAGTCCTCCAGCAGGAGCTCCAGCTCCTCCAGCGGCAGGCGCACCCGGAGCTCCTTCTCCGTCATCAGGTCCAGGACCTCCTGCATCTCGTCGGGGAAGTACTCCACGGCGTCCATGTACAGCACCTAGGGCCGGGGGAGCCGCCGCCTGGTCAGCCAGCCACTTGCCGTCCTGGCAAGCCTGGCCCCCGCTGTCCCTCCACAGCGCGCGTGCCCCTCCGCTGTCCGGACCCGCCCGGCAGCCCCTGGGCACCCTTCAGGGAGGGCTGCGCTCAAGGGCACAGGGAAGGGAGTCGACGCGGAGCGGGACCAGAGGTTGCTGGCAGGCACTGCGGTCCCCTCCAGCCTGGTTTCTGAAGACCTGACCTGGGCTCTGCAGGGCCGACTCGGGACACTGGGCCCAGTGCTCGCGGCCTCTGGGTGGGACTCTGGGCGAGGGCCGGGAAGCCCGCGGCCCGCAGCACCAGTCCCCAGAAACACGCCCGTCAGCACAGGCTCCGCAGGGCGCAGTGCCACGAGAGAGGCCCGGGGGGCGCCCCGTCTGCGCCAACACGGGTGCAGGCCAGGCACACTGGGTGCGCCGACCCTTGGAGGGGAGGTCCTTGGGGACTGGGGATGGCGGGATCTTTAGAACTTACCTTCGCCCAAGGACAGTTCTGGAGCGCCTTGTAGAAGACACCTTTGCTCCTTTCCTTGTTTCCCAAGGACACCTGAGGGGAGGGGGGTGAAGATGACTGAAACAGGCAGGCTCAGGCTAGAGACGGCCCCGCACGGCCCCACACAGGGCTCCTTGGACGCAGACAGCCGGCCTGGGGGCGTCCTCACAGTGGCCGCTGGGCGTCTGCGCACCACGTGACACCACCGGGGCCACTGCCGTGGGGGGTCGGCGCCCTCCACCGAAAGGACCAGGGAGCTGACCGTCAGCACTGCCGACTGGCCTCCCTCCCTCCTCCTGCGCCCCTCGCGCCTCTCAGTGCTGACAGTGCCCGGAAGGGGGCCGCGTGCGGGCGCGTGTGAGAGCTGAGGCTGGTGACAACTCTGCACAGAGAAAGCGTCTGTTCCAACACCTGCCGTTTTCCGAAAACTAGCAGAGTTTTCAGTGAACTCTAAGGACTGCCGAATTCGTACACTGAGGGCAGCTCTCCGTCAGGAAGCTCCGTGTGACCGTGTGCAAAGATACTCGGCAGATTCTCTCTGGGGGTGAAAAAAATCCTGGGCCTCAACCCACAGACACCCACCCTCCTTCGACACCCACTGTGGGAGCCGGAGCTGCATGCGGCACCCCCGCGGGGGCCTCTCCCATGTCCCAGGGAGGGCTGCGTCCCTCGGCGGTCCGCCAGGCGCTCGGCCCACCTGGGCAGCCCCCCCGCCCCGGCGGGCGGTGTCTGCGGCTGTCAGTGGGCACAAGGCAAGCTCACGGAGCCGAGTTCCATTCAAGGACTCTGCACGCGCCCGTCCTCTAGCCTCCCCGCTCCCCCAGGAGAACCTTCGAGGGGACACGGGTCTCTCGCTGCCAGGTGGCTGGTGCTCGGCGCCCAGCGTGGCGCCACGGAGGGCTGCTGACCGCCCTCCCAGAAACCCCGGCGACAGCACGTACAGACGCCGCCTATGCCTCAGGAGCTCTGCCTACCCAGGCCAGCCTTCCTTCTCCTTCCCCAGGTTAACTCCCACGGCCCCACAGCCCCCAGCACCTTCACTCTGGGCCGTGACCAGCCCCTCTGACCAGCCTACTTCAGGCAAGGCTCCGCCGTCCCCGCCTCCTCCAAGTGCCCCTGACACAGAGCCGGCCTCGGGGCCGGGGGACTGCTGTCCCCACGCCCTGCATGAGCCTTGGCCGCACAGAGGCCGGACCTCCGAATTCCCACCCCGGGAGCCAGGGCGCTGTCCTCCCTTCGCACGACAACATACTTCACTGTCCTCGCCTAAACACGGACCAGACTGAAGACTTTCTCCCCGTTTCCGGACGAAGAAAGGAGGGCGGCGCTGCCGTGCACCCCCCACCACTGTGTCGTGCAGAGGACCCCGGAACCAGGGTGAGGCTGCCCTCCGCGACGACCGGGGGGCGGCCAGGAGACACCGTGCCGGCGCAGGAAGGAGGGTTCCAGGCCGGTGCCAGCCCGCCGGTCTTCTCCATTCAGACTCCGCACCTGAGTCACGGCCTGGGCGTCTCTTCCCTCTCAGTACGGCAGGGCCCCGAACGAGAAGTTCACGAGCTCCACCCCGGCCCTCTCTGGCCCCCTTCCACCCCTTCCAAGTTCTGTCGTCTTAGCAAACCCCCACTCTCCGAAAAACCCTAAGTTGGGGCTAAAATCTAACAGTGGGCGACTCCCCTGCGCCTGGGGACCCCTTGGGGTCGGGACTGGGTAAGAACGTGTCTCCCCAGGCAGACCAGGACGTCTCGGGGCACCGACGGGGACCAGGCACAGAACTGGAGTCACAGCTGCCCAACGGGCAGAGCTGCTGGTTCCGGTCCCCGCCCACAGAAGCCTCCAGCGCCGCCAACGACGGTCTCCAGGACTAAGCCTCGCACACACCACACGAAGGACTCGGCCAACGAGACCCCCCACCCAGGACCGACGACACGAGTGCACGGCACAAGCAGTGAGTGAGCCAGCTGCCCAGACCTGAGCCGGGCTGCAACCCCCTCCCATCGCGGGCGGGTGGGTGGGGGCCGGGCGGGGCCTGGGGCGAGGGACGAGGCAGGTGCAGCGGGAGCTGCCCGCCCGCCCACCCCCGACGTCAGCATGCGTGTCGCAGTGCTCGGCTCCGAGAAGCTGTCGGGGGCTGCGGATCAGGGGCCGCGGCACTTCTGCTCCTCCTCATCTGTGCGCTGCCTCCGCACGGGGGGGGGCTGCTGGTTCCCCCAGCTGGTGCCGACTGTGGCTCTCTTCATCAGGCGTAAACAAGTCTGAGTGACTGTCAGCCTATACAGTTCTCTTAAAAAGTCATGTGACAAAGCTGGTATCAAACTCTCCCCAAACGATGCATTTCTAGAACACTTTACCGGAGTACCCCTCAGGGCAGGCTGACCCTCTCCACTGAAAAGGGACACTGAAGAGGGCTCTTCCCCTCCCGCCGGCTCTTGTACGTGGTGGCCTTTCAATACATTCTCCCTGCTGCCAGCAGCCAACCAAGAGGGAAGAAATCACACCAGAGAAAATAAAACCTAGTGACTCCGAGTTAGGAAGGCCTCCGTCCCCTTCCCATGTATTAAGACTTCTCTCATCAGGCCCATGGAATCAGCTAACTGGTTTATACACTTGTGTTTACCTCCTTATTGTGTAGGCAGATGACCAAACTGAAGAGCTCTAATTATCTTGAAAATAACTGTAATTTTAGCCAAAACAACAAAAATAGTTTGCCTGCAACTGTTAGTGAGTATGGAGAAAGTCCCCCTCAGGAAAAAAAAAAGGCTTTAAACTAAGTTCCAACCTTAGTGGAAAATTTTAACTGTCCAAGTCCTTTTCTCCCCCACACTCTCCACGACCGACAGCAAGTTTTAATTGCTTCGCTTTTGCTGGGGGGTGAAAAACATGCAGATGTGCCTGCACATGCGTGAACAGGCAGGGAAGCGTGCACGTATGCACGCCGGAAGGCACGGACGCGTGAGCACACACACCGGGGACCCCCTCCCCGGGCCTCGCCCGTTCTCGAGGCCGCACGGCTCTCTGCTTCCCCCTCCCGGCGCTCACAGCCAACACCTTGCGTTTCGGCCCGATTTGGTTTTCTCTCCGTGTTTATCAAAGATTCAGGAACTCGCCGAGATGCCTTGGGGGCTGCCGGGGAAGTCACAGCTCTGATTAACCTTTGCTCCACTGCCAAACTTCCCCGCGTGCCCAGTCTTTTCTTCCAAGTCCACAAGCACTTTGCTGTCTACGATCCAACCACACCTGGCTGGGCAGGTTCTCAGTAAAAACACTGCAAGTGTGCGCCTCACCTGGTCTGTCTCTGCTTACGTGAGATGGAGAAATGAAACCGGAGAAGTCTCATGCTCTCCCCTTTCCAACCTGAAGGTCTTTTATCTGCTTAGAAAGACGCACAGAACATCAGCGCTGGAAATGTTAGAGAGCATCTAATCTCCCCTTCACTGGGAGGCCCAGTGACGGGAGCAGAGATTCAACGGGAACCCCATCCCCCGATGGCCGCCCGTGCCGCCACCTCCGACCGACAGGCCACGAGTGCGCCACGAGCACCACGCCAGCACGTGGACTTCTGGAGGCTCCCATTTCACACAAGGGAGTCAAGACAAAAAGTCTGAGCTTTAGGGTCTAAAGAATAAATGTTCAAAACACACAGACTGTCGCAGTAATCCGTCCTGATGCCAGCGTCTGCCCCGGCCGTGCCATCTGTCCTGGGGGTGCCGACGAGCTGCTGGCCCGAGACCGGGCGTCCCCGCCCTGCGCCCGGGCCTGTCAGAGGTCAGGGGTCTAAGAAGCAGGGGAGGCCCGCCCCCGTCCTCGCCCCCAACTTTCTCTTCTACATCTCTTCACACCTGCTGGGCCACGTCCACTGGGAGTGTTCCGATACTTGACTGACTTGTGAGAATTTATCCCGTGGAAGTACTCGGAGCTGTCCGCGAGGTTTATGCGTGAGGCAGACCGCCACTGACTTCTGAAGGGATGACACTGACTGGTGGTCTCTCAGACATGACAATGAGCAGCCTTCAGCCAACACGACACTCGAGTGGCCCAGGCGGCTGTTCCTAAGGAAGCACGCAGTGCGGCTGTGGCCGAGGTGTCACAGCCAACGAGGCCCCTCCCACCGCCCGGCCTCTCACAGAGGCGGAGCCTTCAGCCTGCACACGCACGTGAGCAGAACCAAATGGTGTCTCACCCACCGCATGCAGCCACCGTGTCCTTTTAAGCGAAAACAAAGTTGCTTTGGAAATGCCTAATTTAAAAACCACGATCTAGACAGATCTTGTCTTTGAATAACAGATCAGGGCCTGGGAACTCATGAGCAGAATGGCCAAGAATTGAAGTCTCTTTCAAACGAAAGCTCTTAGACCATTTCCAAGTTGTCAGCTCAACGAAGTCAACTCAGACACACCCACGTCGACACCGAGCCGCCCAGCAACTACCCCTCCCCGTCATCCCACCCAGTCCCTGCCCCTTTCCAAGTCCCAGGAGACCTGACGTCACCCGTCACCCACCCCGGAAAAGGTGTGAGGGTGCAGGAAGCGCCCCCACCCCCGCCAGCTTGCCCGCGCAGTGGCTGCTGGACACCCGCACTTCCTCACTCAGGGTTCTGCACACGCACAACAACTCTACATATTTTCTTACCAAAAAATTCAAATACATCCTCCACAGCAAGGGGCACTGGCTGCCGTGGTCACTCCGGGTCGCGTTCTCAAACAGGGCTCTGATCCGGTGCGTCAGGCCGGTCTCGGGAATTGTGGCATGCACCTCTCTGCCATCTACCCTGCAAGACAAAGGCTCATGTGACTCCGAGGCAAGTCTGCCACGCCAGCGTCGCAGGGGCAGACGTGCGTGAGTGGTAGCGGGCGTCAGTCTCAGCTGGCTCAGAGCACGTCGGGCAGGGCTGTCCCTCGGGTCCGCGGGTGCTGGGGGTGCAGAGCGAGGACACCGTGTGGCTCCTCCGAAGCCGGTGAGTCTGCCTGCGAGTCACACGCCAAGCCCCTGCTTCCCGGGCGCCTGTCAGAGAGGTAAAGTGCCTTGTCCGAGGTCACAGGGCCAGTAAACGGAAGAGCTGGGGTTGAGCCCAGAGTCCAGCTCCAGAGCCTGTGCTCCTACGCATTATGCTTCCACTACGGCATCTGAGACTCCTGAAGGCCCGAGGGTCGCCACCCACGCACTGTAAGCAACACTCGGACCCCGCAGGCACAGCCCTGGAGGACAGCCACAGAGCCTCCAGCACGAGCCGCGCTACGCGCAGGTCCTGCATTCCTCTCCCGACGCGCCCCTCTGCCAAACCCGGAACACCCACACGGGTGTGGGTGTGCCAGGCACGGGCCCATGTGCACTCCCGTGCTCCTGAGGCTTCCCAGAGGCTGCGGACATGCGAACGAGGCGATCTGTGATTACCTCTGAACCGTCTCCACCAGCCTTTTCCTCATTTTCTCAGCTTCAATTGCAAACAGCCACGGCTCCAAGGGTTCTGCACTCCTGGCGACTGCGTCGAAGAACCTTCTGGTCCTACTGGCATTGTGGGACTGGCTCTGAATCTGCACATACGACCTCCAGAGCACCTGGTTGCCAGGATACAACTTCAGGGCCTCCGAGAGCGCCTGCCGCAGGGGCGCCAGCGGGTAGACGCTGACTCTCATGTGGAACCGGAGCAGGCTCGTGTGCATCAGCGTGGCGGCCTCGAGGGCACTGCTCACGCTCCCAGCGCCGGCGCCGGCCTCCGGGCCTGGGCCTTCCGGGGAAACGGAGCCCTTCAGCTTTGCAAACACCTGCTCGTATATCCGCACAGCGGCGTCGATCCCCACAGTCAAATACTGGAAGAGCATGAAGCACTTAACCACACTGACGAGGCGGTTAAGGGAATCGGGGGCAGGTGGGTCGGACACGCCGTCCTCACCCCAACAGTCCTGCAGCGCCCGTTCGTAGGCCTTCCGAGCTTTCAGAACGTGAATGGCTGGGACCTGCCCGGCGTAGGGCCCATAGGGACTGCTCTCGGCCAGCCTGGTCAGTATGTGAAGAGCCCGGGCCGTGGCGGCCCCTCTCAGGTCCGCTGCCAGCTCCAGCTCCAGCTCCAGCTCGGCGTAGAGCAGACTGAGCTCACAGACCTCGCGGTCCCTCAGCTCTCCGCTCCCTGCTATGCTCAGTGCCGTATCAAACACTTTCCTGGCGTCCTCTGTGTTGCCCAGCAACCACTCCAGATGTGCATACTGCTTCCAGAGGCAAAAGTTGTTGCGGTTTTCTGGCTCCTTCAGGAGATTCTTGGCTAGTTTTTTGCAGTTCTTTCCTTGTGACTTCAATCTCTTCTTGTTTTTAGTGTGAAGACACCAAACGACCTGGAGATAAAGAAAAGAATGACTCCACGTGCCCTGTGTATTGAAAGCAGCCCCGCTGAGCTGAGAAAGCCGCACAATGCCTCCTTCCCTTGTCACGTGTTTGGTTAAGCACTGGGGCTCTCTGAGCCGGGAGACAAATCAGGGTTTTACCGAGGCCACGGGAACCCCAAAATGAACCCCGGTTTTCATCCGAAACCTCTACAAACAAGGCTTCAATACTCTAAATGTTCTCGAAGAAGAAAACCACCCAGTTACATCAGACACCACCATTTTAATAACACAACCTGGGGTAAGGAATCTGGAGTGCAAGTGTCAGAACTCTGGGTGCTAAGATTAAATTCCACCTGTGGCCAGCAGAGGGCAGAAGAGTCCATCCTCGGCAAATTTCTAGCAGACTTACAGATAGAAAGAGCAGGGTACCAGCTTATTCTATTTTAATAAGCCCCTAAATCCTCTACCCTTGCTTAAGCTTGGCTCTTAACACTAGCAGTTCATGTAATCACAGGAATCTGGTAACACAAGAGCCAACACAAGAAACAGCTTGTGTTCCTCCTCAGTGCCTGTGGCTCCTCAGAAGGGGCTGCCACACGCCAGGTGCCTCTGGGGTCCCTGAGGAAGGAGGTGCCGTGGCCCAGGACCCCGGAGAACACCAAGCGCCGGCGACTCCGTTCGTGCACACGGACACGAGAGGGAGTCCGCACACGGGCAGGAGGCAGCTGGAGTTATTACCTTTGCGATCTCGTACCGTAACCAGGAGAAGCAGAGCCGAGACCGCTCCCCGCCGGAGAACAGCGGCAGCACCAGGTGGAAGATGTTGCGGATGAACTCCTCGCCCTCTCGGTCGTGGCCTCTGGTCCAGCGCCGGCAGCCCAACCGGTCCGTGCGGCCGACACAGCTCACGCCGGAAAATGAAAGGTTGAGAAAAGTCAGTGGCTTTTCGTCATGAAGTCCGTGATCGAAGATGCTGTTCTCGTCCATGGCCAGGTAAAGGCAGGAGGCAGGAGGGGTGAAGCCAGAAGGCACGCCCAGGAACTGCAGAAAGGCCTCGATCAGCTGGAACCGCAGATCTTGGCTGCAGAGTCGGATCAGAGACTGTCCGATATCGTCAAACAACACCTGCAAGGAAGACGAGATGACGTGACCTGTTCGGAGCTGCTTATTTTATTTATTTACTGAAGCAAACAAACAAAAATGCCTTCACGATTTTCTCCATAATTATTTTTATATGAATGTATGACTCAACATTATCCAATTTTAAACAGACAGGAGCTAGGTTTTCTGCAAGATGCAGAAAAGCCAGGCCTGGCCAGGCAGCTCCGGGGGCTGCAGGGCGAGTGTGGGGAACCCCGAGACGCCGTCAGCACGCTCACACTGCTGGGGGTCCTCGGAAGGAGGGGGCCGGTGAGCTGGCTGAAGCCAACAATTTTCAAAGTGTCCCGCAGAACTCACAGGAAGTCCAGAATCATACTCACTTCTGAGAGCACACGCAATTGCTTTGTAGTTACAAGTGCAAATTTTTTTAACATAGAGACAAGAACTTTATTATGTTGTGCTCTCTTTGCACAAAATTGCTCCAGGAAATGAAAAATATGCCCAGAAACAGAGAAGTAGCAGCAAGGTGAGAAGGAACTACAGGAGCAAGGGACCGTGTTAAAAGCACTTCTAAGCGCCTAACACTAACTGTGGGCACTCGCAGCGCTTTCGGGTAATGACTTTAAAATGTAAGTCATGGAAGCTACCCTTTGTCTCAGAGTCTGCTCATCTGATTGGTCTTTGTGGCTCCCAGCAAAGAGGGACTACCTGGGAGTCAACTAATCAAAACCATCAATTAACCAGAAACCTTCTCCAGGCTCTGAGTAGAGAAAAAGCTAAGTGACAGGACACTGCTCGCGGCAGCCGTCTGCTCCAGAAATGCGCTCCAGGGAACCGCCAAGACTCTGAGCCTTGGGAATGGACTGCTGGAAGGGTGGCGGACTCTGAAACCCCTGGGTGCTGCAGCAAGACCCCAGTCCTCCCTGAGCACTCCAGCTTCAGGCAGGAAGGGGAGCTTCCACCAGACTCGCCTCCTCCCTCCCAGCACCGGTGACTCAGCAGGGGAACACAGGCAGCCGTCTCCACCCTGGAGGCACGGAGCACGCGGGGAGGCTCACAGACGACAAACCGGGCAGAGCCGACAAGCCTGGCGGCAGTGAGCCCCCTAGGCCCATACCCACACCACACTGCATGCCAGGCGACACAATCCTTATCTTGTGAAACTAACTGGGTCAACTCCAGGCATCAAAACAGAACCTTTTCACTTATTTTAATGAAAACGTCCAGAGCTGCTGCACTAGCGTAGCAGGGACTGAGTCACACAGCGACAGTAAGACAAGCCATGGAAGTGAAAGGCCCAGTGCCACGGGCTGCAAGTGCTCGTCCCTTCTCCAGGAGACGGGCTGTCCACGCGCTGTCCCCGGGCGGCCTCCACACCCAGCCCCTCCCGTCTTCCGGAGCCAAACCTGTCTGCCCCACTTCTGGAGCTGCGAGAGCGGGGAGGGGAAGGTGGACACGGCTGAAGAGTGCAGGACGGCAACTCTGCCTTCAGACCCGAGCCCTCCAGCTTCCGTGTGAAGAGTAACTGAACAGCCTGAAGTCAATCACCACAGGGGTGACCCTGAGTGTCCCCCCAGAAGCCAGGAGCAGGAACTGTATCTGGTCGAGCGCCTCCACGCTCCCACGCACCGGCAGCCAATCAAACTCTCCCCTGGTTCCCAGTGAAAGGGACGCTCCCACAGGCAGGCAGGAGCCAGGCCAGCATCGCCCAGGCCAGGCAGGTGCCCAGAGAGCCCAGCGGCCTCCTTCTGGGCACGGAGCCCCCGTGGGGGTGGGGCTGCACGGCTGGCGCCCCTCCCAGGGCGCACTTGCCTGTCTCTCTGGGTCCTCGCAGTCGTCCTCGGTTTGCTTCTTGGTCTTGTCCGGGCGCCACGGCCGCCAGTGCCTCCGGTCGCGGGCCCGCTCCGCCGCCAGCCAGATCTGCCACCTGGGCAGAGTCCTATCTCCGATTTCCTGGTCGTCCTCTTCCGGGTCGTCGTCGTCCTCGTCTAGACAAGAACAAAACCTCCAGCTCGCCATCGACGCCCCCCCAACCTGGAGTCCCCCGACTGGCGGTGGGACAGCGAACACACCGCCGGGGCAGGGACCCGCACGGAGGCTCCTCCGAGAAAGGAGCGTAGAGCCACCGTGATCCACAGCGCCCCCTCTGGTCCGCACCCCGAGGTGTGAACGCAGGCGCTCGTTCCACCACGTTCGCAGCCGCCGGGCGGTGAGGCGGCCCGGTGTCGCCGACCGGTGACTGGACACACACCACGGGACACCCACCGACAGTGCACCACTATCCAGCCTTCAACAGGAAGGAGACGCTGGCGCCAGCACACACTGGGTGACCCTGGAAGTGAAATAAGCCCGCTGAAAACCAACGGGTACCTGCAACTCCCCTTCCACGGGTGGGACAAAACCACGCAGCGTCAGACGCCGCGGAGGGCGTGCGGGACCCGCGAGGTCGGAGCAACCTCGGCAGGCTGCCCCAGTGCCGTCCCTGGCCAGACCCTGCGCCGCGGTGCTGCCTCGGGGGGAGGAGGGGGGACCCTGTGTACCTCCTTCCAACTTCTTGTCAATCTGTAAGCATTTCAAAGTAAACCACTAACAAAACATCCACAGAGTTTAAATAAGTGATAGGTGTACTAGCATTTTTAACCCACTGTTCTATCTTAACACTCCTCTGAATTTCTCAAAGAAAACTGAAGTTTAATTATCACCTTCCTCTAGTAATCTACATTTAAAGTAATCTTTAATCACGCTGAAAAATTCTTAGCGTTAGAGAAGTTACTCCAGTGCGTCCTGTGTCGGACCTAGACCCCTGAGTGTATCACACTAGAAATTTAAAAGACTGCGTGGTGTGAAACCGACACGCGTACAATTACAGACTAACGGGAAGTGACCCGGTACGAGAAGAAACAAGCTGCAACGTTAACGAGAAACACCCGGAATCCATGATAAGCCCCAGCTCTCTAAGTGCCACCCTCGTGAGGAAGGACATGAGAACTCACAAACGAAAGCGGCAACCAACCAGTTCTCTGGACACAAGGAACTGGCAACTTCCTTCAGATCCTGGCGTTCTGGAGGCCCCCCACCACGTCCGGTGCAAAGACACACAGCACATTCAGGAGGCTCTGTGATGGGAACGTCTGGGAAGCCGGCAGGGGCTACACGCAGCATCACACGTCCCTAACGTGACACTGAACACCAAGGCTGCGGTCCCCGCGTCGCCTCGCTGCGAAAGCCAACCCCGCCCCCACGAGGAGCGCCCGCCCGTGGGACCTCTGCGCCCTCGTCAGAGATGCTGTGCTGACTCAGCCTCTGGGCGCCGCCGAGGGCACTCCACACACCCACAGGAAGGTCCAACGTGGGGCCTGCAGGACGTGAGCACCGTGCACTCTGAGAGCCTCACTCACTCACAAACACGAAGACCCTGAAGACAGACAGCCACGCGGAGTCGGCCACGCCGGGACAGCAGAGGCACTACCACGAAGACCCGCTCGTCCTGGGCCTTTCGTGCGGCGAGCAGACGCAGCAGCCGAAGTGCCACGCTCCCCACTCTGCCCGCAGGTGCGGGCCCCCGACACGTGGACCCGCCGGGGAGCCCAAACCGCAGCTCCGGGTCCTGGAGGCGGAGCTCCCTCACAGCCCACGGAGGCCCGGCCATCCCTGGACAGCGCCGCCCAGAGTGCGGTCCCCGACACCGCAAGGGCCCAGGCCAAGCGGTGACAGACGTGCCACCAGCCCAGAGCTGCGCACGGCCACACGGACCACAGCCGCCCCAGTTGCCACGTCTCGGATGAAGGAGTGAGGCCTGGCAAGGTGACAGCCCTGGGGCGAGAGCCTGGGTGAGGGGCCAGTCTCCCGAGTGCCCACCCCCACCCCACCCCCGCACTGTCGATGAAACCGGGCGAGGGCCGCAATTCAGACTAGCACAGTTGCGCTGGCCGACGCGCAGCCCTGAGCCTGTGGCCCTGGGGCCCTGGAAGGCGGCAAGGCCGGTCTGAACTCAAGACGTGCTACTCATGCAAAATACACACCAAATTCCAAAGAGTTCATGTGAAAAAAAAAGCAAAATACCTCATGCCCTGGCTGGTGTAGCTCCGTGGGATTGAGCTCGGGCTGCGAACCAAAGTGTCGCAGGTTCGAGTCCCAGTCAGGGCACATGCCTGGGTTGCAGGCCATGACCCCCAGCAACCGCACATTGATGTTTCTCTCTCTCTCTCTCCCTCCCTTCCCTCTCTAAAAAAATAAATAAATAAAATCTTAAAAAAAAAAAGAAGTGCCCATTGCCTTCATTAAAAAAAAAAAGCAAGCCCTGGCTGGCGTAGCTCAGTGGATTGAGCGCGGGCTGGGAACCAAAGTATCCCATGTTCGATTCCCACCACGGTACATTCCTGGGTTGCAGGCCATGACCCCCAGCAACCGCACACTGATGTTTCTCTCTCTCTCTCTCTCCCTCTCCCCCTCCCTCCCTTCCCTCTCTAAAAATAAATAAATAAAAATCTTTAAAAAAAAGCGCAAAATACCTCATTAGTTCAATACTGATTAGATGCTGAAATACTGTTTTGATATGCTAGATCAAACAAAATAATTATCAAAATTAACTTCACCTGTTTTCTTTCTGCTTGTTTAATGTGGCTACTAGAAAGTGTGAGGGCACCCATGTGCCTGAATTATCTCTCTCTCAGGCAGTGCTGATGGAAAAGGGTAAATGCTGGCTAATCATTATTCTATAGTAGTCCTTAAAAAGCAACTGTTTTTCAAAGGATCTGGACGTTGCCGACAAAAGTAAACGGGGATGGGGTGGGAGGGTTAGTGACAAGATCAGTTCTTCAGGATCAGCCTATACGAGGAAAAATAAAATGTTTCTTCCGGGAAAAACTCAAACCCCCAAAGCATCACGCACTGAGAATGGGGGGTGGGCTGCTTCCAAGGTTCTCGCAGGGGCGTCCAGCCTTGTGGCGTCTCTGGGCCACACTGGAAGAAGAGTTGTCGTCTTGGGCCACACTGTGACATGTAATCACAAGAAAACCTTATGCTGTTTTGAGCTGGGCTGCACGCACAGCATCCTGGGCCGCAGGGGGCCCCTAAAGGGAAGGGAGCGGTTTGTTTTCCCGGGACACCCACTCAGCGCGCCTTCAGCATTTCAACGTCTGTGCGGTATCCTCCAGCTGCCGATAAAGGGCTCACGTGCACGAACAGAAACTCACGAGAACGTAAAGACAAACCCCGGAAGAACGCACAGGCACGCGAGGCGCCTTACCTGGGGAGATGACCACCCAGCCGCCCCGCTCCTGCTGGTGCATCCAGGCTCTCCAGCCACGGGCGCCCTTCTCCCCGGCCCGGGGCTCTCCACTGTCCCAGAAGGGCTCGAAGAATTCTACCTGTTCGGATTTAAAACGCAAAGGTCACCCTCCTCGCACAAAACCGTGAGTCACCGGGCAAAGCGCTGACCGGCAGAGGCGGGGCTCATTCCGGAAACCTCGCCTGTCATCGGTCCCTGCGGTTGATCCACACACAACACACACCCCAAAGAGGAAAATGTAATTCCTCGTGTGGGGGGCAGCCTCCACGGCAGCCCCCGTCCCTCTCCTCCTGCCTCGGGGGACTCCCACCCGTGAGTGTGGGCTGGACCTAGACTAAGTCCAAGGAGTGACAGGATGACACTCCGGGCCTGGGTCACCAAGCCTGGCCCGGGTCAGGGAGAAGGGCAGGAGGAGGGTGGCTCCCTCTGCAGGCCCGGCAGGCCAGCCTCACAGGGAGCAGGGGCACAGCCAGGCCCCCGCTCCTGAAGGCCTGTGGCTGTCAAGACCTTTTCAGGGGGAGGGGCCGAAGGTTTCAACAGGACAGACCCTGAGGCCTTGAGGACACGGCCACATCTCAGCTAACTGTCCCCGACACCGGGCACGGTGCCCTGCACCTGGCAGGGACACTGTAAGTGCCTGCTGGCACAGCACTACAGACGGCCGGCACCCCGCGAACAAAGAGGCCTGCGTGGGAGAGCCTGGCCTCCCTCGCTCACCGGCACGCCCCCAGCTCTGCGGTCTGCGGTCCCGTGCCGTGGCAACAAACAATCCCACATGGAACAGAAGGTGAACAGGGCAAGGAACAGGAAAGGGATCACGTTATCAGCCAACAATGGGGACTTTAAAGGAGAGCCAATAACTTGCTCAATGAGCGCTTTTGTAAGCAGCCTCTCGAGAGGATGAGCAGGCTTCCGGCGGGCACACCAAGGGCAAGGGCCGCAGGATTACCCAGCCCGGGCCCCGGGGAGAGCTACGCACGCCAGGGGCAAGACAGCGCCTGGGAGAAGCTTGGAGGGCGGCGCCAGCATCCCGGCCTGGGCCCTGGCTGCTGAGCGCTCGGCAGCCTCCTCGGGGAGGGAGGGGGCCTGGGGAGACCACACTCCCTCTTTACGGGGTTTGCTCTCCCAAGAGGGACAGAAGAAAGCACACTCAAGAAAAAGGTGAGTGTGTTTTAAAAAAGTGTGACATACGGTTAAAACCAATTTACTCCACAGACCAGCAATACCAGACTGTCTGCTTGTGGTAACAACGTCTCTTAGTCACGAAGATACAAAAAGTCCTTAGAAATAGACAACTATTTCTGAGTTGTCATGTAAATACTTTGCAATTGCATGTGCTGCTAGTATTTCAAACCTCAAGAACGGGGATCAGCCCTCCTGACCTGTCAGAGGCGTGGTTCTCCATGCTCCCCAGTCCTGGGCCGTGCCCTCCGCCCGCCTCCGAGAGCAACTGCTCTCATCACAGACAACGAACGTCAGCAGAGCCGAGCACATTCACATTGACCCTGACCCTGACCCAGACCCCCAACCACACACCGCGTGCTCTGCAGAGCTGGCTGAGGGTCACTTCTGTAGCACAGTGTACTCTTAAGGTAGTAAAATATGTCTTAAAATAACTGCTATCTGGCTTGTCACACTAATCATCAGCTACACTGATAGTCTTTAACACAATTTTGTCTGGGAAAAAATAAAAATGATGATAAAGTCATAACAGGCAGTGCACAAAAATTATACAATATGGAGACCTTAGCCTCTCAAGACGGCCTTCAAAAGATCTCCATGAATTCAGACATCCTGTCCATCTCCCACCAGACCCTCTGTGCAGGACAGGAAATGGAGTTTTGTTAGGTGGGAAAAGGGTAAAGAAGGCTTTCTTATGTGAACAGCTCTATGGGAAGGTTTATCTCCACTGCTTCACATCCCAAGTATTGGCAATGTTCACTTGTCATGGGAATGGTTGGCCCCACCCCCCGTCAGGGCCGGTGTGGACAAAGTGCCAGCGTGGAGTTCCATCTGCCCCCCAGCAGAGCCCCGAGGCAGCAGGAGGGTTCATGGGGGAGTGGCACAAGACCCACATTAGGAAGGGGGGCAGGGTACCACAGGGGTTAAAAGGCGTGGCCAGGGTTTCCCTGACCAGTGGGCATAGCCGGCATTTTAACAAGGGCCATAAGGAAGGAGAAGAGGGGGCGTGAGTGAGTCTCTCTGTTTGCGGGGAGGGTCTTCTTTCACCTCCCCACGTTTCACTCCTTTCGTTGTGGGGTTTTCCTTGCATTGCTAGAATCCTTCTGAGAAACAGCCCTCAGCAGGTCTGATACAAAGGAAAACATGCTGTTTTAAAAACACTACCACCACCTCCCATGAGCCTTACCTCCCCACAAAAGAGAGAGAAGCAGGGAGGGGGGAGAGGAAGGGAGGAGGGGGGAGGGGAGGGGGAGGAGGAGGAGGGGGAGAAGGATGGGGGGAGGAAGAGGAGGAGGGGGAGAGGAGGGGGAGGGGAGGCGGAGGAGGGACGGCAAGGGGAGGAGAGCAGAGCCGCACCTGTCCTTTGGTGGGCAGGCCTTTCACGCTGTCGGGCTTGAAGAAGGTGAAGTCGACCATGGCCTGGAACAGAGAGACGGCCTTCTCGGCGTGGCCGGCCTGGCGCAGGAAGTGGCACTGCTGCAGGAAGAGCGCTGGAGGCAGGCAGACACGGGGACTCGGGTTAGTGCCCGGCGGGGAAGGACGGCACTGCGAAGACGCAGCAGAACAGAACACCTCCCTGAAGTGAGCTACTGTCCCACCTTCACAGCTGTAACTCCCACACGGCCTGGTTTACGAGGACCCACAACAGCACTGTGGTCACAGTGCACTTAACCTAAGTTTTATATGAAACCATCACAGAACACAAATAGGAACAATAAAAACTTAAAAACTATACATACATAAACATAAGGCAAGAGGTTGGTCTAAATATTCATCACCAAAAACTCAAGGCTTTCTTGTATCATCACAAGAAAAATTCTAGGAAAAGGACGGCGCCGGCAGATTTTTTTAAATCAGAAAGCCAAGATCGGTATTCTGTTGACCACTAGACGGCGCTGTTCGCCAGCCACCTCCATCCTGTGCTCAGAGCTGGCCGTACGCCCGTGCGGGTTCCGTATTTGGAAACCCCAGTTTGCCTGAACTGTGGAACAGCTCCAGCCGCCACAGAACGAACAGCTTCGTGCCGTGTGCCCCAGAAATAACACGGAGCTGTCATGTATCTCACATGACACCAAATACAAGGCTCTTTATGTCGGGGGGGTGGGGGGAGAACTCGCGTTACTTCCAGAGCAAGGTGTTCTCATCTCTAGAAGTTCGCTGTGACGGCAGGGCTTCCACCAAAGGCCCGCCGACGCTGAGCTCGGCCGCCTTGCATCCCCTCAGGCGACGTGCGCGAAGCGCTGTGACACGGTGTCGCACTGCGGGCATCGAGGGAGGAACTGGGGCTCACACGAGAGACGGAACCGCCCAAGGGTGTGCCAAAACCAAGGAGGGCGAGCCCGGGGTTCAAGCCCAGGGTGGTGCTCTCCAGCTCCTGCACCACGTGCTGCCTCCGGTATCTCACGACTGCACAGAGTCAGCGCTCTAGGCTCCTCCGGGACGCACCAGAAATGCTAACAGTACAGTGTCGACGGCCGACATGTCTACGCAGCCATTTCTAGTCAGTCAGGGCGCCCCACGAGCATCACTGCCTGAACCCCGAGAAGTGGACAAGGGCAGCAGCACAGGCATCGCCATGGACAAGGCCATCGGCAGCCCGAGGTCCAGAGCCGACTGTGCCGCCCTGGTCAGCGAGGAGACAAGCGGGCACTTCTCGGCAGTGGTACCGCCCCCACTCGAGGCCCCCAGTGCCCCCGCCAGCACCCCTGAGGGGTCTGGAGCCGGAGGATCTGCTATGGCCAAGAGGAGTCGCAATAGCTTTTTTCTTGATTAACCCATTTTATCAACTTGTTGATCAGGTTTATCAACTTAAGAGTTTTCTAAAATAAGCCAAAATAAATGTTCATTTTCAGCTACAGTCAAAAGTATAATTCCTGCTCTGGCTGGTGTGGCTCAGTGGACTGAGCACCGGCCAGCGAATCCAAAGGTTGCTGGTCTGATTCCCAGCCAGGGCACATGCCTGGGTTGAGTCCCCATTAGGGGGCGCGTGAGAGGTAACCACACATTGATGTTTCTCTCCCTCTCTTTCTCCCTCCCTTCCCCTCTAAGAATAGATAAAATCTTAAAAACAAAAATGTGAATTTCCTCCCACATACATGGATCTGGTCGCCGTCTCCTTACCAAACATGGCCTCCTCGGTGCCAGGCAGCTCCGGGTGAGACAAGATGCTGCCGTCCTTGACGGCCGACAAAGTGCTCAGGCATTTTCCATACAGACTGTGAATTTTTGAGACCGAAAAGGTGCTGAACTGGCTCTGGCAGAACAGAAGGTATCTCTGCCAAAGGGCGGTGTTGTTGGGGTGCAGAAAGATCAGCTTCTGCCACTCCTTGACCAGCGTGGGGGGCTCCCAGAACTCGGCGCAGAGCTTCAGCTTGGCCAGCTTCAGGTCCACGCTGCTCTGGTTGCTCTCGATGGCTCGCTCCAGAATGGCCAGCTTCTTCTCCAGAATGAGCTTCAGGGACCTCTTCCGCTTCTCCTGCCCCCCTTCCTCCAGGGCATACAGGCCAGGGCTCTTCATGACCTCGTCCTCAACGAGAAAGAGAGCCACTGAGAAATGCAAAGGGAACGGGGCATCCTCTGATTCTGCCCCATCAAGTACCGACAGGCCCCGAAGGGCATCTCGCCTCTCCAAATGAACTGCTTTCAGACTTTCGTGAAGGTCTTGTTTGTCTCAGTTTCTTCTAACGGAAACTCAGTTCCTCGAGTGCCTGCGTCACTGAGCAAACTGGACCTTGTGTTTACCTGCCTGTCCGCTCTCTGTCATTTAGCACTTAGACTTATGGATCAACAACTAGCATGCAACGCCTCCAAACACTTTCCTGCAGAGTCAACTTTACCATTAAAACAGTCAAATGTGGGCACATTTATATAGTTGTGTGAGTGGCTCAAAACACTAAGTGGAACTCGGGGAATGCATACATCTTGGAAAGGGAGCTCACAGCTGTAACTAGGAAACTCGGCGAGCAGTGCCCACCCCCCCCACTGCCCCATGCACTCCGAGTGCTGGGGCTGCACCCCGAATGCCTCCCCCTGCACAGGGACCACCTGCTCTCCTTTCCAGATTCCGCCCAACTGTCCCCTTCGCCCGGAAGCCCTCCCCTGCTACTCTCTACGGCAAGTCACCCCCGTCCATGCCCAGATTATGCACTAAAGCCTCTACCACCCCGGACCGCACACGCTCCTCACACGTCAGTCCTCCCAGCACTCTGGGGAAGCCCAGGGCAGGGGCTATGCTCTAGTAACTTCTACGTGCCCAGTGCCTGGGTTCCTCGCAGGGAGGAGCGCGAAAAGACCAGCACAGTGTATCGCTTCGCCCACAGTGAGGACTGCCACGCTAAGTGAGAGAAGTGCGACAGGGACACTTACCTGAAAAGCAACGAATGCCATCCACAGCTGAACGTCCCGAGGATTCTCCCGCACCCTCCTGTTAAACTCCTCCACCTTGGCCTTGAGAAGCGCGTCCTCGCGGTCTGGCTCTACGCCTGGCTGCTTTGACTCCTGCTCTGAGGGACCCTGTCCTTGCAGCCACTGCGTGGTGGACTGATCGTAAATCCCCAGAGGGTTCAGCCAGGTTGCCACGGGAGGGGCCACGTCGTCCGAGCCCTGCACCGGGATGAAGGGCGCTGGCTCGGACGCGAGAGGCTGGCTCTGGCTGCTGACGGCAACTCCGTCGGCGTTCAGCAGCGCCACGCTCTTCCTCGTGAAGTAGCGCTCGACACGCCTGTGTGCGTGCTTCTTGGCCGCGGGGGCCCCCTCCCAGGATATGCGCTGCTTCTTCGGGTTGATGCCCAGGCAGGAGTCTCCTTTCCTCTTGTACCTGGGGTTTGGGGAAGAGAAAAAAACCACTGAGGGAATCTGCACACTGGCTCCGAACGAGGGAAAGCTCATCAGACTCAAAGGCTCGTCGCACAAGGTAACGGCATGTCTTCGAATTCGCCGCGCCTTCAAACTGTTTCTGTTCAGAGAAACGTGAGGATTGGCAGCTAACTCTTTCTGCCCCTTTGACTTACTCTTCTAACACTTACAGGCCTCGTTAGCCCCTCATGAATTTAAGGTCATGCCTGGCGTCTAGATCTTGGTGATTTATATTTTCCTGGCGCTTCAGAGTTCAAGTACTGTCACCTGCGTGACGTCATCTGACCATCACAATCGCACGTGACGGGCAAGGCGGATGTCACCGTCCCCCTTCACGCTGCGCCTGAAGCAGGGCGCCGAGGCCGCGGGCGACACCGGGTCGGCCGTGTCCCCGGCACTGTCCTGTGTCCCCACTTACAACAGAGATAACATGTAGGTCTGAGGTTCTTTTTTTAATCCTGAAACAAAGTGTGTCAAACAAAATTACATCCGGCTATTTTCTGCTCCAGGGGAAAGAGGCTGGGTTCTAGATGCTTTTATGGAACGTGTAGGCGTCCCCGGAGCTACAAACACATGACTGCTGGGTATCTGCACAAAAGCTCGGGAAAACTGTGCTCTCTTCCGTATGTATGTTATATAAACAACCCAATTTAAAACTGGGCAGAAGATCTGAGCAGAACTCACAAAAGAAGACATGAATGGCCAACAAACACAGGAAGAAGTGTCCAACATCATCAGTCATCAAGGAAATGCGAATTAAAGCCACAAAGAGACACCACACACCCACCCAAACAGCCAGAATTAAAAGGCCGACGCCGCCACATGTTGGTGAGCGATCTGTGGCGTCACCGGGACTCCCATCTGCTGCCGACGGGAAGATAAACTGGCACAGTCACTTTGGGGAAAGGTCTGGCAGTTTCTTTTAAAAATAAACTTATTCTCGGCCGGTGTGGCTCAGGGGTTTGGGTTTGCCCCGCAGAGTGAAAGGCCGCTGGTCTGACTCCAGGTCGGGGCACGTGTCTGGGCCGCAGGCCGGGTCTCCGCTCTCCGGTCGGGGGCTCCGGTTGGCAGCGTGTGAGAGGCAACTGACCCATGCTCTCCCGCGCATCACTGCTTCTCTCCCTCCCTTGCTCCCTCCCTTCCCCAGTCTCTAAAATAAATAAATAAAACTTTAAAAAGAAATTATAACTAAACGCAGACCTAGCCTGTGGCCCATAGAATTCCTGTGGCCCAGCAATTCTAAGCCTTAGGTATGCACCCAGGAAAAAGGGAACCAGGTGCCCACACGCAGACCCGGCACAAAGGTTCTCCGTGGCTGCGCTCCGCACAGCCCAGCACGACCAACCGGACAGGGCCCGGGCGCCCACCCGCCGGCAGAGGGTGGGAAACAGGCAGCGCGAGCACCGCGGCACGGAGGAAGCTCGGACGCGTCGCGCTGAGTGCAGGGAGCCAGACACAGAGCGTCCCCACTGTGTGATCCTGTCTCTGCGACGTTCCAGAACAGACAAAACCGACGGACAGTGGGAAAGGTGGGGTGTGGGCTGGCAGGAAAGGAGGAGGAAACTTTCGGGGTCACATTTCGGGGTCCAACATTTTCACAGAAGTCGGGGTTACCCGGGTGTATGCCTGTCAAAACTCAGCGAACAAAGATTTGCATACTACAATATATGTAAATTTTAAATCAAAAGAAAAAATGAAACGAATCTTGCACTCTAGTTAATGATATCCATGTTAAAGTATTTAGGGGGTAGTTTATTGATGTCAGCAATTTACTCTGAAATACATAAAAAAGTAAGATGGGTTTCCCTGGCCGGGTAGCTCAGTTGGTTAGAGCATTGCCCCATACACCAAGGTTGCTGGTTTGATCCCTGGTCAGGGCACGCACAAGAATCAACCAGCAAATGCATACATAGGTGGAACAACAAATCAATGTTTCTCTCTCCCCCCCCCGCCTCTCTCTCTCTCTAAAATCAATAAATAAAAATTTTTAAAAATAAAGGTCGATGAACGAACAGACGCATGATAAGGCAAGTACAGTAAAATGGCAGAATGCAGGGGGTGGCGCATCAGTGCTCCCTGTGAAAGTCTCTCAGCTTAGGCTGCGTTTCTTAAAATTCTCGTCATAAAGTGCCGTGGGGAGGAAAGGGAGGCAGAGACCTGCTGCCTCCTTCAGCCACTCCCAGGGAACTCTGCCTCCACCCCCAGCGGCCCACCCACCCCCACCCCGGGAATGAGCCCACACCTCCTCTGCTTCCCCACCTCCGACAGGACAGGCACCTGGGAAGCTCTCTGCCCGCTGTGCCTCCCCTCCGCCCCTCCGCCCCTGTGCATGCAGTGGGCTCCACCTCGGGGGACAGGGTCCCACGCACCCACGAGCTGTCCCTCACACCCTCTCTCTCCACCCTCTCCTCCAGGCCGTTGATGCGTCAGACACAGGGTAACCGAGGGGAGGAGACACACTGGTGCTGCAACAGCTCCAAATACGCCTCCCGTTCCCTGCGGAGCCAATTTTAAGTAAGAAAACTAGTTTTGCTCTCCTTAATTACTATTTTATTTTCACTAAAAATGAACGGTATTTTAGATATTCATATAATCTCTAAAAAAATATTTACTGAGTTTTCTGAATTTAAAACTGCATTTTGTAGAACTGATTTTAACAGCTTCATTCCATAACAAATTAGATGAAAATGATAAAGGAGAAGAAAGAATATTACTGATCCATATTATTATCTACCTTCGGAGATAATGTGTATGTATAGATTTATACAAATATACACACGTTCTATATTAAAACAGCTGATACACAGCTTCAGGCTCTCCTCCCTATACTTAGGCATTTCCCCACACCATTAGTCTTCAAAAATGTAATATTCATTGGCTTCGAACTGGTCCACTGGAGTGGTGTGCCACAACGTATTTGACAACTTCCCTGTTGCTGTTGGACACGTAGATCGTGGCCAGTTCATCATTTATCATAGAGTCTCAGGAACTGGACAGGACCTAAGGTAAAATTTAATTCAATATTCCCCAAAATGGAGGCACTTCTGTAAAATCCTTGTCCAGTATAATCAGCTAATCTTCACTTGAATGATGCCAGAGGGAGGAACCCCCACTCTGGAGGTTGAATAAATGACATCACATGGATATTTAATTTAAATAAATTCAGCTATAGGCACTTGGCCACCAAAAAAAAAAAAAAAAGAAAAGAAGGAAGGAAGTGGGGGGCAGGAGGGAAGAGAAGAGAAAAATCAAGGAAGGAAAAGAAAAGAAAACAAAGAAGAAAGAGAGTAGAGAGGAAGAGGGCACAGGAGAGGTCACATTCAAGCCCAGCACTCACACACACAGCACTGCCCTGAGCCGGCCCAGTGGTCCTGACCCCACAGGGAGCCTGTCCCAACCCCACAGTGGGCAGGGCGGGCACCGACGTGCCTCCCCCTCAGTGACAGCGATGTCAACACGCACACGCCCCTCACAGAGACAGACTGCCTGGGCCCAAATCCAACGCCAACAATGACTCGCTGGGCGACCTCGATCCAGTTATTTAAAACACACACACACACACACACACACACACATCTGTGCCTCGGTCTCCTCGTCTGCAAAATGGGGATGATAAATGGTTCCTGGGTCACAGACTTGCTGGGATGATCAAAAAAGTTCATATACGTGAAGTCCTTCTCCATACAGTAAGAGGCAGGTAAGTTTAAACTATTACTGTTTTACAAAACCTGGCTCCTAAACGTAAGCCAAGCATTCCATCGGGTGGACAGGCAAAGACACCGCAATCCATGACCTTCGCTGGCAGTGCACCCGTCCTGAAGAACTTTCCAAAGGCGATTCTGACTCTCTCCGTCAGGGACTTCAGAACCCACGCTCTGTTTTCCACGGCATCCAGCCCAGCCGCACCGCTGCTGGGACGCCCGCACTGTCGGCCCTGCTTCTGCACCAGGCCACGCCGGACCTCCCGGCACTCCGCCCTGGCCGTGCCTTCCCGCCACACGGAACACTGCCCGCGCGGCCCAGCTCCCGGCACAACGGCCCGGTCCGCACGCGCCGGGGCCGGCCGAGTCGTCCACCCACGCCCCTCTCAGTGCTCTCGGTCTGTCCGTGTCCCTCTCGGGGTGTAGAAACTCGGTGCCTGGCACAACACTCCCACCGTCTGCTGACCAGCTCGAGTGCCGTGGGAGCCCCGCCTCCCCAGCCCTGGGCACTGACAGCTGCCCGGCTGCGAGTCCAGGCAAGACTCCCCTCCGGAGCACTTCCCTAAGTCACCGAGAAACCGCACCAACGCCCTCAGCCCCCGGCAGACGGGGGTATCTCCGCAGTTCAGATGCATGGAGGTGTCGCTAACCACTCTCCTCCTGCGGTCTGGGCCACTCGCGAGCAGAGGCTCAGGAGGCACTGACTGTCAGGATGTTTTCCTTTGTCCAACTATTTCTAAATCATAACCCTCCATATCTGCACACTAATTTCTAACTCCACGTCAAATGTTTCTGACATTTGAGTGTCAGGCACAGCCAGAGTTACAATCCCCAATTTACACACGAAGAAACAGGGGTTCAGACGGCTTTTACGTGACTTGCCTTGGATTATGTTACTGGTAAATGGCGAAGTCAGAATGAGAGCCAGTCCTCGGTTTCCCAGTCTAGAAAACGCCCAGCCATATAACCTGCCTCGTCTGTGGACGGCGGAAGAACAGGAGAAGGCAGAGGAACACAGGTTCAAATCTCAACTCTGCTGCTGACCGGTGCCTGGCCTTGAGAGGTCACTGACCCTCCCTGAGGTTCCTTCCCCACACCCCTGACATGAGAGTGCTCTCCGCCCCACGGAGAGCCAGGAGGAGGAGGCAGGCCGCCGTGAGAGAGAGTTCGGGACCGAGGCGCACCCCCTGTGCCGCACACACTCTGTGCCCCACCCGCGTCTGCTGGCCTCCCCAGTGTTCCTGGGTTCCCGCCACATCTGTGGCATTATCACGTAGTGGCGTGGAAAACCAAACAAGGTTTTAGAGAGTACTAAAATAATTTTTAAATATAAAATGCATGTTAAATATGGTCATCATTTACTCTCAGCCATGAGGTTTGTTAGGGAGGATACAGATACATGAAAAATAACTAAGATAAACTCACCATGAAGACATTTTTAGCTGGAACTGCTTACGTGGTGAGATGTCGTGAGCAGAACCTGCCTCAAGTCTGACGCTGCAGCAAAGCGGAGGAACTGAAAGTTGTTTGGGAAGGGACTTAGCCTGCAAAGAACGACGTGGCTCTGCCGGCCCCCCCCCCCGCCGACCCTGCGGGCCATGATTCCCAGCCCTCACCGCTGACCGCTGGTGTGAGCCGTCCGGGGTGGAGACCACGCGCTGCTGGTCTCACGCCCCCGGCAGTGTCGGTCTCGCCAGCGGTGAGTGCCTGGCAGGGCTGAGGGGGTGTTCGAACACTCTGACTGGCAGAGCAGAGGAGAAAAGCTTACACTCGTTACCGAAGCAAACACCCTCACCTACTCTTCTGACTATCTGGTGATGCACGCTGAAAATGCGGTGAAAACGTCATTACCGTTTAATGTCATGATTCAAATGGCACACGTGCGGGGGGCGGACAAATAAAAGGCTTTTGCAACTTTTTAAAATGGCACCTAGATTAGATCAGACGGTTTTCAGATAGTCTGCCACAATCACTGGAAGATATTCTTAGGTTGGCTCATTCAGCAAGTACTTGCTGAACACCTACTGCACCAGGCACTCTTCCAAGCACCACGGATACACACAATTCATCCGGCCTGGACCCTGATCTCAAGGGTTAAATTTTCCCGTTAGGATGTGAAATGGATAAAAGCCCAACAGAATCCACGGGGGTGGGCGTGGCCAGGAGCAGGAGGCCGCGCTGAGGGTGCTCAGGAGAAGGAAGTCACGTCCCAGCAGCGGGAAGCCGGGGAAGGTGTCGGGACGGATACCTTGCTATGTCTCCTCGGTACAGGGATTTATATTCCCAGTTCGCAGGGTCTGGCTTCTTGTCTGTTCTGAAGGTGTCTTCCGTCAGGGCCTGGATGTCCTCAAGCCAGACGCAGCGATGTCCGGGGTCCGCGGCAGCACTGGTTTCCTGACTGCGGGGCAAGAGAGGGTGAGGAGGAGGGAGGAGGGAGAGGCACGTACAGACCTTCCGGTCACACGGCCCACGAGGGCCGAGACGCGGAGGTCGGGCGTTTCACACTCCGCGCAGCAAGAAGGGAGCCGAGGACAGCAGCGCGTGCGTGCCCCACGGAGGGGAGGACGCCTGCTCCAAAAACACCCTTAAAATACAACGCAGAGACCATGGCCACCAAGCGGCACCTTACCAAAAACAAAGTCGTCTCAGAAATTAACCTGAGGAATACACAGGTGCTCCTTTTCAAGTATTCCATTTAAATTCTTGTAATCTGAATTTCAAACATATTTGTACAGCTTTTTTTTTAATTTACAAAAGAAAGGAAAAGGGCTGCTCTCCCTTCACCTCGTTTGAAAAGTGCTCAGGGTACTGATTCCAACTGAAAACTCAACAATGGCAGCAGCAAAGCCACAGCTGTGACCAGTTCAACCTCAGATGCCACTCGGGCCCGGTCTAAGCCTCGTTCTTCTAGTCTGGGCGTGCCGGCCTCCTGCATAAAGGGCAGAGAGAGGCCGCCGCGAGACCAGGCCCTGGTCTGCTCCTCTGAGCCAGCCTGTGAGTTGGCAGACTCTCAGCTCAGACACAAGTGGAACCACGTCCCTCGGAGCCACAGGAGAGGGGGGAAGGATTTCTAGGTACGGGACACCGTCCCTCCTCCAGGGAAAATCACTTCACAATGCTGCTGACACAGACACTGCCCGAGGGGTCACAGCAGTCATTATCTGTTGTTCCTGCTGCCTTTTACTTCTGCCCAGGCAGAAATAAAGATTCTGGAAGCCTCTAAGTCATTCTTGGCTGGGAATATAAGAGAACGGTATTTCAGGGACACCAAGTAGCAATTCAGTAACTATCTGAGTGCCACATCTCAGGTTAAAAATGTGTGGTGATGTTAACACATTCCCCTCCAGAACAAATGTGGAGGAGTTTCTGTCGATGAAAACTATCGGGGCGATGAAGGCGGGAGAGAGAGTGACGCATTCCAGAAAGCCAACTGAGGGTGGGAAAAAAAAAAGGAAGGGCCAGCTGCAGACCACCCCCGGGGCGTCAACAGGCCCTCCTCCCGCCCCTGTGGAGTGCTGAGGTCAGGACGCAGCACGTGGCGGGGCTGTGCACAGGGAGGGGCCTGCCCCTGAGGGTGAGGAAGAAGTCATCCCAGGACACAAAGGTGGATGGGAAGCTATAGCCTCTGGGGACATTTCACCGAAAATGTCACATGGAGAGCTTGAGTGTGATATTGTTTTGTTAAGGAATTATATGCTTATGATTTTGTAATTAAAAACAGGGGCATTCCTGTGCCAGACATGTATTCATTCATTCACATAACGGAAATGTATTCAGGACGTGTTACTATGCGTCAGCCCTGTGCCAAGGCTGGGGCATGCCATGGCCGGTAAGGGGGCGTGGTCCCTGCCCACATAAATTCAGTTAAATTTAGACCTTTCGCTTGGCCGCTTTATTCTTCCTCTAGAGCAAGTCTGGGTTACAGCTGTGGCACCTGAGACGCACAGAGGGCTAAACAAGCCTGGACCCCCAGAGGCTGGCAGTGTCCTCCCACATGGGGCAGACAACGGCAGGACCCTGGGAGACTGCGGTGTTGCCTTCTCTCGTGGAGACTCCCCGGGCCAAGCTCCAAAGGTGCTCCCACACACAGCATCCCTGCCATCAGCGGGGCATCCAAGCACCCAAAAGCAAATCATCCCTCAAGAATCGAGAAAATCTTAATAACACTAACTTTCTCAGTATGCTTTGGACAGGTGCTAAACTATTCTCTCTTCTAGACTGTATGAGCAAAGAAAAAAAGTTACGTGAGGAATAGTTCAAGTATTCTCACCACATACGGACTGTCCCAGCCCGGGGCAAAGTGCCTCCCTGAGCAGGAGGGTGTCAGCCTAGGCAGAGAGGGGGCGCTGTCACCGAGCACCTACGCTGTGGCCGTTCTGCAGAACGACCTGAACAGTGTGCTCAAGGTAGACACACCTGTGCAACAAATGGAGAAATGAAGGCCCCAAGGAAGGGAGAAACTGTGGTCCCGAGCTATTTTATACCTTCAACACAGCGTCCAAACAAACGTGAAGGAAGAAAAGGACAAAAGCAACGACTATGGTAAGGGCTACAGTTAACCTTCCCCAGGGAGTGGGGGAGGGGAGGGCTGGTAATGGGAATGACTGAAAGGAAGACACTTCACTGTAAAGAGAAGACATTTCTCCTCCTTATAAGCGTGGAAGCCAAGGGCCCCTCCCAGCAAACTAGCCCCTACACCCAAGGGCGGCACGTCTGCCACCTTTCGAAACTCCCGAAGACTTTCCGTCCAAATCAGACTTCAACACATTCACTGCTGTGCCCAGTTAACATTTCTCAAACAAAATCATGGCCCCGATTTGTTGAAGTTCTTTTTTTTCAGGCTGACCAAGTGACAGAGCTCCACTTTTCCCCAGCTGTACTGAGGTACTTACTGACTCCGTTTTGACTGAGTTACACAATCACGTGAGTGTGTAACTTGCGGCAGTAAGTTTGGGGGGGGGGGGGACTGAAGACCCACTGTAAAGCACCACGGGCACCAGGGGGCGGAGAACGTACCTCGGCTTCTCTGATGCTTTCCTGCCGTCTCCGGTGCCCCTGGAAGGCCTGTCCCGGACAGAGCCAGCGTCCGACTCAGACGCACTGCTGCTGCCCGACTGCCCACGTCTTCCCCTGCTTTTCCCGCGGTGCTGATGCTTCCTCTTCTTCTTCTTCTCTTTCTTCTTCTTTCTGCTGGTTTGTCTGCGCTTTTTGTTCGCGTCACTTTCGTCTGAAGGGTCTGATTTCAGAGGACTCCTGTTTGAAAAAATCACATTAGAATTGGGGAAAATGTTATGGAAATAAGTAATCAAACAAATACACGAGAATACAAAAGGAAATTCTAAAAATGCTCACACAGACTTTAGCTTCTAAACCTAGACTTTCATATACATACATTTTTAAATCAAAGTAATCTACAGTTACTTTATCAACGATAGTATTTTTTAAAACAACATTATAAAAGGTTTATTTTCAGTCCTACATATTACACCAGCATGTTCTTAATGCTTAAAAAAAAAAAAAGCTTTAATTCCAGTCCTTGCTTTTACCGGCTACATGAGCTCGTCATCATTACTGAAATGCCCACAGACCACTCCCTCCCACGCATTAACTGTTCCCGACTTCCGAAGGCTCCTTCTGCTCTGAGAGTCCCTGGCTTCCTGGGGCCCGTTCATCACGGTAACAGACCATCTAGTCCGTAGTGGCGGCGAGAGAGCACACTTCTCAGTTCAAGGGTCTACAGCAAAGTTCTTTCAGAGCTGGGTGGAAGTGTGTCCCGTTCTGCTTCTCCCCAAGTTTTCGTGAGATTTTATCACGTGTTACAGGTCGGGGTCCAGAACGAGCCACCCCGAGGTGTGTCTCAGGGGTACGCAGGTTACTTGGAGCTAAAGGCAATTCTAGCTTCTGCTCAAGAGAAAGTTCTCCCCTCTCCCTAAACTGCCTAGAAGAATCTGAATGAGAGGCCGCGCCCATGAGAGATGATCACAGATAACGTCTTCTGACACATCTGTAGGGCGGGGCAAACTTGTGTTTACGAACTGTTTGCCCCTCCAGTCACCTGCAGTGGCCTTCCGAAGCCCCCAAGGGGCCTCACCTGCCCCCTCACTCAGGACAGCCTCTATGCCTCCATCCCTCCTCCCCCCTCTGAACCGCTCACATACGCGGGGTCTCCAGATCCTTCCCATATGCGGGGTTCCCATGCACACGATATTAAATTTGATTTCCTCTTATCAATCTGTCTCCTACTGATTTATTATTTGGCCAGCCAGAAAGAACCAGAGGCGGGAAAGGGGAATGTTTCCCTTCCCCACATTATATTACACAAGCTCCTCCTATTTTTACGAATGTGTTGGAACTATCTGAATTCCATGTTTATCAATACTCTAGAGGTTACTAATGAGGCCAGTAAAGTTACTTAAGAACCACAACAACGCCATTTCCCTGACGGCCTAATTACCGGCAGTAAGTGTGTCACGCAGCTGCCGTTGCAATGCAAAGGGGACGAAAGACTGATTGGTAAGGGTGATGTAAGGGAAAAGAGGCAAAGGTCACCTCATTACTTTAAGAGTTTACTGAGCTCATTTGTCACGGGATTTTCTGAGAAGCACCGTTCGAGCTGAGCCACAGACGGTGCACTGACAAAGGGGAAAGCCCCCTCTATCAAAAACACTACCTGGTCCGCGGCGCCCCTTCAGAAACAAGCACTGTGGCCTCTTCAGTTTGTCGACTCAGAGTCGTCACGGTCCCGACACAAAAGCTTGGGTTGCTCAGCCAGTCTAATTCTGCACGTGCAAAAGAGAGAGAAGATCAATGAAGTAAGCTCAAAACGGCTTCTGAAGCAGGAAATCCATCTTAGCGGCTGGCATCCTAACTCGCAGCCAATGTCAGCCAAACGTTCACGACGGCCCACAGGGGCCAAAGGGCATCCATGGAACTTTTATTTCACAGGGCACGGGGCTTTCACGCACTCCAACACACTTAAGACTGCAGTCCTCTGTGGCATCAGGCTGGGGCCTAAGCAAAAGCCACGTAACAAGTGTGGCCTAAAAGGCACCAGTGCTCTGGGCAGTCCGTCCATACTCTAATGAGCACGAAAGCTTCGAAGCACCAGGTTTTAATGACCCCAAATTTGATGTAGGCAATTCCAAAAAGTTAAAAATCAAACCATGCATAAGAGCCTACCATGCTTAAAATTATTACAGAAGATTAATACTTTTCTTTAAAAGAATATTCCCATGTTCTACCTTAGTTAGGTAACTTAACATAAACCATTCCTTATAACCAACAATACTCCTCTTTGAAAAAAAACACAAGGTGTCAACTTTTCTAACGAATGCTAAAATTATACAAGATGTTAACAATGACATCTGCAGCTGCTGAGATTAAATGTCTGAAAAACTTTTTTGCTCCTTATCCATTAATCTCTAACTCTCTCGTATGAACTATTTCTAAATCACTCATTTTCTGACTTTCGGGGGTCTTAGCTACGAAGGAAAGGAGAAGAGCATGGGACCGTGGCAGCAAGGGTTAATTCGTCCTGTTTTGCTTTAGGATGGGTGGCCAGAGCACATCATATGCTGAGGAGAAAGAATCCATGAAATGGTCACAGTTAGAAGAGAAGGGCCCTGGCTGGTGTGGCTTAGTGGACTGACAGCCTGAAAGGTCGCCGGTTCGATTCCCAGTCAGGACACATGCCTGAGCTGCAGGCCAGGTCCCCAGTTGGGGGCATACGAGAGGCAACTGATCGATGTTTCTCTCTCTCTCCCTCCTTTCTCCTCTCTCCAAAAGTAATTAAATAAAATCTTACAGAGTCAGAAAAAGGTAATTAGATTTTTTTAACAGTTGTACTGGGACATACTTTATATACCATAAGGTTCAACCGTATAAAGTGTGTAATTCACAAGTTGTTAGAGTACTTAGAATATGGTACAATACCACCACAAAATAACTTTAGAACATTCTCATCATCCCCAAAACCCCTATACCTATTAGCAGGCTCTCTCCATCACTTGCCCCCTACTCTCCGACCCCGACTCCCAGCCCTAGGCAACCACTAATATTTTTTCTCTACAGATTTGCCTATTTGGGGCATTTAACATAAACAAGATCATACAATATATGGTCTTTTGTAACGGGCTCCTTTCACTTGATGTTTTCGGCATTCATCCGTGCTTTGGCATGTACTTTATTCCTTTTTATTGCTGAATCGTATTTCATGGATGATGCCACATTTTATCCATTCATCAGTTGATGGATAGTTGGGTAGTTTCCACTGTGAGGCTCTTATGAATAACACTGCTATGAACATTCATGTGCTCGTTTTTATACAAACATACGTCTTCATTTCTCTTGGGTAAGCATCGGGAGCAGAACTGCTGGGTGCCGGCAGCGTTCTGGCAGTTCTGCTGGACTATTTTGCAGACTGGCTGTACCATTTTACACTCAATGAACAATGTGTGAGGACTCCAGTTTCTCCACATCCTTGCCAACATGTTCATGTCTGTCTTTTTTGTTATAGTCATTTGAGTGGGAGTGGTGTATTTCCTCATTGCAGTTCTGACTTCCATTTCCCTGGTGACTACAGAGGTTGAACAACTTTTCAGGTGTTTATTGGCCATTCATACTAGAGGAGAAATAGCTATTCAAATCTTCTGCCTATTTCCTAATTGGACTGTCTTTTAATCACTGAGTTGTAAGAGTTCTTTATATAGTCTATATGCTAGTTGCTGATGACGGGTACTTGATTTTATTCACTGCTTCACCCCTAGAAGTGGAATCAGTGTCTGGCATACATTAGTAGAAGTTTAAAAAGCACAGGAAAAAGGAAAAGAGAAGGATTCTACTTTACAAAGTGCCCACAACAGGTACTATAAAAATAGGCCAAGCACCAGGTTCCGCACTCTGCATCCTTGTGTCTTTTAATCCTCGCAGCAACCCTCTCCAGGAGGAACCATGATCTCTCCTGCACAGGAGAGGAAACTACGGCTCACGGGGATTAGGTAATGTGTAAGGTCATACCCAGTAAGGGTTAAACAGCTCTTCACACCATCTTTCTTCTACTGTCTCTTTTTTCCTTCTGAGGTTGGTTCCCTTCCCTCGGGCTTAATTCCTGGCAAGAGGCATGTGAAAACAGTTCCTGTTGCTCTCTGAAATCACAATTATTTCCACAATAATTGGATTCTAGAATGAACAAAGGAAAAGTGGGGGAAGATGAAACAATATGCAAGGAGAGATGCTCCCAAATAATTCTAGTACCGTTTTACATAAAGATTCTAGATGGTGATGACAGCTTGGAGGAAAGATAAAGTAATACAAATGTCAAAAAAAAAACAAACAAACAAAGTATGTGATCTCCCAAAATCTTTCAGAAGGTACATTAAAGGGTTTTGAGGATGCAGTTAAGGCTTTGCCATAAGGGAGCTCGGGGGTGGGAGAGTAGTTTATAAAAAACTAAAACTGATGGATCTTAACATCACTAAGGGAGAGAAAACTGGACAGCGGGTCCTCCTGATCTGATTCAATATCAAGGGCAGAACACTCCCAATGAGGTACTTTCAACTAAAAAAAAATCATGCCTGAGTCTTATTAGCTCTCTAGATCTAATTACTAGTTTACAGGAAACACTGGGATAGAGAAGCATATTAAATGACACCATGAGGATTTGGTAGGAAGTGTGTATAGAACAAATGACCCAGTTTCCACAACAAATAAATCACAGGGGTAAATGGAGGGGAGGAAGACACTTTTATATTTAAAAGAGACCCAAGAGACATACCCACGAAATACAGTGTTGGATCTTTTTGGATCCTGACTTGGACAAACCAACTGTAAAAGGCCATTTTTGAGACAAGTTGGGAAATCTGAACATTGACAATTAGATGCCATTAAAGAATTACAGTTAATTTCATTGTGAGTAATAATGTTGTGTTTAAATTTTTTAAAATACAGCACTTCACAAACAGCACTTTTACAAACTCTACCCTGATCCTGGGTACCCAGGTGTCCAATAAATCCTGGTTACGATACATGACAAGAGCAACTCTCTCTTACAAATCTGCCACGTCACCCTTCCAAAATAGAAGGATAAAGCCTTGGCCTGGTGTTCGAGTCACCAGCCTCCCTAACCACCAGTCCCAGCCGTATTTCCCAAGGCTCCTCTTCAGGCCTCTTGACGTCCAGACACACTGGATTCTCCGCAGTTCTCTACCCTGGTCTCCTTCCCTTCCTGCACGCCTCTGAAGGCCCTGCCACTATCTCTGCCTATCCAGCTCCTACGCTGTCGAAGACCCATCCCTAAGGGGAGTTCCCGTAGAAAGCCTTCCAGGGGTGTACAACCTGCAGCCCAGGATGGCTGTGAACTCGGCCCAACACAAAACCATAAATCTACTTAAAACATGATGAGATTTTTTTGTGTGTGAATACATGTCACAATGTACTTAATGTGGAGCCCAAGACAACTCTTCTTCTTCCAGGGTGGCCCAGAGAAGCCAAAAGGTGGGGCACCCCTGCCGTATGCGAACCGCCCATGGAAGTCATTATGCCCGTAGTTCACCGACGACATCTCTAACATCCTCCTTTGTCCTGTTATTTCTGTGTTAAGTACCTACTATTGGTCTGCACGTTCAGCAAATATTTATCAAATACCTGCATTCTGGGCCCCTGCAAGGGGCTAAGCATGCTACGGTGACTAGACACTGTCCTTGACCACATGGAGAATACAGTTACTAAAGGATGACCAAAATTACACTGTGTAAGAAATTCATTACAATTATGGTAACTGCTACAAAAAATAGGTGGAGCTACCTGAGAGGATGTAAGGGAGGTCTCGGACACAACTGGGCTCTGCCACATAAGTGCATGACTTAGAATCACCTTAAATTGCAATTCACTACAGGTATACCTCCTCTGATTGAGCTTTGCTTTATTGTGCTTCACAGGTACTGAGTTTTTTACAAACGCAAGACCCCCCACCAGCAACAAGACTACAAGTCCCCTAACTGCGGTGGTCTGGAACCAAACCCTCAACATCTATGAGGTATGCCTATCTGTCCCTTAACGTTTAATACAAACCCGGGGACTTTGAAGGCTTAAGTAAAATATGTCATGCCATCACCTGACACACGGTAGGGTCTCAATAAATAAATGTTAGTTCTCATTCCCAGCAGCTGTGCCTCTACGGAGAGAAACTGAACGGGCTTGGGTCCTTAATTCCCCTAACTCTAGGCCTGCCTAAAGATTTGAACCCAATAAACATTCAGAAATAAGTAAAACAGGAAGGAGGGCATTTGCGTTTGCACCCAGAAGAACACCCAGCGTTTGCGCCAGGAGTCTACTTGAGGTGAAGTAGCTGAGGCTCATAGAAAAAATGCTTTGGGGGATCTCCTAGGTCTTCGTCACTCCGTAATACAACTCCAAAAAAGCTGGGGTGAGGACAGGGGCCCTTCCCAGAAGCCTTTGCAGCGCCGCGGAGAACTCTGGGACACAATTGGATAAACATCCAAAGCGAGGGCCGACACCTGGGGCCGAGAAACTGCGCCTTGAGCCCGCCGAGTGCCTTCTTCATCCCTTTTGTGTGCTTACCTTTCCTGGAGCTCCCGCTATCGGGAGCCTCACTAACACCCGCAAAGGCCGGGAACAGCGCCATGATCACAGGCCGCACCTCCCTTCCCCTCTACATAAATGGCGCCGGCGAACGGACGACAGTAGTGCGACCTTCGTGGTCGCGGTGCACTCTGGGAAGTGTGTTTTTCCGGGTCCTCAAACCGGCTGGCCCGGGAACCGGCGGGGCGGGGCGGGGTGGGGCGGGGAGGGGAGGGGGAGGGGCGGGGAGGGGAGGGGGAGGGGCGGGGCGGGGCGGGGAGGGGGAGGGGCGGGAGGGGGAGGGGAGGGCAGGGGAGGGGGAGGGCAGGGGGAGGGCAGGGAAGTGAGGGGAGGGCAGAGGAGGGGCGGGGGAGGATCAAGGGAGGATCAAGGGAGGATCACTTCCCAGTCGTTGATACCTGCGGGTTTCTGAGAGAACCGGGAAAGATGGAGATTGAGGAATGGAATTGTTCAGAGCAGGACTTGTTAGGAACCTGGGATTTCCAATCCCACCGCTGAACTCATACCATCACTTACTGACTGGGTTAATTTAATGAAACTCTCCAAGCTCTCGTTTCCTCGTCTGCATGACGGTTATAAGATTGAACGAGCTTATAGTTTAGGGGCTTACGGGCATGGCGCCTGGCCCGTGGAAAGCACTTAATAAAAGTGAGTTGTGATTGCCATGTAGGATACCCAAATTTCAGTGAGTTTACCATTTTAAATATAGGAACAACAAAAAAAGATTGCAAGTTCCAATCAAGTCTTTGCTGGTTAGGAAATATGTTTACTGGCCTATGAAGGATTCTAAACTAAAAAATAATAATAATAAATAATAATCAAGCCTGCTAGAAATATAGGGGATAAAAAAAACAATTTAAAGACTTCATACCACCTAGAAGCAATCAGCCAAATCCAGAATATGGGAGATTATTAAAAAAAAAAAAAAAAGTTTCTTCAACAAATCAATGGCATAATGGGGCAGAAGATTGCAAGGCATGAAAAGAATTTGGCGGCCAAATGCAATACAGTATATGGTCTCATTATGATTCTGATTGGACAGATTGTAAAAAGGTCTTTTTTGGGACAAATGGAGAAATAAGTGAGCAGAGTATTCAATGACATCAAGTAATTCTTAATTCTGTTAGATGAACTAATGGCAATAAAGTTACTTTTTAAAGTTCTTATATATTAGAAATGCATACTGTAGTATTTGCAGGTGGAAAAAATAAATGAAAAGACATTTTTTGAATCCCTGGGAGTTCAGAGATCTTTAGAGTTAGATAGGGATTTCTTAGAATAAACTAAATATGGTTTCAAATTACAATTTGGCTTTACATGTGGCTTGACTAAAGAAAGAGAATGCAGCACTCAATCACTTTTAAGTATTTCTGTTCTTTGTGGCGGAGATTACTCATGGAAATTGGTAGATTGCTATTCTGGCACCTACCCCCTTTAGCCTGCATCTCTCACAGATCTCGATCGCCTCTGAGTGCTGACAAGAGTGAGTATTTTCTCTGAAACTGGAAGAAGAAAAGTCATGTGAAGGAAAAGGGGGAAAGGAAAAAATTGAACAGTAGAGATGTATGAAAAGGGGCTTTGTTTTAGTAGCAGAGGAGTTGGATGAGACATGATGTACAGTCTTGATCTCAGTAGACTAAGCAGCTGGACTGGCCAGGAAGAATGAAAAAGAGGTAGGCATGAGCAAGGGCTGAAAACTATAGAAAAAAGGGCCCTTAAGTGATGTCATAGAGAGTACAATGCGAATGAAAGGATTGCCAAGACGCAGTTAGACACAAGGTAAGTTAGGTGCTCAGGACTTGTTTTTTGGCAAAATAGCACCTACATGATTCCCGTTTACTTTTGCAGAAGGATATTATAGAAAAAAAGAAAGGTAGTGAATGCCTTTTGTTTTGCTTGATTAGCACCCTGTTTTCTGAATTTACAAGGTGGTCGTATGAGTACAGTGCGGCCTCCCTGTCCCCGCCCCATCTGGTTGGTTGGTCGGGGTAAGTATGCGACTCAATGTGGCCACGTTTTCAGGTGGTAGGTGCACGACCCAGCTTTGACCCAAACCAGACCAAGAGATCTTCTCTTCTAGGCATTTTGGAACTATGACTGAGAAACAGAAGCTTGTATGTCTTCGTGCGTCTGGGCTGCAAGATGTAATAACAGCCCAGGAGCTGGTGGAGGAGCCGCAGAAACCTGCCTGTGGAAGGAGAAGGACGAAAGCAGATGTCGGTTGGAGAAGAGGGTCCCAGAAATTTTGGAACTCTAATTTTAGTTGCCCCTGGAGCCTCATTCCTATGTGTGGATTCTGGGAACCAGCCCAATGTCCTTAGGATGCATTCCCCATTTCAGTTAAACAGATTCAAGTTGACTTTTTGTCGTTTACAACCAGGGGACCCAAGTCACACAGAATGACAAAGTGAATGAACGGGTAAGTGACACCATTTCCACACTCAAGGTCACAATCCCAGCCTCTGGAGGTATTCCAACTAGTTTCAGTGATGAGTGAGACTTCTCAACTGGTCTACTCAGAACATGTAAAAGCAAACTCCTTTCATCTTAAGAAGGAAAGAATCCTCACTAACTCAGGCCAACTGGAGAAACTGGTCTATCAACACATTCAGTCTCGAGGAATTTTCTGGTAATTTCTCTGAAGTAATAGAAAGAAAACGTGCCTTTGGAAATCAGGGATACCAGCAAGAAAAGAAAAGAGCCCTAACCACTTCATTGGTAAGATCTGCATTCCCCGGCCCCAACCTTTTTTTTTCTTTTCTTTTCTTTTTTTTTTTTTTTTGAGTTGGGTAATGAGAGTAGGAATAGCTCAGGTTGGAAATGCCTTCATATGTGGACACAGCCCCAAGCAATAGTTCTTAAGTCACAGCTAAACTAGCCTATTTATATGCCTGATCCCAATTCACATATTCAAGAATCTGCCTGAAATAGGTAAGGATTTGAGAAATTGCACAGAAATGAATGTCAGCAACAATCATTAATGGTGTTACCACTTCGCATCTTTAAAATCTCACCTAAGTGAGGCTCCTCCTCGCCTAAGTGCACTCTCCTCACTTGGGTGTACTCTCCTCTAAGGAGGGTTGTGTGGTCAGCTGAGGGCATTTTTAAGAGCCTTGGATAAAAGCAATTTTAACCAGAGTTTTAAAAGGTTAAGTGAATTTTCTTAAGCTTACCCTTAGATTAACACTTCTTCCCCAAAAGCCCTGAAAGTATTCTCAGCTTTTGTTGTGATTAGACCTCTTCCAGAAAGGGATACATGCTTTCTGTTATGTTGCTAATAAAAGAGACCAATGAAACAATGTAAATCTTTTCTATTTTTATAATTTTTTATTAAGCAAATCATTAAATCCCCACTATCCACAGTGCCTTTCTCTGACTAGGAAAGTGACATTTTGAGAACTGATTTGATCTCAGTCTCCATGTGAAAACTCCTTTGTCTGGTTGACTTTTGTCTTTCTGGCAATTCTCCTGGCTGTGGTCACATGTCTTGTAAGTGTGGGGCAGGAGTGGCTGGTTCGTTTCCTCCCCCTTCATTCCCATCTGCACCTCTCTTTTCACTGCCTCCTCTCATAGCCAAAAAAAGCAAAAGTGTGAATTTTTTTCACCTGTAAATTTCCAGTTGCAGGTGCAAGTATCTAAGATAAATTGATTTTACCTGTGCCTGCCTATTTACGAACACAGGAACTATCCTCTCCTTTCATTTTAGGCATGCAATACATGCTTGATACAGAAAAAGCTCTAAACACAGGAAAGTATATAAAGATGGGCAATGATCACCCAATTCCCATCACACATAGACAAATACTATTTTGAGTGTCTCCATGCAGGCCTTTTCTTTCTTTCTTTTATGCTTTTCAGGTGTCTTAGTTTATGAGTACCTTTTTTCATCATAGTTATGACTCTTTCTTCCTAATATAATAATACATAAGCATCTCTCGGTTTTAGTACAGATTTCATAAACATGTTGGATGTATAACACTTCATCTGACGGCTGGGATCATGATATTCTTAACCATCCTTTATTTCTAGGTATTTAGCAAACCTTCCTTGCGTCATCTCATCAGTGTTATCCATGAGTTCTCCAAATGGGAATGGCCAGGCGGGTCCGCCAGCCACAAGGTCTTCAATGGGCGTTTCGCTCATCCGCCAGTAGCCGAGAGGTTTCTAATGATGAGCTGCCACTCTGCCCTAGTGTGAGGCATGAGGTGCTGAAAAGGGCAGCCAAGGAGGGTAAAGGGACACTTTCTTAAAAAAAAAACAAGTGTAACTTCAAATAATAAAGACGAAGCTCCACAAAACACCTATTCAGTAAAGAAAGTCACTCCACCGCGTGCCAACAGCACATGCAGAAAACGCAGCAAAGAACTGTGACCCGAAGACGTCGGTGCAGAGACCATCTGTAAATGAACAAAGCGCACGCCCAGCCCCGGGGAGGTGGGTGTTCAGGGCCTGGGAGGGCGCCGCAGAGGCGGAGCTGCTCACCTGTGTCTGGACCAACGAGGAGGGATTCACCGGACAGGCCAAGAAGAAAACCAATGTAGACAGAGGAAAGAGCTGGTGCGGGATGGCAGGGTCGTTCGAGGACGCTCAGTGGGGGTAGGGAGGAGGGGGAGGAGGATGGGGCGAGTCTGGGAAGACTGGCTGGGGTAGTCAGGGCGTCGGCCCTGATGCCCTGTGTTCTACGGTGAGGAACTTGTCTGCTCCCTGTCCCTGGTTCCTCTTCAGAGGTAAACACTAAATCCGAGGGATTTCCTGAGTGATTCTTTGTTATTCGTGGTGGGTCCCTGGCCACACCTGAGTTCATGCTGACCGTTTGACCCAGGATGTGGGCTGCCCAAGGACGGTGCGATTGGAAGATTGGAAGATAGGGGCTTTGAGCCAGCTGACCTCTGGGGTTGGGGGCAGGGGAGTGGAAGTTGAGTTCAACCACACCTACATAATGAAACTTCAATGAAACTCGAGACACCGAGGCTCCAGTGAGATTCCGGTCAGTGACGGCATTAGTGCCGGGGAGGGTGGTGCATCCTGATTCCAGGAGGAAAGTGCACTGAGGCTCCACAGTCAGGATGCCCCCAGGCCTCGCCCGGTGAGTCTCTTCTTGTGCCTGGTCCTGATTTGTATCCTTTAGGATCCAACTATCATTGTTAAGCATGCCACTTTCCTGAGAGTCCATACCCTAGGTGGCTGAGGGAACCCTTGAATTTGTACCCAGTTGGTGAGAAGTGTGGGTAGTCCTGGGACCCCCGAACTTGTGGCTAGCATCTGAAGTGAGAGCAGTCTCATTAAGAACAGTGCCCTTGACCTTTAAGTCTGTGCTAACTCCAGATGCTTTGGATGGGAATCATGTGGCAGTTATCGCACCATTCTAAGGAGTTCAGGTCTTATTTTGAAGGATTCTCAAGTACGGGAATATCAACTGTTTGTGAATTAGAAAAATCACTCTGCGGCAGCATAAAGAACAGATTAAACAGAAAGAACACGAAGGAGGATGTGTTATGGACTGCTGAAAATCAGGCGGGAGCAACAAACCAGGCCAACGGGCAGCATCCGGGCATGAGGATGAATTGCCAAAAATCGCTGAAGTATGTGTGTGAAGTGTCAGATCAAAGAGCAGCACCCCCAGGGGTCGGATCCGCCAGGGTGTGTCCGGCCTGCGGTGGGACATGGACAGCAGTTTATTGGAAACATCACTTCTAATTATGCGAAAGCCAAAGATTTACATCTAAAAAAAGGACTAACAAGATACATGTTCCTTTTGAGTCTTTGGGGAGAGTTTAAAGATACAGAATAACACATCACTCCTGTCCCCCGTTTAACATGTATTAACATTTTCTTCTTGTTCCTTAATTTATATTGTTTATGTTTATTTTTTTAATCATAAACCAATGCCTCTCATGGTGGAGGGCGGTGGTAATTTTTTTCTCCAGGGGACATTTGGCAATGTGTGGGAATGTTTTGGTTGTCGGAACTGGGGAGCGGTACTAATCTAATGGGCAGAAGATCTAACGGGGTACTAATCTAAAGGGGATGCTGCTCAACATCCTACAGGATAGAGGACACCCCAACAAAGAATCATCTGGCCCAAAATGGCAAGAGTGCTAAGGCTGAAAAACCCTGAGTGAAATAAGAGAAATGTAATATTACAGATAAAATTGAAGTCCCTGTATACCCCTCCCCAAACCCAAACTCACTTCCCATCTACCCTCTCCCCAAAGGGAATCACTGTCAGAAATTAAGTATATGGTCAGATTTTTTTGGTGGGTGTTTCCAATTTATTTTTGTGCTGAGTTCCTAGGGTTCAACCCTTTGAAATGTTTAGTTAATTCTCAGTGGAAGTGCTTCTATGGGAGTGAAAGCACCCGAAACATGCACCACTGTTGCCGTGAAAAAAATACAATTGTAAAGGCACTGCCTTTCTAAAAAATATTTTATTCACTTATTTTTAGAGAGAGGGGAAGGGAAGGAGAGAGGGAAAGAAATACCAGTGCATGGTTGTGTCTTGCATGCTCCCCACCAGAGACCCGGCACACAGCCCAGGAACATGCCCTGACTGGGAATCGAACCAGCAACCCTCTGATTTGCAGGCCTGTGCTCAATCCACTGAGCTACACCAGCCAGAGCAAGTTGCTGCCTTTTAAGTCCTCTCCTCACACAAGTGTGCTTGCACAAACACACTCCCCCCACCATCCATCCCCTTAACCACTCTCAGTCAGCGATGGCCCCTTTTTTTTTTAAGATTTTATTTATTTATTTTTAGAGAGGGAAGGGAGGGAGAAAGAGAGAGAGAGAGAAATATCAATGTGTGGTTGCTGGGGGTCATGGCCTGCAACCCAGGCATGTGCTCTGACTGGGAATCGAACCTGTGATGCTTTGGTTCACAGCCCGAGCTCAATCCATTGAGCTACACCAGCCAGGGCGCCCCTTTCTCAAGGTAGGCTGGGTTCGCACCCAAGAAAGGGAGAGGAAATTCAACTCGCCTTCATTCACTGTGGCAGAAAATAAAACCATGAAACCATTTATTCCAGAAATAAGATTAGACTACAGGGCTAGACATATTTCAGCCCCGACCAAAACAGAATACAACAAACATTCCCTCCTTCCTTCAGTCTCCTTAGATACTGCCGCCCAGAGTCCATCCTATACGATCCTGTGGTTGAGTCTTCAACAGAGCAGAGTAAGAGTTTAATAACATCTATTGGCATAGGGTCACCAAAGGTAGGCTTATTAAGCAAGGATGGCCTAATTCAAACCTCAGTTTTATAAATAGATGTTTGTTAATAAAAAATATATCAGAATTTTGGTTAATTAACCCAAGAATTTGGGGTTAATACTGAAATGAGGCTTCAATGCAAAAAAAAATTTTTTTTAATCTACTGAAATAAGTGAAAGTAACCAAAAGAGATGAGAACAAAATATAGCTCTCTATTTTTTATTTTAAAAAAAAGCACAAATATTTTTCAACTGCATGCTAAATACTATCCTCCACACTGGTGATAAAATATTGTCTCTGGTGAGGGAAATTTCATTTAAGATGCCTTCAAGGATCTCATCATCCAAAATGGGAAACACACACATTAGCAGATAATGTGCGTAAGATGATGTGGTGGGACCATGGAAGGGACGTTTGTCAGCATAATCGCAGCAGAGGTGAAATGAAAGACTCAGTCGGCAATAGCAACACCCTTTTTATCTCGCCCAAAATGTGGTTTATAACCACGCAATAAGAGCTGAGAATACCATTTAAACACTCAAGTAAACTTGCCCTACCAGATTTAAAATATATTGCTATAATAATCCATAGTAATTTGAATGGTATGACACCGGTTTAAAACAAGGCAGACATAATAATACTGAATAGAGAGCACAGAAACAGAATGTAGTCTACCTTAAGTATGGTATTTCAAATCAGTGCAGAGGTAGTAATGATCTTGAAATACATTTTAATTCAGAGGAAAATTTTATTATTTCCCTAGTTCTCCTTAATACCAAATAAATTCTAGTTGGATCAAAGATTAAATATTTTTAAAACACATGCAAAAATTAGAAGAAATATGGGCAAATAAGATCTTTCTAAATATGACACCAAAGCTAGAAATACTAAAAAGAATATGTTGATAGATTTTACTAGATTATAATTTAAAACTTCCACACTTCAAAAAGCTATCAAAGATAAATATAGCCCTGGCTGGTGTAGCTCAGTGGATTGAGCTCGGGCTACAAACCAAAGAGTCGCAGGTTCGATTCCCAGTCGGGGCACACGCCTGGGTTGCAGGCCACGGCCCCCAGCAACCGCACATTGATGTTTCTCTCTCTCTCTCTTTCTCCCTCCCTTCCCTCTCTAAATAAATAAATAAATAAAATCTTTTTAAAAAGACAAATATAAAAAGTGAAACAATTTTTTAGAGACTGTATCATCTGAATTAATAGCCTTAAAACATGTAAAGAGCTCTCAAAAAATGAACAAGAACAAGATGACTCTCCTCCACAGAAATGGGAATGTGAAGTGAAAATGCAATTCACAAGCCAAGATACGCAAATAATAATGTGGAAAGAGATTGTTCTTGTTACTAGTCAAAGAAATGTAAATTTCATCACAATAAATGACAGTGAAGATTTAAAAGACTAAAAATCCAGTAGGTACAGAAACAGACATTATACACTGATGGAGGGAAGATACCTAGGTAGAAATCCTCTGAATGGGAATTTAGTAACGCGTGTAACAAAGTCAAAGGAGAAGAAAAATAAAGGTAGGTGGAGGGGAAGAGGAGGAGGTACAGGGAAGACCTTTGAACTGGCAAGTCCTTTTCTAAGAATTCACTTTGAATAGGCATCTGTTGTGTTTATAATGGTGTGCTAGTCTGCTAGGGATGACTAAACAAAAAAAACTGCAGCTGGGTGACTTACACAACAGACATTTATTTCTCCTCAGTTCTGGAGGCTAGAATTCCGAGATCAAGGTGTCAGCAGGGTTAGTTTTGGGGGTCACCTTTCTTCCTGGCTTGCAGGCAGCTGTCTGCTCCCTGTGTCCTCACGTGGCCTTTGTTCTGGTGTCTCATCCTCTTCATGCAGAGATACCAGTCAGACCGGATTGAAGCCTCACCCTCGTGACCTCATTTAACCTTAACTGCCTCTTTCAGGCCCTGTCTCCAGACACAGTCATGCTGAGGGCTTCAACTTATGAATTTTGGGGGAACGAAACTGAGTCTTCAACAAATAGTGAAAAATTAGAAACAACCTAAAGGTGCATCCAGGGAAATATCACGCAGCCTTAAAAGTAATGACGTTGATTTCTATTTGTTAATATGGAAAGCTGCCATAATACATGACATGTTTCTTAAAAGTTTTAAAACAGGACCACGTTTTAGGGGAGAAGTAGGACCATGTTTTGGGGAAAAGTAGGTATGTATATTTGGAAAATAAAGTTTATGCACCCCAAAGTAAACAAGGAAATATCTGGGCAGTGGAGCTGTAGGAAATATATGCGTTCGAATTGATGTTGCAATGCATCATGTGTAATGAATATTCTGACCTTTACAATAGAGGAGAAAGAAGTTATTTACAAAAGGACAGTTCAGTCCTAAATTCACTTCTTCCAGGTTTATTTAAATAAAGTTCAATTTCTGACTACTAATTTTTTTTTCGCATAATAATTGCAAACGATGAGCCAAAGTGGCTCTTCAGGGTGCGCTGGCAAAGAGGCCACTGAGGTGCCGGCGGGTCATGGCCTTGAGTGGAAGTGAGTCAGTCACGCGGGGGAGCTGTAAACTGTATAAATACTGATTATCCAGTAGGATTTACGGGTGCGCTTGCTTCATGGACACTCGGCAATCATTCTGCTGATTTGACCATTCTAGCCTGTCAAGCTAGATAATTTAAGCCAAAAGGCCTTGTTAGAGTAGACAAACACAAAAATATATACTGATGTATTTCAGAGACAATAAATTATTTTTTTAGCACCTCAGAATCGCATGCTCAATTTCAACACCAACCAAATGGAATTCCTCGGACAAACCCATTTCACAACTAGGAAAAACCAATGCAACAGGGTATGTTGGTTTAGCACCTGATTGGTTTACGGTTTACCAACTAATCCAGTCCCCAGAGTGACAACTCTTTGCTTTTAGTGAAAACTCATCTCAATTTGCCACTTAGTTTGACTTAGTTTTTATATTTAAAAAAATCAAGATTCAAGTCAGGTCCCTCCGATTCAAAGACCTCAGCGACGAAATGTCACACGGTGGGGACAGTCACTCAGACTCAGCATCATTTGTGAGGCTCATGTCCTAGGCGGGACTCCATCACGCAGCTCGATTCGCCCAAAACGAGAAACGCCTCTCTCCCTGGGGGACAGAAAAGTGGCATCAAGGACAGATGTCCTCTCCTGACCTGTCGCCGTTGCCCAATGCTGGGCTCACTGATTCACCAGAACAAGTGAAAGCGTGATGTCTTTCGACCTCTCTGGAAATTATCAGGCAGCTGATTGCAACTTTTCACAACCCTTCAGCGTGTGAGTCACATAATCGAGGAGGGATTCTGCAGAATATGTCGATAATGGCTTCCTCTGACATTCCAGTTAATTACCACTATTGACTCTTTAATACTTAAAAAATACATGATGCTTAATTTGTTCGTGAATCGGTGGTTGAATACATGCCAGTGTATATATTAAATTACATTAATGTTTAATATCTTTTTTGAGCAGTCAAACATGCATTAAAAATTAAAATAAAACTAATTCCCACTTCCCCATTCTTACCCTGTAGGTAATGTTATTTTGCACTGTGCTATATAGTGTTCTACAAATTGATGTTCGGTGCTTTGAATTAATGAACTTTGTGATTTGTTTACTGCCTGGGGTGTTATCCATTACTTTTTCAATTACTGTAAAACTTTATACATCAAGGCATGAGACCCTAAGCAATCAGATGAACAGTGCTAGGGAGAATTTCTTTTAAATGGGATCATGTAATAAAGACAGAAGACTAAATTAGCATCTCTGATATGCCAGCCAGAGACACGGCTTCATGTCGGTGGGCTTGCAAGCACCTTCCAGAAGCGAACCTTTCAGAAGCAGAATGCTCAGGAAAACCTTGGTCCCCTGCCCTCGAGTAACTGCAGAGGCGTGGCAAACCATCCCCCACAGTGCTTAAAAACGAGACTCTCTAGGATCCAGGGTAACAGCAAGAGGCAGCTGAGATTTTGAAAGTACTGATACGTCACGTTGTTATGCTTTGCACTAAGCTGTAAATGTGTCCGTGTGTTTGATTTCTTTTCCTATTTCTCTCAGTGAGCACTGACATGGTTCCCAGCCCTGCCCTGGGCTCTGAGGGCTCGGGGAACAGAACACAGTGATGACATTCCCCCATGGGGTTTTTTTTTTGTTGTCATCGACGTTTAATCTCCTGAGAACCCTGTGTCATCCCCAGCGGGAGCACCCCATGGGGAACACCAGCCCTGCTGGAAAAGTGGCAGAGAGGCGAGGCCCAGGCAAGGAAAGGTTAGAGGAGGCCTCACTGAACTGCTCCCCCAACCCCCCAAGAGTGAGAAGGGCGGTGGGGGTGAGGAAAAGCCGTTGGCAAGGTGACAGAGGCAGCAGTGGGCTCAGTGGGAGTCCGGGTTCCCCACCGGCCAAGCGAGCAGAGGGCTTAAAGGCACAAGCCCACGGCCGCCCAGCCTCCCTCCAGCCGGCTCACCTCACTCCGCCCTGGGACCCTCCACCTGCAGGTACCTCAGAGGTGCTGACGCGAAGGGAATCTTTCCGTCGGACTCCAGGGAGTTACTAATCCAGGGTAAGGATGGAGGCAGGAAGGAAAGACCTCTCACCTCCACAGAACAGTTAGTCCTGACGACAACCTGCTGCATGACTGGTCCCCAGAGGCTGGGGAGCCCGTGGCTGCTCTGGCTGGGACCAGAGCACGCAGAGCACCAGAAGGAGGCTGTGCTTGAGACCAGGGGGTAGCAGGGTGACTAACAAGCATGTATTCGTCCTTTGCAAAGTCATACAGAATACCCATCGCACAAGGGAATTTCAATTAGGCACAATGCCTAATTTTAGGCATTTTATTTCCTTATCAAAAATATAATAGAACCTCAGGTTTCTAGAATTGTCCTAATTAGTCTGTTCTGGCATATTGTAGTTGGCCAATCTGTGCTCACCCCTGTAGTCATCCTCAGTCAGAATCGGTCCCCCCCCCCACCCCGTTGTGCTGTGGCCTCCTCGGTCCCAGGGATGCGCCCACTCCCCTCGTCTGCCACAGAAGCATCTTTCTGGCCTGACCCCTCCCTTCTTGTTTCCCAGCCTGTTCAGGGACCCTTGGGCCTGGTGCTCAGGCTGGCTTCTCTGGGTCTTACCCCTGTCTTCCTGCTTCCTCCTTATCCTAAGCCCATTCCTTGTCTGAGGCTTGTATACGCGCCTCTAGGAGCCCCTCCCCCAGGACAGGTCCCCACAAGCCAACCCCAGTTCCTGCGACTCAGCAGACCAAGGTGTTTCTGGGTAGTCTGCTTTTTCAGAGCCAAGGAGAAAAATGTTCTTTTGCTTCAACACTTCAGAAGTCCTCGCAGGTTGTTGTCTGGCCCTTCCCCGATGAAGGAGGGGAGATGCGGACCTCGGGGGTCCTCATTGCGAACGTCAGTGAAGGCCACACACAGTGGTGACTCAGCCGGCAATGCGGTTCATCGGGCTAACGGGGCCAGACCCTGCAGCCCTCGGCCTGAGTCCCTCTTTTGTCATTCGATGTTTTCTGATCAAGGGCAAGGACTAGAAAAATAAGTGAGCCACAGTGTCCCAGCAGTTGCACGTTCTGGGGAGCGGAGGTCTTTCAGGTCTGCGATGCCGTAACCATCTGAATGGGCCCCAGAAGCTATACAGCCCCTGGGCAGTAACGATTACTCAGGGCCTCGGAAACTGCCTCAGTTATGTTGCTCAATAAATCACACTGCCCAGAAACACCCTGATAAGTCAGGGATATTCTCTGCTTGTTTTCAGGTTATCTTTGTTTTCTTATCATTTGCATTGTATTTTTTTCCATTACCATTTAGTCCCCTTATACCCTCCTCCCCACCCCAAGGCCCACCCCTGCAATCACCACATTGTTGTCCGTGTCCGAGAGCCCTTTTTCCTTTTTGCTCAAGCCCTCTGCCCCCTGACCTCCCCCACCCTTAGCTGTCATCCTGCTCTCCATCTCAGGTTATCTTTAGAACCTGGCTGCAGGGACCCGATTGTCGCGAACAGGATGTGGGTTCTGAGAGAGTCAGGACTAGTGCTCAGTTGCGAGGTGGTTTGTGGCTACTGGGTCTTCAGTCCCAGCCCGGACCCACGCAGGGCCTTTCATGGCCTGTCCAGTGACCACCAGACCCTTTGGGAAGGTGGCAACCGCCTAGAAGGGAGGATTCGGGAACATGCCCCACCTCAGTCTCTGGACTAGGGGTGTCGCCTTGGCCCCAGTTGGAAGACCTGGTGAATTCCCAAAGTGGAACGTCAGAATGGGGATTTCTTGTATACAGGGGGCAGCAGCCTGGATGTTTTAGGAAGTAACCATGCCATTTCCCTTCTCTCTTCTGAGAGCGCAGTCTGCTTCCACACACTGGCTCCCCAGAGATCAATCTCCAAAACGCCCCCACGGAGCACAGGTTACTGGGCGAGAGAGGCTGCTGCTTCAGCCGCCAGCTCCGGGGGAGGCGTGCAGAGCACCTGGAACCACACCACAGAGCAGGCTACGTTCACTCGCGCCACTTCCTCTGCATCACAGGCGCCGCGAAGACGAAGTTCAAGAGTTTGGCCATCTTGATCTATCTGTTCATCTTAAGCTTATTTCATTCAATAGCTATCATTGTTAACGGCCAGCTTCTATCCTGATCTTAATCCTTAAAAATGACTGGTGTTTAATTTTTAAGCTTCATAATAAATATGAATGAATACTTTACTCAGGAATTCACCTAGTGGCTATTTTTTCTATGTACGGTGTTTGCAACAGCAATCCCAAACTCTTGTAGGAGTACTACCTGCATTGTTAGGCCTCCATTATTTATATGAAGAAATACTTGATTGCTTTCCACTTGTTTTGTTAACCCAGGGGGCTCATTCCTTCTCAAAATGTAAACTCTTGCAGTGGAATCGAATGACTCAGATCTCCCCATCCGGCCGTGCGTCCAGGTCTCCCCTCACAGCCCCAGACTCCTGTCCGGCTGCCAAAAGCACATTTCCGTGTGTCCACAAGTCCTGTTCTGTGAAACGAAACCTGTCCCCTTCTTTCCCAAACGACTTCCTTTTCCAAGTCTCCTGTTGACTTCTATCAGCTACACTGTATGAATATTCCTAATCCCTTTCGGGGATCCTGAATCCATTTACTTCAATACCCACTGGAACCCATACCCCCCAATTCTATCTAACACTGGGTACATGTGAGTATTTTTCTGGGGAGAAGATCCCCAATGTTCATTCTATCCCTCCACGACCCTCTCCTCTCCCAAAAGGATCAAAATGGACTGTCATTTTAATCAATACCATCATTATGCTCTCCTTGCAATATTCAGACAGCCCCTTGGCTGGTCCCATTGCCTCCAGCCTCCTTCCAATCCACCCTGTACACACTGATGCCACGCCGCGGTTTCACCAACCAAACACAAGTTCTAGTGGCTTCTGTTTCCTCACACACCTCCCCGTCTGAAGCGTCCGCAGAAGCCTGGCAGCGGCTCTCTGTCGGCTGCTCGCGCCTACCTGGAACACATCCCCTGCCCTTCACCCCACACTTCAGGGCCCAGCTAAAGAAGCCTTCCAGACTAGGACCGACCCAGCCAGAGTTTGGTTTCAGCAGACAGAGTATCCACCTGAGTGGGGATGTGGACCTGGAGGGCTACAGGGCAGAAAATGTGGACCTGAGAGCTGTCTGCACAGAGTTTTAAATCTTGAACAAAAAGACAAGCTCTCCAAAGTTTCAATCCTGAGAATGAAAAGAGCTCTCCAAGGGAAATAAAAGCAGAAAGCAGCCAAGGGCTTATCCTCAATGCTACCGGCACTCCGGCGCCTGGCCCCAGTGCTCAGCAAAGAGCGCCACTCCAGGGCTCACAGAACGGACGTGGGTGTGATCGCACATCGAAAACAAAACGTGTCCGATGGGTAGTGCGGTGCGTTGCAGAGGGTCGGATTTGCCTGCAAGATATTTGGAACAAAATGCTGTGTAAAAAATAAGTGAATTATTCCCTTAGTCCTTGCATCAAAAATCGCTATTTATAAAAGCATTATAGTTGATAAGCAGTTTAGAGCAGTGCACTAAAGATGAAACGACATCCCTAACAGGCGCTCATTAAATACACATCTCTCTGTTAACATTTTTCATAGATATGATCGTGAAGTAAATCTAAAACGGAGAGAAAGAAAATACACTTTGAATTAATGATTGGTAAATAATCATCTCAGGCATTTATTTGCTTAATTGCTGTTACTTATGCAACTACGCCAGGCATAATTATTTAGGACAGAATTCATGTCTCCTAAACAACACATTCAAACCGATACTGCTGGTCCCTAAGTAGTAACTGTGTCTGCAGTCAAGTTAGGTGTTTAATATTATGAGTCAACGCTAATATAAAACTTAAAGTTGAGGAGAGAACAAAAAACAGGGGCTGGCACCCAGCTACGCAACCACGCTATGGTCTGTTATTTTGGTAGGCAACTGAGTTGCCAAATTAACTGTTACTGGGGTGGAAGACCAAGCAGGAAGCTTGTGGCTGGGCACCAGCAAAGCTCACCAACACGACATTCTTGCAATGCTTCACCTTCCGCATTTGCAGGGGGTAACAGGTCATATCAACGCCCAGCAACGTTGGTCACCTGCACCAGGTCTCAGCCTCTAGGCGCACAGTGACCGCGGTGCCAAGCCTCTACCTGACCATCCGCCGCCTTGCAAACCAGCAGCCATTTTTGTGTAAGTTTCCCCCAGGGCTCAACCCTGCCCTTTGGACCTCCATGCACAGGAGCCCTTTAAAAACCTTTCAGTTAAGCTTCTAAGAGCCCCTGAAACCCTCATCCGCTGGCCGGCTGCCTGCAGCATTCCTCCAGCATTCGGACCATACAGCCCAGGGTTTCCCCAAACCGAGCAGAGAGTTTCCAAGGAGGAGAGCCCTCAACAATAACTGCCCTTCTCACTTGACACGTGACGAAACAGTGGCCTGGGAAACCCAAGAGCTGGCCCGACACTGGGTGGCTGGTTATGGCATGGCTGGGCCTGAACCCTGATCTCCTCCCCCCAGAGTGGGCCCCACTGTATCCCAGGTACAGCTGTTAGAGACTTGCAGATACCAATCAAAGCAGAGCAGGCTTTCCAGGAGGTGAACGCAGGGTCCTCTAGAAGTCCCGAGCAGCATCTGGGGCTTTGGAGTACGGTTAGAAACTCGTTGCTTCAATTTACTGTAATTTTTTTCCTTTTACAGATTGACTCCTGTCCTTGCCAAGCCCTTCCTGTGGATTTCCTCTGGGAAACGTCTCCTTTGACACCACTTGACCTTGTTACCCAGCTGTGGGCGTGGGGATTCCTGTCCCCTAGGCTCCCTTGTAAATGCGGTGAGCGCTGGCGAAGAATGGGAGGAAAAGGCTGGAGATTCCCAGGTTTTACCATGCAGCCAGCGGCCAAGTCCTTGGCCTGAAACCAGCCCGGGGTGCCCACGCTTTCTTCAGGAAAAGCTTGGGGGTGGCTTCTTCCTACCTTGGCTCAGGAAAGCCCCTCAAAGAAAAAGGCGGGGGGGGGGGGTCCCTTCAGCTGATAAACTTTTGGGAGTCCCTGTCCTGCCTTGTTTCCACCAGTCAGAGCTCCCTCGGCCCTTTCCGCCTTCCTCACTGGTTCAGGCAGATGGCCCAATGTGTCAGCAAAAGAAGCAGGGATGAGAGGCTGAGCTGTCTCATTTAAGGAGCTGCAATTCCTCCCAGAGAAGATTCCCCGTTCGTGCAGACACCAGGGCTGACAGCTTTGATAACATTTTCCTGCAGGCAGGTAGCTGTTCCAGAAGCCAAGCTAATAGGATTCCCGGTTTCTGAAGGGCTTTTGGAACAAGCGATTTTCAAGCAGTCAGTGTTGCGTGTTCGATGAACTTTCCACGCCGGGTCAGTTCCTGCCTCTGCAGCTCCTCATGGCAGGCCAGGTGTGGGTTCTTGGACGGGGCACTTTGGACCGACAGGGGCATTTTTCTTCCATGCTCCTTTGTGTGAAGAGGGGACCTGAGCAAATCATGCTTGGAGATTTTGTCATGAGCTTACACCAAGTCATCCTAATTTTCACCTGCTCTGGCAGTTGGTATTAAATTACATCAGCCAGCCCTGGCTGGTGTGGCTCAGTGGAGTGAGTGCCAGCTTGCGAACCAAAGGGCTGACGGTTCGATTCCCAGTCAGGGCACTATGCCTGGGTTGTGGGCCAGGTTCCCCAGTGTGGGCCATGCAAGAGGCAACCACACATGGATGTTTCTCTCCCTCCCTTCCCCTCTGTCTAAAAATAAATAAATAAAATATTTTTAAAAATAAATAAATTACATCAATCGACCAACCTTTCTAGAAATAGCAAGGTAAATCCCTTTCCCAGGCATGGTATCCCAGGGACTCCCTCCATGCGACCCACTTATGAAGGAAAGTTAAGGAAAAAAATTAACTTTGAAGACTTTTTAGTTGAGTTTCCTAGCAAGATTACCACTTGTTTCAGACTGTAGATAATGATGTTGCAACAAAGTTCTCTATTTGATAAGAAAAAGCCTTTTTGATTGCTTATTAACATTTGACCCCTATCAGTTGGTTTGACAATTAACAGAGTTTAACATGCACCTCGCCAGCCTGTTGGGACAATAGTGTCTTTTATGGAGAAGTCATTTGAGGTATTTGTGCTGTTGTTGTTATTGTTGTTATGGCTACGTAAACATTCCCACCCCCTGCATTGCCGTCCCCTGGTTAGCCAAACCACGGTTCTGAACAGGTCCCTATTGTTCTCTTTGTGTCTCTGAGTTGGCCTGCCCTGGCACCTGGCCAGCAGCTGCAGAAAATGCAACATTTTGTGATTGGGAGAAGGCTGGGCCTCATTTGAGTCTTAACATCTCAAGAAGATACAGTGCTGCTTTCAAAGTAGATGCTAGCCCTGAGTCACTGAGAGTCAAGAGAGGCTGCACTAACTATACAGACTGTGGATTTGGAGACTATTTCTTTCTCCACTCTGTTGAAAGATGAGTGACATGCAACAGTGTAAGCTTAAGGAGTACAACGTGATGATTTGCTATTGTGAAATGTTTACCCCAGTGAAGTTAACACCTCCAGTTCCTCACGTAATTCCCATTTGTGTGTGTGGCGGGGGGGGGGGGAGCAATTTCCAAATATATGACAGAGTATAGTCGCCATGCTGTGCATGAACTTCAGAAATATCACACTAATTTACACTTAGATATTCGTGGTCCTTTGTATTTCCCCTTTTATAGATTGCTTAATCAAGACCTTCACCCATTTTCCTATTGGAGAGTTTGTCTTTTTCTTATTTACTAGTAAGAATTCCTCGTACGTTTGTATACAGGATGTTATACAGGCATATGATATATTTTAAAATATATTAAATAGCCCTGGCTGGTGTGGCTCAGTGGATTGAGTGCCAGCCTGCAAATCAAAGGGTCACTGGTTCAATTCCCAGTCAGGGCACGTGCCTGGGTTGCAGGCCAGGTCCCCAATAGGGGGGCGCACTAAAGGCAACCAAACATTGATATTTCTCTCCCTCTCTTTCTCCCTCCCTTCCCTACTCTCTAAAAATAAAAAAATAAATATATATATATTAAATATATTTTCTCAGATGGTTGTTCACCTTAAATTTGCTTATATGGGATTTGCTTGCCATTGGAAAGTTCTTGTAATTTTCTTTTAGTCAAATTAATTTATTCTGTTCTGTGGTTTCTCCCATCCAAGTACTAACCAGGCCTGACCCTGCTTAGCTTCCGAGATCAGAGGCGATCAGGCATGTTCAGGGTGGTGGGGCCGCAGACCATTTTGCAGTTTCTGACTTTGGTGTCACGCTCAGAAAGAGCAAGACCACTCCTAGTGGGGCAATACAATACAGGGTGGGGCAAGAGTAGGTGTACAGTCATGAGGACCCAAATCAGAGTTTATTCTTGTATTATCATTTATTAACTGTTGCATTCTTTCCTGTGCGGACAACTGTAAACCCACTTTGGCCCCACCCTGTATATAAATATTCGCCAACAGTTTTTTCTAGCATACTCCAATTCCATTTCACACAGCTAAATTCTCCCTTTATCTGAAATCTCATGCTGACGTATGATGTGGGGTAGAAATCAAACTTTCTTTAGCTGCTTGTGGAGTGCCCTGTGCCTGGTCTAGTGCATGAGATGTCAGAGCTCTGGCAGTATCTGCTGACGGCACGAGAGGAAGCGGTATGGGAGCGAATGTTGGAGACGAGACTGGAGGTGAAGACCCGAAAAGAAAGCAGGCTGGGAGATGGTTGCACGTGATTGAATCTCCAGAAGGGCCCCCACATACCTCTGCTGCCTGCTGACTCTATCGTTCCCTCAGAAAAGTTTGAAATGCACATATCCCTGAGAGAGAGAAGACAGTAACCTAAGTGTGCATTAGCATATTAATAACTCATCCTTTCCAGAAAGTAAGCTTTGGGAGAGGGTGGATTGTGGAGAAGACTAAGTCAAGACTTCTGAGAATGGGAGCTGTGGCCTGAAGCCCACAGAGGACAGTGGGAACCGGGGTGAATGGTATAAACTAGGTCATAGTCTTATCAAGGGTCAGTTTACCATGGGTCAGAGACAAACCTCCGGGTTACTGCTATCCTGGGTGGATAAGCCGCCTCCCGGGGAAACCTAACACGGCACTTCACCAACACGTGACAGGCACTGGCAGCCAGGGGACGATAGTGTCTCCCTTCCACTAGGCGCGTGTTGGGGAGCGGTGAGGGGATGTGCAGTTGGTACCCACCCAACAGGGCAGACTCCTGCCCTTCGGCATGATCACAAGGTTGTGATCACAAGGTTCTTCTGCTGGAATTAAAATGGAAAAATCTTCACCACTGACCAACACCCAGGTCTTACAAGGTACATGACACCGCACGTGGCCAGTTACCAATGCACAGTCATCTTTCGGAGGAGATCAAACTTCAGAACCCAACAGTGACAGAAAATGATCCGTGCATTCTGTTAAAAAGGACTTGCTGGAGATCAGCGGAAATAGAAGAGACACTTAAAGTGGCAATTGCTTTTATAAAGCACTTTTAGGACTATAGGAGTTCAATTTTTTTTTATCTTCTACTGTCAACATACCTTTAATGATGACAAAATGGGAAAGAGGTTTTTCTCCACTGCCCCAAATCAGGATGTATTTCCAGAATAATTATTAAACACCCCCCAAAGGCCTCCCATTCATACTCTCCAAAATTGCTAAGGTTGATTTAACAAAGGATTAGTTTAAACTTGCTAAAATCTTAGACTTTTGAATCAGAAGGGATCTCTGAGTACATGTCTGATTCAACTTCCCTCCCAGTAAAAAAAAATATATATTCTACAAAATCCCCGATGGTGGCCTAAACTCATACTTGAATTTTCACAGAAACATCTATCCAGTTTGCTTCTTTTTTTATTCACTTTATTCCATTATTAGGCAAATCTGCTGAATGAGCTTTAAAAATCTTTTTTGTGATCTATTTCACATTTGCTTTATGCGTATGTCATGAGAACTGATGAGACAGCTGGTACTATGACCCCTACTTCACAGGTGAGGAAAGACAGGCCAGAGGGGTCGAGGAACTTGCTCAAATTCACACAGGTGATGAGTGACAGTATCAGAAGTTGAACTCAAATCTATGAGATGTTTAAGCCCTTATTCTTTCTTTTATTTCTGTTTTGTAGTTTCTTACTGTGCTTTGAAGAATAAATGTTGAATTTGCTTTTAACAGGGCTCTGGAAAACCAGTTGCCGCAACTTAAATTTTCACTGGGACCTTATTCTTCCAAAAGTAATTGCCTAAAGAAAAATATCGTGATTACATAGTTAAGTGAAAGGCACAGAAGGGGCAATGATTTTGCTTTTGGATTTATGGCCCCTGAGATATTCCAGTGGCAGAACTAAAAGTAAACTAAACTTTGAAATTTAATAGACAGCGATACACTAATGTTTCAACATGTATTGGGTAGCCAAAAAGTCCACATGGCTTTTTTCCTTAACATAAAAGGCACATTTTTCATTTTTACCAATAACTTTATTGACTTGTATATTTTTAGGATGTCAGCTATCTCCTGTATGGTAGAACGTTGATTGTTCTCAATGTCTCGATTTGACTGCTGTCAGCTTCAACTGGTCACCCGACTGTGGAGCATCATCCAGTGAGAAATCTCCAGTGCGACACTTCACAAACCACTTTTGACACATTCAATCAGTGACAGTGCATTCTCCATGTACTGCACAAATCCTCTTTTGCATTTCAGTTGCATTTTTACCTTTCTTGAAAAAATAAAGCATAATATGCTGAAAGTGTTGCACATTTTCTTCCATCTTCAACATTAAAACAGCTATACAAAAATCCACCAATGTTGATACTTTTTTTTTCATTCACACTGATATGCAGCTGTCACAATACGAGCTAACAAAATTGTTTCGAATGAAGTTAAAGACAACTAAGCGTTACTAGAACCATCTTACGAAAAAAAAAAAACAACAAATGAACTTTTTGGCCAACCCAATAAATTACACATTTGCATTCCTTCCTCCAAACCAGGTTTCAGCATTAGGATTATCTCAAACTTAACTTTTTTCCCAGTGAAATTTGAAACTCACAAAACACTTGTGAGGTACCTTCCCTATAGTGATTATTGTGAATCATTCCATTTCTATAAAAAACATGGTTAGCACCTGGAACAGTCATTTAATTTTATTATGAAAGCATATTTCAAGAGTAAAAGCGAATGTAGATGGTTTAGAAATTTTGAAACATGAACAAACTGGAAGCAAAAACCAAAAGCTTTCTTCAAATATGTTTTAAGTAAACTGTTAGAGTCAGACTACAAAAGGATACTTTTAATTTTGACCAGAATTTTCAAGCATGTTAAATGTTTGTAAAAAATCTTAAAATGCAGGGTCTGGGACATATAACACCCCTTTTATTACAAAATCATAAGCATGTAATTCTGTAACATAACACTATCACACTCAAGCACACCATAGGACATTTTAGGTGCAGTGTTCAAATTGCTGTCCATCTCATGAGAGACATTCACACCCCCTACCAGCCACTCTCAAGCGAGCCTTACTCCTGCTGGACCAAAATAAACAGAAAAATGTGGAGGTCATAGTTTTCTGATTAGGCTCGATGTGGAAATACTACTTTATGCTGTTTTGAGTCAATAATAATAACTTAGTCAAACTGAGATAAAATTCTAAAGAGAGGGGATTTAATAATTAAATCATAAGATGATCAGAAAATCATTAACCTCTTAGGGAGGCCGCAGGAAGAAGGTAATCTCATCCAACGTCTCTATTGAACAAAAGAGGGAGCCCTGAGAAGCTGAATTGTTTGGAAAGAAGTACCCTACAGTTAGTTCTCTAGGATGGGTAAGGTGATGTTTGTGGTTTGGCTGTAAGGATCCACACTGGAGAAAATTGGTAGTTAGAGCAACTGCTCGCCCTGTTAGCCACGCCCCAGTGCAAACACGAAAACAGACTGAAAACGAGTGGCGAAGGGAATTTAAAAAGCTTCATGAAATCAGCAGCCTTAAACAGACTTACCATGTTTGTCCTAGATAAAATT